>NC_061799.1:30457055-31094255 GCF_021462225.1 Girardinichthys multiradiatus | reverse complement strand
CAGAGTTCTAACATCAGATGTCACTGATTATATTTAAGAGAACATTATAACTCGTGACACTCCAGGAGTTCACAAATTTAGACTTTTGTCAAAATTAATAACTCCAGTATCTCCGTGCTAGTAACAATCAACTCTGCTTAACTTGAGACTTGGTTTAACTTCAGTTAACCTCACTGTCCAGACAGTTGCTGCACATCTGTATCCAGAGGCTGTGTTTTGTGTAAGACCACAATCTGAAACTGATTTAAGTTTGCAGTTAGTTTTAGGATCTGACCTAATTTTGATGCATGTGTCCATTCAGGAACTTAATAGTTTGTTTTATGGTTTGAAAGAACAGGCTTTTTGCCAGATTAAGTCCCAAATTTAATTTAATCCACCCTGCCGTAAAAGGGGGTGAACCAAAATCCAAATTGCAATTATTTTCCTTAGGAGGTGTAGCAATTTTCTTTTTCCTTTGCATTTTAAACAAAATTCCCTTAAAGGTTAAGAGTAGTGTCTAATCACTAGTTCTCCCAAAGAAAGGTAAATAATTTAAAATCAAATGTTTCCAATATATGTATATTCAAAGATACATATATAGCTGGACATACATTTGTTGGATGTTGTTGCTTTTAGCAATTTCTCATAACTTTGTTGTTGTTTTGTAGTGTCTGCCAGAATGATGGAATCAAACTCCATTATGAATTCAGCAGACGTGGAGATGCAGAAAGTGGTGGTTGCTGATCTCATCCGTGTGTCTCCAGATGAGCGGGATGCTTTAAATCAATTTGACCTTGCCACATGTGATAAACAGATTCAAGAATTACTTGACCTAATTGAAAATCCAACTAGAGAGATTCTGATTTCAGATGCTGTTCGTAGGCTTACCTTGTTGTATCAGCAGAAATCACAACTGGAAGCTAAAAGATATCTTCAGTTACAGACTGACCATCAGATGACTCTTCAAAGGGAGAATGCTGTAAAGCTTGAACTCTCAAAAGCTGAGGAGAGGATGGAGAAAGCTGAAGCAAAGTTAGTGGACCTGAAAGCAGATGAGCTCAAGAAAGCTTCATCCCAAAGAGGGAACAGACCCCCACCGTTCAGGTACCGAATTTGCATTTTCACTCACAGCAGCTGCAGCAGCTACAGCAGGGGGCAGACTCAGACAGCAGGCATTCAGCACCTAGGTCAGAGTCTCCCTTTCCTAAATCTAGTCAAAGTGTTCAACTTACTTCCACAGACCTTAACAGAAGTGTTGGAAGTCAGATGGTCTCCAGTGGTGTCCTGCCAAAGTGCCGGACTCGGCATGCACAAGTGGTCCAATTCGGTGGGAGGAGCACCGTTCCGGCCTGATTGGCACCCCTCTCCCTTCTGACTCTGTGTCAACCCCTAGGGGCCAGGAGAGACGCACATGGCTCTCAGGTGACTCAATCCAACCTGACCCACCACCACTTGCACGAGTCCATTCATTAGAAAGCTCTCATTTAAATCATGAGAAAACTTGTTTCATTCCTCAGAGGTTAGGTCAGGATCTTCCACCATTTCATGAACCTAACCGACGTCAGTTCTCAGATGGACATGGTCTACCTTGGGAGCATAGTGTCTATTTCAAACAGCTCGAATTCCTTGCTAAAGACATAGACGTTTTTGATCCAGGTAGCCAGGAGTCAAATATTGAGGCTTACCTGCTTGAGGTTGAACATTGTCTTCTTGACTTGCATTTTCCATCTGATCGTGAGAAGCTGAGGCTTATTTGGAATACAACAGCTAAGAGTGTTCATGTGTTCATAAAAACTCTTCCTCCAGAAATTAGTGACAGTTATCCAGCTCTCTGTCAGGCTCTTATAGAAGAGTACTATGTTTACAGAGATGAAGCCGCTGCCACTATTAATGCTTTGACAGTTTTGCAAAAACAGGACAAACCTCCCAGAGAATATTTCCACCGTTTAAAGAGAGCTTATTTTTAGGGATGTTATGGTCCAGGTCTTGAAGAAGACCACACTTTTAAGTCTTTGTTTCTTCACAACCTCCACTTTAGCGTGCAGTATTAAGTGACCATGCATTTCATAACAGAGAATCTCTCCATGCAGGAGACTCGTAGATATGCTCAGCTTGTGTGGGAAACACGTGTCCGTTCAGACAGAGCAGGAAAAGGCAAGGTTAGAGTGTTAAACATTCGAACAGAGAACAGGCCTAAGAAGAAGTGCAAAGTAAGTCCCCAAGTGATGCAACAGAACCAGGAGGTTGATAACAGGTGCCAGCCACAACCCAAACCGCCAGTTAAAAGACAAACACCTTTTCACAGTGCAACATCGAACTGTAAGGTTGGTGGTAAAGAGTGGAGCCACTCCAAAGATGTCATCAAAAAGGAGGAGTTTGAGATGATCTGCAGGTGCGTTATAACTGAGGTAACGGCGTTCCTAAAAGACATGGCAAGCCGTTGCAGTCCAGAAACAACCCTTTAAAATTTCTCAAACAACGTATGAAGATGGTAAATAATTTCCAACACCCTATATTCTGTTTTAATCTTTTTCTTTCTTATGGTTTTGAATTTCAGAAATTAAGGTTTAAAAGCAGTATTGTTATAGTGTGAAAATTATTACGTGATTTTTGTTATGTTTTTTTTTTTTTTGGTTTTTTTTTCTCTTTAAACATTTTGTTAGTGTTAGTCTCTGCCCAAACCTGCCACACTCCTGTCCAAACACTAACCTCTGAACCAAAATGAACTGTTGAACTCTGCCTTCCTACATTATCCCAGTGACTCTTTTCACATGGTTGAGGACGGATGTTTAGCCCCAAAGACTGTGGACTTCATCCCATTCTTCGGAACTAAAAGGGGGGATGTTGGGACCCAGCCATGGATTTCAACATTAAACTCCAGTACGGACTTTTCTGGAACTTTCAAAATAAATTGCATTAAACTGACTTCCTGCAACTGAGGAAACGGGGGTAGCAGCAGACTTCCCATGATGCCTCTGTCTGAATAAGAGCACCCCCTCACCAACAAGCCGACCTCTTCCACACCGGTGTTCATCGGGATAGGAGGGGGACAAAGCGCGCTAATGTCTTTTGCTGGCAAAAAACTCTTCAAACTGGATCCAAGAGTGTCATAAGATCACGCGATCATATGCACAAGTTGAGTATGAGTGAAGCACTGTTTGTGTACCTGGTGATTTCATTCATAAAGAGGGGAAATTAAGGTATAAGCATTGCTGACTTTCTCTCTGAGCCTTGCAGAAGCAAACGGTGTTCGAGAGAAACCCCTGCAAAGACACGGTCTCCCAGTCTGGAAGGAAGACATCAGAGACCGCATCATCATTTAACCCGTGTGGTCAGCGGACAGGACAGGCCGCCCAGCTACAGCTCCGAAGCTAACCCTTTTGTTCACAGAGCGAAAGCACCTTCAACTCCCCGCGAAGCTACCGAGCTAACCGCTTGTTGACTGTGGATGTTTCTTCAAACTTCGCCCCTTGGACAACATTTCCTCACCATGGTCAGAGGTTAAGTTTGGGCAGATTAACAGTTAGGATGAAATGATCTGAACGTTTTCATTCTATGAAGTTTGGTTTTGTTTGTGTGAAACTCGGCTATCTTAGTGCTAGCAGGCTATCTGCACCACATGTACCCTGTTTGTGTTCTGTGTTTGTGTGTTTTTAAGTTAAGTCAAACTTTACTTGAAGGGTGATTTTAAACACAGAAGATTGCTCATAACGCACCGTCCGCACTTATGCATTTTAACCCTTTTATTAACGGTAAATAATATTTACCCAGAAAGGTTTAGTCTTCAATCCAGTAAATAATTGTCCCTAAACATCATTTACTAGATTTGATAACTAAGTAAACACCATTAAGCCCCATTTCTCCAGAAAGATTTGGCTCGTTTCCAAAATACTCCCTTAATAATATTTCTTCAAATATTATTTCAATAAATAAAGGCAGCTAATTAGACAACGTTGAGAAATGGTCATCCAGAAGGTTGGTTTTATTCAGCAGATCATTCTTTAAAACATTATTTTATTAAAATAATATTTTATCTGATCTTGCATTGTGAATGGTTGTCTAAACGTTTGCTGATTATTGCCTAAGTTAGTTCCAAGACTAATTTAACCTCAATTCCAGATTCTTCAAGATAATCCTTGGTTCTCAAACATAAACATTGCATGGTAATGTTGCATCATTCTTTTTGGTCACAATTGTCAACCATCTTTAACCAACTTGTTTATATTGTACATAGCCTATTTGTCTTCCCTATTCTTTAATTCTGCTTGGTAGTTTAGTTGGATTGTTTTAGCATAGTAAAGAGTTTGTTGATTGAAATATGTTTGACTTTGAGTTGACTTATTTTTGTTAATAAATTCTTGTATTTTAAGAAATTGTGTGAATTCATTCCATATATGTGCAGAGTTTATGCTGTTCAATAATGTCAGAGCTCGTCTCGCACCTTTCTATTTTGTCCTAATACCATCGCCTTACTGGGCCGGTATTCACAGGACAACCCTTAACAGACCAAAATATTATTTGATAAAATATTAATATTAAATATTAAATAATATTTTCAGATTAATAATCACAACATGACTTAAAATTTATTCCGGTTGATGCAAACGGAAAGTTTGAACTGTGGACTTTTTAAAACTGACATGACTTTATTATGACATTGAAGAAATTTTCACCAGCTCTTACCAGTCTCACTCCACAACACTGCCTGATAAATCAAAAATACTACATCCCTTTGAGGGTCTTCTTCTGTGGTAAATTTCTACCCAAGTAGTTTATGCATTGGAAACACACAAGGGTAATTTAATATTCAATAAATAAGAATATTACTGAAAAGTTCATTTATTTCAATAACTCAATACGCTAAAACACATTATGTAGGCTCTTTACACACAGACTGATGTTTTAAAGCCTGTATTTCTAATTATGATGATTTCTTGCTTACAGCTAATTAAAACAAGACATTTAAGATGAGAATATTACATCCAACCAATAAAAATACATTTTTAATGCGGAAATGTGGGTTTAATGAAAATTACGTTTAATACCTGCTTAAAGATTGTTGTTTTAGAAAGGTAATTTTAATCTGACAAACGAGTCTCATTGAAACGCATATTCTAATTTATTAAATATGATTGTATTGCCCCCAAAACAACCCTGGTTCCTGGAAAACGTTCATATAGTCTAAATGCACCTTCAATTGCCGTTTATAGCAAGAACCCAAGGAAAAAAAGTTTTTACAGTGAAAACTAAAAATTGACGCCAATCTGTATCGGCTGGTAAAAGCGTTACCATACCCAGAAATTTGAAATTGGCGAAGAATCTTTGATTGGTGCATTTCATGTTGATGCATTTCTTATAAATCAATGGATATAGCAAGGACTTCCAATGTTAAAAAGCAATGCAGTGAAATGTAAAACAAAACAATAGCAAGGTTTAATCTTTTTTGGGAAGGTTAGAAAATAACAACTAAAGTATCCCACTGAGAGAGGGAAAGATACTACAGCCTTCCAGGTTCTAAAAGGACTGCAATGCACTAGCTGCTAGATACTCTGAGCAGCAGGAGTGCTATTAAATGGACCCAAATATAGTAGGGAGGAATCACATTGCAAAAATTATAAATGCCTTTCTACGTGTAAGCAGATATGTAAAGGTATCAGGGTGTATTACTGTTTTAGAGACTGAAGAATAGCATTAGACTCCCCTGAGCTGCATTGTTCTGCATAAGAGTGAGCTCTAGTGGCAATTTGCTGAACAACAAAAAGGCAACAATGAAGTGCGGTGATGTATATTTCGTATGGGTGGTGAAAGTAGTCCAGGTATGGTGAAAAACATATTTTGAATTTGTTTGGTCTTCTGATTTAGCTTTTCACAAGACATAACATGTTAAGCATACCATGACATGTGTTGAGTTCATTGTTGAGCAATAAAAACTATGGCATTGAACATGGAATGTAAACTCACTATGTAAAACATTGCCTGCAGTTTTTCCAAATAAGACATGACTGCTCCAAAACTTTTTTAAGCTGCTGTAAATGCAAGCGCTATTATATTGTGTTTCACAGAAATGAAAGATTCACTGACTTACCAACACCAAAATGAAGGCTTCATCCCTCTAAATGTGTAAAACATAAAAGCATCCAGGAAGCACTGATTCAGAGGGATTTTACAGGAGATTTGATAAAGTTAGTTGTATTTTAATGGTTCCTGCAAAGTGCTTACAAGATCACAAAAACAACACAATAATCATCAATGTGATGTAGCCTGGAGATTTCACTAATGAGAGCAGACAGAGGGAGAAACTGTTGAGTTACATTATACTCTAAAAGCCCTGTAACTGCTTTCACTTGGCAAAACCTGTACATTTAATAACTAAGGCTGACATAAGCTATTACATTAGTTCTGATCTACTTGATTTGGAAGCTATAAAAGAATAAGTTCAATCAAGGTTTCATTTTTAAATGTTTTATGTGAAAAATATGCTTTGTATTTTAACAATTACCCAGAATGATGCAGATTTTTGCACAGCAGAGCAATAAGCTTTCAGTTTGGTGTTTTGTTATTACTTGGCTTAGGCAATATAGAGCTTCCTCTCAGGTGACTGACTGAAAGCAATTCAGCAATAGATCTCCCTCCGATACAATGCTGTGCTCACCTTGATTAAAAAGCACAGCTATCAGACCCACAACTCAGTCACCTTTAGAGGATGCTCTTTGCCTCCATACAAATCACTGAGGACAACCGGCTATCTCACTCCCCTGTGTGTGTCTCGCACCACACTGCTTCTGCAAAACTCATGTTTATTATTCATGTTTATCATCACACCACGTCTGCTGTTTGCTACCAGTTTCATGGATGGGCTGGCAGCAATTTAGTCCTGCTACATGAAACCCTGCTTTACCGTCAACACTGAAACAGATCCCACTTAGTATAAGGCGGCCAAGCACATTAATGTGTGCTCACAGAGAAGCACGTGCCTGTACTTTTTTTCAACTGCCAGAGGAGCCACCCACACACCAAACATTCTGATATTGGCACACACACAAATACACACACATACAGGCACACATCAGCTGCAGAAAATGCCTATCAGTCGACAAATCCTACATACAATAGGCTCTCACACGTAGCTATCACTCTGCATAGGAAAGGGAAGAGAAATGAGAGTAATTACCTCACAATGACTTCATTGCTTATTAAAAACCTATTAAGGGTTTAATCTTCTTTCCTGGGTGTTGATACCATAGACTAAGAGATCATAAAAACACAGGCAGGTGTGCACAAGTATTTTCAGTCATCATATTCCTGTATACAAACTCTATGTTTTGGATATATTTGATTTTCACATTACAGTTGAATATTTTCTTGTTTTAATTGTTTTTCCTGTGGTAACAAAAGCTTGAGAATTCAGATAGAAAATGTTGGTTCTATAATGAGAAGAAGCTGCTTTACAGCCAAGGTACAGGCCAGAATCAAAAACAGCTTATAATACCAAAAGAACAATTCAGAACATGAAGACGTATCACTTTAGTGACTGGAAAAAAAAAAAAACTTTCGCATTCAGTTACCACTGCATGAGAAGCTCAGATAAAATATTTCCAAGAAAAGAGAATGCGAGTTTAGAAGCCATTTCTTTTCATTACCTTATATTTGAGCTGCACAGTAATGCAATATAAATGTGTAAAATACAGCAATCTTAAAGGACAGCTTGGATGCAATATTTGGTAGGATAATATCTTTCAAGACTATACAATCAAATTCTGCATGTCAGTAATATATTTTCCATATTTGAAATAGTTTTGGCGACAAGGAAGGCTCAAAACAAGCATTGAGGACATTTTGATGAAGGAAAATTGGAAAAAGGGACCTAATCACCAATGACCAATTAGGAAACAGAAGCCCTTTGGACAGCCTCTGGTCCCTGATGCTAGGATGTTTGCTCCAACTCTTTTAAGTCCTGCAGGTTGCAGTGAACCTTCCGTCAATGTAGCCGACATGTTTAGGGTGATAGCTGGGGTAATTTCCTTAAGTTTAACACTAGCACTCCAACAGCAACAACGAACCATTCAACACAAATGACTAACTCTGCAGAGGTTAATATGATTGTTTCCATGGCCACAGTTGATACAATTTATATTATTAGACAACGTTAATGCACAGAAAAAAAAAAAACTGATTAGACTCCTGTGTTTCAAATTAATCAGTAGATCCACTTACACAGCAGTATAAACCTATTTAGGTTCTAATATTAGAAAGGTAATTTATTACAGTAATTCATTTAATGCAGAAATATCAGGCTACCAAAGAGTATTTTCTTGTATTCCTCAGTACATGTATTCAATACCTGGTCATGAGTCTTTTTGCATGGATTACCTCATCAATGCAGTGTGGTATAGAGGCAATCAGCCTGTGGTTCTGGTGATGTGTTCAGGAAGCCCAGGTGTGTTTAATAGTGGCCTTCAGTCCAACTGCATTGTTGGCTCTGGTGTTTTTAATTTTCCTCCTGACAATACTCTGCATATTCTCTATTTGGATAAAGGTCAGATGGAGTTGCTGGCTAATCAAGCAAAGTGATAAAGCAGGTATTGGTACCTTTGACCATGTGGGCAGATATCAAGTCCTGCTGTAAAATGAAGTCAACATCTCCATAAAGCTTGTCAGCAGAGGGAAGCCTGAATTGATCAAATGTCCCGGTAGACGGCTCCATAGACTTGATATAACGCAATGGACCAACAACAGCAGATGACATGGCTTCCCAAATCATCACCATGGAAATTTCACTCTGGACCTCAAACTGTTTCAATTATGTTCCGCTCTACTCTTCCTCCAGACTCTTGCGCCATGCTTTCCAAATAAATGCAAAATGTAATAAATCTGAAAAGAAATAGTGGGACCAATAAACAACAGTCCAGTTCTGTTTCTTCTTAATCCAGGTCAGACACTTCTAATGTTGTCCTTCGTTCACCAGTGGCTTAAGACAATGAAATGACAATTGCATGTCATGTCCTGGATCTCTGTGGTGGCTCTTGGGGTACTGACTCCACCTGTTGCCCACTCCTTACAAACCTCCCCTAAACTCTTGAATCTATTTTGGTTCACAATGCTGCAATGATCCCTGTTGCCTGAGTAACTTTTCTGCCACAGTTTTTCTTTCCACTCAACATTTCATGAACATACTCAGATACAGCACTCTGAACACCCAGCTTCTTTGGCAAAGAGTAGCTGTGGCTTACTCTCCTTGTTGAGGGTATCAGTCTGTCAGCCTGACAGCTGTCAAGCTAGTCTTCCCTTTGACTCTGTAGGCTCATTTCTGTTTTAAAAGTCATCTTTTATTAGTCTTATGTGATATACAAATTGTCTGAAAAAAATAATTTCGAGTCTTAATTTGATGTATGCCATTAACATCAAAATTAACAGAAATTAAACCTTGTAATAAAAGCATAAATCCATATATAATGTCTTCATTCCATTTTCATTTAGAAATGAAAAACAGACTGGCTATTTTGTTGTTTGTGAATCTGAATATAAAAATAGAAAAAAAGGCCTTTTTTATAGTATGAATTTTAGGCTCAGATCAAACACACTAAATTGAAATACAGGCCACTGGACAATTTATACAAAGATTTACATATATAATATTAGGTATAATGTTAGGTATTATATATATATATATATATATATATATACCTGAAATTTGCATTTTGAATTGAATTACTAAAATGCATAACATTTTCATGGGTATTCCAAATTTATTGACATGCACAATTGCTATTAAAATGCTTTTAAATACATGTATCACATTTTTAACAGCTTAAATTGTATTTAAAAAGTTTGCTTTGACATGTTAAACTTAATTTATGGTGAGTAATTGTTTTAATCTTGTTTTAAGCCTTCTGAATCCAGATTGCTATATGACCTGAACCTCTGGAATCTTTGGAAAACGTCTGTATTGCTTCTTTAAAGACCAGGATTCATCCGAACCAATAGTATTCTAGCCAACCTTGTCAGTATCCTCATCCAAAACAGATTGCTAGTAAAGATAACTACATTTAAACAATACAATAAAAAGAGGGCTTTCAAAAATAAAAGAATCTGCTCTTACTAATGCTAAAATAGGAAGCAAGTTGTTCCACATCTGCAGTAATCTACCTCAGGAAGATGTAGATTAACCTTTCACCTACACACAAATATCAAGAACAAATGTAGATGCAAAGCATGGGCAGAGTATAAAAGGATGTGTTCTTAAAATGAATGCATCCAGCTGTGCCACACTTATAATAACAAGGTGCATCCATAATCCATAATGTTTTCCTGGAAAAGTGCAACACCATAAGACTGCTAAAATTATGGCCCATTGTGAAGTGATTTAATGGATGTATTTATTTCATCATGCACTGTAAGTTCGGTTTTTACCCAGATGATGATATCATTGCAACCGGGATATTGTGACCTGGATTACCATTAACAGTACACAGAGTTGAAGTGATACCCTTTAAATCCTGAGCAGCATCATGTCTTGGCAGCAATCCTTTGATTCTGAGGACTTATCCACCCTTCATTCCTCCGTCTGTCTGTTTCTCTTCTCATCTATCTGGTTATCAAAAGGCATTATAGCAGGGTCTCTAAGACCCGCTGAGCTGAATGTTCTCCCTCTATAAAGTACTGTTTGATCCTGCCACTCCTGAGCACTTCACTGACACTGAATAAGCTTGAAGTATGATGGACGTAGTCAGTGCCCATTTTACACTGATGAAGTCAAGCATGACTGTCTTTTGTCTTTCCCAGAATGTTGAGTAAGATGATTTCTAAGAAATTGATTTTGTTGTTTATCTTACAGGAAACGTGGAGTTAGTAATGACCTCACAACAAATAGGTAAGGTAAGGTAAGTTTGTATATATAGCGCTTTTCAGTAATGAGACATTCAAAGCGCTGTACATACAATTACAATACAATCACAAAGAAAATAAACACAGACACAGAAAAACAAATCAAATGATATTACAATCCTTTAAGAACTCTAAAAACCTATGAATCCTTCTGAGAAGTCTAAAAATTTCTGGCCAACATTACAATGATACAGAAAACACTAGTGAGAGCTGGTTCTTAACCAATTTACTAGTATTATTTTCCTTTCACTGGTAAATCTAAAAATCTATGAAAAGGAGAAGAAATGAATAAATTAAATCCACATTTAGGTAAAAATAATGAGCATGGGAAAGCAACACACATAAGCAAAGATTTTGCAGGGGCATGGTGGACTCGTGAGGGTGCCAATATTTAAGTATGATCATGCGTGCAAAGAATTAGACTGTCAACACTGACGAAGGTGCCATTGTCCTTGAAAAAGAGATGGACGTTTTATCAGATGGCCATACAGTTCAATTCACAGATGAGAGGGGTTGCTGGGGCAGAGCGTCGTATTTACAGAACATCCAGGAGAAATGTTTTGATGAGAAGTCTGTGGAGGCCATATCGGGGCACCTGAATTAGACAAACAATAAATGTTTTGGTTCAGGCCGGCTGTGATTTTCCACCTGCCTTCAAAGTCTTACTGCCATTCTCAATTTCAAATCCAAATAGCCAAATTTCTGGTACTTTCAGTAGATCCTGAGCAAACACCTTTCTCCAAGATTAAATCATATCACCTTTGAGTCCAGGAAACGCAGCCAGCCTGCGATTCTGTTCAAGGATCGCGTCCAGCTTGCGATTCTGCTCTCTTAACATATCAGTCTGAGTGCTGAGAGCTCTAAAGATCCCTTCAAACTTCCCATGCAGCTTTGGAGTGCTTTGAACAGCTGCCAATGTTTTACAAATCTTTCGATAAGCCAGGTAACTGTCAACTCCAAAAAGCAGAAATCCAATTATGTACAAATCTTCCACGTCCTCGACTGACATTGTTGTCAGGCACACAATCTTCCACTGCTGCCAGGAATCAATTGCGTAGAAGAATGTCCCGTCTGGACAAGAGGGTTCCCCTTTACCTTGTCTTCCCGTTGAGAAAATTTGATCGATTGCGTTGAGAGACCAGCTGACCAAATCCATAACGAACAAATTAGGAGTATATGCGAACAGAGGCTCTAAGAAAAACATAGACAAAAAGCTGAAGCAGGGCAAAAAATGGGAAGGATCAAGGAGAGAGTGGAAAAGCGTCTGACCCCACCGAGAGCAGAAGAGAAGAGTGTACCCACATATGCTCACATAAACACTGTTTATAATCATGCTAATCTTTTCAATAACTTGCTTGGGTGGGGAGAAGAGTTTTCTAAACTTCTACTGTATACTATGAATGAATAATTTCACAAAGATTTATGCAGATAATACACATAAGAAAATAAAGGTACCGTAGTTTTGCATTTATTATTATGTCACCCATCAGCATTCGTTTATTTCCTGGGATAAAACTTCAGTTTATTTATATAGCCCCTATTCACAACGAATGTTATCTATTGAATTCTATGACAAGTAGGTCCAGTTTCTACCACATTATATAGAATCCAGTTCCAACCAAATTTCATTCAAATCAATCCATTAAAAATGGTGTCATTAAAGTTAATGTCTGTGTAACGGCAAGTCACCCGATACTTTCTTGCAATATAAAATACATTTTAGTTGGGTTGGTTCTAACTGTGTGTATTTTAAAAAGGTAAAGGTCCTGACCTGGATGAAAGAGAACCTTCATAGACAGAGTTAGAAACCATTTTCCAAACCTAACGATACTTCACAGGACATGCATACTGTATGTCCTGTCGACAGTTTTGACAAACTACCAAATGTGCTCCACTCTGAATTATGCAGCCTGAATTAAGCAGACTTGAGAAGTTATTATCTATTACTGGAACAAAAAAAGAGTGAATTAAGGTTTTTTGATGGTTGCTCTTTAGTCCTAAATACGATTCCTCTTTCTGAATATTCAGAGAAACGTTTAAATTTTATGACAAAAAGGTGAATGAAAAATAAAATGTAACTGTTTGAAAGTAAAGAGAGGTTAACATTGTATTTCTACTCAGCAATATTCATAAAAAAATCAAAAACTACTAGACCAAAGCAAAGCAGCAGATTGGCATGTAAGTAAGGTCAGAACCTGTACAGTAAAGTAATTGCTAATTTTAAAGTCTTGTATCACAAATCACAAAGTTTTCTCAGGTAGGTTCATAATCTCCCATTTCTACTAATGAATAGAGTGATAAAAAGTTTTGTATAGACAAGTCAGAGATAACATATTTGTCTAGTTTAAGAATAGCAGTTGCACTCTTCCATTACTCTTTAGAAGAGCTTTAAACTCTTCCAGAAAGACAAAATCATTAAGCTTTAGACCATTAGAAAGGTTATTCCATGACCAAATATGCTAAATAAGAGAGCACAGTGGTATTAAGTTCAGAAAATATCCTGGGTACTATAAAGAGACCGAATTATAGAGTACACATTGATACGTTCTCTACAATGCTTTCATTTTAAAATGTAAAGAGCAGTAATGCAATCTTCTGAATAATTAAATTAAGTTATTGGAAAACATAATAATTGAAATTAACTCAGGGGTTCCAGATAGCACTGAAACATACACTAAGAATGTTGAGTTATTACATGGAAAATGGAGTAATTTATTATCAATAAAACGCTACTTTGTTAGCAACAACCTATTTCTCAAAGAATTAATAATAAGTATCATTAACCTTAGACTTTATCAGTAAATAAGTACAAAACTTGATTTGCTGCCCTCATGAAACCAACGTTTCTTGAGGGCAGCATGTATGAACAAGTGTTTATGTCTGTCAAGGTAGTACTATTTATTTATATGTTTCTCTACAGATTTTAGGCGATATAGCTTACCTGTCTATAAAGTATACAAAAGCTCATACACAAATTAACAAAGTCAACACGATGTACTCTCCAACTGAGATTTTGTGATATACAATTACAGGCATCAAGTAATTTGAGACCGGCTCATGTAAATCCTTGTATAAATTAGAACACAATTTACAGAGTCATTATTAGTGAACTTGCTTGTCTCAATGGATTTATGATTACTGTCAGTATGTAAACATATTAACATAAGCATGAATATTTCTTTACTTTTTCAACAACTGACAGACTCACACCATTAAAAACGCAACTGCTGGATGAAAATGTAAACATCCATGAGCTGTTGCACACCCTAAAAGACTAATCCACCACTAACGAGGGGCTGGACATTATTTTTAGCTAATCGGGTGCTGTCATGTCAGCTCCAGGAAGCTTTATTAGACCCATTATTCGTTAAACCTTATTTGTAATGATGCATAAACATGCTTGCACAACATGGAGGCTTACTGAATGGCTTTTCAACAATCTGACAAAGTGAAGCAAAAACTTTTAAAGTGCCCATCCACCTAATGGCATTGTTCAGTGGAGGAACACTGTCATGTTCTTTGACTCCTACCACAGACTTAATTAACAAGAGAGGAAAGCCACCCTTTTCCTAATGTCAGCCTAAAAACCTCTCCCCAGAAACCAATTACCAGCGAGTGAGTTTGCTAATTCGTTCTGACATGTCTGCCTGCTCGAAAACACAAGATGGCCGAGACACAGTTGTGATGAGGGATCGGAGGTTCAGGCTGTAGAGAAATGAATTGTCCTCCCGTTTTCACTCTTCTCATTGCGTGTTGACCTTAAGCTCTGATGCGGCCGCCTTTAGTATTCTGCGTCCAACCTGCTCATCCATCACACTTTTAAGGTCAGTTTCTATTTCCAGTCACTCCATCAAAATATAACCAGGCCCCATTTATAACAACACAAGCAGATATCTATCAGAAGAACATCCATGTATGGTCAGATAATAAGTACACTAAATGAAAAATAATGTTTCCACATATTGTTGCTAAGATATCCCCATATTAATTTTCTAGATCTACATTGATAAGGATTACTCTTGTGAGCTATTAGGATGATTTATCCTAAATATTTTACTAATATGAATTTTGTAGTTACTGAAGTTGCTTGTTGTAAATCAAATATTTTGAACAAAACTGGGATTATTTTGGCTGTATATAAATGGAACCGAATCGGTATATGATTGTATTAGATTGAATTATTTTGCATTAACAGGGATGGTTTATGATATTGGTGATATGGCTGACCAACCAGGGTGACCTTCTTTCAGGGACAACAAGAAACAAAACATTCTGTCTGTTGCACCTAAACAGTCTTTCTTTTTCTTATTGTTATATCCAGTCATTGAAGAGAGGGCTACCCACTGTGTTGTCTCATGCAAACACTCCAAAAAAGAATCATCAATCAATTTATTCTGTTTGTGGAAACAAAAAATAGTAAATTTAGTGGGTTTTTTTGTTGTTTTTTTATGGTGTCAATACAACATTATAGTACTATTTAATAATGGTTAAAATTTATCTAAAAACTGACAAAGGCTTTAATATGGCTTTTCCGCAGCCTTTTGTAACTACACGCTTTGTAGCTCACAGTCTCTGTTCTAATTAATGCCAAAGGTCAGGGTCGGGGCTCTGGCCAGTCCAGTCAAGTTCTTTTACAACAAACTCATTCATTCATGTCTATGTGGACCTTGCTTTGTACAGTGGTGCACAGTAATGTTGAAAGAAGAAGAGCTAATCAAAAAAAAGTTCCCACCTATATGGGAATATACAATTGTCCAAAATATCTTTAAATAATGAAGCAATAAGAGTTATATTCACTGGAATTAAGAGGGCAAGCCTAACTCCTAAAAAGTTTTACATGTGACAAAATGCTGTCAGAAACGTACCCCTGCCTGCCAACTTCCAAAATGCAACTCATCCATTAGGTTAGTTGATGAGGAAGCATAACTTTTCACTGCTGGGCAGTCAAGTGGTTGTACACTTTAGATTGCACTTGTTGATGTAAGGTTTAGATGCAGCTGCTCAACTATGCAAGCCCATTCCATGAAGGTCTCTATGAACTGTTCTTGAGCTACTTTGAAGTTTACATGAATTTCTGAGGTATGTAGCAATTAACTCTGCAGACAGTAGGTGACTTCCGCACACTGCACCTCAGCATCCCCGATGTTATCCCCGTGCTATCCCTGACTCTGTAATTGTTTTAATGTTTATATTGCTACTGATCCTATTTGCTTTCATATTGTTTTAATACCATTTACAGTTGACCATGGAAAGTTTAGTAGGAAGAACATTTAAAAACTGGACTAACTGCATCAGTGGCAACCTGTCGCATAGTACCATGTTGAAATCCACTAAGCTCCTGAGGACAGCCCATTACTTTATAAGTGTTTGTAAAAGCAATATGCTTGCCCAGGGGCTTGATTTTAGAAACATGTACCACAAAAGTTGTTGAACTATCTGAATTCAATAATCTGGGGATGTGAACAAGTACTTTTGGCGGTGTAGGTTAGTTTTTGCGCATACCATGAAATAATACTGCAGCGACTTTCCTAACGGATGTCACACTTAACCACTCATGTGTTTCTGTTATCAGGTCATACAGTTTCACAGTTAATGTGACAATTTCCTCATTTTTTAAAGGCAGTTACAGAATAGTCGACTATTGATAGATATCATACATTCCTATTTTTACTTTTCCAGACTCTTGTGTTCTGCAATACTTTTGTGATAACGTGAAACCATCACGTCTCTGATGTAAAAGACAGCAAGACAGCACAACTAGTTGCAGTAGCTTAATTCCGTCTGGCACTGAGCTTTTCTTTTGTCTGTCTTTCATCTGACTGTTCACAGGCCAAATGGAGTAGATAATGATCTCCTGCAACATTTACAATCAGGAGATGTAACAATTGTTCATTCAAGACAGATAAACAATAATGTTGTTAGTCTGCCAAGAACTACGAAAACAGCTTATACTATCTATTAACAAGAGCAATGTGCAAATAACGTCACTGTTCTTATGGGATTTCTTAAAGTTTCCACTAGTAATTGCTGCTGGTGAGAAATTATTAACGGTTGATTTCTAAATCTTAATATTAACACTTGGGTGAGTTCCAAAAGTCATTGTAATGAAAGGCAATGCAGATGACTTTATTCTATAAAATGCAACACTTAGCAAATGATTCCAAAGGTTTGTATTATATGTGTGTAATTTTTATGTCTAAAGTTTCAGTTTCATTTGCCAATGATTTTAAAGTGGTCTATAAGATTTTAAATCTTATAGAATCGCCCACAAACTGACATCCAACAAGACCAACAGTTTTCTGTTTCTTTTTCACTTTTCCTTGATTTTTTGGTTTTTATTTCTTTAAAGGTGAAAAGCGGTCTGTTAATCAGCTTATCATTTTGCATCTTCCTCATCTGTTGGGATAAAAGGTTCCCTACGGAGATGATTAGCATCATAAGCTGTTTCTCAAGTTTTGCAGAACACCTGATGTTCACATAACAGCACAAAACACAGAAATTCAACCATTACCAACTTTGAAAAAGTAGAGCCAGCAATGTAGCACTGCTTCCAAGACATATAACAAAGGAAAACATCATCAGATGAGAGGTTTATGCTAAATACACACTGTTCGGATGTCTTCATCGTGGCCGAGTGTGACACAGCGGCACTGCCTTAGAGAGCATTGTCATCTTGGCCATGTTAATGGAATATAACCAGCTATTGAAGCCACAAGCCCAATATGTGTGAGAATGTGTGTCTGGGTGACATAACAGGCGTACTGCCATCCATCACCCACACACTGTCAGCGGGGGAGCAAAAGAGTACACGCATATGAACACAAAAACACAATGTGGGCTCCAGCAATGCTTGTGGAAGAGTCAAACACAAACAATTATAAAAAGTTTGCATATTTTCTTAACAAATGTTCCTCCTCCCAGTCTCAGATCTAATGGTTTTTGAATCATAATCATAATCTATACAGAGTGGCAACTTTGTTATGGTAATGGTTTTCAGTTATACCAAAAGGAAGAAAATAGTGACTGTGGATGTTTTGTCTTATTCAAATGACAATCAAAAAATGAATTTACAGGGCCTTGCCACTTTTTTTACTTTGTAACATTTGTCAAATTATCACCACATACTATTTTTACTATGATTTTATGATATAGACCAATACAAAGCAAAGTGTATAAATTGAAATGGAAAGAAAAGTTAACAAAACCTCCAAAGGCATAGCTGTGTACCTGAACTGGCAGGAAACGAGCAGTTTACCCCAAAAGACCTCCAGTAAAATACATCTACAGTCATTTTTAAATAAATGACATTATTGAAAGTTAATTTATTTCAGTAACTCAGTTTAATAGGAGAAACATTATATAGAATAATTAAATACAGACTGATGTTTCAAGCATTTATTTCTGTTACTTCTGATGATTTTCTGCTTTACATCTAATTTAAACATAACATCTAAGAATAAAATATTACATGAGACCAAAAAAAAAAAAAATGTTAATACTGAAATGTGGGCTTTATGAAAAGTATGTTTGCTACCTGCTCAAAGGATATTTTTAAAAGCTACTTTTATTCTGACAAATGAGCCTCATTGGAACACATATTCTAATTTATTGAATATGACTGTAAATGTTCAACAAATAACTTTTAAGATATTTAGGCATTTGAAAAGAAATTAAAGTCATGTATCATTTTCCTTCTACATCACAATTTTATACTACTTTGTCTATAACATGAAATCCCAATAACATCCATTGAAGTTTGCAAAATGTAAAAGGTTAAAGGGACTACATTGAGTACTTAAAACACTGTTTTTAAATGTTAATCAGTTTAATTTCCATTTATCCGCACCAACATAATTTTCAAACCTTTAATTGGATGCACCCTGTCACCATTTGCCTTCACTCATGGGTAATTACAAAGAATTACATCTCTTTCTTTTTGTCTGTCGAATACCACATTTAAAATTTGTACAATATGCTCTAAGAGAAAACTGATAAATAACAGATATAAATAAATAAACCAGTAAATTACCTGGCTTGCTGCCAAGACATCTCTTAGTATCTCATAGCACCATTGTTGGCACTTTGTGGCTTTAATTGGACTCATGAGTTGATTATTCGCTGTTTTTGTTTTTAAGGAAGCAGACAGGCATGAAAATGCCTTGTAACTTCCCTGCACCATAACACGTTTGATGTTTGGACCTGTCAAAAGATTTGTCACCAGAATCAGGCAAACATTTCTAGGGATTTTCTGATCAAAGCATTTTAAATGATTGGCATTCATGTTTAACTCCTCTTAACTCCAGATAACTATTGTTGTTGTGCTTCAAACTGTAATTTCTTTTTTATTTTTTGTTTTAATTTGCACAACTGCCCTAGCTGAATTATACAGTATGTTTTGCGCTTAATTTTGCTCATCTAAATAATTTGGTTTTCCCTGATAATCCATGTGTTTTTTACCCTTTACAATGATTTTTATAGTAAAAGGTATATGTAACGTCGCCATCTCTTAACACTGTGCGTAAACAACAGTCTTCTAAAGACACCAGATTTGTCCATAAACTATCTTTATCTCATGCAATCAAGTAAGCCTGTCACTGTAGATCATTTGAGTAAATGAATAATGCTGTCCCCTTTGAGATAGCATAGTTTATAAAAATTATTGTTTTTCATGGTAACATTATGCAGAGGACGAATAGACTCTCTGCAGTGAAATAAAGGAGCTTCCTGACTGCTTTTATTTGATGCTACTATTAAACAACCATTTAAAATTAACAAGCAAGCTAACATTAACAAGTAACATTAATATTCTATTTTGAAAGGGTGTGTTTGATTTATTGACCAGGTTTGACTCATTCAGAAAGTCAGCGTTAACAGGCGCTAATTCTACTATCTACTATGTCTTTGAGAATAAATTAATATTTATATTTTTAGATAAATATTATACTTTTTTTTTTTTTTTCAAATGACAAGCAGCTGTTTTTTTACATGTTAAATTTAAAGTTCTGAAAATGATAAAGATCCAAATGTTGCTGCTAACTTTTAGAAGTTCTTAACCAACAGCAATTCTAGACACCATGCATTTGATGTTACAATGTTTATTTCAGTCATTAGATACTTTATACTTGACTTGGGAAAAAGTTATTCTGAGCATCTCCAAATTTATAACTTTACATTCACAAAGATTACTACGCCTTTAAACAATTCGACGAAGTGTAGATGATGATGTGGTGGCTTTGTAAGCTTCTGATTCTGGTTATTTGATGACTTCTACATTAACTGGAGGCACACTTGTGGATGCATTTTAAGGCAAAACCTGAAACATGCAGTTCCCTTATGTAACATCATGGAAAAATCAAAAGGAATCAGTTAAGATATCAGAAAGAAAAATGTAGATCCTTACAAGTCTGCTTCTTCCTTTGGTAAAATGTCTATTGTTACATTTTTACGAGAATGGGTATGTTTGCAAGAAAATCATCCTAACTGTTAAGTACAGGGGTGGCATCATCATGTTGTGGGATGTTTTGCTGCAAAAGAGACTGGTGCATTTTATAAAATGGATGGCATCATGAAATGCAGAAAAAATGTAGCAGTAACACACAGGAGAAATTTGAAGACATCAGCCAGAAAGTTAAGGCGTGGGAACAAACAGGTCTTCTAAACAGAAAATTACCCCAAGCTTACCACCTAGTAAGTTTTGGCATCTCCATCACAAAGCTCTGATCCCTGTAAAAAAAAATGTAGGCAGAGCTGGTGAAGGTGAATGTGAGCAAGGCAGCCTGCATCCCTGACTCAGAACACCAGTTCTTTCAGAAGAGATGTGGCAAAATGTCAGTAAACTGTTGTGATAAGCTTGTAGAAAGATGTCCAAATGTTTGACCAAAATCAAATAGTTTAAGAGGCAATTCTACTATGGAAATGTAGAACCTCTAAATTTGAAGAACATTTAAAAAAAATTATAATAAAAATTCTCGATCATTATTTGGGCTATTAGTAAAAATAAATAATTGTGTTACTTCTAAATGATCTAAGACAGGAAAGATTTAGACTAATTTAAAACAAAAGATATTTACATGCACAGATATTTACAGTGCTTGCAAACATTTGGTTACCTATCCATGCCACTGATTTTTTATTAAATATCTGAATAGGATTTAGAACTGGCAAATGCCATGTCTGAAATGACTTGGACTGATGTCCGGGAAGAAAAATCCTAGTCATCTCATTGTTAATTTCACCCATACTGACATAAGATTACAGGTGATGACAAGGCAAATAACTGCCGGTACCAGATGACCATGTTGATTGACCAGTTGCAGCTCCTGTTTTACTGCAAAAAGTCCTAAATTTTTCAATCCAAGCCAACATTATCTAACTTTATCTTACATAAAATATTTATATAGTTAAAACTAAAATCTGAACATTGAAATTGTCAAAAAGTGAAAAGGTTTGGATATTTAAAAAAATACATTATAGAAACTTGCAACAAAACAAACAAAACGCCTTAATCTCGTTGTATTCATATTAACAATGCAATCAGTTTGATCATTATATGTAAAAGTACAGTAGCTTCAGATAATATCAGAAGCAGTAATTTAGGGATAATGGCTTATCCAAATGTGCTTGCCCACCTGGCTGGTTATGTGCTTTTTCCCATAATGGATCCTCTACAGCAGCTCAAAGATATGTGGCCATATGTGACATTTCTAGTGACGAATATGGTGTCAGAAAGGGAAAACAGCATTTATGTGTATAACTCTATCTGTAGTAAACACTTTTTTGATATGTGTTCTTGTTCAAAGCAAAGGATGACAGCCTTGTCTCATTAGTGTCTACGCCCACTGGCTGGCAACACCACATTCTTGTTAAAACCCATGAAATAATAATGAAGAGACGGCCATCTGTTTCTTTGTTTCTTTTTTTCTTTTGGACTTAATATAGATCTTAAATCCCCCGTTTCCTGTGCTAAAAGCATAGCTTGCAGTGTGCCTGGGGAAAAGTGAAGGTGTGAAATGAGAGTAGTCCAGGGGATGCTCTTGGGCACCTTGACACCTGCCAGAGCTGGCTGTCTGACTTTTAGCCTCGTAACAGCAACAGCTCATTTGTGGCTACCTGTGTTCATGGGGGTGGACTGTCAAGAGGCCATGGCAGGCTATGGGGTGTCTTTGCCAGCTTTAGCCTTATCCACAATTGCACTCTTCTTCTTTTTCTTAAGGATTATAGTTAAGTGTTTAGCTTTCTTCCAAAAGTTTTGCGGAAATTTTCTGGACAGTTTAATGTTGCCAAATAAACAAAAAAAAACATGGCATACACTGAAATCTCATTGAAATTATTATCTATGGTTATGAGGTCTGAAGGTGCAGTGATGATTGATAATCCCTTCGCTTCTCTCTCTCTCTATATATATATATATATATATATATTTACAGGTCCTTCTCAAAAAATTAGCATATTGTGATAAAGTTCATTATTTTCCATAATGTCATGATGAAAATTTAACATTCATATATTTTAGATTCATTGCACACTAACTGAAATATTTCAGGTATTTTATTGTCTTAATACGGATGATTTTGGCATACAGCTCATGAAAACCCAAAATTCCTATCTCACAAAATTAGCATATCATTAAAAAGGTTTCTAAATGAGCTATGAACCTAATCACCTGAATCAACGAGTTAACTCTAAACACCTGCAAAAGATTCCTGAGGCCTTTAAAACTCCCAGCCTGGTTCATCACTCAAAACCCCAATCATGGGTAAGACTGCCGACCTGACTGCTGTCCAGAAGGCCACTATTGACACCCTCAAGCAAGAGGGTAAGACACAGAAAGAAATTTCTGAATGAATAGGCTGTTCCCAGAGTGCTGTATCAAGGCACCTCAGTGGGAAGTCTGTGGGAAGGAAAAAGTGTGGCAGAAAATGCTGCACAACGAGAAGAGGTGACCGGACCCTGAGGAAGATTGTGGAGAAGGGCCAAGTCCAGACCTTGGGGGACCTGCGGAAGCAGTGGACTGAGTCTGGAGTAGAAACATCCAGAGCCACCGTGCACAGGCGTGTGCAGGAAATGGGCTACAGGTGCCGCATTCCCCAGACCTGGGCTACAGAGAAGCAGCACTGGACTGTTGCTCAGTGGTCCAAAGTACTTTTTTCGGATGAAAGCAAATTCTGCATGTCATTCGGAAATCAAGGTGCCAGAGTCTGGAGGAAGACTGGGGAGAAGGAAATGCCAAAATGCCAGAAGTCCAGTGTCAAGTACCCACAGTTAGTGATGGTCTGGGGTGCCGTGTCAGCTGCTGGTGTTGGTCCACTGTGTTTTATCAAGGGCAGGGTCAATGCAGCTAGCTATCAGGAGATTTTGGAGCACTGCATGCTTCCATCTGCTGAAAAGCTTTATGGAGATGAAGATTTCATTTTTCAGCACGACCTGGCACCTGCTCACAGTGCCAAAACCACTGGTAAATGGTTTACTGACCATGGTATCACTGTGCTCAATTGGCCTGCCAACTCTCCTGACCTGAACCCCATAGAGAATCTGTGGGATATTGTGAAGAGAACGTTGAGAGACTCAAGACCCAACACTCTGGATGAGCTAAAGGCCGCTATCGAAGCATCCTGGGCCTCCATAAGACCTCAGCAGTGCCACAGGCTGATTGCCTCCATGCCACGCCACATTGAAGCAGTCATTTCTGCAAAAGGATTCCCGACCAAGTATTGAGTGCATAACTGTACATGATTATTTGAAGGTTGACGTTTTTTGTATTAAAAACACTTTTCTTTTATTGGTCGGATGAAATATGCTAATTTTGTGAGATAGGAATTTTGGGTTTTCATGAGCTGTATGCCAAAATTATCCGTATTAAGACAATAAAAGACCTGAAATATTTCAGTTAGTGTGCAATGAATCTAAAATATATGAATATTAAATTTTCATCATTACATTATAGAAAATAATGAACTTTATCACAATATGCTAATTTTTTGAGAAGGACCTGTATAGTACTCTGCAAAAGTTTTAGGCAGGTGTGAAAAAATGCTGTAAACAAAGAATGCTTTCAGAAATATAAGCTATTATTGTTTATTTGTATCCATTAACAAAATGCTAAGTGAGTGAATCTAAACATACAAACTATCTTCAGCATAAAAAAGAACAAGACTGGAAGTGATAGGATGGCCCCCACAGATCCCTGATCTCAACATCATCAAGTGTGTCTGGGATTAAGTGAAGAGACAGAAGGATGTGAGAAAGATCTATGGTTAGTTCTCCAAGATGTCTGGAACAACCTACCAGCCAAGTTCCTTCATAAACTGTGTGCAAGTGTACCTAGAAGAATTGATGCTGTTTTGAAGACAAAGGGTGGTCACACCAAATATTGGTTTGATTTAGATTTCTCTTTTCTTCATTCACTGCATTTTGTTGATTGATGAAAATAAATGATAAGTACTTCCATTTTTGAAAGCGTTCTTTGTTTACAGCATTTTTTCACACATGCCTAAAACTTTTGCACAGAACTATATATATATATATATATATATATACATGTTGTATCAAGGTTCAAATATTGCATACATATCCCTATTAATGAACATATGTTGCATCCATTTTGTTTAAAAAAGACACAATTTAAAACAATACAGATACCTAGATCAGCTTGTGATATTCCATATTACAGGGGTCGGACAATGAAACTGAAACACCTGTAATTTTAGTGTGGGAGGTTTCATGGCTAAATTGGACCAGCCTGGTAGCCAGTCTTCATTGATTGCACATTGCACCAGTAAGAGCAGAGTGTGAAGGTTCAATTAGCAGGGTAAGAGCACAGGTTTGCTCAAAATATTGAAATGCACACAACATTATGGGTGACATACCAGAGTTCAAAAGAGGACAAATTGTTGGTGCACGTCTTGCTGGTGCATCTGTGACTAAGACAGCAAGTCTTTGTGATGTATCAAGAGCCACGGTATCCAGGGTAATGTCAGCATACCACCAAAAAGGACGAATCACATCCAACAGGATTAACTGTGGATGCAAAAGGAAGCTGTCTGAAAGGGATGTTCGGGTACTAACCCGGATTGTATCTAAAAAACATAAAACCACGGCTGCCCAAATCACGGCAGAATTAAATGTGCACCTCAACTCTGCTGTTTCCACCAGAACTGTCCATCGGAAGCTCCACAGGATCAATATACACTGCTGGGCTGCTATAGCCAAACCTTTGGTCACTCATGCCAATGCCAAACGTCGGTTTCAATGGTGCAAGGAGCGCAAATCTTGGGCTGTGGACAATGTGAAACATGTATTGTTCTCTGATGAGTCCACCTTTACTGTTTTCACCACATCCGGGAGAGTTACGGTGTGGAGAAGCCCCAAAGAAGCATACCACCCAGACTGTTGCATGCCCAGAGTGAAGCATGGGGGTGGATCAGTGATGGTTTGGGCTGCCATATCATGGCATTCCCTTGGCCCAATACTTGTGCTAGATGGGCGCGTCACTGCCAAGGACTACCGAACCATTCTTGAGGACCATGTGCATCCAATGGTTCAAACATTGTATCCTGAAGGCGGTGCCATGTATCAGGATGACAATGCACCAATACACACAGCAAGACTGGTGAAAGATTGGTTTGATGAACATGAAAGTGAAGTTGAAAATCTCCCATGGCCTGCACAGTCACCAGATCTAAATATTATTGAGCCACTTTGGGGTGTTTTGGAGGAGCGAGTCAGGAAACGTTTTCCTCCACCAGTATCACGTAGTGACCTGGCCACTATCCTGCAAGAAGAATGGCTTACAGTCCCCCTGACCACTGTGCAGGACTTGTATATGTCATTCCCAAGACGAATTGACGCTGTATTAGCCGCAAAAGGAGGCCCTACACCATACTAATAAATTATTGTGGTTTAAAACCAGGTGTTTCAGTTTCAATGTCCAACCCCTGTGTTTACATATATCCTTCGACTGACAAATACATATTTAGAAGTATTTTGTTATACCTTTTTCTAAATACATTTATGAGTGTACTGTGCCTAATCTTTCTATCCAAAGTCCCAAAGTCACTCCACAGCTTAATATGCAGATACGTTTCTTTATTGTTCCTATTTTTATTTTTTATTTATATTTCTAATTGGATTGTATCCTCCATCTCTGTCTGCAAACATTTCCTGAATATTTTTTGGCAGTAGATTATATCTTGCTTTGTACATTATATGCACTGTTTTATATTTAACCAAGTCTAGAAATTTCAATGTACATGATAGAAAACAATAGGTTTGTATGTTCTTTGAATCCTACTTTGTCTATTATCATTATTGCTTTTTTCTGACATGTGCATATCTAATGTAGAGTACTTTTGTAACTATTTCCCCAGACCTCTACACAATAGAATAGATACTGTAAAACATTGATGAGTATAGTATATACAATGATTTGCAATCCAGACTATAGCTTATTTGCTGTGCATTTTGCCAGCTTTGCTATTGCATAATTTACATGAGGTTCCAGCTGATTTTGCTGTCCAGGATTATACCAAGATTATTTACTTGTTCTATCGTTTTAGTTTTTAGTTCCACATTAGGTTCTGTTTTATGCCTTCCAAAAGTAAAATCTTTGTTTTATTCAGGTTTACTGATAGTTTATTTCTCTCAAACCATGGTTTTTATTTGTTTATTGCTGTTTTAATAATTTCTAAAATATGCTTTTCCCAGAACAAAAAATACTTGTATCATCTGCAAACAGTATAAGTTTCAATAATTTTGATACTTTGCATATGTCATTAATGTACAATATAATTAACTTTGGTCCTAATGCAGACCCCCCGGTATCCCATATCTAATTTCCCTGTCTAATGATTTGTGTTCACTTATTTGTACAAACTGTTGTCTGTTCATTAAGTGGCTTTTGAGCCAACTCAACCCATCTCCAAGAATGCAAAATCCACCTATGTATAATTTAACACTATAAATGCAGTTGTTCTATGAATTCCTCAATGCTTTGTAAGAGAGCATTAGTGAACAACATCATGACGACCAGGGAACACACCAGAGAAAAGGTTGTGGAGTAATTTACATACAACATTATCCCAATCTTTGAACATCACACAGAGCACTATTCAATCCATCTTCCAAAAATGGAAAGAGTAAGGCACAACTGCAAACCTACATAGATATTGCTGACCACCTCAATTAACTGGCCTCACAAAAGCAGTGGCTTATAGAAGAAACATCCAAGAGTCCCATGGTAGCTCTGGAGGAGCAACTGAGTTCAAAAGCTTAGTTGTGAAAATCTGTTGACAGCACAATTATTAGTCGCACACTCCACAAATATGCCCTTCATGGAATAGTGTCAAGAAAAAAACCCATTGTTGAAAGAAAAACAAAAGAATCCCCTCTACAGGTTGCTAAAAGCCATGGTGTAAACACAGCAAACATGTAGAAGAAGATACTTTTGTCATATGAGACCAAAATTGAGCATTTTGACCTACATGCAAAGCACCAAGTATATCCAAAAACACACTGCACTTAAATCTGATTGATGATTATCTTTTGCCGGAACAGTAAATCTGATCAGAGTTAATGGGAAGATCGATAGAGTAAAATATCAACCAATATGGAAAGAAAACTGTATATAAGTTATTATTGTTTAGTCTAAATCATGTTTATGTTTGAAGTTCTTCTCTAGCTAAGATGATTCTTATGATTGTTTTCTTAGTGTGAAAAAGGGTTTGTGGAAGGTTAAAGAATGCGTTCTGGAGTGGATCACTCCCTGGACATGACAAGCTTATACCATATATGGGAATAACTACTCTTTTAGGTTGAAATCTCTGTAAGAATTGGCTGCACCAATTTCTGCTTTTTGCTTGTTGGAATGTGAGTTGTAAATAAAAGGCTGGTGCAAGGATTTCTCCCTTTGTGGGATGGAAGTCACTGTTCTGGCAGAGGACTGTCTCACTCTTGCAAGTCAAACTTACTTGGTTCAATTGTCTTTAATTTTTTTTTTTTTTTTTTTACCGTGTCCTGTCCGGCAGAGTATCGCTCAGAATTGTTGTCTGAGTGCCAAGAAATTGCCCAACAGATTTACTTTCACAAGCAGAGCATCACAGCTAATGCTTTAAAGCTCTGCTTGATATTTATAGAAGAAACTTTATTATAAACTTCTTTGGGAATATTTCAATTGTTACGGACACGGAGACTGAAATGAAAAGGAAAAATGAAGCTAAAAAAAGAGAGAGATGGGGAAAAGGAGGAAAGAGTGGAGGAGAGAAAGAAGGATAAAGAGAATACAAGATTACACCCTGCTTGCTTATACACCTACAGCTGTTTTTTTTTTTTTTTAACAAAATAGTACACAGTAATTCTGAATGTAAAATGTACTTAGTGAGAGGTGCAGCCCAAAATAGAACATCTGTGTATCTGTCAACACCTGAAGCTTAACACCTGTGAGTATGAGTGTGGACGTGCTTTTGTATACAAGGTTTCTCCACAAAAATATGCAATAGCGAGTGTGAGGACCCACAGGCCTGCCCCATGGTCCCTGGACGGACACTGAGGAGAACTGAGTCACAGACATCTAAAGGCCCCCCACAGCACAAGAACCCCAGGAGAACCACCGCCGGGACTACCGCAACCCCCCCAGAGAAGAGCAGTGAAGAGTCCCAGGGGAACCACCCAGCAGCGACAGTGCAGAAGCCCCAGGGAGCCGCAGCAACGAGTCCACAGGCCCCGCCGGCAGCCGTCCACGCCCGAGCAGATCCAGCCATGGACCCAAAGGCCCAAGACCCCGGGACACACCTCCCCCCAAGCAGAGGCCCGACAGAGCCCAGGGGGCCAGGCCCCGGCAAGCAGCCACCGGGAGTGAGCCAGCCCACACCAAAGCACCCGGCCGCGGACACCGAGAACCACAAGTACACCAGTGGGCAGAGACTCCAACCACCAGCAGGCGGTGTGGCGGGGAGGAAGCTGATCCAGGAGAGGGAGCAGTTCAAGACACAACCTGTCGCAAAAAAAAACACAGGCACACACAGTCACAATCACCCACTCCCACCCTCATGCATACACATAAAATCACTCACACCCAACATAAGGATAACAACAATGGATGTCATACACTCACTCACACTCCCCATGCATACTCTATACTCCCAGGTCCAGGTGCCTGTACCCCCTCAGGGCAACCAGCCCCCGGACCCAGGAGGTAGTCCCCTTCCCTCCTGGGGAAGAGGCAGGCAGACAGCGCCGGTACTGCCCAGACCCGGGTGACCCGGCCCAGGTCCTGCCCCCCTGCCCCAAACCCAGTCCCCAACAACCCCCATCCACCTCCGGAGAGGGGGCTATGTACAAAAGAGGGGTCCACATGGCCCAAAGCAACCCGCCAACTGAAGCCGCCCCAGGACGGAGCAGTCCCGACCCCCCAACGAGCCCTGATCTCAACCCCATGAGTCTCCCACCCCCAGTGAACCCCAACAAGAACAAGAACCTCCCCACAGGGCCACCCCCAACAAGGACACCGATATCGAACACATCCCCCCGAACCCAAACGGCACAAATCCCCACCCCCACAGGGGCACACCCCCACAGGTGAACTCCGTGGCCGAGAAGCCAATGAAGCCACACCCACACAGCACAAGCTCCACACACAGCCCCGCTCTAAGAACCCCCGCCGCACCCCGCTCCCCCACCACACAGCGCGCCGCAACGGCGAGGCAAGGGCCCTGTGCAGCGCCACCCCCGCCCACCGGCGCAACAGGGCAGACCCCACCCAGCACCGCACCCACAACCGGACCCCCGACCCCACACCATGATGGGACAAACTCATCCACCCAGAGGTCCCCGGCCAGCAGCAGGCACCCAGGGCCAGTGACCCCACCACGCCCCCCTCAGCAACAAAAAACACTACATCACTGCCACTGCAATGACTGCCCAGGGAAAAACACTACCCAGCTCAGCTCCACCATCGCCGCCCAGCTGATCCAAACGCCAGTGACCCCACGCACTAGAAGTGGACACAACCCCTCCACCCCACAGGCCGCAGCCCCTCCACTCCACCCCCCAGTCCACCGCCCCGATCCTCCCTCGGACAAGACAGCCAGCAGAGCAGCACACCTCCAAGCCCGCCCAACCCCCCCAGACAGTGCCAGCAGCTCCAGCCCACCAGTCCACGAGAGGGATACATGCACCGGCCGGGCACCTGGGCCATGCAGGCCAACCGCTCCAGGCCAAGCACACCCCGCCCGACCCCGGGCCAGGACCACAGAAGGAAGCCGTGGAAAGAAGGCCACGGCGGCCTCAGTTACCGGGCACCCCGCCAACCCCACCCCCAAACCTGGGGGCGCCCCAGCCCACCGGCCACCCGCACCCCCGCATGGCGCACCACGGCCAGTCCAGCCCCTCCATCAAAGTAGGCCACATCCCAATAAACGTCGGCTATGACCCCCCTGCCGGAGCCCGGCACCCCCCCAGCCGGCAGGCCAGGGCCCAAAGCCAGGGGCCGAGATCCAAGGGAACCCAAGCGATCCCGAGAGAGCCGAAACGCCAGCCCAGCACCACACAATCCCCAAGACCTGACCCCCAACCCCAGCTCAAACCCGACTAGAGGGCCCATTCCCTCTCCCGGCTTCCGACCACAGATGGGAAATAGCGAACGGGGGTGTGAAAAGACCCCAAGCCTGCCTCCGCCAGCTCAAATGTGGTGTTGATGCGCGTTGTTGTAGTGTGCATTTAAAAAGAAAAACGGTGGGGAAGAGGGTCTGCCCCCCCTTGCTTACACGTGCAGCATATTTTCCTGTTATTTCACAGATGTCAAAACAGCGCAAAGTGAGAGCATAAAGCTGTTAATGGTGTTGAGAAACAAAATCTGGTTTGTTGAAGGTCGAGCTTTCTTGCCTCACAGAAGAGTCTTTGTCTATTATTTCAATAGCAAAGTATTGACTTGACAACATGTGGTCCTCTATTCAGATAGAACCATGGATCATTTCTTTCCCAGGAGCTCTAAGTGGCCCTGGCCAAATGACAAGCAACAGCTTGGCTTATGAATAAACCCCAGTATGGTGCATGTGGAAAGGTTCGATCGCTTCATTTCTGACACAGCAAACACCTTCACTTGCTTTCCTTTAAAGCCATTTCCAATGCTCTCCCAATTTTCTTCCAGTGTATATATATGTTGCTTTTTTGTTGTTTTTTTTCAAAAGTCGATACTTGAGCCCCACATCTATATTTACTAACTGCTACAACACAGTGAAACACTTGACACATAAAATATTAGCCCGTCCCTCTCATTGTTTAGTTAATATAGGTGTATGCTCCGGAGGGCTTTGTAATGGCCAAACAATTCTAAATATCATGAAAGCCAACCTGTCATCGCAGGATGTAATGCTTTTTGTATGGCTGCTGATCTGATTGCTATGATTTGTCATAATGACACAACTGACATTTCATCATCCTTTTAGGACCATAACATTGTTGGGAAGCAGCCTCCTGGAATTTACAAAAGCAATCCTTTGTTTAATAGAAGCTTTCAATGTTTGCACTACCCACAGAGTCAACTCACAGGAATAAAACCAGATAAGAATGTACAGGTCCTTCTCAAAATATTAGCATATTGTGATAAAGTTCATTATTTTCCATAATGTCATGATGAAAATTTAACATTCATATATTTTAGATTAATTGCACTCTAACTGAAATATTTCAGGTCTTTTATTGTCTTAATATGGATGATTTTGGCATACAGCTCATGAAAACCCAAAATTCCTATCTCACAAAATTAGCATATCATTAAAAGGGTCTCTAAACGAGCTATGAACCTAATCATCTGAATCAACGAGTTAACTCTAAACACCTGCAAAAGATTCCTGAGGCCTTTAAAACTCCCAGCCTGGTTCATCACTCAAAACCCCAATCATGGGTAAGACTGCCGACCTGACTGCTGTCCAGAAGGCCACTATTGACACCCTCAAGCAAGAGGGTAAGACACAGAAAGAAATTTCTGAACGAATAGGCTGTTCCCAGAGTGCTGTATCAAGGCACCTCAGTGGGAAGTCTGTAGGAAGGAAAAAGTGTGGCAGAAAACGCTGCACAACGAGAAGAGGTGACCGGACCCTGAGGAAGATTGTGGAGAAGGGCCGATTCCAGACCATGGGGGACCTGCGGAAGCAGTGGACTGAGTCTGGAGTAGAAACATCCAGAGCCACCGTGCACAGGCGTGTGCAGGAAATGGGCTACAGGTGCCACATTCCCCAGGTCAAGCCACTTTTGAACCAGAAACAGCGGCAGAAGCGTCTGACCTGGGCTACAGAGAAGCAGCACAGGACTGTTGCTCAGTGGTCCAAAGTACTTTTTCGGATGAAAGCAAATTCTGCATGTCATTCGGAAATCAAGGTGCCAAAGTCTGGAGGAAGACTAGGGAGAAGCAAATGCCAAAATGCCAGAAGTCCAGTGTCAAGTACCCACAGTCAGTGATGGTCTGGGGTGCCGTGTCAGCTGCTGGTGTTGGTCCACTGTGTTTTATCAAGGGCAGGGTCAATGCAGCTAGCTATCAGGAGATTTTGGAGCACTTCATGCTTCCATCTGCTGAAAAGCTTTATGGAGATGAAGATTTCATTTTTCAGCACGACCTGGCACCTGCTCACAGTGCCAAAACCACTGGTAAATGGTTTACTTACCATGGTATCACTGTGCTCAATTGGCCTGCCAACTCTCCTGACCTGAACCCCATAGAGAATCTGTGGGATATTGTGAAGAGAACGTTGAGAGACTCAAGACCCAACACTCTGGATGAGCTAAAGGCCGCTATCAAAGCATCCTGGGCCTCCATAAGACCTCAGCAGTGCCACAGGCTGATTGCCTCCATGCCACGCCGCATTGAAGCAGTCATTTCTGCAAAAGGATTCCCGACCAAGTATTGAGTGCATAACTGTACATGATTATTTGAAGGTTGACGTTTTTTGTATTAAAAACACTTTTCTTTTATTGGTCGGATGAAATATGCTAATTTTGTGAGATAGGAATTTTGGGTTTTCATGAGCTGTATGCCAAAATTATCCGTATTAAGACAATAAAAGACCTGAAATATTTCAGTTAGTGTGCAATGAATCTAAAATATATGAATGTTAAATTTTCATCATGACATTATGGAAAATAATGAACTTTATCACAATATGCCAATATTTTGAGAAGGACCTGTATATCCCTTACGACCTGGGAAAACTTTGGAATCCTACATAATAAGCTGGGGAGTGTTGTTGGGGAGAGGGATGTCTGGGTTTTATCTCCTGGTCTTGTTTCCCCCTTAGATCTTAGATAAAAGAAAGAAGATGGATAGATCACGCTACTTCATTCATAATCATTAATAGGTCCAACTCACCTACTATGCCATCCCATCCATAAATACAGCATCCTGAGTAGCTGAATCTTCCTTAGCATAGACAGAGCATCTGCTTATCATATCATGGCCATTTTGGTAGCATTTCCATACATTACACAGCAGTGGAGCCTGTGTGCGGCATGCATTGCATCTATAAGCTGGCTGTAATGCTGATTATTTTTTTGATGTTCAAAGAAACCTGAGACAGCCTGGTTTAGTTAAAGATCAAACTACATAATGCTATAGTTTATAATGCCAAGGAAGACTTAATGGATCTTTATACATAGTGAAATAAAAAATATATAAATAAAACAAAACAAATTTAAATACTTTTGTCTCCATCAAACTAAAAAAGTTGTCCTTTCATGAGTCCTTTGCTGTTGTCCTTGTTCATTGTTAGGGCTATCAGTTTGCAGCATCAAACTCTGCAAGTCGTCAATATGCCTCCATGCCAATGACACCAAGGCAAATCTTTTTTTTTTTCTCTCTCCTGGTGATTAATGCGCATCAACAACATTTAAGAAATAACACTGTGTACACTCTAATGTGTGTGTGTACACTATGTGTGTGATGGACACCTCCACAGCAGATTTCTCCTTTTGTATGAGCACCCACATCCTCTTTGTGTTTTATCACTTTGTGTTTACAGTGGGTACTTTTTCACAGTGACAATGTAGACAGAGTCAGTGCACAGTTTGCTGAAGAGGCAAATTTGACACTTATGACACATTAGAAACAAAGAACAATTGAAGATTATTGTCCTGATATGAGACATTGCACATGCTCTTCAGCTAAGTCTTCTGTTTGCCATGTTATGTCTCAGCACTACAGATATTAGTGTTGACCTTTGACTCTCTCATCCCCATCACAGCAAGCACTCAGACAGTGGAGAAAAGTTTCATGGGAAGATCAAACAAAATCTCTTTTATTTTCTTCTTACTTTTTGTTTGGGTCCAACTAAGAGAGTTGACTCACCTTTGTGTGAGCGTGCTATTAAATGAGCAGATACATTAGTGCTTTGAACCTAGATGTTCAATGAGTCTCAGTCTCAGACAGTGAGTGTTATTGAAAAAACAAGACAACGCTGCAGCCTCAGTGCCTTCTAGTCCACTGTGGATCATGCTGACCTCTGCTCAGACCTAAGCTTCTGAGAGTAACCCCGCTAACCATAATGCTTTCTACCACCACTGCCACTTTTCTATGATACCCACCCCTTTCTGTCCCTGTATGTTCCTTTACTCTCTCCTGCCATCACTCCCACTTAAACCCAGTATGGAGGCCTGAGTGTGAGAATTGATTTCCAGTAAGGCAGCGTCTGGACGCTTTCTGGAGCTTTCCAGACACGTTTATCCTCCTTTATTGCACTCAAATCCCAAGGGGGGATCGTGTCTACTTCTTTGGCTTTGCTATAGACAAGCATACACACAAGCACACACAAAATATGTAAGACCTTACAAACAGAAAAAAAACACACACACTCAGGCATCTTATAATCACAGCACAGTAATTTGAGGATTTAGCTCTACCCTCTAAAGGCTCCTTTTTAATATCTAAGTATTCCTATTGCCTTCTTTGTCTTAATAAATTGTATTGGTCTTTCACAGGGAGCATAGATTTACTGAATAATAGAAAGCTATTTAATTTATAGCAATATACTTGTGCTGGAGTTCCACAACAGGTGGCTCTAGTTGACTGGATTGTGCAGCAGAAGAGTGGATGGTATTACTACCTCCAGTGGCCAACGCATGGCAACCACGAATTTTGACCTCTCAGCCTCTTGGTATCCCATCTCTCTGTCCACCAGCTGCTGAGGGGAAGACGATTCCTCTAGGCAAAAATCCCAAATCAGCTTCCGAGGCAGGCGCCCAAGAGGTCATGCCCAATTAATGCAGGGGTCAGTGTTTTAACAAACCCGCCAGCTATAGTTGCTATTCAGCTTGCTATTCCAAGATCAGGACCCTGGATAATGAGATTTTTTCTGCAACTGGTGATTACGAGCAGCCAGCCAGAAACAAAAACAGATCAGTAACGGCAGGATATGCACACTGATGGGGTGATTGCTCAGATCAAACCTCAAAGCCTCTGTCTATTCTTGGCCTGGATCCTGGCTACCATTTCCTCGGAGGCCAGTGATTTAAGGTGCATCACGTAAGTCCTTAGGCTTATTTCAATTACACAGTATGATTGCTAATTACAAAGAAAGCATTAAAGAAAACATCCAAACACACACAAATACTTTTAATTTGATTTACATGTCTAACGCAGAACAGACACTTTGGATGAGAACTTTAACCTGGCAGGTCACTCCGAGTAGCCTTGTAGGTTAGTGGATCTAATAAAAGTAAACCCTTTATTTATGCCTGAGTGTACAACCTTTCACTGGCATTATTGTTCCATTTAAATGTTTATTAGAATAGGGAAAAATGTTTGGTATTAGGAAATCTCAAACATTTTAATATTTGACCTGTGCAGAAAGAAGAAGCACCACCTGACTGCCTTGGAGCGGTCAGCTGCACAGGTATTGTGCAGAGATGCCACGCTAATCCAAGCTGAGAGGCAGATTTTGGAACTTCATGCCCAAAGACACCTGAGCCAGTTCCCTGAGAGTTGGAATAGCAATGAATCTGACCTCAAGTAAGGCACACTGATCCTGCTGCTGTAGGGCAGGTGATTTGGGACCTTATCTCCCCTCTACTTTCCTCTCTTGGAATAAAGTCAGGGAACAGAATTCAGAATTAGGCTGTGAAGTCCTTTGCCTTATGGCTTATATGAAATGTATATGCTTGAGGCAATTCTTAACTTTTGATCAATTTTAATTGAGCATCATAACTTTTTCTTTAATAAGTATTATTTTTCTAAGTTATATACAGTTTTATTTATATTTGTTTCACTTCATATTATATTAATCAATCACCAATAAGTAGAATTTGGCTGGCTAATATTAAATTAATTTTTTTATTTAAGTGATATTCAGCTAAGGTAAATTTTTACACTTTTTATTTGAAATTCTTTATTGAAGGGTTGATCTTTGCATTGATTTTACACAAATTTGTAATCCTGAGTAATATAGAAGATGGGCATGTTCTACTCGTAGTCTAAACCTGGTACTCCAATAGCCCAAAAACATCCATATTAGGTTAATTAGAGGTTCTAAATTGCCCCTAGATCTGTGTGCGTGAACGTTTATTTGTCTCATATGTCTTTGCATTGGCTCTGTAATTGATTGGGAACCTGTCCTGCATGTTTCTTGCATCGTGCCTGTTGAATGCTGGAGATGAGCACAATTACCTGCCCCACGGCCCTGGGCAGATTAGGCAGGATGACCTCAACCTGATGCTTTAGGGTGTCTTAGTATTTATTTTCCAATCATTTTTTTTAGGCAAGGCAGTTTGTGTAGTTCTATACAAGATTTCCAGATACATGTATATCACTATGTAAATGTTAAATGTATAACTGCACCATCTAAGGGTTTTTTTCTACAATTGATTTATTTATAGGGTTATGTGTTCTCTGGCAATACAGAGCTGGCCACAGTGAAATCAAATGCCTCAAGCTCTCACTCATTCCGACATCATTCACTTACTAGGGACAAACTTTAGCAATACACTTTGCTTTTATGAAAGTTTTATCGATTGTTTTTATGTTCTTAGAGTCTTTAATTTAGGTTTTCTGATTGTTGCAGCACTCATTTCACTATTTTAATGAATGATTTGATGATCTTTTAATTTAACTTAATGTATTATTTCAGTGTTTGTAGTACTGCTTGATTGATTCCAAGTTTATCAAATAAATCCAGCTGTTAGACAGTTACATTTTTATTTTACATTTAATCAGCCAACTACTTAATTATTTTCAGTGTCATTACATAAAAAAACAAATCTTTACATTGTAGGATTTGAATCATGCAGATCTTTTGTCAAGCAACGGCAAGACAAGGATTTGATAAGTAAATGTTTTTTTATTTTTAAAAAATAAAACAAAAAATTGACTGCTTGAGTTTTCACTTTGACAAACTTATCTTAAACCTAGAAAAATGTATTATTTGACCAAGTGTGTGAGGCAAATTTCTACCTTTCTTGTTAGGATTCTCAACACATAGAGGGGAGCCTCTCTCTAATGTTGTTGTGTCTGATCCTGCGCACAGTGGCTGAGCGAAAATGCTGATAGCATGACGTGGGTTGATGGGGTGCTGGTCTCCAGCAGCTCAATATTGATGAGATAGATATACGACAGCCAGTCACAGGAGACTGTCAGCCTATTTGTCTTTCTGTCTACACAGAAAGATGGATGACCCTTCAACCCCCCATTGGTGGAAATATTCACAGTACTGCTATTCCATGAGAAGCTCATCATAATCCCTCATCTCAGTGCCCGTCACCTATCAACACTGCATGGCATGTTTGGACTAAATCAGTGAGCGGTCTCTGACATTTGGTGAAGATTTCACAAACCATTTTGTGAGCAACTGGCCTTCATTATTCATTCATTTGAAACAAGTAATACTTAGTATTTAAATGCATAATTACAGTAACCCATAAAAAACATTTTAATAGGTGAATTATGTTCTATAAAACACAGCATTTGCCACATTCAAACGTCATCATAATTACTGTAAATTAATAAATAAATCACTACCTGGCTTTCCAAAGTTGTTTTAAAATGCGCACCCAAAGAACCGAAACAGTCATGTCTTCAAAACTGATTATAGACTTCGAAATGTGAACAATGACATAACATTTGTGAACAAACTTTCTTTAAGACAGTCACCTTCTGTGGCTGGCTGGTAACGGATACCAACAATACCTTTTTAATGAAATTGTCAAATCGTTGTGTGGTTGCTTATTGGCGACAAATAAACTGAGCACTTTTGCTACAAAGATGATCTTTGAAGGAAATGCTGGTAAGCTTGTATGGAGTAAACAAGTTAAACAAGGTGACCACATTTCTCCTCACTCAATAAAAACTCTTTTTGTCAAAGAATTATGAAACCATTGTAATAACTGATTTCAGGAAAGGACCAACTTCAGCCGAGGGAAGACAAGACTGTTAACAACATGCACAGTCCGTTTGGTGGTCTGGCTGTTGATAGCTCAAACAGAGAGATTTGTAGTCCGTGACCCACAATTTCCCGCGATTCATTGCGGGTTGAATCGCATTGGTTGAGCTCGGGCAGCAATGGTGGACGATGGTGGCAAAAATTGTGACTAAAAATGTCAATAATACACTTTCTGTGTCCCAAATAAACTTTTAAGATCTTTTTAGGCAAGATTGTATGTTTTTTTAATATTTACTTGTTTTTTTAAGAATTCACTTAATTTAAAAAAAGAGGTTCAGTGTTTCTTGGCACCGGCTTGCTTCAGCAGCTGTCAGCCGACTGAGCAGTTTTCCCTCCCTCTTCCGGAGATGTGCCTGATTCCCGGCTCATCCTGTTAAAGAGAGACTGAGGTTGAGAGCCTGGAGACTCAACCTGGGCGCTCTTCGCTTGCAACTCCCTGCAGCTCAACCCCATGACCAACGATATCGCTGCCGTACTATTGAAAACACATGAGAATGGCTATGGACTACAAGTACTCCGCTGTCACGCCGGGGCTGCTACCGTATTGCGATCTACCAGAACTAACAAAAATTACACGGTGAACACGATCATGATAAAACTGAAGTGGTAAAAATGGAGGTGCTAAAATGAAGGCAGTGAATGAAAACAGGCTAAATTAAATCTGATAACCTTAATATTTATAACTTTGATAATTACCATGTTATCATTTTAATGACCTCCAAATTCACGGATTCTAATTTTCAGAGGCAAAATTAATCACATTGGTTTTTACAGCACTCAAATTTACCATGTTCAGTATTTCACACCTTCAATACATTTCAAGTTAATTTTTTTTAGCAGCACTAGAGGCCTTTATTTTTCATTTTTCAATAGTAGGTAGACAGGAAAGGGGGGCAAAGAGAGAGGGAGACATTCAGCAAAGGTCAGCAGGTCCAGGATTTGAACCCAGGACAGCCACAACAAGAACTATAGCCTCTGCACATGGTCGCGCAGTTAACCCTACACCACCAGCGCCACACCATTTCATGTTAATTTTTGTTACTTTGACCCCTCATACTAGCCTACACTTGCACACATCAGAGTAATAAAACCAGTACTAGGTAGTTAGTGGCTGCGTTTTTTTTTTCTCACACAATCTGCTTATTTCCTCTTCCTCACCTGAAAAACCACCATATAAATTTTTACTTTATGAATTCAAGTTGGAGCTAGAGATTGTTTGTAAAAAATTATGACATATGGCCTTGTATTCTAGATCTATCAACATATTTAGAATTAACTGGATTTTCAATACAAGAAATTAAATGTGTAGGTGCTGTATAAGATATGTGACATTCCATAAATTAGATAATAGATAGATAGATAGATAGATAGATAGATAGATAGATAGATAGATAGATAGATAGATAGATAGATAGATAGATAGATAGATAGATAGATAGATAGATAGATAGATAGATAGATAGATAGATAGATAGATAGATAGATAGATAGATAGATAGATAGATAGATAGATAGATAGATAGATAGATAGATAGATAGATAGATAGATAGATAGATAGATAGATAGATAGATAGATAGATAGATAGATAGATAGATAGATAGATAGATAGATAGATAGATAGATAGATAGATAGATAGATAGATAGATAGATAGATAGATAGATAGATAGATAGATAGATAGATAGATAGATAGATAGATAGATAGATAGATAGATAGATGTACACTATATATATATATATATATATATATATATATATATATATAGTGTACATACAGTACAGGGCTTGGTTTAGTTGTATGCTGTACAAGATTGACGACTGCCACAGCTACCATGGTAACAGCATGTTGTACGATTATGGAGTTCAAAGAAAGTGCAAATTGAGTTTATTAACAGAGTCATGCCAAATCTGCTAATTAAGAATAAGCATGGTTAGATTGTGTAACATCTCTGGAGCCTTGACATGTAATAATGGCATCCAGCCCATGATTATCACAGCATCAGGTACATGCATTATTTTATGAATGCAATAATGTTTCTTTTACAGTCAATTCTTTTACAATGAATTCATTTATTCAAATTAAATATCGTTTAACAGTGATATAATTAAACTAGCATGTCAACAAAAACCTGATGTGTTTATTCAGCATGTTTTAAAAAAAAATAAAAACAATAATCTAGGAGGAAATCAGGAAAATCTCATAAAAATAAACACAACAACTCAGACCGAAAAACAAAATAAAACAATTAATGTGGCCTACTGAACATAAGATCTCTCTCTTCAAAGACATTGCTAGTTAGTGACCTCATTTGTGACAATCAGATTGATTTATTTTGCCTCACAGAAACCTGGCTGCAGCAAGAGGATTATGTTACAATAAATGAGTCAACTCCTACTAAATATTTAAATTTTCACATTCCTCGAAATACTGGGCGAGGAGGAGTAGTAGCAACCATCTTTCAGTCCGATTTATTGATTAGTCCCAGAAATATTAGCTTCATCTAAACCTTCAACTTGTATGTTAGACCCAATCCCAACCAAATTATTTAAGGAAGTGTTCCCTCTGATTACCAGCCCCATTTTAGATATTATTGATCTATCTTTAATAAATGGATATGTACCACAGGCTTTTAAGGTAGCTGTAATTAAACCTTTACTTAAGAAACCTTTGCTTGATTGAGATGACTTAATAAATTACAGACCTATATCCAATCTTCAATTCTTATCTAAAATTCTTGAGAATATAGTTGCTAATCAAATGTGTGAGCATTTACACAGCAATGACCTGTTTGAAGAGTTTCAGTCAGGCTTCCGAGCTCATCATAGCACTGAAACAGCTCTACTGAAAGTCACTAATGATATTCTTATGACCTCAGATAATGGACTTGTGTCTGTACTGGTTCTGTTAGATCTCAGTGCTGCATTTGATACAGTCGACCATAATATTATCTTAAAATGGCTGGAATATGCTGTAGGGATCAGGGAAACAGCACTAGGCTGGTTTAAATCTTATCTGTCTAACAGATTCCAGTTTGTTTATGTAAATGATAAATCATCTTTAAACTCCAGGGTTAATTGTGGAGTACCACAGGGTTCAGTACTTGGGCCAATTCTCTTTACTATATATATGCTTCCAATAGGTCAAATTATCAGGCAGCATAGGATACATTTTCACTGTTATGCTGATGATACTCAGCTTTACTTGTCCATAAATCCTGATGAACCCAACCAGTTAGATAGACTACAAGCATGTCTTGAAGATATAAAAACTTGGATGACTTTAAATTTTTTGCTTCTAAATTCAGACAAGACAGAAGTTGTCGTCTTTGGACCGGAGTCTTTAAAAAAGAAACTGCTTAGTCAATCACTTAACCTGGATGGCATTAAATTGACCTCCGGTAATAAAGTAAAAAACCTTGGTGTTACTTTTGACCAGGATATGTCATTTAAATCCCATATTAAAACAGGTTTCTAGGATTTCCTTCTTTCACCTCCGGAACATTGCCAAAATTAGAAATATCCTATCCAGGAGAGACGCTGAAAAACTAGTCCATGCATTTGTTACTTCAAGGCTGGTCTTATTGTAATTCTTTACTATCAGGATGTCCACAAAATGCAGTTAAAAGACTTCAGCTGATTCAAAATGCTGCAGCAAGAGTTCTGATGAAAATTAAAATGAGAGATCATATTTCTCCTACTTTAGCTTCCCTTCATTGGCTCCCTGTTAAATCCAGAACACAATTTAAAATTCTCCTCCTCACATATAAAGCCCTTAATGATCTAGCTCCATCATACATCAGAGATCTGATTGTTCCATATGTTCCTAATAGAGCACTTCGTTCTCAGACTGCAGGTTTACTGGTGGTTCCTACAGTCTCTAGAAGTAGAATGGGAGGCAGATCCTTTAGTTATCAGGCTCCTCTCCTGTGGAACCAGCTCCCAGTTTTAGTCCGTGAGGCAGACACCCAGCCTTCCTCCCTCCCTGTTGGTTGGAGTAAGGGGGAGTCAGGTTTAGGAAACCGGCTCAGTTATAGTTGAGGTGCAAACACACCCTCCGTTTCTGCCACCTGTATGACCCCTTCTCTTTTCCAGTGGTTATAATTAGTCTGACAGAAGGAGGTATCCCAATCCTTGTGGTTTTTAGTATAATAATGACCATCAGTGGGACCCTTTCTGGGGTGCCTTGAGACAACATTGTTGTAAATAAGCGCCGTTTAACTAAATAATCTGAACTGAAACTATCTGTGTAGTTATGCTGCTATAGGCTTAGGCTGCTGGAGGACATAACGACCACTTTCACCCTCTTCGCTACATTCTCACACTACTCTCCAATTTTGCATTTTTTGCTGTTATTTCAGCTTTTAACTTTGTTCTCTCTTTTCTCTTCCTAGAATCTACACCTAGCCTGGCTCTGTGTCTACCTGTGACACCTTTCTGGAGAGGGGAATCGTCCGAGTTTCTGCAGGCAACAACTTAATGCTCACCCTCTACCGATGATCCACATGGCCCTGTCTTTCAGTGTTTAACCCTTTCTCTCTCCTAGACATGGCGATTGACGGAGCTTAACTGTAACTAAATGTATGTGCTCTCTTTCAGACTCTAACCTTGAAAACTGGCTCAGAGTTTATCTGTTCTTTCTTTCTAGGCAAAACGACTAAAGGAGCTACATCCATTAACATTTACCTTTCCTTCCCATAGAAAGTACTCCTGGATCAGTGCTTCTTTGTTCTCTTTGTGTCTCTGCTCTGTTCTCTCAAACCCCCAGTCGGTTGTGGCAGATGGCCGCTCACACTGAACCTGGTTCTGCTGGAGGTTTCTTCCTGTTAAAAGGGAGTTTTTCCTCTCCACTGTCACTACATGCATGCTCAGTATGAGGGATTGCTGCAAAGTCAACATCAGTGACTGTCCACTGTCTCTACATGCTCATCCAGGAGGAGGGAATGCTGCAAGTCACTGACTGGATGCTGTTGGGTTTCCTTAGACAGAAAAACTTTTTATCCAATTTGAATAAATAACTAACTTTGACTGCACTGTTCAATGGTTAGGATTAATTGGAATGTATGTACCTGACTGTTGTGAAGTGCCTTGAGACAACATGTGTTGTGAATTGGCGCTATATAAATAAACTGAATTGAATGTTTTAAAACATGTCATGCAAAGTAGAACTTAAATATTGTATGTATCAGTAATCATTAAACTTAATATAAAAAAATCAAGCTAATATCTGTATACATCACGGTCTATTTTTACCTACAACAAACTACATTTTCTCAGGAAAATCAACATTTTCAGGACTTTCCACAATTTTTTTAACAATCAATGGCCCTAATAGAAAGTTGGGGGACACTTTCCTACTTCTTTGAAAGGATTCCTTACTTGAGTTACCTGATTTAAATGCAAGGATTATAGGCAGGCTTTTGCAAACTTTATGAAAAATTGAGGAGATAATTTAGATTTCCAAATCAGGTCTGTTGAAGCAGAAACGCATCTAAATTATGCGAGATTATTATGTCATAAAACATAATTTTTGTTACTTTCTCTTTTTCATGAGGAATGTTTAACTCAATCTTTATCCTCTTTTCTGATTTCCTGCCATAGAGACAACAGACCTGGGAGGGAAATTCAAAATCTCTTCAACATCTTTAGCACCTTGTAATCAATTATGTGCTTTGTCATGTTCTATCACATCAAATATCAATAAAACAGGTTGAAATGCGTGGTCGTAATGTAAAAACAAATTGTAAAATTTCCAGTTAGATAAATACTTTTGCAAGTCATAATTCTTTAAGGGATTTCAGGATGCATCTTGTGGCCTTCCTCCCACTTAGACATTCCTTGAAAATATTTGTAGGAGTTAATTTATATGAACAGCATAAAACAGAAAGGTTGTTTAACAGTAAACAACCAACCAGTGCATTGGCAATAAAGTTTAGTGGCTACTATTATGATGAATATATAATGAAATCTATAGGCATGAGATTAAAACTCCTAAATATCAAGCAGAAGGTTAACAGTGGGGTGATAAAAACTATTAAGTGACATTGATCAGATTAGGTTTACAGAGACGGTGGAGGCACTGTTGGGGCTGCTGGATGGCAACAGGTTCCTTGAAATCATCAAGAATTTGTCACATTTAAATCTCCAAATGACAATGTTATCAATGGGCAATTGGGAATGATGATTTGCTTATTTCAAGGATTATTCCCAACTGGTGCTAGAAGTCAAGCTCTGAAACCATGTTGTGAGCTGTGTGCTTACACTAATGAATTATCTTATAGGTAATCATTCCCTAACTGAGATGGATACAGATGCATTTTTGCAAATTCTAGTTCTTCCCACATCTCTCTAGAATTGCCTCTAAGCAGGTTTAATAATGTGAGAAAGATTATTCTGTTTTCTATATGAGTCAATGTCAAAGCAGATACAATCCTTGGACTCAGGTCACAGAACGAGTACAAGGGACTCTGGCAGCTGAAGATGACAAAGACATCCATTTCTAAGTGTTGTTGTTTTTGTGGGAGACCACAGAAGAACTCAACTGTCCTACAGTGACAGATTGATGGATTTTGTTCTACAGCTGAAAATATTTTTTTTACAGCTGATGTGCAGTATTATGGGAACAAGAGATAATAAACAAACTCAAAGGAGAAAACAGTGTGGGTTTCAGTTTTCCAGACTCTACTAGAAACATTCAACAAATCCTGTAATCTTTAATTTTCTTGCAAAAGTACTTGTACCCCTTAACTTTTACGCATTCTGTCACATTACTACTATAAACTTATATTATTGGGATTTTATTTAATTAAACAGCACAAAGTAGCACAGGGTTGTGAAGAGGAATAAAAATTCTAAATTATTTTAAAGACGTATTAGAGCTCAAGCTCAGTCAGATTGGATGCAGAACATCTGTGAACATCAATTTTCAAGTATTACCACAGATTTAAAATTTTCAGATTTGGGTCTAGGCTTTAACTTGGCCATTTTGGTACATAAATATACTTCGAACTAATTACCACCCTCTTGGTTCCTTCACTAATTAATGGTCTCTTTGCTGGTCCTATGTCTTGGCAGATTTGCAGGTATACTTTGGAGGATCTTTTGAACACTGTTCTGTGAGACGTTCAAAGCTCAGGATAGTGCATCATATCCTAACCTTTAAACTTCTCTACAACCTTTTCCCTGACCTTTCTGGTGTGTCCCTTTGTCTTTATGGTGCGGTTTGTTCTCTAATGTTCTCTAACAAACTGGTTTACAGAGAAGCTGTATTTATACTGGAATTTCATTACACACCATGGGACTATTTATGAATGACTTTTGAAGGGAAGTGGTTGCACTGGATTTTTAGGACTGGATGGAATGTTTAAACCAATAATGTACCTTTCTGATGCAAATCCAAATTGATGACTGCTCTGATCAAACCCTAGGCTTTTAAACAAAAAATCCTTGAATGTATTAAAAGTGGGATTTTACTATTTTGTAACTTTACCATAAAAGCTTTTGTTTAGGTTGGTCAACAAACCAGACGATTTGTATTGAGCCCAATCCAGCAGCTGCCTCATCCTGAAATGCTAATTCATTAACACCACCAATAAATGTAAATTAAGCCATTATCTTTGCTTTGGTCTGAGAGGACCACTACTGCTTTCAATCAGCATATTTAATTAACTTTATTCTTTCCAAATGCAGTTTTGCTCTCTCCCATGGTTTATTAATCACAAGGATGCAAAGACCTTTTGTATGCTTTAAAGGCAAACTTTTTAGAAAAGTGAAGTAACTCCCTTTTAACACATTGGAAACTATCTCAACAATATTTTGTGTTAATTGCAGAAGTTTAAAGCTTATCTCCTGGGGAAAAAACATTAAAACACTTTTAAATGTGAAGCAATTGCATAAACATCGAATTGTCTTGCTGATTTAAATTGGCTTTGGGCCACCATGTTGCTTTAACTTTAGGGACATTAAACTCCCATAGAGGTTGTTCAGAGTAACTCAGAAGGAAGAAGGGACTCATTCCAAGTGATATATAGCATAATTTGCTTTCACACCTGACAATACAAGACCCTATAATTCCCTATATTAACAAGAAAGAGATTAAATGGTTTAATAGCACTAACTATTAATCTGAAAAACAATTAATTTGAGAAACAAAAGTCACATTACATTTGTTACATTACATTTTTGAGTGCCTTGAAAGGCTTGAATATAATAAAGTGTGTGATCAAGAGTTTCCCAGCATGTGAATCTGCAGCAGCTTGTAATTTTGTGACTGTGATTAACCTGTCACCTGCATTTCCACTTCTTTGACTTGTGAGAGAATCTGGAGAGTCTCTCGAGGCTGACTGCTGCAGTTCCTAATAACAACATGTGACAAGTCATCTATCAGTTTGCAGCCATTCCTTTCTCCCTTTTAAAGCCTGTCTGACTGTTTCACTTCTCTTTTTTCCCTTTCTCTTTCTCTGTTGCTGTGAAGATAAATAGGTAAATGTCAGCAGAGGAATGCAATCTCCATCCCACATGTTTGATCACAGGCTAACATGGCAATTCAATAAAGGACTCTGCCCCAGCTGGAGTTTTGCCAGGCTTTTGTATGAAAACACAATTCCTCTTAGTTAGATGTATTGATGTGTTGCTCCAACGCCTGACCTGTTGCTCAAATCTCCACATCCTATGCAGCTGAAACACGCCTGCTTGGAAGACGTGAAATCATTGTCAGCTGCAACTTAGAAAGACATCACTGATCTCTAATAGAACTCAACAGAAAATTCGTTTCATATTAACATTTACCAGTCTTATTGAATGGGTCGTCACTCATCAGAAGGAAGGCAAACACAAAAATAATTGGTTAGGTTGGTTTAATAAAGTTTCTAAAAGTACAGCTTGGATGTGCTTTCACACTCCGGGGAAATATTCTCTCATTACGCAGTGTGTGGGGGAGGACGGAGGCAGCAATAAGTTAGATTTCATCTGAGGCTCAGGAGAAAATGAAACCTTCCGATAATAGTAGAGCATGTTATGTTTTCATCTGCTTACACCCGTGGAGGAAAATTAAATGAAAATTACCGCACAATGTCCCCCCCCCCTTTTCTTTCATTACCCCTGTAATACGTGCTTCCTTTACAAAAACTGAAATGAATTAATCACTTAACTGAGCTCATTTTTTAATAGTTACATCATCACATGTTGAGCTAAGAATGAATAGAAGCACATTTTGGTTCAGGACATGAGAATATTGTTGGGTTTCCTCCAATTATCACTGCCCACAAACTTAATGTCATCTCTTAAAGATACTGTTGATTTCTGAGAAATATTTTAGAATTTGCAGGAACACTCCATGTAGGTGATAAGGAAAAACTAAAAATGTTTTGGATTTTATTAAATGTATGTAAATGATCATTTTCCATTTATTGATAATCCAGCATGTGTTTTCATGAAGTCAATCAACATGCACATTCCAAATTCCTTAATTATGTATAAATGCTAAAACACAATCATTATCTCTGAAGTAATAATTGTCCTCATTTATTTCTACAGATTGACTAAGGAATTTTCTGTTTAAATTGTTTGAAAATTAATCTATTTTCTTTACCAAGAAGGAATGTGTCTACATGGTGTGTATAGGCCATGCATGGGTTCTATGCATGAGTCAAGGTTTTTTTTTGTTCTTATTTTAAAAACTATCACCTCCACTTTTACAGAAACAATAAAGTGAGAATTAAAACACGGTTAGATATTTGACCATTTTGTTGTGACATGTACAGCTTTTTTCTTTTATAAATAGCAACAGATACTTATTCGGAACTTGTTTGTTGTTTAATGGAAAATGAAAAATATGGTGTATGTGGTCATCTGAGTTATGCAGCAGGATAATGATCCAAGGCACACCAGCAAGTCCACCTCTAAAGACAAAAAGCAAAATAAAGATTTTGGAGCGGGCTAGTCAAAACCTGCATTTAAATCTAATTGACATGCTTTGGCATGCCTTAAATAGACTGTTCATGCTGAAAAACTCTCCTATGTGGCTAAATTAAAACTATTCTACAAAGAAGAGTGCTGCAAAATTCCTAGACAGGGTTGTAAAAGACTAATTGCCAGTTATCAGTTAACAGTATTACCAGTGGCTGAGTTTTACTTTTTCACATAGGCTTAAGTTGGTTTGGATAGCTTTGTTACCCTAAATGAAATCATAATTCTACGCTGCCATCATTCAGTCTGTCCTGTCTTCATCCATCTCAGTGTGGTTTGGCTCATCCACAAAACAGGACAGGTCCAGACTGCAACAAATAATCAGGAATGCAGAGAGAATAATCAGAGCTGACCTTCTCTCCATCCAGGACTTATACAGGTCTATGGTCAAGAAAAGAGCTGCTAAAATCTCTGCAGACCCCACACACCCTGCACATAAACTGTTCAGAGCTTTACCTTCAGGCCGCCGCTACAGAGCACTGTTTACTAAAACCAGCCGCCACAGAGACAGTTTCTTCCCCCAGGCTGTTTCTCTGATGAACATTCAATAGAGTACAGAACAACCGCATACAGATGTTGCAAATGCACCTTTTTTATTAGATATGTGTATATTGTACATTGTAAATTGTAAATTTGTATATCCTGTAATGCAAAAACAGAACAAAAGAGCAAAGTGTACCGGAGGGAAATTCCTTGTTTGTATGTACGAACTTGGCAATAAAGCTGATTCTGATTCTGATCATTTAAAAACTGTATTTTTTATTGTTAAAGGATCTAAAAGATTTTATTGTGACAAAAAATAAAAAGGTAAACAATCTGTAAGGGGGCAAACACTTTCTTACAGTACTGTATAACAAAAAATATGTGTTTTTTTTCTTGGGAGCTTTCATGATCTCAATCAGCAAATTGCTATTTGGCAAAAAAATAAATATTCAAGTATACCTTTTTGAAGAAAAGATGTACTATGAGACAAATCTGGATGGAGTAATTTTATTCTATCCCACATTTTAGAAATATCATGTTTATAGTAAAAAAAAAAAAAGTCCACATTACAATTATAAACTCAGGAAAATATTTTATTTTTCATCTCTCTGTGATATTTGTCATTTCAGTCTTCCCATATATACAGGTTAGTTAATGACTACTTTGCCTACAAGCACTGCTTTTGTCAGTATGAGGGGGTGATGATCAGATTACTGGACCAATTATGTTGGATACATAATATATTAAGTTTTAACACTCCCCAGGGAAGAAATCTATTTCAAATACCTTAAAAATACAGACTATAAGATAAATATTATTCCTAATTTTTCATAATTTCCTTTCTCAGTCTACAACCATTAGTATAATTCTCTACTGATATGCTTTTAACAAACCATTCGAATGCATCATCACAAGACTCCCATTGAATTTCACTAAATTGAACTCATCCAGCTGGAAGACCATTTTTCGACACATTTTGCATATCAATGTAAGCATCCTAAAATTGAAATCCCCATCTATTTTAAGAGGTTGCATTTTGATGGATTCTCATTACAGGGCTGCTGGGTATGGGTCAAAAGGAAATGTCATCAAAGACTTAGCAAAGTCTGTGCAGGAGGGGTGCTCTCCGACGGGAAAGCAGTTTTTTTCACAGCTTAAACACCTTCTCCTGGGAGATGATTCATGGTGGTCAACAAAGAGGGCAGATGGTGAGGACAGGGTGAATGAGCGATTGAGAAGGTGCCAGTCAGCCTTTTTGTTACAACCTAATATACGTAGCCATTATGGTGTTACTCACATGCCACAATCAATTTTACTCAGGAGGTTATCTTCGAGTTCAAATTAATGCAATCAGAGGATCTTACAAACCTGTCAAATCCTGATTAAACCAGGGACATTCTTCATCATCTTTTCCATTGAAGGAGCCAATAGCATAATTATGTAACACCCATCTGATTCATATCGCTGTTTTCACAAGTTTGCTATAAAGTTGTGGTATTTAAGAAAGCATATTTCGAATAGATTCACTTTTTGGAAAGATTTTCTTGTCATAAACTTACTGAAGTATTTGAAAGATCTGTTGAAAAGAAAAAAACAACACAACGTAAACTAGTTGGAGGTGCAATTTGGTAAGTGTTTATTTTTTTTATTATTTTGACCAACTATGCTTTGGACTGTCATGTCAGTATTGTAATACATTCCCATACATATGATAATTGGAGAAAAACGAGCATCAAAGAGTCTAAAACACCCAGATTTAGCTCCTGTAAACAAAATCCCACTATCTCCACAACGTAGTATTTGAATCATATCTTTCATCTTGTGCCCTTAGATTTTCAGCTATGATTGAGAGAATGATAATGAGAATTTGCCTCCTTCAAGTCAATATGCAAGCAGTAAAAGTGTAGTTGTGTTATAAAAAGCTTAAGGTTTTATCACAGGTGGGCTGGAATAGGGTTTGGAGTTGGAAGGGTGGTAGGGGATTTGGATTACCCTTAGTTGGAAATATGCTCTGCGTCCTTGACTGATGGCTGGGTGCTCAGTTTTCCTAGACTACCCTCGTTCCCTTATTCCTTCTGGCCTCCACTGTGAACTGCATCTGCCTAGTAGGTAGGGGGCTCTGGGGGTTGGTTCCTCATCCTCAGGACTTGGGGATCTTACTGCCAGGGGCTTGTGTAGGCCTGTGGCCACAAGGATGACTGGGTTCAAGACTTGCCCTGCACTGGTGTGCACTGGGGGTGACGAGCCAAGGCTACATGCCCTTTGATCATAGGCACTCAGAGCTCTCTGCCCTACATATATTTTAACCAGTCAGAATCCTCTACCCCAACCAAACATTATACTTCACTTAATAGCTGTTTACATATATGTAAGTATTTAATAAGTGACCTGTAATTTATTTACACTATTTATCTTTGCATGCCATTGGATCGCAAGGCAGATAAACAATATGCCAATCCATCCATCCATTTTTTATACCATACTGGGTCATGGGGGAGCTGGTGCCTATCTCCAACAGTCTACGGGTGAGAGGTGGGGTACACCCTGGACATCACCCAGGTCATCTGTCAATCACAGGGCAACACAGAGACACATAGGACAAACAACCATGCACACACCCATTCACACCTAAGCGCAATGTAGAGAGAGCAATTAGAGACCAGTCATGTTTTTGAACTGTGGGAGGAAGCTAGAGTACCCAAAGAGAACCCACGCATTCACAGAGAGAACATGCAAACTCCATGCAGAAAGACCCCTGGGCGGGATTTGAACTGGGGACAATATGTCAATGTCAACTTTATTTATGTAGCACTTTTTAACAAACATGCTGCGCCAAAGTGCTTCAGATCAGGAACAAAAAAGGAATAGGGATGGCCAACTGGCTTAACTCAATCACAATAGTGTGACAAAGATATAATTAATTCCTTGCCCTTGAGGCTAACTACATTATGTTATTTCACTGCTAATCTCTAAATATCGAAGTTTGAGGCTTTTTGTACAAAGGGCTTCATCTTTTATAACTTAATCTGAGTTCTTTTTTTAATAAACTCCCTCCACTATCAGTTGCATTGAGTTCTGAATGGAATGGATTCACTAAAGGACACAAATATGGGAAGCCTGATTCATGATTTCATAAAAGCCCCTCCAGCACAAAAATCAGGTTTTTGTGTCTCTTGAGCTTCACATTTGTGGAATCTTAGTCAAGGTTGGGTGTCAAACACTTCAGAAACTTTACCTTTGTCGCCGTGGTAACGCTTTTGCCATTACTTCAACTGAGGTGCATGCTGCCTCTCATCCCACTCTGTGCCATGTCTGTATCCTCGGTTTATACAATGAAGTTATTCTCCAGACGAATGCTGCGAGGTGACAGAAAATCACGTTTGCATATTGGGTGAGTTATCACAATTTTACATTGTTTGTGTCTTGATGAGCAGGAGGTCACAGACAGCGACGTTGAAACTGGTCCGCTGATGTAGAAGTTCAAGCTACAAGGAGAAAAGCGAGCGGTAACGAACCACCTATAGTGTCGCAGACTCACGAGTCAGGAGTGTCAATCTGGTAATGAGGTGTCATTCAGACAGAGGCAGCCTCTACATTAGCCTCGTGTGTATGGAGAAATCTTTGTTTCAGAACAAAAACGTTGTGTACTACTGAGAAGGAGACAAGGAGGTGGGGGTGTAATGAAATATAAAGGGATGTGGGCATGTGGTCATACTGATATCTGATTAATTGCATCATGATTCTCTGATGCTTTCATTGTTTGTGTGCAGGAGGAAGCCAAGGTTACTGGCTGATTTGGTGATGGTGTGGTAATGCTGAGGAGACATTAACCCCCGATTGATGCAAGAATGCTTGTTGACCGTCTATCCCCAGAGGGTCGTGGCATGTCTCTGTCTGACTGCCAATCTTATATCCTGGATGGCTTGCATGCTTATTTCATTTTGACCTGTTCTACAACCTCATATCGATTTTGAAACATTATGTCAGAACTAGGATTGAGGGCCCTTCTCTGAATACTGGCACTGATAATAGGCTTCTTGTGTTTTGCTCCTTGTGGGGCTTTCTTCCCATTTGGGCAATAAAACGTACAAGGCATGGACATGTTCAGCCTTTGTCATTCAGTTTCTTTTTTGCCATGTCTTCAGTGGTTGTTGTGCTGTGTGATCTTTTCCCTCTAGTTTCAAGCTTTTTTATCTCAATTTCAGTAACCTCTTTTTTCCTGTTGTTTATTTCCCCTTTTGCTTTTCATACCTTGTGCAGTTGTTCTTTCTGTGGCAAAACCAGCAGATATGAGACAGCAGCCGGGTATCTGTGGCGTCGTCGTCTGTCTCTTGGTCCCTGCGGTACATTAGCAGTCCCTCACCATGTATTATTGATTCCCTCCCTCTAATCACTGTCTCCGGTGTTGTAGATGAAGTTTTACTACGAACAGCACTTGCACTCTGAGGAGTTTATGGTGTAACTCTGAAAGAAAAAGAAGCATTAAAACAACAGGTAAGCTCATAACAAAAGCCTGTTTCTGAGAAGTTTAATTTGACTATTTCTATGCCGTATTTCTTGCACACAGTGACAGGAAAGCGGTATGAACTAGGACTAATATAGTGATACTCCTTCAGATTTAAATGTTGGGTTGTTTTGTTAGAAAACAACTGAAAAGTAAGCACTATCATGGGCAAATGCCTTCAATTGTCTGATTTTCTCAGTTCTGAGAGTCTGAACATTGCTTCTCTCAGAATAAAGGAATAGCATTACCACTCAGATCTTTGAAACCTGCAATTCAACACAACAGGAAAACTGCTGTTTTACAACTGATGCTTTTTGAATAAAAGGCTTTATATTTCTGCTAAAATATCAGCAAATTTACCTGAGACTTTGTTTCTCTGGCTGTCTGAGATTGAGAACAGCTCTGCTTTCTGTGCGTTACTTTCTCCTGATGGCAGCATAATGAAACATTTCCAGAAAAACTTCTTTCTTATGAAGATTATGTAAGCCTGCCTCTAATAATGGTGATATAAAAATGTATTTTTTCTTGTCTGTCCTATTTGGCTGACTAGCAAATACACACACACACAAGTTTGTATTTCTGAGGCTTATTAGGACTCATTAGGACTAATTATATTTACTTAAATTTATTATCCCAACACTTACCCTAATAACCTTAACCATTACTCCATACATTGGTAACCCTAACCTTTTTCCAAAACTGATTTACACTATAGTTCTAATCCTATGCATAAAAATGAGGATCCCTTGAATTAGAACTAGGTTTTGGTCCCCATATGGCCTATCAGTATTTAGAAAGTAAGCAATTATGTCAGTTTTCTCCTAAAGCAGTAAAACAAAGAAATAAACATACATGAACAAACACAAACAGGAAAAACTGTGGGTTAAATTCAGTTGATGAGACCTAATTATAATTTAGCTAATTTGAAACCTGGGAAAAGTTCTGAATTATTGAATAATTTCAACAGCTTGTTTGTTAGAATTATACCTCTTTTACAGATTTATATGCAAATTCATACAAAACATCAGGAGTTACATTTAATCTTCATGAATTCAGAAAACTAAACATGGTCATTAATCAGATATATTTACCTAAAGACCTGTACATACTCGGAAGAAAAAAGAGTTGTCTTCTTTTGTTCGGGGAAGCAAAAACAAGTCATCAAACATCCCCACTACTGCAGCATTTGTCAGTGTGGTAGCCAAGCCCTCTACAATTTTCTGACCGATCACATAGAAGTTGCAAGAATTGCCAAAGTGGGAGTACATAATGATATAATTTCACCGTTGCAGCCCTGGCAGACAGAACAAAATTTCACTGTTCTTGTGGAGTTAAAATAAAACCAGATTTTTCCTTCGATGTGTGTTTCAGGTTGTTGCTTTTACCAACAGAAGGGAAATCAAGTTGAATGTGACTACATAATCTTAATTTGAAGAAAAGCACTGTATGATTGCTTGGTCAGCATTAAGCCTGAACAGAAAAATCTTAACCCAAGTTGTGATTGAGCTATGACCAACCGCCAGAGAAGAAACTATGGAAGAGGATTAACAGCACTGCTGAGAGCTGATCAAGCAACATTTTATGTTTAAGAAATAATGAGTAATGTAGCTACATCTGTTTTATGTGATTTATAGTTAGAATTTTAATTTAATAAAATGAGAAGTACTGTAAAGCATAATGTCCATCTATTCATCGTCTTCCGCTTGAGATCAGGTCACGAGGAGCAGGTCCAGCAGGAAAACTTCCTGCTGGACCTGCTCTCTAGTGACCCTCTCCAGATTATTTAGGGGTTCCCAAGGTGTTTGTAGCCCAGAAGGGACATATAGTCCTTCTAACAGGTTCTGGGTCTGCCCAGTGGGTCATGCCTGGAACGCCTACAAATCAAAGTGTATGTGGAATAATGTTTAGATATCCAAATCACCTCATCGACCCTCCTTTGGTGCAAAGAAGCACCGGGAAGCAGGAAGTTCATTTCAGCTGCTTGTATCTGGGATATCATACTTTTGGGCATGATCCAGCTCTAGATCTACATTCCTTTGTGTCCTTGCATTCTGTTTCCTCTGGTCATGAGTACATAATGTCCCAGTCTTTCTGTTCCTGTTCCTAATCACATTCACAGCCAGCAACAGAAAAACTGCAACTAAGAAAGTCAAATACAAAGTTAGTCAGCTCCGAGGACAGTAAAAGACATTACTATCAAAGTAAGTTCTATTTTAGCTTCCTTAATATTGCAAGTGCATATCTGCAAAATCACCCAGTTCGCTTTACACATTAGTATCCTGCTGTCTGTACTTCTTTTAAAGATGGTAAATGGTAAAATGGCCTGCACTTTATCAAGCCTGAGGACACCAAAGCGCTTTACACTACAATCAGTCATCCACCCATTCATCCACCCATTCATACACACATTCACACACTGACAGTGGTAGGCTACATTGTAGACACAGCTGCCCTGGGGCAGACTGACATACAATCGGTACCACCGGGCCCTCCAACCACTATCAGCATAACAACATAAGCCCAGTGATGTGTGATGTTGAGGTTAAACCAGGGATCACCTCTTCATGAGGTACATGAGCTTGTGTCCCTATTGCTGTGTAAATGCTGATAAACATCAGAGCTTTCCAGATTGTTCATAGCCTCTCTCGCTGTAGAGTTGAAGTAGCAGCTTAATATGCAACTATAAGTAATCAAAAGCCATTTATTCAGGCAAACCTCCCAATCTTTAAGATTAGGGTGTAGCCACAATTATACTATTATTCACTTGAGGTCTTGATGCTCAATTCTGGTTTTTTGCTGAAATCTGTAAGTTTTGCATGGTGGTGACACTATGTAGCTTCGGCCAGCATGCACAGAAGGAGAATGTAGACGTCATACACTGTTTACAATGGCAGAAAAGCTGGATGAAATGACACATGATCTATCCAAATTAATACAGCATATAAAGTGGAACAATTTGGGTTTTTTGGGAGTTGAAAGAAATAGAAAAATAGGCCCTTCACACGGCCATAAAAAAGTCAGATATGTCTTATGATTGCAAAAAGATCGGATTTCAGCAACATTTGCCTGCAGTGTGAACGTAGCCAAAAAGCTCATGGCTCCTACCAACATTAAAGTATAAACCAAAATGCAAAGAACATGACTTAAGAACTAAGACACATAACACAAATGAATTAACTAATAAGGGAAGACCTTAAAGATAATAACACTAACAATAATTTAAACACAAACACAAGTGAGAACCGAAGCGCAAACAACTGAGGGTTGTGACCCTCCTTTAACTCTTAAAATCTGACACACGAAATGAAAAGAGTGGGTAGTACAGTTGCTGTGATTCAGTTTGTTGACTGGGACTAAGTCACGAGGAAGATTTGTGGTGCAATTCAGGATCACCAACAATTAGACAATCCAACAAAACACACAAATAAACAGAAATCTGTGGCCACAAGCAGGATATTGTTTGGATGCACCCAATTATAAGAGAGGTTGAACAACATTGATAGATTGCCATTTTTATAATTTTATAGTTAGTAAACAGCTTGAAGAATTTCAATTCTAGTGTTAAGATTTTAAAGAAACCACAAAAACCAGATTAGATTGAAATAAACCCAGCTCAGAGACAGGGCTTTTTTCATTTGTTTTTACTTCTTAATTAATGCATTCTCTGCGTTTGTTGCTATGTTGACCCAACTGTGCTTAACAATGAATAATTTGCATACAGTTACCCTACAGGTATCAATCTGTAATGAATCAATGATATCCATACAAAGGCTTTACTCTTTCTGTGCCTTTCACATAGATTAGCTGACAGAGCTGAGAGCTAAAGCTTCTATTTTCTCTGCCCTTTCAACTGTTCTGTCAGTGTTTGTTCAGAGAATCTGAGAGACAGGTTTCTCCCAACTGGGAATCAATTACATTTATACCAGTATGGATCAGAGGCTGTTGGTAATCTGCATTTTCTCTTTTTCGCTGTGTGTCTTCCTGGAGAACAAAACATTTTGTTTTTGTCTGTAAGGGATGAGTACTTTTGTGTGAGTTTCCACTGGGTGCACTGGCTGATGCACTGGTCATTAATGTGTTGATGACACATTTCTGACAAAGGGTGTGTGCTTATTGTAGGATGAAGAACATGGACCCTGAGGGAATGTGTACAGTAAGTGGTTTGTGTAAGTCACAGCATAATAAGGTGTGTCTGATGTCAAGCTGAGATCACTAACAGCCTCGCTGGCTGCACACTCCACACAAACATTAACAACACTCTGATTCATGCTGCAGCATGATGATGTGGATCAATATAAAAATCTTTTTTATAAGCAGCAATGACAAGTGCCTTCTAAATCTAATTAACCCTTATTTATTACCTTGAAACTATTACTCATTCACCAGCTTTGTGTTTAAATGACATTGTACGTCAGTCTAAAGTTTGACTTTAAACCAAACTATCACATATTTAAAAGACTGCACCTTTTTTTTTCAAGACGTCCAGCAATCAAGCCAAACCTCAGGATTACTTTTTTCTTCGCACTTTACACAAAGCACAGATGGAGAAGTGTTTGCTGCTTCTCAACAACAAAAGGCATGAAACCTAAAAGAGGCTTATGCAACCCATGACTGATTCAATAAGGGTCCTTGACTACATTAGGCAGGGAAGAAAGGAATGTCACTGCCTTATGAAAAAGTAAAAAAGAGAAATTAAAATTGATTGACATAAAAGGAGAACATCAAAGTGGTGAGATGATAAACACTACTTTAAAAGTTTGAGACGGCTGCAGACTTTGTGTAAAAAGACCCAATCCTTCATAGTGCAGAAAAGGATAACCTGCATGCACACAGACTGCTTATGATTTCATGTAGGTGTATGAAATCTTCCTCAGAGATTGAGGTCCATATTGACATGAAAGTACTCTGCAGATTTGTTGGCTGCACATCTATGAAGTGTATCACCTAATCCATACCAGCTTTATTATAGAGCTACTAAACACCCACATGACCAAAGTGCTGTACACAGAGTAAATAAAACAGCACTGAACTTAACATCATGTTTAAAAAATGTGTTTGAGGTCACTTCACCTTTGTGACATGGTGTGTTTTCCTGCTGGAAGTAGTTTGTAGAACACGAGTATGTTGTGGTCATAAAGGGATGGTAAGCAACAAAACACAGGTAGATTGTGGCATTTAAATGATACTCAGGTGTACTAAGTGTCCCAAAGACTTTCTTTTCAGACAGAAGGCAGCATCATCTATTGTTTGTCGTTTCAACAAAAATTGGTTCTCGTTCTTGTTATTTACTTTATTGTTAAGAAATGGCATGTAATGAATCTAGAAAAGTATATGACTATGTGTTATCACTGTACAAGTGTACATCATAACCTGACCCACAAAGTAGTAATAATAACAAGCAATATGGCTTTATATGGTAATACTGGGTAAAACCATAAAGGGATACAGTTGACATCCATAATCAAAATGTCTTCTAAACGGTTGAGCTCAGCCCCAGACGCCCTGTACTGTGGAAGAGGCTGTTGTACAACAGAAGATGAGTAAAGATGGCAATAGCTATTGTAGTACCAGCAGTTGATTATCGACACTTGTAATCTGAATGGCTATTTTCAGTTAGGGTGCAATGCTTTCAGAATACTGTCTCAACCACTGGGGAAACACAACTTTTCAATTTCGGTTCGGCATTTATTCAGCTGCACACAACACCAACTCTTGTTGCTGTACAAAAGTCATAAGGAGCCACTTTAAGAATCAAGAAGAAAAGCAAGTGTTGAGAATGTTTGCGCAGTCCCCACAGGGCTCTGCTCACAACAGCTTTGAGTCAGTCAATGATTTTAACAGAGACTTAGCAACACAGGAATAGAATACACGTAGGATCTTTACACAGTGAGACTGCACTAATTCTAAAAACGTGAAAAGTATAGCTGAGCAAGTATACCTAGAAAACTTAAAGCCAAATCGTGTCACACTGGATCAATCTGCCTGAAGGTAACAAAAAGTAATGACAAAACAGTATAAATAAGTTTTATCTTGTGCACAGCACTTTTAGTCTTGGTTGGAAAAGAACATTTCCAAATGCACTGCTGTCAGCAAAACAAGAGACTTCATTGAACTCAGTACAGAAAGTCAATATCACTGGCATTTTGTAGGTTAGATCTGGCACAAACCTCCCACACAAGCTTACTCCACAGTGGCTTCAAAGTGGGGGAAAATATTACAAAACAAAAAAATTAAACTCTATGCAAAGGTAACGAACAAGTAAATTGCACAATGTGAAAGCTGTGACCACTTCATCTTACACTGCAATGATGGTATTATTTATTGAATACCTTTAATAAGTGGGCTTATCAGTTACTTTCATTGAACTTCTCGTGTACTTTGCTGTCCATTAAATGGAAATTACGAGGTACTTTCATGAAATGTTAATCAAGTTCCAGAAAAGCACCTTGTTGGTTCCATGAAAGTTTCATATAAATACATGGTAATTTCGATTGCAGTGCTTCAGGAAAATTCCAAAAGAGTATATACCCAGTACATTCCTTCGAAGTTACATAAAAATTCATTTTAAATCCTGGGGAAGGTATGTACATGGTATGTTTAATGAAAGTTCAATGAATACACCTGGTAAGTTCTTAGAATGTTCTATGAAAGTTCCCTTAAACTACTTGGTAAATCCTGGGGAAATGTTAACAGTAAGTACATGGTACGTTTCATTACAGTTAGATTAAAATACATAGTAGGTTCTGGGAATGTCCTGCTAAAACACATGGTAAGTTCCATGAAAGTTCTGTTAACATTTGATAAGGTCGGAAATGTTCCATGACAATAAGTTCCACAAACGTTCCTGGAAAGTAATCCCTATGTTATGAGAAACTAACCTTTAAGTTACAGGAAAGTAACCTTTAAAAGGGTGTTGGTGGTATTGTGTAGTATTATGAAATACTTGGTATCATTGGCCGGAAATTATTCATTTCAATTCAAAATTTTTATTAAACCTAACAGGAGGATTAAAATAACAACAGTTATTTTCCGAATTGCTTGAAATTGTTATAGTTGCAAGTTTTTACATATGCTTTATATAATCTGCTTTTCCTGTTCTCTTAAGATAATGTTATAATAAAATGAAACAGTTTTCAGAAATGCATTTATTTTTCTGCCTGCCTTCTCTTTTACTGGTGCCACCAACAACTATATCAGCACCATCTTCAAACAAAAAAAAAAACATTGCTGCCTCTGGTATGGAAATCTGATGAGCTGAGACAAACACCTCCTGACCTAACAATCCACATAATCAGCAGACAGAAAAAAAAAAAAAGTAAGACTGTAACAAGGATTATTTTTACAAATACCTTTCCCACACCTTGAGTGTGCACAATCCTTTGCTGATAAGCAGCGGATGACCTTGCATGAAGCTCAGTAAAAGAGCTCAGGAGTTTCGATGTAATGTGACACAAAGCAGTAAGTACCCCCCATAATACTTTTTCTTTGAGAAGAGATAATCCTGTATTGTCTGAGTAACTCTCAAGAGAGTATGGATAAAAGACATGTTGTCAACTTATCTTGATAGTGATGAAGACCATTTTATTTTATAGAAAAGGCAATCATGTATACCTATTAATTAATGTAAAACTGACAGTCCTTTTAGTTCCGAAGCCAGTAATTGGCTAGTCAGAGTTCCTACTCAGAGTGGAAAAGTATAAAATTTTATTTTACAGTTTGTCAGTATGGTAAAAAGACAACAAAATATTAAAAAAGGTTTTAGTGTGTAGGCCTTATTCTTTAATCCATTACATACAAAATAAAAAATCATCTGAAAAAAAAAAGATTTCCCCATTATTTAATTTTGAAATTATGCCCTTTATACCTGATTTAATCCATCACCACTTGATTGTTTAATCCAATTGATTGAATATTATAGTATTTGAGCTACAAATAGAGTACCCAAAGATATAGAATACTCATAAACAGTAGGGATATTTGAAATTTATGGAAAACGTAAGCAAACTTCTCCAGTTCACTGTACAGTGATATTATATCATGAAAGTAGGCCATTAAAGTAGAAGCATGCAATGGTAATTTCCTTATCTTATCTCAAATGATTTGTTGAAACAAAAGCCAACAACAGTGGTGGGTATACCACAATAAAACATGTCAGTATCTCAATAAGGTGTCATGTGCCCTTGAGCATCAATTACAGCTTGACAACGATGTCTCATTTTAGTCACAAGTCGACCTATTGTCTGCTGAGGCCGGGCATCCCACTGTTCTTAAAGGGTGGGCCTCAGGTCAGTGAGGTTCTGGGGTGCAGAGTTACAAGTCTATATAGACGGCAACTCTGCAAGTTTTCTATTGGATTCAGGTCTCAAGAAAGTGCAGGCCACTGCAATCGATGTACGCCAGTTTCCATCAGCCATTCCCTAATGATGCGACCTCAATAAGATGGAGCATTGTCATCCATGAAGATGAAATAAGGCCTGTGTTGTTCATGCAGGGGCGCAATGACAGGATTAATGATGTTCAGGTACCATTGATTTGTAACTCTTTCAATCACAAAGTGAATGGCAGTTCTGTATTGACTAGACATGCCTGTCCACACTGTAAGACCACCACCACAAAAAGATCATCTGGTGACATCAGTGGCTGATGCATACTACTCTTCTTGATGTCTCCAAAATTGTTGGCAGCCAACAAAAGTACTGAAACATTGAACATTGAACAGCCATGTGCATTCAAAGGTTTAGAGAGGGTCACATTAGGTTCACCTATAAAGGATATAGTACATTTTAGGTTAATTCTAAACGTTCACCTGAAAGCTGAATGTTCCTAACTTTTTGTGAGTAGTGTATGTGCACTTATTTTGTAAAGAAAAGACTGTTTGTTTGTTTGTTTTTTTGGCCTCCAGACCCTCATAGATCAGGGTTTAAAACAGAACATCTGGTAACTAAACTGGAATAGTGGTTTGAGTGACAAACAAAGCACAAAAATTCCTCTTCTTAGATTCTGATTCTAATACAAAATAAAGTATTACACCACAATAAATACCGAACAAAATCTATACATCATTTACATCACCAGAACCCTCTTGCAAGTTTACTGTAGAAGTCAACACCTCCGAATCTGGAGTAGGTGCTGTTCTCAGCCAAAGGGACTCTTAAGGAAAGATTCATCATTGTCCTTTCTTTTCTAGGAGTCCGTCTACTGTCAAAAATAATTATGATGTTGGGGATCGTGAGTTGCTGACTGTCAAACTGGCACTCGAGGAATGGAGGCATTAATTGGAGGGAGCTAAGGAACCATTCATTGTGTGGACAGACCACAAAAATCTTCAGTACATCAAATCTGCCAGAGACTCAACCTTAGGTAGGCCAAGTGGGCTTTCCTTTTTAGCGGATTAAATTTTATTCTGTATTACAGACCCAAGACCATGAAGACTAAGCAGGGTGCCTTCTCCAGACTCCATGAGACCCCAGGCTATAGGCAGACCGAGGGAGAAGAGGACTACATCTTACACAAATCTGTGAGGTTGATGGTCACCCAGCTTGAGCTGTAGGTTAAAGTCAAGGAAACCCACCAACTACACCCAGTTCCTGAAAACTGCCCCCAGGATCATCTCTTTGTCCCAGATCATCTTGTTGCCGAGGTACTCTCACTGTGCCATGGGTCTCGACTGTATTGTCACACTGGTGTTACCAAAATCCTGTCGGTGGTCCAGAACTGATTTTTGGTGGAAGAGCAGGCTCCAGGATGTTAAGAATTTTGTTGATGGGTCTGTTGCCAAGCCAACTCCTCTCATTAACCACAAGCCAGGTTACTGCAACCACTTCCCGTCATGGTCTCCCCTGTCCATAGATTTCATCACCGGTCTGCTCACCTTCAGTAATTACTCAGTACTCATTTGCAATGTGGACCGTTTTTTTCAAAAATGACTCACTTGGCCCCTCTTGTCAAGCTATCACCATTCAAGGAACTCGGATAGATCCTATCCTGGGAGGTATTCCGTCTTCACGGTCTCCCTGTTGACATTGTCTCTGATCAGGCCCCCTTTGTTTCACAATTCTGGAGAGGATTCGTTTCATGTGTCCTGGGTCAAAACTGTATGAACATCACAGTTTGTGCCCTCCTCCAGTCCTTCTCCACCCACCCTGTTCATTAAGAGGTAAAGCCTACACAGTTAGATGCCTCCTTCAGTTGTGAGTTGCACTACCTGGTTGCCCGGGAGGGACAAGGGCCAGAGGAGCGCTCTTGGGTGGTGGTCCGACACATTTTGGATAAATACACTATCCGGGAATTCTATCGTACCCATCCAAACCAACCTGGTGGTCCATCAGACGTGGACCTTGAGGAGGGGTACTGTAAGGATTTACATTTCTGTCATGCCATGCCTGTCAATTTAATATATTTTCATGCCCTCAGGTTATCTTCTCCTGTGTCTCTCAACTCTAATCAGCCTTATTCAGCCCACCTGTGCCACCTGTGTCTAACTGTCTTCCTGCTTCACCTGTGTCCTGCACTACTTCACAGTTACTGTTTCTCTGCCAGATTGTCGACTGCCTTGTGCCATGTGCCTGCTCTCATCTGTCTCCTAGTTACTGACAATTTTTCTGCCCACGGATTATTGTCCATGTTCATCATGGGCAAGGACTATCCTTGCTTTGCCCATGACACACCTCTGCTGCTCAAGGCTACCTGTTTTATATAGTATAAAATTGTGGTCTTCACATTCAGAATGCTGCATGGTCAATCTTCTCCCTACATTTGTGATTTGATTCATTCAGCCTTAAACTTCAGCTCGTAGCCTGAGATACTCCAAGCAGAATTTATTGATGGTCCCTTGCACTCGTTTTAGACCAGAGGAGACAGATCCTTTCAAGCTGTTGGACGAAGATTGTGGAATGAGCCACCACTTTACTTTTGATCACTGGGCTCTGTTGATGTTTTTAAAAAGCAACTTAAAACATTCTTTAAACAAGCATTCGAGCTTCACCGTCCCTGGGCTGCTATGACCAACTGTATGATGTTACAGTGTATTTTTAAATGTCCATGTAAACATATTTAAGTATGTCTTCTTGCTGTGGAGCACTTTGTGACTGCTGCCTGAGAAAGGTGCTATATAAATATAACCTACTTACTTATCTGATATCTGGAGGCTGACCCTCGCTCTGATCTCCAACTACCAACTCTTGCCTGGATCTTCTGCTAAGTATACATCCATCTGCCCTCTTGTGAATGCCTGTTTATTGAAAACGCCATTGAATTTTGGACTAAGTAATTGATTGTGGAGTTGTTCAATGTCTGTTACACTCTTGTGCTAATGACACACAGACTAAAGAGGAGTACTACGAGAATCCTCTGCTCTTTCACTCTTCCACTGAATTAGGCTCTTTCCATGAGCACTCAGCCGCTCACCCTCTCTGACGTCACCGTGGCTGTTGCTTCCCCTCCCACTTCTCTGTACTGCAGACCTACGAGTGGCTATCTGTTCCAGAACTTGATATCTGTTTATAGATCAATACAGCTATTGTCTTATAGCACTTACTCCTGTATTGTGATTGAATTTCCGGGTCCTCGGGGCAAACTATTACATAGAAGGTGTTTAAGATTTGAAAAGGTGCTTGCTCTGTCTTGACCCTATATATATATATATTTTTTTTTTATTACTACATCTTAAAAGTAATGTATATCTTTTAATGAGCTTACTACTTCATTTTATTTGTTGAGCTAGCAATGGCAAATCTATTGACAGTAGCATTTCATTTCTTGTAACCCTGTGTACTAAAATAACTAAAATAACCACATTTCTTAAAAATACACTGTGAGTAGATTATAGAAAACTCATCCAACTATTTATTGTCTTCTGCTGATCTAAAATCAGATGACAGGAGTAACAGGTCCAAATAGGAAACCCAAACATCCTCCAGCTAATTCTGGGAATCCCAGTGCGTTTCCAGACCAGAAAAGGTATACAGTCCTTCCCATGAGTTCACGGTCTGCTTATGGTCTTGTCCTACTGGGAAGTGACTGGGAAACCTCCAAAGGGAGCCATCTAGGAAGAACCTTGATGAACCACTTCAGATGACTCCTTTTGATGTTTTCATTTGCTTGATGAAGATTTTAATGTGTGACAGCAGGTAGGCAATTGGCTTGAGCAACTTTAGTTTTAACTATTGTAACCAGAGCAGAACATGGTTTGGTAAAGTCAAAGCAAGGCTTTCCCTAAAAATATATTTTATTTGCAAGGTATCATATGTTGTTCTTAAATTTAATTGTGCTGAATGTGAATGCTGCCTTTGCACATTCTCTAATGTGTCTTACTTGACATATAGTTTTCTTAGTGCTTCTCCTACCTTGGGTGAACACTGTTTGTAGTACTTTAAGTCTACACTGGCCATCTGCCTTGAACAGCTGGGGCTTAATTCCTGTTAAATGAGATTTGTTTTCCACAGTGACCCTGTGCTTGATCAAGATTTGAAATGTGATCTGAGTTTTGTACTAATTGGTCTGAATCAGATTTTTTTGAGAATAGAATTTTCTTTGGATAAAACTACCTTCAGATGAATTTTGTTTCTATTTTTGTCTGTATAAATAAGGTACAAGTACTAATCAAATTGGTACATGACTTATTTTTATTACTACTCATTTTGTTTCCATTTACAAGGAGCCCATTTTTGCTGCTCTGCAGCAGGAGGCAAAGGTACACTCTGGACAGGTCTCGAGTTCTTCACAAGGGACCATACATACACAGTCACATTCATACCTAACAATCAATTGTGCAATTTTCATGAGGCACAGTCTCATTGGACCAAATCTTAAAGCTACACTTGAATCACTCAGATACTCTCATTTTTTTCTTTGTTGTCATTGTCATGTAACTCTGTGTGCAGCTGCCAATCTTGGCCAGGATTTTGTTCTAAAAGAGATTCTTAATGTCAGTGGGATTGTCCTGGTGAAATGAAGGTTAATAATAATAATAATAATAATAATGGTCACACTGACGAATAAAACACATTTTTAAGTAATTGGTGATTAGTTGATTTGAGAATATGTTTGGCACCCTAACCCAGCTGTTGTCATTACAGAGCATTTATTTATACATGTATTTAAATTATATTGAAGTCATTGCTAAAATGGCTAATTGGGGTGACACTAAATTATGTCAGGATGAAGAGTACCACTCATCCGCTTTGAAAAAAAAGTTATGATATTGCAAATGATCTGCTGAACACCACAGGACATCCCTGATGTTAGTCATGGATCTGGATTCTCTTAGGATGACTTATCATTATCATGCAATATTTCTTTAAAACAATTTTTTTCGGAACTTCCTAAATGTTAACAAGTTGTTGAATGGTAAAAACACCTCAGATTCCATTTAGTTATGACTGTACCAATAAATCCCGTAAAAAAGGGGTAAAACGAGGCCATATTTATCATTACCCCACACTAGGGCAGTGTTTAATTCAAAGATCACCATTCATTAATTTAATTACTCGCTGGTCAAATGGGCCAACCTATCTGAGGGGGCTTCAGCTTTTCCTAATATAGCGCGTGTAGGGTCGTGTGGATTCAGCTCATCTGTTGTATTTGCTCAGTGGCTCCCAGGGACCTCTCAGCCCCCAACGCAATCTCACCTCATTAACATTTTAGGTGACGAGGACGTCAAGGCCATAATTAACAATTCATGAGGCCGGCTTATAGCTATATTAACATTTTACAACCAATAAATCACCTCTTCTAATCTGCTGTGTGTATCTGGGTGCACAGACACGTGTCTGTGTGTGTGTGGGAGGCTTTGTGTGTAAGTGCGAGTTAGCGTGGGTGGGTGTGCATTATTTGTGTACATCCACAACAGCCAACTATATCTCGCCCTTTGTCTCCAAGCCGTCTCCATGTCTGCGTCTGACCATGACATTTATTTGAACTTTCCCTTAATCTTGTGTTCTGATCATGGCTTTGGAAGGAATCACATTGATTTATTTATTTTTTTGCCAGATTATCTAGAGAAACTGAACCTACAAAACTGACCAAAGGTAGTTCATTCACAGTGTTATGTAAATAAATAATCTAAAAAGGACTAATAGTGGTCACTGTCACAGATAATTGTCGAATGATTTTGTTTGTATTTTCATTTACACTAGTCAGCAATAAAACTTATTGTGCTTTAAGTGATTCTTTTTGTTATGTGTGTCCTGTTCTTCCCAACTTAGGCAAACTATATGTTGGGTCTAATTGTCTTGCAGTGTCGGGTCAAATTTGCTCTACAAAAGGGGTAAAGTAAGCTATGTTTCCTGTTGCGTTAATTCACGGTCAGTACAAAACATCAGAGTCCTGGGGCCGCTCCAAGGTTTGGCGAGGGTTGGCAACCACTTCCACATCCTGGTGGGTACAAATTGACTCATGGTCGGCATGAAACATCTTGCTATAGACTCCTGGGACCTTCTCCCAGGCTTGGTGAGGGTTTGTAACATCCATTACTCCCTGGTTGGTACAAGCTGACTTGTCTTAGGTACGAAACCCTTTGCTACAGATTATTGGGCTTGCACCTGGGCATGGTGTTTGAGAACATCTCCACACCCTGGCAGGTGCAAATTTATTCATGGTCTGTAAGAAACATCTCGTTGCAAATTTTGGGTTCTGGAACTGGGCATGTTGAGGGTTTGTGACTGCCTCCACACCCTGGCAGGTACAGACTGAATCATGATCAGTATAGAATGTAGTAGAATATTGCTCAGTTTTGTTGGACCATTTGTTTGCTGAATATTGGACCATTTGTACGTTGCTGGACGCCACTATGCTGTTCAGCGTCATCGGCCATTTTGTACCCCAGGATAGTCTGCTACTACAAATCCCAGCGGGCACCACGGCTGATAGGACAGGGGCATTCCAGTTCTGCCGTCACAGTGGGCTATATAGTAAGGTGAACCCTTTAATGAGGTGCTTTTCAGCTTGGAACCGAGACGCGGTTACCTCGCAACTGGAGCATCATTTTGGAGAAGAAACTCACATGTGGACTTTCATTCATTCTCCCATTCCATAAAAAACTAAGCGAATTAAGCTGACAAGAATAAGAAAGCTTGTAAGTTTCAACTTTACCGATCAAAGATGTGGATTTAACACATAACCAAAAAACCAAGGAGGTTTCAAGGAGAAAAAATTTCATCCTTGTTTTTTTTGTTCCTGTCGACTAGTGACGGTCCGTCATATTTTTCACCTTTCTGCCAAGGAGGCCAAAGGATGAGAACGGACCGCTATCCTGAGTTACACCACGTACGTGTGGAAACTCATCCCGTCCCCTTCTCTCTCCTCTCCTCTGATCCAGAGAAGACACCACCAAGTAATTGCGTTCCTTTTTTAAAAAATTTCTATTAAAATAGCTTGGGCAGGATAGAGAAGGATTTTAGGGCGATTTAGAATTGCCACTTATAGTCCAATGTATTCTAAATTGTACGTGCATGCCTTGTGTTATTGAAACTTGAATGCTGTTGATTTCTGAGGCCGCCGAGTCTCGCAATTTGTGTTTTCCTGTGTGAACATCTAAGCGCATGTGCGCCATAAAACTGAAATGCTATAATATCCTCATGGTGAAACTCACCATTTTCTTTGTCTTCAACTTCGTGTTTTACTGGTTGCCGCCAAAAGTTTTATTATCCTTTGTTCGCTAAGCTTCCAACCTTGGGGGAAATTTTATGGCTGCCTGTGTCCCACTGAGCTACACTTTGGGGGGGGGGGGGGGGGGGGGGGCACTCCCATATTCCTCTTGTATTTTTGTCATAACTGCCATAACTGCTGGTTTGATTTCATACACACTCAAAGCTGTTTTATTTTGTTTAGTTAGATATTTTACCCTTTTTGTTTAGAACTTTGCATGTTTGATTAGGTGAAGATTATTGAATTGGAAGAGTGAGTTGTATCAGGGTTGTTGATTTAATAAATATTCACGTAGATAAAGAGAAGGCGTTTGTGTTTATTTTGTGCAAGAGTGATTTGTCAGTCAAAATAACATCAAAGTTCCCCACGTTTCAGCAGAAACGGTTGATTAAACAGTGACATCTAGTAATAGTTATCAACTATTACTGAGAATTTAATAATTGTAATTATCAAGGGCTTTGAGCCACGGTAACAACACCAGAGGACATCTCTGATTTCGATTCATAAATAAGGATTTTTGGTTAAGAAATTAATTTTCTCAAATTATGATTTTCAATTATAATTATTGATAAATATTAATTAATCAATAATCTTAATCCTAACAGTTTCATACCTGGAACAGTTCAATACCAAGTAATTGACAGTACAATGATTTACAAAGGAGGAAAATAGTCAACACCTGTGACAAACAAAGCAACACAACATTAAAACTAATAAAGAAAGAAAATAAAAAGTGCTAATGATTTTTTTTCAGGGTAGATAAATTGCAGGTAACATGAAATGTATAACAGGGCATAAAGGCTGAAACTCCAATGGTACTAGAAGATGGTGTGGTAGAAGGGGTTTTCACAGGTATCATAATTTCTGCCTCCCTTACAATTAGAACACTTTAAAAAATCATCTAAGAGTGGGTGAAACAACCAGCAGTGGTCACGGGTTCTCAGCTACTTTACTATCCTATGAAATGTTTTTGTGTGTTAGGGAGGGAGGGTGGTACAGAGTCCGTCAAATTCTCCTTCCAGGGTTTAGATTAAATATTTTAAATTCCAGTCAGATCCAAAGAGCTTTTCGGTAAGCATATAAAGTAGAATACATGACCAAAACATCACTATCGTAATGCTCAGAGTTAAAGAAGAGAAAAAAAGAGTGTATAAATCCGGCACTCTTTGGCAACCCCTTGACCCCACGTTGAAAAGCCCCCGTGTCGGCAGCATGCGCAGGCCTTTGCCCTCCTACTGAGTCATCCAATATAAGTGAAGCACTAACAGGGTTTGATGTTCATGATAATGTGTGTTGACTGCCTGCCAACTCAAAGAGAACCTTTCAGTGGTGTTCACTCTCGCTATAGGTGTCAGGTCAGCATCAAGAAATAAATGGATATTTAGTGTTGAGAAGCCTCATTGCACCCACAGTCTACAGGGTGTCTACATGTTCCAGTTAACTCTGCTTGAAATTTAACGTGGTTTGAAGCAATTTGTTCCTGTACATTTACAGTGACATGGGTCTGAAACTGAGTACAAATGTGAGTCTTTGCAAAGGAAAATCTGTTTTGTGTTATCTCGACATCCACCACTCCCATCTCCCCCAGGCAAACTAGCCCATTTAAGGTAAAAGATCAAGGTCACAGGAATCAAAATGAGATGGCGCTCTTGTAAAATGAATGTCTTAGTGAAAAATACACTGGATGCTGCAATGGATCCACCTCACCTTTAGCTCAAACCTCTCATATTCCAGTAACTCCTGACTTCTGCAAAGTCAAAAGAAAATTATGCATTGATCGAAGAGTAACGGGAGGAAGAAATGTCCCTAGGATTTATGGGTGAAACCCTGCTGAGATCTTTTATCCCCTTAATGAAACATATAGTTTGGTATTTTCCTTCAGTTGTGACTCATCTAGCTTCATGCTACCATGAATGTCATGGCAAACGTGAGTTTAATGACTATTTTTAACTTGAATTAAAGACATAGGTGTTACACAGCCTGATAATGTCAGGATGGGAGATTAGGTAAATCTATCAACAATTTCGTTAGAAAAGACAAAGTTATCCCTTATGACAACAGGTTGTGAATGTTAATGGATAACAGCAGGAAACCCAGAATATGGAGGCATCTTATTTACTCTGATCACAGTGTAATCCTCAGGAATACATGCAGTAGTGGTTAATTCAGAGCTCATAGTGAAGATAGATAGCTGGCATTAGCATAGTACTGTACTGAAACTGGAAAACTAGCCCTGATAGTGCCTCTGTAATGAAAAGTCCTGTTCTCAGCCCAGTATTTCTGCAAGAAAAAGCTCAAAGTAGAAGTGGCTTCGTTACTGCTGCTTTGCTGCCCTCTTCTGGTGACTAAACCAATATCTAATTGATACATGAATGAAGAATGAGGAAACTTTTAGAAATTAAATAAGCTTTATTGTAAACTTAATAAAATATTTTATGCATTGAAATTGGAGATATTACTGATTCACTTCTATATCACTTATTTGTTGCCCATTAATTCACTAAATCTCCAAGAAACACTTTTCTCCAACTAGCTGTATCCCAGGATCTAATATTGGCTGGCCTGGTGCTGGCTGTTTGATGAAACAGTGCAGTTTATTTCTGGGAATAGCTGTCTCTGCTTTGACAACAGTCTAGTAAAAAACAACGCGTTCAGTGGTAAAAGGTTGTTTGGGGTGGGAATGAGCAGCATCCATTCTGCTGCTGTCCAGCATCCCTTCTGAATCTCAGCAAACACTCTGACTCTACATTCACTCTCAATATTCCCCAGTTGCAGCCACCTCTCACATCCCCTGAATACTGTCAGTCTCTTATTCTCTTTAATTCTCATCTGGTAGTAAAAAAAAAAAACGGTTAAACTGTCACCTCTCTCTGCTTATACACCGCCTTACAAAACTATTCAACCCCTTTTCAATATTTTGTCACATTTTGTTATCCTACCAACTTAAACGTCCTTGTGTTTTATTGGGATTTTATGTGATGGGGCATCACAAAGTAGTGCTTATCTGTGAAGCACAAGGAAAATGATAACTGCAGTGTGAATTTGTATTCATTCCCACAGCAAGTCTCACATATCCACAGCACCGGTTGCTAAATGTTAGCCCTGTTTCCTACATGACATGTGGCAGATTTTAAGTAAGACTTCTTGTGGCTTTGTTCAATTATTGGCTCTCTTCTTGATACTCTTCTGTAGAGGTAGATTGCTGATCTTATAGTTGTCTTGTAGATTCCCTCCAGTTGGGTAATTGATCTCTGCAGCTCCTCCAGAGTTCCAATGGGTCTCTTGGCTGCTTCTTTAACAAAACATTTATTTGCCTGCCTGCCATTTTGGATGGAAAGCCATGTCTTGGTAGGTTTGCACTCATGCCATACAGTTTCCATTTTCCGCAGATGAACTGAACAGTGCTCTGTAAGATGTCTGATTTTGGGTTATTGGTTTTAACCTCTGGATAAAACTTCTCAACAAATGTATCTTTGGGCTGTGTGGTTTGACCCTTGGACTTCATGATGCTGTTTGTCCAGCCAATGTTCTCTAACAAACCTCTGAGGCCTTCACAGAAGAGTTGGTAGATTAATTTACAAGTTAGGTGAAGGAGATTGGTTGTATTAGATCATATCTGAGGTAATTAGAGTGAAGTTAGCTGACTACAACAATGCATGCCACACTTTCCTGATTTTTAAGTTTTAAATGTTTTAAAAAATGTTTTAATTTCATTTAAGAATTTTGTTCTAAATTGCTTTTGTCCCTCATGTAAAGTGGTGATAAAATACTGTGGTAGTTAAAGCAGTTGGGACGTGACAAAATGCTAAAATGTTTAAGGGGTATGAAAACTTCTGCAAGGCGCTGAACCCTTTTCACAAAAATTGTTTCACAGCATCACAGTGTCCGTGGAAGCTCACACTTTGGGACAGTGATAAAACACTGGCGATGTATCAATGCCCCAAGTGCTGTGAGCTCTTGTATAACAGCTTTCCATCTCAGTGCACCTTCAGAAATCTGCGAATTGTCTCAAATTTGTTTTAAAAATATGAAAGGGAATCAATGTGCAGCATACATATTACACAACTAGGAAGGGGCGGCAAACAGAATGTAAATTACTACTGTTATCCCAGGCAATGAATATCATTAGCATCGGCAGTACACACACCTCTTTCAACTCCAAAACACATTACCATGTTATTCATCAGCGAGGTGTGAGTTATTTGCTTATAACTGTCTCCGAGTTGGCACCAATCAAGGTATCCCCTAAAACAATCAATTCATGTTTTTGGGAGACTTAAACGAATAACTTGCACCGACTACGCCAAAACAAATTCCTTGTATGTCCAAAATTCCTTGTATGTCCAAAAACGTACTTGGCAATAAAGCTTTTCTGATTCTGATTCTGATTCTGATTCTGATTCTGATTAAAGCCAAGCAAAGTATTAAAAGTGTGGGATAAATCTGGGAGAGTTTCTTTGGAGGAGGGTGTAGTTCCTGAACGTCACTCCCACTGAACTGCAGTGAATGCGGACTTCCCCAAAGTTCACTTTTTGGAGTTCAGTTACAGAGACGATGCAACTTTAGGATCTGACCGCGTCGCACACAATGATAACAGGGTAGCGCCTAGTTTATTTTTAAGCCAAAAAAGCATATCTTAGCACGTCTGTTAAATATGAAAAACACGCACAGAGAAATGGACTGGCGGTGGACTGTTTTCACTCTTATCCTTAACTTTAACTTTACCGACGGATCCCCGTCTTATGACTTATTCCACGGTTCTGCACACGCTGGCGCGGTCCACAGACACAGAAATAGGTGAGTTGCGTGCTTTTCTACGCTTTTTAACTGTGCCTAGTTTATCCCAGACTTTTCCTATGATGCAGGTTTAAAGAAAGAAGCTGCTCTCCTTTTGTTGTGCAGCTGCAAGACGAAATAAAAATGCGATCAATTCCAAACTTTTGACAGACCGCACTGCCCCCCCCTTATGGTGATTTACAGACTGTTAGATTTCACTGCAAGTTTATCAGGTAGGGGCTAAATGTGGCTCCACTGTTTAAAATGGCGATAAGAGTCAGATAAACGCTGAGAGTATTAGAAGAGACCCAAACGTTTAATGATAAATGAAAATAGACTTAAGAACACATTCATGCTAAATAGCCTGAGGGGAGGGGAACAAATACCCAAACATGTGGAAATAATTATATGCCTTTCTTTTTGTTCTGTGTGGATTTAAACAGTATCTCTGGCTTCTTAATACCTCCATCCACAGGAACTGGTGCGCCTATGTAGTGCAGAGGAACGTGAGCTGCGTCGTGCAAGGTAATGGGGAGAGCTTCCAGGAGCCTATGGTGGCCCCCTGCCCGGCCTACCAGCCCGACTGCCAGCAACAAGTGACGTGAGCATCCAGGGAGCACAGAATGGGGGGTTGTGGGTGCATGTTTTTTTTTTTAGATGTAATAGAAACACTGGAAGCAAAAATATTCCTTGAAAAAAAGTTGGAGGCAGACATTTTCACAGTTGCTCTGTAAAACAGGAAAAAAAAAAAAAACATATACCTAAACGTGTGTGACATTCCCAAAAAGAGACACACTGAATGGCTTTCATAGGTACTGGCAGGATGCAAAGTCACAGGTTAGGCTTTCTTCATGCTAAACAAAATGTCATTTATTTAATGACTGGCTTATGTTTTAAACTAAAAACGTGGTTTAAAGTGGCTAGTGTAAAACCTTTAGGCTATCCTGGATTATGGGTGTTTGATTAAATTGGGGGACCAAAGATTGTGGATCAAAATCCCCATGGATGTCAGGGGTCACACATGCACTCAAACAAATCTAACACAAAAGCAGAATAAAAATAGTAATAAGAAGCTCTATATGATATGTACATCCTCTCCATGTAACCAGCATTAACTTGTGTAAATTACTTTAAAGAGATAATATTGGCTTATGTAAACAGTCTTGTTCTCTTGTGTGAGCTAAAGTCATTACCCTTCTTACTGATATTAATAATATTATACAGCATAACCTAACCCTGTTACCACATCTAATTTCATCCAGTGGAAGAGGTAAAGTGAAGTCTGAATTGGTGATTACCCTGGTGACCTTGTGAAGATCAACTGGGCAGTTTCTGATCAATGAGGAGGCTTTTGCTAATCTCATCTCCAATCAAATCAACTGGGTCACACTTTTTGACCCAGCTACTGTCCCAACAGCATAAAGCCAGCATTTGGGTTAAAGAGATAATCCAACAGGGTTTTTTGTGTGTAGTAATGTTTAAAGCTTTGTTGAATATTTTTTTTAACTCATTGGATTTATATATCTGGAGTTTCAGTATCCATACCCTTTTGCATATCTGTTTTTTTTAAGTCTAAATATATATATTAGCAAATGTTTCACAATTCCTGATCTATCAGTCCAGAATTTCCCCATTACAACGTAATTCAGTTTCTGACTGTGGCTGTTATATGAAAAAGAGGACTTTCTCCTATTTTCACTTAGACTCAGTACCTTCAATAATCTTTTTCGAGCAGTATTGAGGAACTGTTTTCATTTTCATCTGTAACAGGGCATTGTTTATTCATGTCATTTGAAGTACAGATCCCAACTCTCAATCAATACATAAAAAAATAAAAACAGTAAGTAATTTGAATGGACTAAAGGCAAGACCTTTATGCTATACAAATCATTAAACATTAGTTCATGATTGAAGAATCTCTACTAGTAATGGTTGGAATGATTTTCTTGAAGGTCTCGTGTCACAACTTAATAATGTTATGTTTTGTGAATCATATTCAGTTCAAAGCACACGCAGTTTGTGGTTTAGCTTTGTGCTCCACTTACACAAAGAGATGCAGCGAGGCCATGTGATGTGGAAATGATTCCTGGAAGCCGATTGCTGTTGAGTCACTGGGCTGCAAGTGTCTGTGCAAAGCAACAAGAGAAGTTCAATTTATCTTCTGCTGAAATTAGATTTGACTTCACATTGCTGATTAGGGATGAACTAAGAAATTATGATGTCCCACAGGTTTTTTTTTCTGTTACCTAAACCATTGTTATGAGTTACAGTTGGAAAAAGATTCAGATTTTTTAGGACATAATTTTTCCAGATGTTCTTTTGGAACATTTATTTGGCCTCGAAAATGTAGTTTTTCATCAAATACAAAATGGTGTGGAAGGCACAGGAGACAAATGTTTTCATTAAAAACAATAACAGCAACAACAATTATTACCTAAGAAATATTTTCTGTTTATTCAAGTTTTCAGTTGGAAATACAACAAGAAAATCCCCGGAAATTGGAATTCAGAGGAAAAGTTGGAGCTCAAAGCCTCCTTTAATTCAGTAGCCCATAGCCACACACAAACAATGGAGTAAAAGTTGTAGGTATAATCCGTTTATTAGTCTTTTAGAAAAGATTGCCTTATAATAAACCAGTGTCACCAAACCTCTATAAAGTTAGGTCTGAATTTACCCTCGGCAGTTTTAGATTTTCAATTACAGTATTTTTATTCAGCTAAAAAAGTTTGTCTCTAATAAGGAAGTGAGAGAAGCATGTCTCAAGAGATAATAAAATATTGTAAAAGAAGTATGATTTTTTTAGTTTCAGCTTTTTTAGTATTTCCTATGATATTTTGATCATTTATCTTTTCTTATAAGCTTCAAGTCTTTCAGGTTTCAAAGTCTCCTCCCCATCACCCTCATCTTTAGCTCCCTCCACAGTTTCTCAATTTAATTATGAATTAAATTGGGACCATGGCTGGACTACTCCAAAATGCTGATATTACTTTCAGTCAATAGAAACATATTGGTAAAATGGTACAGTTAATTTTAAGGCTTCAAATAATTTTGGGTTTACTGTATAAGAGCGTGTTTTTTTAGTTTCTGAATGTCTAAAACTGAGAGAAATACATTGTTATCAGCTTGTATTGCTAATGGTACCATAACAGTTATTATATCACACTGTTTTCGGGCTTGCAACTAGAACTTGGGTCTGATCTCATTCCCAGTTACAAGCTCCAACTTACAGGACAAATCAAACGCACCAGACCTTTTTTTTCTTTAAGCTGCAAATGACTTTGCTTCGATGTTGACATTTCAAAATGCAAAACGTGTTTATCATTTTCATTTTTGTTACAGATACCAAACACGGTTTAGACCCACATATAAGATTGCCTTCAAAACAGTCACAGAGTTAGAGTGGAAATGCTGTCCTGGTTACAGAGGGCCTGCCTGTAAGGATTTAAAAACGTCCACAGGTCAGCAAACAGCGCAGGGAGCGTCGTCTTACCACCCACCAAATCCCGGATACACACCCAGACACACACAGAGTAAGAAATATATCTTCTGTTTTACCTTAAGAAAGAAAACTCCAAAAATACATTTGTACTGTTATTTTCACTGTGACAACAGACAAATATATATTTTCTGTTTGATTATAATGTAATAACATGTTGGATGATTATAGGGGCTGAGAGGAGGGAGACTGCACATTATGAGACTCAACATGGCGTCACAGATAAGGTGCGTTTTCTCGAAGGTGAAGTGCAGCGTCTCTCCCAGACAGTTTTGGATCTTCAGTCCACTCTTACAGGAATAACCACCAACCTCCGCACAGACCTGCAGGATGACACAAAAAAGATGCTGGTGACACTTCTGAACAACATGCGTCCTCCAGAAAATAGCAACAACGCAGAGGAGACTCCAGTGGTACTAGATGGGCACCAGGCTACCAGGGCAGGGGCTGCTGGAGAGAAAGCACTAGAGAAGATTGAAGCTCGTTTAGATGATATTGATAATGCACTGCGAAGCAAGGATGAAGCTTTAGAAGACCTTAGGGGAATAACATTAGGGCATGGGGGGCAGATACGTGTCTTAATGGATGCTACTCAGTCTCAGACTCCAGTCATAGCTGAGTTTGAGGGTATACAAACCGTTATTGATGGAAAAATTGCTAAACTGAAGAGGGAGCTGGACGAGAATGTGGAGGAAAAAATGGCCAAATTACAGAATCTTTGTGATGACAAGATCCGAACGTTGCAAAAGACTTGTGAAGATGGCCATGACCAAGTTCGTGTCAAGTTGACCAAGCTTTTGGAGAGCAAGGAGGCTGATCTCAGAAAAGAGATCCAAACAATACGTTTGAACATGGCTGCCTCAGATGGACCTGCGCAGACTCAAAGACTGACAGAACCATCTGAAGAGAAGAAGGACTACAGTGACCATAAAGACATATGGCGTGAAATTGATCGCATAGCAGAGGCTTATCGAATCCTAAACATACGTTTTGACAACGAGCTAGGCCATTTATCTTCCTTTCAAGAAATTGGTGATTTAGGTCTACTGATTCAAGAGCTGGAGGCGCGTGTGAATATTACTGAACAAAATGCAGAAACTCATTGTTTCTACATTGAAGAGAAGTTAACGCGAACAATTGCAGATGAAGTGGAAGCTCTCCGGCAGTTGCTGGATCAGCGTCTGATCACCACTGAGGACCAGTTCACAAACATCCTGGTGGAAATGAGCAACAACTCCTTTCCAAGAGTGTCTGGCAACACAAATGATGGCCTTCAAGCAGAAGTCACCAACAAGCTCCTTCTGCATGCCTTGGATGAGAAAGTTAAGGCTGTTGAGGAGTTGTGCTCTGCTGGATGTTCCAACTCTAAAATTACAACTGATCAAAGTCGAACTGTACTTACGCCTGGTCATGCAGAAAACATTGTGAAGGACCTGAATCGGTACAGGAATGATTTGGATGTTCTTCACACAGATGTAAGTTCCAACACAGAGAAACTCAAACAACTGACAAACCTTTTTCAAAGTCAGTCAATCGGAAATGAGAGGCAAGTAAAGTCTATGGAGGACTTCCAGAAGGGGCTGATTAATCTGCAAGATAATGTGCTTGCTTTGGCTGGTGCTGTTACTGGGTTAACTGACTCAATGAGTAAATCCAACCAGGATATTCAAAGAATAAGCTCAAGATGCTGCAATGCAGAGCTAACTGGACATGGAAGTTCATTACAGCCCAATTCAGCTTCAGTTGATGGCGCCGGCCATCAGATACAAGACCTGAAGAACAGACTCGATACGCTTAGCACACAGGTGTCTTCTGAACTTAATAATTGTAGGCAAAATACACAAGGTGTTTCTGATGGGGTCTCAGCTATAGGTGGACGTGTAAGTCGTCTTGAAAATATTTGTGGAAGGTTGGATGGAGTTTCTGTTAACATCAAAGAGCTGAAAGATGGGATGGAGAGACATGTTGGGGGCCTACAGAACTACATCCAAATGATGAACATAACTTCTGGAAATCATGGTGCAGACATTGTCATGCTGTCAAATTCCTTGCGGAAGCTCCAGACACAGATGTCCATGATAACTAAACACGTTTTGAAAGATGTTGCTGCCAAAGAGCCAGGTGAGTCCACTGTTTGATGGCATCAATTGTATAAGATGTAGAATCTTTAGCAAGGTGGTGTGATAGAATAATATTATTTCTCATTAGGTACAGTATAGTTGGTTGGTTGGTTAAACATTGTTAAAATCAAAGAGGACATATCATACTTTTAAATCCTTTCTTTTCACCCTGAAATCATTCTGTTGTGGTCTATATAAAGTGGAACTACAATGCTTTGGTCTGAATTCCTTGTTATTGTAGCTCCACAGGCACCTATTTTACCCCTGTTCTGAGGTGCGTCTGAGAGCAACTCGCATTGGTGTGGTCTCTTTAAATGCTATTGAGGCACTTCATACCCCACCCCCCTTCCAGGTCAAAAAGTGTTCCACTCCACCCCATTCAGCCATTTTTGTAGTTTGATAACAGAGATATAATTATCTAGGTCTGCAGAAACAAGACAAAAACGACAAAAACAATACAAAACATAATAATACTATTCAAAACACTCAGTATGGTTATGTCCTCCAGGAGCTAAAAGCAGCACACAGTACTAATATAAGCAGAAGGCACAATGCTACTGCTATCAAAGCAATGGCCAGGATGTCATATCAACACACAATTAATCCATGTCTAAAATAAAGTTCATTTTAGCCGTATTTGCAGTTTACACTTTGCTGTGTCCGTCGTTTCCATAGAGAGAAGGAACTGACCTTTTAATCAGATGAAGACTTTCAGCAAATCCTTTTTGATTCTGCAGGAGGTTGCTGAAATCCTTGAAGTGCTTCACACAAACAAAAAGGAATTTCCCCACTGATGTGGGTACATTTCCAAAAATAAAATTTTACCAGGCATTGCTAGGGGACGGTGTAATGAACTGTGTGGGTTAATACACCCAACAACAAAACATTAAGACTTGTACACTTGCAGCTTCGAAATACTTGAGCTTGGACTACAAAATCACAGCGAAGAAATAAAAATGGTGGATTCGCTAAATTGGTCAGTCAGGCATTCATGACCTTGTTTAGCTATTCCGCCACAAATACTGTGACGTAATAGTTCAAAAAACTTAATAGAGAAAGGATTGAAGAATATGACCCAAACAGAATATAAAGATATCTACGCAACACCTGGACAGACTACATTCAACTTTTCTGCACTGCTAGAGACTCCAAATACACAACAAAATGTATTTAAGGGCAAAAAAGTGGATTTTGATTGAAATGTCCCCTTTAAATGTATCTCTATATATGGTTTTGTTGGGCTGCACAGTGGAGCAGTTGGTAGCACTGTTGCCTTGCAGCAAGAAGGTCCTGGGTAGGAATGCTGGCCTGGGGTCTTTCTGTATGAAGTTTGCATGTTCAACAGCCAAAACACGTGACTGTTAGATTAGGTCACTCTAAATTGCACTCAGGTATTTGTTTTGCATATATGGTTATTGTTCCTGTGTGTCTCTGTGTTGCCCTATAATGGTGACCTGTCAAGGTATACCACCTTGGAGATAGGCACTAGCCTAAGTATGTGGTGTTAATGGTGTTAATGCCTATTTACACTTATTAATGCAAACTGAACCACATACCGGAAAAACAAATAAATTAAGAGACATAACATTGTTTTATTGTAAAACGTACATTGACATACAGCTGCTGTTTTGTCTATTAAATAACATTGGCATATAAATGTCATCTTAAAGGTTTCTACTGCATAAAACAAGGATCACCAAGTATATTACTGGTATCATGAGCCTGAGTGCATGAAACCTATATTATTAGCTAATATTTATTGCAGTTCTTGGTTAAATTGATATTGCATACAATGATATTGAGATATATTGTCCAGCCACAGTTGCAGCATCTCCAAATGTATGATAGGCCTGAGCCTTGGTAGTTCCCGAGATGTTCCTGAGGATCCGAATGAATTTTTGCTCATCTGACCGTTTGGTTCAGATGGTGGAAACTTGGACATAATTGGGTGTTCTAACAGGACAATGATTCCAAACACACCATCAAAATCAGAATTAGAATGGATTAGCAGGCTAATATTAAGCTACTGTTGAATATTAATGAACTATGCTTTAAAGCATTGTCCCTACCGGCACACCAACCAATTTAGCTGAGCTCTACCATTTCTGATAAGAAGAGTGGTCAAAGATGCAGCCAGAATTAGGCCATGTGGTTTCTCTGCAACATGTATCCATCTATTAGTGGAGATGTACATAAATATTTGAGTCTATATATAATTTGGACACTAGGACAAGTGGATTTGAGAAATTCCACAATAAACTAACTTTTCAAACGTTGTTCAGTTAAGAGCTAAAAAGAAGGTAATACTGGTTATTATGGAGAGCAGAGAGAAGGAGAATACAGTTTAATCTCATATGTTATGGCACCATTGAGCTGTACAGGCTACAACAAGATGCCTCCTGGATATCAAAAGGAACATTTGCATTTGCAAAATGCATGACACAACTTTAATGTAACAACGGTGCATATTTTAGGAAAGCATTTTATGAGAATCATTTGGGGACTAAATGACAGATGTATCTGTGTGTAAAGGATGAAAAACGACCATACTAAAAAAAGAGTTAAACTCTTCAAAACTTGAAAGTATATTCTCCTAGTACTGGAAGGAAGAAATTTTGCACAGGGTATGTTTGCTTCATTAGCTTGTAGAGTTATGTTGAAAGGGTATGATGACAGCAATTGGCTTCAGATTATAGCACATTTTTGTTTCTTGAAGAATCATCAATAGTATAGAGCACAGTGAACACCCTCATTAGGGCAGTCATGCCAGAAATGAATCAAACAAAACAAATGTTTTTATCTAGAAGCAGTCTTTTTCAGCTTCCTCTTTCACTTCCAGCATTTAAGTTTATTAAGTGTGATTAACATCTGTGTAAACACAACACTTTCTTCAAGATAATCTTCCATGTAATACATTCTGCTTTGCTTGGTCTAAACACAGCATCGGAGAGGAAACGATTAGATCTTGTGAGAGGCTGCAGGGTTTTTCCCATAGTGGGAGGGCATGAGTTAACTGGGGCTCCTGTGTTTGCCTTGACTGTGTCATTCAATATGTCCTGACAGCAAAATGCAGAGGCCCACACTTGCGTCTTCCTGAAACATGTGCTGGGTGGAATCCATTTTTATTTTAGAAAAAGAGACAGATAAATAGAATGTAGTTTTCACTATTGCATTACTGATTTTCCCCTCATGTTACAGTCTAAGTGCACAATCAGACTGCTCGATCCTTTCTTCTATGAATAGTTGAGAATAGTTGGGAAGGCTTCTTTCTGTTACCGTGATATAGCTTTTTCACTCCTACCACAGTACTTCATACCTTAACCTCAGTTCCGATTCTTCCAGTACATACAAACACACATTAAACCTCCTTCCTACTTTTTTTCTCTGAACACATGCACACATACCAACCTCCAGAGATTCTCATATGGTGATTTCAGCCTGATGCTTGGAATCTGGTCCTCATTAAGAGCCCTGACTCACTCACTGCTGAAGTCAGTCTTAAGAGAATGAGGAGAAGCAGAGCTCCACACCCAGGACCAGATGCTTGAACTATCCTGAGATGTGATGTCACAACCATTGCCGGTGCCTCCCTTTCTTACACCATTGTTCCAAACAATAACTTGATAGAGCTGAAGAAAAGTAGAGTGGCAGAGGTGTAAAAATGTTTGAGGTGTAGAGATGGATATAAATGAAGGAGTTTATTTTCCTTCTTGGCTTTTGCCAGATACGGATGGTTGTTAAAAGGTGTTTGATTTCACAACCTCTGCAGCTTTCTGAGATATTTGATCCATACTCCACAGGCCCTTTATCTCTGATTAGCTATGAGAGGTCAAAAAAGAGCAGCTCTTTCTAGGTCATTTTCTTCACTATGGTAACAGTGCCTCACAAAAGTATACATACTGCTAGAACCTTTTCACAATTTGCCAAGAGAAACACCAAAAAATGCAATTTGGCATTACAACACAAAGAAGTCCATGATTTTAAAATGGAAGGAACGTGATACATGGTTTTTAATAATCTTGTAAGTAAAAATCTGTTAAGTGTGGTCTGAATTTGTTTTCAGACCCCTTTCCAGTTATACTCCCAAAGGTTTGTTAGAGAACACTAGTAGACAAACCTGCCTCATGAAGACCAAAGAGCACACCAGACATTAAAATAATTTGAACCCTCTAAATTGTTATTATTTTTAACTCATTCATGATCATATGAAACTACACTTATGGCTCAGTGTTTGCATTTTGAGACCAATGGACTAACCAAATTATTGTGAAACAGAGGATCATAGCAAGTTCTGCTCTGTCGAAATGTAGTAAACCTCTGATCTCTTGAGCTCTGAGATAAATTCACAACAACTTTCTGTCAACTTGTTGCCTTGGTAACTGGTTATGGCTAAGAAACATTTCAGCACAGAACTGCTTGTAATATCCTGGACTGTCATTGGTAGGATATTTTTGCACAAGTCATTAAACCAAGCAGCTAATGTGAATTAATTAAGTGTAAAGGTGCAGAGAGTACAGAGTACTATCATTAAAAGAAATAAAAAACTATAGTACTGTACATAAAAGCTAGAAAGTAAAGATGCTGCTATAATGGAAAACCAAGAACAGCACACTAAAGGCTGCAAGCACATTCATTTCTAGAGACATATTTACAGATGGATAGAATGAAAGAATGATTAGTTGACAAATGTTACATATACTTTCAAAGCTATCTAAAAGGAATGCTCAGTCAGTCAGTCATTTTCTACCGCTTATTCCATAGTGGGTCACGGGGGAGCTAGTGCCTATTTCCAGCAGTCTATGGGCGAGAGGCGGGGTACACCCTGGACAGGTCACCAGTCCATCGCAGGGCAACACACAAACAACCACGCACACACTCATTCATACACCTAAGGGCAATTTAGAGTGACCAATTAACCTAACAGGCATGTCTTTGGACTGTGGAAGGAAGCCGGAGTACCCGGTGAGAACCCATGCAAAAGGAATGCTTATAAAGGTTAAATTATATCCTGCATCTGAAACAGAAGCCAAAAAACAACTGATTGACTCGCCAAAAAGCAACAGAACTCACTTGCAAAACGAACTACACTTGAATATTTGCTTTTCTTTTTGGCCTCATTAATGGTGACAAAAACAATGGCACTCACCACTTTGGAAGGTCTGTCATCTGTCACTTCAGCTGGTCATGCACATTCCCAATTTGGCTGTGGTGAGCTTAAATGTGACATAAGACAAATATTAATCTACATATTTTGTTAAGATGCTCCATGGAATCGCACCCAACGATCCTCTTCAAACCTGTTTTGCTTAGGAGTGTTGACACTTGTGTTAAACAATCTGAGAGTACAGACTAGTAATCTCTCCAGACTTGCCACACTCCAGCATGACAAGTTTAGCCCATTTAGCCCTCATATTATCGTGAATTTGCCTCAACCACAACACAACTAAGTGGTGTATGTAATGCCTGTATATGCATATTCAACACATGTCACCTCGCTGGGGGGGAAGGAGCCTGAGCTTGTGCGGGAGGTCGAGAGATATCGACTAGAAATAGTCGGGCTTGCCTCCACGCACAGCGTGGACTCTGGAACCCATCTCCTTGAGAGGGGTTGGACTCTCTTCTACTCTGGAGTGGCCCACGGGGAGAGGCGGCGGGCTGGTGTGGGTTTGCTTGTTGCCCCCCATCTCAGCCGTCTTGTGTTGCCGGCACTAAGTCGGACCTGTTCTCGGGTTGGGGAGAGGTCTCTGACTATCATTTCAGCCTACGGGCCGAGTGGTAGTGCAGAGTACCCGGCCTTCTTGGTGTCCCTGTCGGGGGTGCTGGATAGTGCCCCTCCTGGGGACTCCATTATTCTGCTGGGGAACTTCAACGCCCACGTGGGGAATGACAGTGACACCTGGAGAGGCGTGATCGGGAGGAATGGCCTCCCCGATCTGAATCCGAGTGGTGTTTTGTTATTGGACTTCTGTGCTAGTCACGGATTGTCCATAACGAACACCATGTTCAAGCATAAGGGTGTCCATCAGTGCACTTGGCACCAGGACACCCTAGGCAGGAGGTCGATGATCGACTTTGTTGTCGTATCATCAGACCTTCGGCCGCATGTTTTGGGCACTCGGGTGAAGAGAGGGGCTGAGCTGTCCACTGATCACCACCTGGTGGTGAGTTGGATCCACTGGAGGAGGAGAAAGCTGGACAGACTTGGCAGGCCCAAGCGCATAGTGAGGGTCTGCTGGGAACGCCTGGCGGAGCCCTCGGCCAGGGATGTATTCAACTCCCACCTCCGGGAGAGCTTCGACCAGATCCCGTGGGATGTTGGAGACATAGAGTCCGAGTGGACCATGTTCTCCACATCTATTGTCGATGCTGCTGCCCGTAGCTGCGGCCGTAAGGTCTGCGGTGCCTGTCGCGGTGGCAATCCCAGAACCCGGTGGTGGACACCGGCAGTAAGGGATGCTGTCAAGCAGGAGGAGTCCTATCGGCTGTGGTTGGCTTGTGGGACTCCTGAGGCGGCTGACGGGTACCATGAGGCCAAGCGTGCTGCGGTCCGGGCTGTGGCAGAGGCAAAAACTCGGGCCTGGGAGGAGTTTGGTGAGGCCATGGAGAAGGACTACCGGTTGGCCTCGAAGCGATTCTGGCAAACCGTCCGGCGCCTCAGGAGGGGGAAGCAGTGCTTCGCCAACGCTGTTTATAGTGGGGGTGGGAGACTGCTGACCTCGACTGAGGACATTATCGGGCAGTGGAAGGAGTACTTCGAGGATCTCCTCAATCCTGCCATCACGCATTCCGTGGTGGAAACAGAGGCTGCGGACTCGGGGTTGGACTCTTTCATCACCCAGGCTGAAGTCACCGAGGTGGTTAAAAAGCTCTGCGGTGGCAAGGCTTCGGGGGTGGATGAGATCTGCCCTGAGTACCTCAAGTCTCTGGATGTTGTAGGGCTGTCATGGTTGACACGCCTCTTCAACATTGCATGGCGGTCGGGGACAGTGCCTCTGGACTGGCAGACTGGGGTGGTGGTCCCCCTTCATAAGAAGGGGGACCGGAGGGTGTGTTCCAACTACAGGGGGATCACACTCCTCAGCCTCCCTGGTAAGGCCTACGCCAGGGTATTGGAGAGGAGAATCCGGCTGATAGTCCTACCTCGGCAGTGTGGTTTTCGTCCCGGCTGTGGAACACTGGACCAGCTCTATACCCTCTACAGGGTGCTCGAGGGTTCATGGGAGTTTGCCCAACCGGTTCACATGTGTTTTGTGGACCTGGAGAAGGCATTCGACTGTGTCCCTCATGATGCCCTGTGGGGGGTGCTCCAGGAGTATGGAATCAGGGGCCCTTTATTAGGGGCCATCCGGTCCCTGTACGAGCGGAGCAGGAGTTTGGTCCGCATTGCCGGCACTAAGTCGGACCTGTTCTCGGTGCATGTTGGACTCCGGCAGGGCTGCCCTTTGTCGCCGGTCCTGTTCATAACTTTTATGGACAGGATTTCTAGACGCAGCCAAGGGCCGGAGGGGGTCTGGTTTGGGGACCAGTGGATTTCGTCTCTTCTTTTTGCGGATGACGTGGCCCTGCTGGCCCCCTATAGCAAAGACCTACAGCATGCGCTGTGGCGGTTTGCAGCCGTGTGTGAAGCGGCTGGGATGAGGATCAGCTCCTCCAAGTCCGAGGTCATGGTACTCGACCGGAAAAGGGTGGCTTGTCCTCTTCAGGCTGGAGGGGAGTTCCTGCCTCAAGTGGAGGAGTTTAAGTATCTCGGGGTCTTGTTCACGAGTGAGGGAAGAATGGAGCGGGAGATCGACAGACGTATCGGTGCGGCTGCCACAGTAATGGGGGCGCTGTGCCGGTCCGTTGTGGTGAAGAGAGAGCTGAGCCGAAAAGCAAAGCTCTCAATTTACCGGTCGGTCTACGTTCCTACCCTCACTTATGGCCATGAACTTTGGGTCATGACCGAAAGATCGAGATCCCGGATACAAGCGGCTGAAATGAGCTTCCTCCGTAGGGTGGCCCGGCACTCCCTTAGAGATAGGGTGAGGAGCTCGGCCATCCGGGAGGGGCTCGGAGTAGAGCTGCTGCTCCTCCACATCGAGAGGAGCCAGTTGAGGTGGCTCGGGCATCTATACCGGTTGCCTCCTGGACGCCTTCCTCGGGAGGTGTTCCAGACACGTCCCACCAGGAGGAGGCCCAGGGGACGGCCCAGGACACGCTGGAGGGACTATGTCCCTCGGCTGGCCTGGGAACGCCTTGGGCTCCCCCTGGAGGAGGTGTCTGGAGAGAGGGACGTCTGGGCATCTCTGCTGAGTCTGCTGCCCCCGCGACCCGGTCCCGGATAAGCGGAAGACGACGAGTACGAGTACGAGCATATTCAACACATAGCAAAGTCATTTTAGATATATTTGTCCACCATCTAGTGGTTGGAGTTATATTAAATTATGCCTGATTTCACAAATTTGCATATTAAATACATTTATAAATATAGTATGTGATTTTTTCAAATTAATAATCTCTATTTAATTTGAATCTGTTTGACAGCAAAAGCACATTTTGTAAAAATATATTCTATATAAATCAGGCAGTAATATACAGTTGAATATAACCACAGAAAAAAAATATTTGTTGGAAAATGATTGAAATAAGTACTGCAGCGTGTATCATGTGCTTGAAGGGTCACATGGTGAGGTCAGAACTGGCTTGCAAATAGATCCATTTGCCAGAAAAAACTATTTGTTTCAAAACTCTGGATGTTCACGACGATTGCACGCTGACTTTGCTAACAAAAACAAGGGCCTATGTAGCAGAGAACAATTAAGTATATTTTTAGTGCTTAAACCTGATAGCTTTATCTTGGTTAAGGTAATATTTGTCTAAGATGGAATAAATTTGACTTTTGCTGTTCCAAATAAGTTGATTTTGAACTCACAGTTGAAGCTGATCTATGCTGTGTGGATTAATGTCCACAAACCAAAGTTTGAATGCATTATTTCTTGCTGTTGAGCTATCTATATAAGGTATGCAAAATAAATAAAATATCTTCATAGGTAATCCTATGTACCCCACGTAATCCACCCATTCAAAGAAAACAAAGTACCTTACAGACCATTGAAATATCTCAGTGTTGCTGCTGGATGTTTCAAAATGTCATTTTGATTTTTCTCATGATTAGGTACGGCTATTATTGAGGCTAGCTAGTCGTTCCCTTACAAGCTTTGCTGATGTGGAACATGTTCCATAAGGTCTATACAGTGGAACAATAAAAAGTAACTTGATGTAGTTGGCTGGATTTGAATAGGAGGATCAAATGTGAAAACTTAGACCTTGGCTTGAGATGGTAGGAGCAGGCATGGACGTGAACAACTTGGCATGAATATAGCAGTCTTGGACAGGTTTGGCATGACAAAGTGTCAAGGACATGAGCAAACAACTATACTGTATATATATATACAGGGGTTGGACAATGAAACTGAAACACCTGGTTTTAGACCACAATAATTTATTAGTATGGTGTAGGGCCTCCTTTTGCAGCCAATACAGCGTCAATTCATCTTGGGAATGACATATACAAGTCCTGTACAGTGGTCAGAGGGATTTTAAGCCATTCTTCTTGCAGGATAGTGGCCAGGTCACTACGTGATACTGGTGGAGGAAAACGTTTCCTGACTCGCTCCTCCAAAACACCCCAAAGTGGCTCAATAATATTTAGATCTGGTGACTGTGCAGGCCATGGGAGATGTTCAACTTCACTTTCATGTTCATCAAACCAATCTTTCACCAGTCTTGCTGTGTGTATTGGTGCACCGCCTTCAGGATACAATGTTTGAACCATTGGATGCACATGGTCCTCAAGAATGGTTCGGTAGTCCTTGGCAGTGACGCGCCCATCTAGCACAAGTATTAGGCCAAGGGAATGCCATGATATGGCAGCCCAAACCATCACTGATCCACCCCCATGCTTCACTATTGGGCATGCAACAGTCTGGGTTCTTTGGGGCTTCTCCACATCGTAACTCTCCACAGTAAAGGTGGACTCATGAGAGAACAGTACATGTTTCACCTTGTCCACAGCCCAAGATTTGCGCTCCTTGCACCATTGAAACCGACGTTTGGCATTGGCATGAGTGACCAAAGGTTTGGCTATAGCAGCCCTGCCGTGTATATTGACCCTGTAGAGCTCCTGACAGACAGTTCTGGTGGAAACAGGAGAGTTGAGGTGCACATTTAATTCTGCTGTGATTTGGGCAGCTGTGGTTTTATGTTTTTTGGATACAATCCGGGTTAGCACCCGAACATCCCTTTCAGACAGCTTCCTCTTGCATCCACAGTTAATCCTGTTGGATGTGGTTCGTCCTTCTTGGTGGTATGCTAACATTACCCTGGATACCATGGCTCTTGATACATCACAAAGACTTGCTGTCTTGGTCACAGATGCGCCAGCAAGGAGTGCACCAACAATTTGTCCTCTTTTGAACTCTGGTATGTCACCCATAATGTTGTGTGTATTTCAATATTTTGAGCAAAACTGTGCTCTTACCCTGCTAATTGAACCTTCACACTCTGCTCTTACTGGTGCAATGTGCAATCAATGAAGACTGGCTACCAGGCTGGTCCAATTTAGCCATGAAACCTCCCACACTAAAATGACAGGTGTTTCAGTTTCATTGTCCAACCCCTGTAGCATTGCACAGGTGAAAACAGTGAGACTGATGGGCATGGAGCAGGTAGACCAAATGAAGCTGATCACAGGCTGACTGGCAGAGAATGGTAACAAAAACATGAACAGAGAAACAACAAAACAATCTTATCAAAGGAATTTCTTACAAAAGTAACAAAACATAAAATGCACCATAAACAGAACAAGTAAGAAACTAAAGCAACACCTGGAAAACATAAAAAATCAGAAGCAAGAACCGAAACAAAACTCAAACCACCTTCAAATCATCACATACACAGCTTTAGGGCTTAGATTTAATATTCATTACAATAACATTTTGAACACATACTAAGCACAACCCTCCTGTCAGTACGCCTACAGAAACAATATGTACATCACCTTGGTTACCAAACCAGTATCTTGATTAGTATTTATAGAAAAATATTCCAAACTCATTAAAAGTCAAAGTCAAGGTTTTCCCCTTAGAATTAGGACCAACAATTTAGGCATAGTTTGACTACATTTTAAATCATGCATTATTCCTCACTATTTCCCAGTTACTTATAGCAACATATGTTTTTGTAATTTTCATGACTTGTGTCTTTATAAAAATTAAATGAGAGATTTTGCAGGATAAAGATCAACAGAACAAAGCTATTTCTCTGTGATAACAACTGTCCACTGTGATGCTGTTGCTAACTGCTACGAATCATTTCCACCAATCTGGCAACTTTCTTCCAAACACCACTGAGTGGAACACTGGGGTACATATTCCATCCATGAAAACAAAAGCAAGGCAAAGAAGTGGGTGCTCTATAAAAATAATCAATTTCAAAGAAAAAAGCCTGGTAGAGAAAAATAAACTCTTTCATATTTAATGAGTGGTAAATAAGCTGACCGGTGCTTGCTAGCCTGCATATCTGGATGAGGCCTCTGAGGAAATGGTGGCTGGAATTAAAGTTTACGATTGGTCTTTCTGTTTTTGTGCTAACTCAACCGCTTGTTAAGAGATACTTGAATTGCCAATGGTTGTTTTAAGTAGATACAAATTCATAGTTTTAGGTAAAATCTTGGGTCTGACCAACTCCTTGACTTTTTACCGATTACAAAAAAGACAAATTGAAGGTAATTAGGTAATTTTGAAATAAATCTTGATTGAGGAAATTCGACAGTAATGATGTGGAAACTGAAGGAGCGCTGTGCATCAACTGTAACAAGAAAGTTATGTTTTAAAACTACCATTGTCAAGCTAAAGCCTGCATGTCTGTTAAGCAAGGTGGCTACCAGAGCACATAGCCAACCAATTAATCAGCTTATATCAGCTGATTATACTTTACTTCTGTAAAGAGCTGGACAAAAATGTATTTTTTGTACAATGAACTAAATTTACCAGGTGTTTATTCTATGTTTTTGCTTTCATCTGTTTATCAAAACAACAGTAAATGCTAAATGCTATAGATCACTCTGAAAATCATTATGTAACATTTATTCACCAATTAGAATAGCTGCTGTTTTTCTTTTACAAATTTTGTTGTGACTTTTAGATAAATACTATGTTACTATAAAACTGTTATTTTTATTCAAGGTTATCATAACATGAAAATCACTCTTAGCTGCATTAATACTAGTGTTGTCCTTTGGACAGAGTTCTGAAGTTTCACAAAGTAAAAACCATTTGCACCACCTTTAACTTGTTCACAATATGTTGGGTAATTCCGGAGTGTTGGGCCAAATCGTATTAGCCACCTTCAACCGCTGGAGGCATTTCTTAGAATGGACTCAGGAGTGTTATAAATCATACCTAAAAATCAGCTTATACAAGTCCTTTGAGTGCATTTATCAGTTTCTTGTTCGAAGTGCTGTGGCCCTACATCACACAAAAAAATGAGATGCAATGTCGGTTCAAGACTTAGTGGTTTCTTCAAGTTTAGAAAGGACAAACTGAACAGAGAAAAAATATCCACAAAATCTCCCAGCTCTAAGGGTGTGGTGTTGGTTTCCTCTCAGTATTTGAGCTCATATTCTCCATGCGATCATATGAAGAGCTCGAGGAGGCTGAGAACAGATGAAGTGTTGTAATATGTGACTAAAAGATTAACTAATATAGCCTTGCCCCACTGCAGTGTGACTTCAGAATGGAATTGTGTGACTTCAGTTACAAAATGTTGGCACTGGTGCAGCTGCAGCTGCTTGGTCTGCTCAGACAACTTGTGGCTGTCTGTCTTTTCCAGTTTTCTTCCTCTATTGGGGTTTACCAGAATGGATTATTGTTTTTTTTTTGCTTTTTGTTTTGCAGTGCCTTGCATTCATATCCTTGAACTTTTTAATGCATTTTGTTACGTTACACCCACACAAATCAATGCATGAAATTGGATGTGATATTCACAATTTGTAAATGGAAAGATAATAATCTATAAGGTTTTAATTTTCCGACAAACCCTCCTCTCCAGAACTCCCGAATAGACCTTACCAGGGAGGCTTAAGAGTGTGGTCCCCAGGCTCCGCTTCCTCAGTGGAAGACGTGCCGGTGGGATTGAGGAGGTGTTAAGGAGATCCGTTTTGGTGGCCTTAGGTTTGCGTCTCTGCTTTATGCGGATGATGTAGTCCTATTGGCTTCATCAGCTCGTGATCTACAGCTCTCACTGGAGCAGTTCGCAGTCGAGTGTGAAGCAGCCAGGAATAGAATCAGCGTCGAGGCCATGGTCTTGAGGCGGAAAAAGGTAGAGTGCCTTCTCCGGATCGGGGTCGGGGGGGGGGAGGATCTTGTTCACAAATGAGGGAAAAATGGAGCGGAAGATCGATAGACGGATCGGTGCTGCATCAGCAGTGATGCGGGCGCTGTACCAGTCTGTCGTGGTGAAGAGAGAGCTGAGTCAAAAAGCGAAGCTCTCGATTTACTGGTTGATCTATGTTCCTTCTCATCTATGGTCATAAGCTTTGGGTCATGACCGAAAGAACAAGATCACAGGTACAAGAGGCCGAAATGAGTTTCCTCCGCACGGTGTCTGGGCTCTCCCTTAGAGATAGGGTGAGAAGCTCGGTCATCCGAGAGGGACTCAGAGTAGAGTGGCTGCTTCTCCACGTCGAGAGGAGCCAGTTGAGGCGGCTCGGGTATCTGGTTAGGATGCCTCCTGAACGGCTCCCTGGTGAGGTGTTCCGGGCACATCCCACCAGGAGGAGGCTCAGAGGAAGACCCAGGACACGCTGGAGGGACTATGTTTCTCGGCTGGCCTCGGAACGCCTTGGGATATCCCCGGACGAGCTGGCCCAAGTGGCTGGGGAGAGGGAAGTCTGGGTCTCTCTGCTTAGGCTGCTTAGGCCCAAACCCGGACATGCAGAAGACAATGGATGGATGGATGTTTTTAATTTTGTCTTTTAAAGAAATCTAAAAAATTTGATATGTATTGAGTCTTGGTGGGTCAGTACTTTGCAGGACCACATTTTGCTCCAATCACAAGTGGAGGTATTTTAGGGTAATGTTTCTACTAATATTGTACATGTAGAGATTCAACTCTTTGCCCATTCTTTGTAAAATAGCACAATCTCAGTGAGATTAGAAACAGAGCATCTGTAAATATCACTTTTAGAGTATTTGGGATAGGTTCTCGTTTGAAATTAAAAATGGACTTTGCCTGTGACTTTTTAACACATTAATTTATTTTGATATAAACCATTTTGCAGAGTTATTTTTTCTGATGCACATAGTGTTTTGCAGGCTGGTAAAAAAAACCATCATTTTATCTAGGGGTATCAGAGTAAAAGCCACTGAATGCCACACTTTAGATCTGTAAAATAAACTTGAAAAAAACGTTTTCCAATAATATATATGTTTTTGGTAATACACTTTTACAAGGTAAAATATATATTTTAACATTTATTCTGCAGTGATCTGAGACATTTCTCTGTACAATGTATTAAAGTATGTTTTTATGCATTTTAGTAAGTTTTGTTAGCTTTGCCAAGTTTGTGCTAAAGTGTCGATTCAACTCTTTCGTACTTGCTTGATCCACAATCAGCTTTTTTTTAAAACACTTATCTCTTTCTTTGGGTCTCTCTTTACAGTCTCACCATGGTCTCTTTCTGAAGTCTTTTTCCTTTCAATTTGTCCTTTCAGCAGAGCTGGAGAACTTCTCTTTCTCCTCTCTCTCCGCTGTGCTGTAAGTGTATATTGACAGAGGAGGCCATCAGAAACCCAAAAAGAAAAGCAGGGATAAAATAAAGGCCTTGATTTCATGGATCAATGCCTGGCAATTGATCACTCTTGCTTTTTATTGGAGAGACAGGCAAGAAGATTATATGTCTGCTGTGATGAGGAAGTACAAGAAGCGTGAGACATAAAAGGCTCTTTGAAGTCAAAGGGTGTCTGTTGGAAAAGAATAGAAAATTGTATTTGACAACCCCCCTGACACACGCACAGACACACACGTCCTGTATATATTTAGGCACTACCAGAATTTTGAGGAGCGCTTTGACAGCGAGTGTTTCTCTGGTGAGATATTGAAGACTGGGAGGTGAGGTGTTTCCATTTCTGATCCAGGGGCCCATCTGGAAGTCTTCAGAGGAGATACGCAACAGTATAGGAGACAGTGCATAATTAAAGCCGCCGTCATCAGTGATCTTGCTGGAAGTCTAGGGGTGGTGGATGAAATCACGTCCATGTGCACAGCAAGAAATTAAAATGAGAAATAGGAAAATGTATTCCAGACTGTGAGTGGTGCCTTATTGTACATCTGTAAGCACCACACCCTGCTCTGTGCTCCAACCAACCCTCGAGACCGTTTTCCATTGCATGATCAGGCTGTCTAATGCAATACTCCTTGTTGCTTTCACACACTCCTGCACACTCACCTAATTCTGAGGAGGCGCAAGTGACGAAACCATCCATCTTCCCCTGCTGACTCTCCACCCTTGAATGTTAACATCTGGTTCTGGGGATGCTTTTTGGTGCATTTAAAAGTGTTGAGCCTCTGTTTTCGATTTTTATTGTCTTTTTTTTACTTTTTTTAACTCTGCGGTAGCCCCCTCACCAAGAAACAGGCTGAGAGCTCATGGGAAATATGGCAGTCGGTATTCTGAAGGAGGCATGGGGAGGAAATGAAGAAGAGTTTTCTGATTATCTCAGTGCAACATGATTGCTGAGCTTAATTTATTTTTGATTATACATGTGGCTTATGAGTAGTTTGTGGTATCATTTGTGGGAAGAGGGGAGAATTTTGTTGGTGGTTGATGATTTTTCATTTCGTAATAAAAGAGGAACTAGCAGGCTGTGGTGTAACATAGTTTCAGATACTCTACGGTTGATCTCTTGCTGAATTTACAATGAAATTACTTGTTAACTTTTGATTTATTTGAATATCTCTGAGGGAGGGGGGGGGAGTCACCTCATAAATAATTTTCCTTTGATAAAAATATTTATTTAGTGAGATGATCCAGAACATATAATGGCCCAAGGTGACAAAAATCTAGAGTGCAGTACTATGGAAAATCCATCTTTCATCTCTAGCCTTAATTTTAACCCACAGCAAGTCAAGTAAAAAGTCAGGTATACATTGAATTCAGCCTTCTTCACTCAATACTCTGTAGAAACAGCTTTCGCTGCAATTACAGCAACAAGTCTTTAAGATATATCTCTACCAGCTTGCCAGATTTGATTGAGAGTGACTAAACATCAGGTTTTTCACAGTTCTCAATTGTTTTTAGGTCTGGACCTTAACTGAACCATTCCAAATGCATAGATTGCCCCGTATTTTGCTCTATCCACCCACCTTTGCCCTCAGACAAACCTCCCAGTCCCATCATCCCCACAGTATGATCCTACCACTGCCCTAGGTCTTGACAATGGAAATAGCATTATGTCTTGATAAATTTTGAATGTTGCCATACTCCTATTTTTTCATCACTGATTGGACATTATTTTGCAGGATGTCCATATACAGTTACTGTTACCTGCTTTAGAATTTTTCACAACTTTCTACCTGACGTGTCCACTGTGTGCCTTGGTCTTCATGATGCTTTTTCCTCACTAATGTTCTCTAATTGACCTCTGAAGGTCAGTGTCACTTTTATATTTTATTTGTAAAAACAATTAAAATTTGAAGACCATTTATCATTTACTTCCCACTTCACAATCATACACTATTTGTGTTGCTCTAACAAATACTTTTTTGTTGTTGCAACACGACAAGTTGTAAAAAAAGTTCCAGCAGTGTGAATACTTTTGCAAGGCACTGGAACGTGACATTTTATTAGAATAATTTTCTAATGTTTTGCCAGCTCTCAATTTTATTTGAGCTTGACTGCAATGAATTATCATTCATTTTTTAACACCCCAAACTGTACATTTGGGTCTGTTTGTACTGCACAAGTTCCAGACAAAGCAAAGACACACTTAGTGAAAATAAAAACTGATTTAAATCTAATCTGAAGCCAGATGGTTGGTCACACAGAACCACCTGGGAACTATTTGGAAAAGGCCCTCTATGTTCAACAAGTATAGTGTATCACTACAAGGCTTCATTCATTTAGGTCAGCATGGTGGAGAGTGTTGCTAAATTTGAAATTCTTGCCAGGACCAGGTGGATGGAAAGCTTTCATCTTTAACCATGAATACTTTAAAGCAGTCTTTTATTTCTAATTTAAGGATGCTACAGTCTTTAGTAGCACCCGTTATTCACTGTTGTTACACATAATTACCACTAAAAGCTGTAAAATAGCTTTCCACAGTCATGAATACATCATGTGGCTCAATGAATTCTTTTGTGATTGCAAATCTTACACAAATCTTATACAGATATTTGTTCAGATCATCTACCATCTCCTGTTTAGGTATAAATGTATGTAGATGAAGAAATTGAAGCTGGATCAATGGGACTAAGAAATTTTGTTAGTTATTGCTTTAGCAATTTAAGGGATATGCAGCACTACTAGGGTTTTTGGTCAAAATGTGCAAAAACCCTTAAAATCAATGAATATTTTACTGCATTAGCATACTCTCCCATTGAAAAACTGATCAAAGTCTCCAACAGTGAGTTTTGGAAATGTTTTATCTTCCTCCTTACAGTGTGTGTTGCGTTAAAGTTAAACTTCCTCATCCATCCCTGTAGTTTCAGTATGTATTTTTTTCACTAAAAGGTCACATTTAGCTGAGAAGTCATTTTCTTTAGGCTATTGAAAATCAGCACATATGTTCTTTAATGACATGTTCTCTTGTCTTTTCCATTTTTAATATTGCAAAAACAGGCATCTGTGTTATTATATATTTTTACCCCAACAAGACAAGAAGTGATATTACTAATTACCAATAGTAAATTGAACATTTCTTGACATTTAGTTCAACTTAAAATTGTAAAGTTCTTGTTAAAAATGCTTTAGGTACATTTATTTTATAGAAATTGTGAATAATGTTTGTTAGGGTTTGCGAGATATAGGACCCCAGAATGCAGACGAGCAGGCAGCGTGATGGTAAGTGCAAAGGTTTAATAACAAAAAACTCACTCACAGCAGGAGGCAGGAACAAAACAACAAACAGGCAGACGAGACAGGCATGACATGAGCAAAAAACAAGACATGATCTGTGAACAAGACATGATCAGAGAAAAATGTTTCCGCGATGACTAACTGAACAGGTGTGTATATATGGAGCGAAAACCAGGTGGAGCAAGGAGATAGATTAACTTGGAGCAGGTGAACTGAATAAACTTAATTAACAGAACAAAACGTGGCCGGGGCAAAACAGAGACAAACTAGAAAAACATGAAGCAAAAGCATAACCAGATCCGAAAACCAAACTTGACAAAACATGAACAAGACGACAAAACAAAAGCATGACCAGGAAAATAAACAGAAACATGATTCAAAACTTGAACTGTGAATAAGACCGACAAAAACCCAGAAACCAAAAACCAAACAACCCCAAATCATAACAAATGTTAATGATTGTGATATGAGAGACTAAACTTGTTGAATTTGTTGCATTTTAGAATAATACTTTATCATTATATTTTTGTCCTCCTCAGTAAATTGAGTAAAATTATATTAGGGTATGTCTAAAAATCTCAGTCAGATTATTCTACTGCCATAAAAGATGAATTTATTTTAAGGCTTTTTACAGATGTTCATCAGGAGTGCCAATGAATGTGCCAGCAGATGTTTTGGATGTTTAGGACATGGTGTTAGTTGTGAGTGCTTCTTAAAATAGATTTAAATCTTGCATTTTCGAGGTCCAGGTCAACATCTTGAGCTCCTTATCATGCTCCTCGTTCCAAAGCTGTGGGGCATGCTGACCTGTTAGAGGGGGTCAGATGCCGGTACTTAGGGGCGGAGCTAGAGGGGGGGCTGGGAAAGCACAGGGGTATACATATATATATATATATATATATATATATATATATATATATGATAAACCATTTTCTGATGCATAACTTTTCATCTTTAGTTTCCGTCTTTTCTTTTGAACAAAGAAGTTATTGTTCTCTGCTTTTTGGTCAAGTTCTGATTTTATTTAAATTAAAAAAATTGACAGTTCGGTTGTTTTCGCGATTTTATTTAAAAGTCTGTAGATGGTAAGTGATTTATTGTTCGTCCTCTCCTAACGCAAGCGGAGATTTTTTATGTCTGTGCACCACCTGTGTAAAATCTCCCAGTCCAATAAATCGAACGCACCGATTTCCTTGGTAACCGTTCTGTTTCGGAAGTCAGTGCGCATGCGCTCTCGTGTAGCGTATGTGAAATCTCTGGTCGTAAGCAGAGTTTTCGAGTTGTACTGTGCTGTAATTCAGCAAAATAACATGAAACACAACTAGTTTCTCTCCCTTTGCTTTTAACTGAGGTATTTAGCAGCGAGCAGACAGACATTAAACGTAGCGGTGCTCGTTTTAAAGGCTGGCCGTTCACAAAAACATCGAGCTCCGTGGAGAGAGAAGCAAAGAGCATTGAGGCTCCATCATAGCAGAACAGTTCAGAAACAGTTTGGAATGAGGGGGGGGGGAAGCTATATTTATGTTTTAGACTGCCTATTGGTAGCGGATCTGATATTCTTTGTGTGCTCATGAATTTTTGCAGCCGTAACTGATTCTGGATGACAGCAGACAGCCGTTCTTCCCTCTTCCGGGTACTGCGCACCGGCGCAGAATATTTTAGTGGTTCGCAGTACCGGCTCACTTTCACCCCTGGTCAGATGTCAGAAGGTTCGGTTCTCATGAGACAGCTTGTATGCGTAATTTAGCTGATCCCTTTCACTTTTTGGCAGCTTTAAAGAAGACAGGGCATTCTTTTTGCCTTATTCAAGTGTAATCAACTTTTTGGTGCCTGTCAAAGCTTTTTGTCTAAAGCATTCCCTATCTACTTAACTTCAAAGACCTCTGTAAGGCTAATTTCAAGTGAATAAGTAACGTGATGTGAACAAACGACCTAATATGGTTATTAGCATGGGTGGGGCTAACAAATAGCAGTGAAAATATAAGGTATGGTAAGGAGCCCAGGTAGTCCCCATAAAGATGTTTACACATGAAAGCATTTAAAAGAAGTGCAAGGACTTTGATTATAAGTTGAGTTCTGCTTTTGCTTCCTGGTCACAGTTTCAGTTCATCAAACTCATTTTAATATCAGACAAAGATAGCCTGAGGAAATACAAAAGGCATTTTTTAAATGATGATTTCATTTATTAAGGGAAAAACCTTTCCAGACCAACCTGACCCCATGTGAAAATACAATTGCCCTATCATTTAACCACAAATTAACTTTAACAAGCCTCTTAATTTTTACAGACTATTGTGAAAATATACTGTGCACTGACAAGACAAATGACAAACTATTTGAAAGGTGTGCATCCCAACTGGTTTAAAATCAACATAGAATTTCAAAAAAATAACATAACACCAACAATCAAACACGGTGGTGTTAGTTTGATGGTGGGCAGCTGCTTTGCTGCTTCAGGACCTGAACGACTTGTTGCAATTGATTGAATCATGAATTCCATTGTTTATTTTTGGCAGGAATCATGAAGGAGAATGTCATCAGTTGTGACTTTTAGCTTGAGCACATTCAAGTTATTCTGATTGGGTAAAGATATTGGAGTGGTTTAGTCAATATCTGTACTTTAATCCTACTGATATATTGTGTAATGGACTTAAAAAGGCCTTTTAATCTAGAAAATCCTCCCAATCTGATTTAATTAAAATACTCTGCAAAGTAAAAAAAAAAATCATTCTATCTATGGCAAATGCCTGATGGCAGTTGTTGCAGCCAAGGGCGGCACAACTAGTTTTTAATATTAGAGATAAATTACATTTTCATATGGGGCCAGTTTAGTTTTGATAGTTTTTTTTTTTTTTTCCATATAAATGAAATCATCATTTAAAACATGGTTTTTGTTTTTAGTCGGGTTATCAGTGTCTGATAATTAACATAGTTTGATCTAAAACATTTAGATGGACATTTGGCAGGAGCCTCTATGGTACTAAAGTACAGGATGTTTTAGCTACAAGATTTGCTGGTTATTCTTGGTCATGTGAGCACTGATGAGCTACTTGCATAAGCTTACTATCAGATGGTTTCTGTGTGTCAGCAGACATTGCTGATTACTAGCAACATGTGATTCGGTGTAGAAAGTGGCCTTTGTAACTCCCGCAATCCCCTAACTTTACCCATTGTGAAGCCTTTGTTACAGTGGCTTGCAAAAGTATTCGGCCCCCTTGAACTGGTCAACCTTTTGCCACACTTCAGGCTTCAAACATAAAGATATAAAATTCAAATTTTTTGTGAAGAATCAACCAGTTGCGACACAATCGTGAAGTGGAATGAAATTTATTAGATGTGTCAAACTTGTTGAACAAATAAAAAACTGAAAAGTGTGGCGTGCAATATTATTCGGCCCCTTTACTTTCAGTGCAGCAAACTGACTCCAGAAGTTCAGTGAGGATCTCTGAATGATCCAATGTTGTCCCAAATGACTGATGATGATAAATAGAATCCACCTGTGTGTAATCAAGTCTCCGTATAAATGCACCTGCTCTGTGATAGTCTCAGGGTTCTGTTCAAAGCACAGAGAGCATCATGAAGACCAAGGAACACACCAGGCAGGTCTGAGATACTGTTGTGGAGACGTTTAAAGCCAGATTTGGATACAGAAAGATTTCCCAAGCTTTAACCATCCCAAGGAGCACTGTGCAAGTAATCATATTGAAATGGAAGGAGTATCAGACCACTGCAAATCTACCAAGACCCGGCTGTCCCTCTAAACTCTCATCTCGAACAAGGAGAAGACTGATCAGAGATGCAGCCAAGAGGCCCATGATCACTCTGGATGAACTGCAGAGATCTTCAGCTGAGGTGGGAGAGTCTGTCCATAGGACAACAATCAGTCGTACACTGCACAAATCTGGCCTTTATGGAAGAGTGGCAAGAAGAAAGCCATTTCTCAAAGATATCCATAAAAAGTCTCGTTTAAAGTTTGCCACAAGCCACCTGGGAGACACACCAAACATGTGGAAGAAGGTGCTCTGGTCAGATGACACCAAAATCCAACTGTTTGGCCACAATGCAAAACAATATGTTTGGCGTAAAAGCAACACAGCTCATCACCCTGAACACACCATCCCCACTGTCAAACATGGTGGTGGCAGCATCATGGTTTGGGCCTGCTTTTCGTCAGCAGGGACAGGGAAGATGGTCAAAATTGATGGGAAGATGGATGGGGCCAAATACAGGACCATTCTGGAAGAAAACCTGTTGGAGTCTGCAAGAGACCTGAGACTGGGACGGAGATTTATCTTCCAACAAGACAATGATCCAAAACATAAAGCCAAATCTACAATGGAATGGTTCACAAATAAACGTATCCAGGTTTTGGAATGGCCAAGTCAAAGTCTAGACCTGAATCCAATTGAGAATCTGTGGAAAGAGCTGAAGACTGCTGTTCACGAACGCTCTCCATCCGACCTCACTGAGCTCCAGCTGTTTTGCAAGGAAGAATGGGAAAGAATTTCAGTCTCTTGATGTACAAAACTGATAGAGACATACCCCAAGCGACTTGCAGCTGTAATTGCAGCAAAGGGTGGCGCTACAAAGTATTAACGCAAGGGGGCCGAATAATATTGCACACCCCACTTTTCAGTTTTTTATTTGTTAAACAAGTTTGACACATCCAATAAATTTCCTTCCACTTCACGATTGTGTCCCTCTTGTTGTTGATTCTTCACAAAAAATTAGAATTTTATATCTTTATGTTTGAAGCCTGAAATGTGGCAAGAGGTCGAAAAGTTCAAGGGGGCCAAATACTTTCGCAAAGCTCTGTATATCCTGTGTAAGAAAATTGGAGCTTTGCCAGTGTTTGATATTTGAAACTCACTAAATGACGTTGCTTTGATTTTGCTACATATAATCAATATACCTCTCATGTGCCCTGCAGAAAGCAGCAAACAAAACCATTGTTTGTAACCGAGGAAAAGTCTGTCTGAACCCTAACTATTAGAAACAACTACCAGTAAAAATATATTCTGATTATTTGTCCCCAGGACACTCACTGCTTGCACTCACTTTAGAGTACACTTCAGTAATGTCTGTCTATTCCTTCAGGAGATCTGGGAGGCAGCCATGTTGCTTAAAACGTATTTCAGTGCCTGCCTCACTTTGCTTTTGTGAGGGTTAATAATGTTACTCAGGTGCAGTGCTTTGTCAAATAAATACAAATTATTATATGAAGATTAATAGGACAGGAGACAGGCGATAGGAGATTTTGAAGGCTAAAAATAGGGTCTGTATTTTTTTATCTCTACCTTTGAACTTATTTACGTTTCGTTACTTTCTCTTCTCTCAGGAATGACACTGAGACCAGATCGCCCCTCTTCTTTGCCTGATACAACTCAGAGCAGAACCAGAATCCAACAAATCCACATCCCCATCATCGTTCCTCCACCATCTTCTGGCCCCAACCAGCCTGCACAGCCCAACAGGCACACGATCAGGATCAATAAACCATACCAGCCCTTGAATCCCCAGAATCCCCATCTGCCGACGATGCCTCTGGTTCCTGTAAGACCTGTAGTGGAAACGGGAGAGGCAGGGCCTCCGGGATACATCCGCCGGCTTAATGTACGCAGAGGAGCTGAGGACTCATTGAGCAAACCAGTCAAAGGGTTTGCTGGAGCACCAGGTGAACACTGTTGGGGTTTAATTTACTTTTTTGTGACATCACTGTCTTTTTTTTCTCGTAATGATCACCTGACCATCTAGAGCTGAAAGTTTAGATGTTTTAAACACATGAGATCTATGAGATCCACTAATTGATAAAATAAATATTGAATGTATTTTACCAATAGCTGAATTTTTAGGACAATATTTAGCTCCACCCTGCTGCTTGAGTCATTTCAAGCAGTAACCACTCTGAGGTGAGTAAGTCTTTGTTTGTGTAGAGAGAAGGTCGACATTTAACACCATGAAGCTGTAACCAAACCTGTATGTATGTGGTTAAGATAATTTTTTTGTTCTCCTTTTTGACAAGAGACACATCTTGGTTATGTTCAGGGGGACAATGAAACTGAAACACCTGGTTTTAGACCACAATAATTTATTAGTATGGTGTAGGGCCTCCTTTTACGACCAATACAGCGTCAGTTCGTCTTGGGAATGACATATACAAGTCCTGCACAGTGGTCAGAGGGATTTTAAGCCATTATTCTTGCAGGATAGTGGCCAGATCACTACGTGATACTGGTGGAGGAAAACATTTCCTGACTCACTCCTCCAAAACACCCCAAAGTGGCTCAATAATATTTAGATCTGGTGACTGTGCAGGCCATGGGAGATGTTCAACTTCACTTTCATGTTCATCAAACCAATCTTTCACCAGTCTTGCTGTGTGTATTGGTGCATTGTCATCCTGATACACGGCACCGCCTTCAGGATACAATGTTTGAACCATTGGATGCACATGGTCCAAAAGAATGGTTCGGTAGCCCTTGGCAGTGACGCGCCCATCTAGCACAAGTATTGTTCCAAGGGAATGCCATGATATGGCAGCCCAAACCATCACTGATCCACCCCCATGCTTCACTCTGGGCATGCAGCAGTCTGTGTGGTACGCTTCTTTGGGGCTTCTCCACACCGTAACTCTCTCGGATGTGGGGAAAACAGTAAAGGTGGACTCATCAGAGAACAATACATGTTTCACATTGTCCACAGCCCAAGATTTGCGCTCCTTGCACCATTGAAACCGACATTTGGCATTGGCATGATTGACCAAAGGTTTGGCTATAGCAGCGCGGCCGTGTACAGGTCCTTCTCAAAATATTAGCATATTGTGATAAAGTTCATTATTTTCCATAATGTCATGATGAAAATTTAACATTCATATATTTTAGATTCATTGCACACTAACTGAAATATTTCAGGTCTTTTATTGTCTTAATACGGATGATTTTGGCATACAGCTCATGAAAACCCAAAATTCCTATCTCACAAAATTAGCATATTTCATCCGACCAATAAAAGAAAAGTGTTTTTAATACAAAAAACGTCAACCTTCAAATAATCATGTACAGTTATGCACTCAATACTTGGTCGGGAATCCTTTGGCAGAAATGACTGCTTCAATGCGGCGTGGCGTGGAGGCAATCAGCCTGTGGCACTGCTGAGGTCTTATGGAGGCCCAGGATGCTTCGATAGCGGCCTCTAGCTCATCCAGAGTGTTGGGTTTTGAGTCTCTCAACGTTCTCTTCACAATATCCCACAGATTGTCTATGGGGTTCAGGTCAGGAGAGTTGGCAGGCCAATTGAGCACAGTGATACCATGGTCAGTAAACCATTTACCAGTGGTTTTGGCACTGTGAGCAGGTGCCAGGTCGTGCTGAAAAATGAAATCTTCATCTCCATAAAGCTTTTCAGCAGATGGAAGCATGAAGTGCTCCAAAATCTCCTGATAGCTAGCTGCATTGACCCTGCCCTTGATAAAACACAGTGGACCAACACCAGCAGCTGACACGGCACCCCAGACCATCACTGACTGTGGGTACTTGACACTGGACTTCTGGCATTTTGGCATTTCCTTCTCCCCAGTCTTCCTCCAGACTCTGGCACCTTGATTTCCGAATGACATGCAGAATTTGCTTTCATCTGAAAAAAGTACTTTGGACCACTGAGCAACAGTCCAGTGCTGCTTCTCTGTAGCCCAGGTCAGGCGCTTCTGCCGCTGTTTCTGGTTCAAAAGTGGCTTGACCTGGGGAATGCGGCACCTGTAGCCCATTTCCTGCACACGCCTGTGCACGGTGGCTCTGGATGTTTCTACTCCAGACTCAGTCCACTGCTTCCGCAGGTCCCCCAAGGTCTGGAATCGGCCCTTCTCCACAATCTTCCTCAGGGTCCAGTCACCTCTTCTCGTTGTGCAGCGTTTTCTGCCACACTTTTTCCTTCCCACAGACTTCCCACTGAGGTGCCTTGATACAGCACTCTGGTAACAGCCTATTCGTTCAGAAATTTCTTTCTGTGTCTTACCCTCTTGCTTGAGGGTGTCAATAGTGGCCTTCTGGACAGCAGTCAGGTCAGCAGTCTTACCCATGATTGGGGTTTTGAGTGATGAACCAGGCTGGGAGTTTTAAAGGCCTCAGGAATCTTTTGCAGGTGTTTAGAGTTAACTCGTTGATTCAGATGATTAGGTTCATAGCTCGTTTAGAGACCCTTTTAATGATATGCTAATTTTGTGAGATAGGAATTTTGGGTTTTCATGAGCTGTATGCCAAAATCATCCGTATTAAGATAATAAAAGACCTGAAATATTTCAGTTAGTGTGCAATGAATCTAAAATATATAAATGTTAAATTTTCATCATTACATTATGGAAAATAATGAACTTTATCACAATATGCTAATATTTTGAGAAGGACCTGTATATTGACCCTGTGGAGCTCCCGACGGACAGTTCTGGTGGAAACAGGAGAGTTGAGATGCACATTTAATTCTGCCGTGATTTGGGCAGCCGTGGTTTTATGTTTTTTGGATACAATTCGGGTTAGCAACCAAACATCCCTTTCAGACAGCTTCCTCTTGCGTCCACAGTTAATCTTGTTGGATGTGGTTTGTCCTTCTTGGTTGTATGCTGACATTACCCTGGATACCGTGGCTCTTGATACATCACAAAGACTTGCTGTCTTGGTCACAGATGTGCCAGCAAGACGTGCACCAACAATTTGTCCTCTTTTGAACTCTTGTATGTCACCCATAATGTTGTGTGCATTTCAATATTTTGAGCAAAACTGTGCTCTTACCCTGCTAATTGAACCTTCACACTCTGCTCTTACTGGTGCAATGTGCAATCAATGAAGACTGGCTACCAGGCTGGTCCAATTCAGCCATGAAACCTCCCACACTAAAATGACAGGTGTTTCAGTTTCATTGTCCAACCCCTGTATATGTGCATTTAACATCTTACACATCAAAACATCAGGCTTCAGTTCTGTAGTTCTGCAAAAATAGTAGCAAAATAGCAACCAACTTAATATACACTTCCAACAACCTTACCCCGCCAAAAAATAAAATAAAATAAAATAGGAAGCTGAATGGCATATTCTAGAGTCATTAATTCAGTTGTTTCAGCTTGACTCCTGTAATGGCATGTGAAAGATGTGAGTTGGGCAATCAGTTTAACTTGCTACATTGTTTTCACACATCAGTAGAAATCGAAATAGTGATATAAATATATTACATTGTTGCAAATTAAACATGACACTTTGTCGCCATTTTTCAAGTGTTGATACTTTTTTGTGACTTCAGCACTAACATTGGTGACCTACCTTAAATATTATTTAGTACATTAATTGATAGGAATACCTGTGTTGGAAATAACTTGCTCATTTGATCCTATATCTGGGATAAAGGAGGTGCCAAAACAATTAAGGAAGCGTTTTAGATAGTATGTGGAGTTTTATGCAGGTAAAATGTGCATAGAATAAAAATACCAATCAATATCTAACATAAGTGTGCATGGTTAAAAATACATAGCCAAAAACCACTCATGTCTGTTTTAAATGTGAACTGGATCCACAGGCTGTAGAAGTCCTGAGTTCAAAGTTATACTTGGGTCTGTTTATTTCTTTTGAGCCTGAAATGTGTTACGCATAACAAGGCTTTAACTGTGTAAATGTGCATCAGATGTTTGGTCATCCCCATTAATTGTTTCTACAGCTTGCCCAGGGCCTTTCAATGGAGGTCAAATCCAATAAGATGGAAGACAACAACTGAAAACAGAATCAGACAGTTCTGGAGTTAATTAAATGCACGACATGGACCACGTTTAAACAGAATATCAAAAAACCAAGACAAAGGTTTTGTTCTCGCATTCATCTTGTTTGGCAGTAAAGAGTAGAAAACAGCCTACATTAGTTATAACCGTACCTTATCGTGTGGGAGATCAAGACGTGTACTGCCAGCGAGCTTTAAAATCTTAACCCAAGAGACGAAACTTATTTTCACAGGTGATATTTCAGTAATGTCTTGTGTTTTTCCTTGTGGTTTTGATTACATTTTTTTTTGCGATTGTTGTTTCGTGTTCCCACAGATTTAACCTTCAGCAGAGTGCAAATAATAAAACATTCTATTACATATTTTTTTGTGAGATAGGGGTCAGCAGGATTAGAAACTCAGCAAGCTTGAGCATTTTTTTGTACACATTAAATATATATTTTTTACTTTATTTAACATTTTACATAACTGACACCACAATGCCATTCCAAGGGTCAAAAGTCAGTAAACCCCTAAACTGCTTGTAAATTGATTATAAAAAGACACATCTGAAACAATTCTGAAGAGAATCTGAAGATTAGAGCATTTTGTATGTTTTAATAATTCTTTAATGTTTACACATTTTGTCACAGTACCTACATAAACCTAAAATCTATTTCATTTGGCACTGTTATGAATGAAAGGAAATGAATTAATGGTTTTCCACATTTTCTACAAATGAAACTCAGCCCCCAGACATCAGTACTTTGTAGAACCTTTTGCTGCAATTACAGCATTGGGGGTATGCAATTGTTGGCCTTTTATCTTTGCCATTAGCTCAAGCTCAGTCAGATTGGATGTAGAGTGTATATTAACCTAAATTTTCAAGTCTTGCCACAGATTCTTGATTGGATTTCTTACTGAGCTTTGACTTAGTCATTTTAACACATACATTGATTTTGATCTAAACCATTTTACTGTAGCTGTGGTTGAAGGTTTGGAGTTGTTGTCCTGCCGGAAATGTAACCTCCACCTCAGTCTCAAGTCTACTGCATCCTAAAGAAATGTTTCTTTCAAGACTTCCCTGTATCAAGCACTATTCATCTTCACCTGAACTCTTACCAGTTTCCCTTGTCTTGTTGATGAAAGAATCACCATGGCATAATGCTGCCACCACCCTGCTTAATAGTGGGGATGGTGTGTTCGAAGTGTGGCAGAGTGGTAATTTTTCATGACACATAGAACTTTGCATGTGGGCCAAAATCTGCCTAGAGCACATCCCTCCACATTTTCCTCTACAACAGGGCTTGTGGCAAACTTTAAACGGGGCTTTTGATAGCTCTATTTTTTATCAACAGGGCAATTGGTTGAACTTGATTATTTTTATGGAAATCAGAGTAAAGGAGACAAATGCACACTGCACTTTTCAGATGCTCTGCTTTGTGTTGGTCAGTGGTAAAAAATGCCAGTGAAATACATTAAAGTTTGTAGTTGTAACATGACAAAATGTAAGATAGGTACTAATACATTTGTGAGGCAATGTGTCTTGAGTGTTTTTTTGTTTTTTTACTTTTTCTACCATCCCTGCTATGATATTTAGACACAAAGCCAAACTACTTCTGGCAGGACCTCTCTCTGTCTTCAGATGATGATAAAACAAAATGTGTTTGTCATCTGTCTCTTCCAGGCTATCCCCCTCTGCAGCCTACGTCTTCTAAGCCTCAGCCACTGAGCCAAAGAGGTACTGTAGCTGTTACATTGCATGCATCTACAACGTTTCTTTAACATCAGAGCAAAAAAGAGTGAAAAAGCTGTGAATAATTTATAGCCTGGAAGTGCGAGGGAGTCCGGACCGGATGTGTTTTTTCTCAAGAAGGTGTAGGCAGATTGTGAAGGATTTAAAGTCATCTGCAGGCACTCGGTACAAAGTTTTAAACTGGCTCAGATGACTGCCAACTCACTGTGCAACACAACTTTACATTCATTTTGAAGAGAGAAGAGAATTAAATGAAACCTTTATGCAAAAAAGATGCCTTCTTCCAAGTTTTCAGCACTTGACAAAATTACTCTTTGTCCACAATCTTCTACCTTGTAGCTACAGTAACAGCAAAAGCACCTTTGAACCCATTGAATCAGCGTACAGCAGAATCACCAGGTAAGATATTTCCTCAAAATACTTTGTCATACAAGATGTTGCACATGTTTTCAGAATTCTATATTGACCTCCGATATTGGGACTTCTTGTTAAAAGTTCATGTTCAGGTAAATCAAAAAGTAATGTGAAATAGTGAGTTTCACTCTTCCTGATCTAGTTTCAGTGGTCAGCAGTGTCTCTGTAGACCAGTTCTCCTTCTCTGCTGGCCTCACACAGTGCCCGACCTTCACTGATGATCTTGCCATCATCCGCTTTAACAAGGTGCTAGTCAACGACGGAGGACACTACAGTCCCAACACAGGTACAGTCTTATGTTCCCTTTCTCCTCAGGATTCTTACCTATTCTTGTAAAATGCCTTGTCTTCAGTTTCTATGGAAAGCATTCATACCCCTTGAACATTTTTCGTGTTACAAAACCACAACGTTTATTGTATTTAATCAGAATTTTATTTAAAAGCCTAATGAAAGTAGTGTGTACTATAAAGTGGAAGGATACATGGTTTTTAAAATGCTTTTCAAATACAACCCAAGGCGTGCATTTATATTTAGCTCTTCTTCACTCTAATACCCCTAAAGAAAATCCAGTGCAACAAATTGCCTTCAGAAGTAATCTAATTAGTAAATGGCGTCCACTGGGCAACTTAATCTTAAGCATAACTCCAGCCGTTCTTTAAAGGCTTAGACAATTATTACAGAACATGTTCACAGATGCTCTCCATTCAATCTGACTGAGCTTGAATTATTTTGCAGAGGTTTCAGTCTCTAGATGTGCAAACCTGGTAGTGAGATACAGTATTAATTTCAGCAAAAGGTGTTTCTACAAAACTACTGACTCAGACGGGCTAAATACAAATGCTCACCACGTTTCAGATTTTTATTTAGCAATTTTGAAAACATTCATCAGCAGCACTTTGCAATTATGCAATACTTTGTGTTAGTCTTAAATTCCCAATTAAATATAATGAACATTGTGGTTGTGATGTGACAAAATGTGAAAAGCTCTAACATTAAAAGCACTTTTCCGAGACAGTGTGAAGTAGAAGGAGTTTCTTGTGATAATTAATTCACATACAGTATAACATATCTACATGCAGCCAAGACAGTGCTTTTAACAGTTTAGGGTATTTAAGCTCTTTGTTTTGGTCTTCATCCAGACGCAGTAGAAATGCACGAAATGGTAGAAACATCAGAAAAAAACAGCAGATTATTACTTAACGTTTATTGTCCTGGATCTGCGGGTACACAAACATCAGATCGGAGTCAACTTTGGATCCAAGGATTCTTTGAAGTAGTGGAGTCTTATACTCGCCATGCCAGTTTCAAAGACCTTCAGTATTTCGAGCCCCCAACTGATATTTCTCTTAAAGAACTACAATATGAGACACATAAGACACAAACATATAAGAACAAAATGTTTCATTCCAGCCTTCTTGTCCTGAATGGCCATTAATCATTTGTTATCAACCAATCAGAACTTTACAAAGCCATGACATCAGCATCTGGGCATTTTCCAAAGTGTTTAAAGGCATTGTAATCTTTGCGTAAGTAAACTTCCAAATTGAAGACAGTTAAAAAAAAGTTCTGTCTCAATCTTGCCTTTAGCAAACAGAAACAGGACAAGTTTAGCCTGACTTTAAGTTAGACTGTGAGAAAAAAACGATACGTGTTTTTTTACAGCACACATACAAACTGATGAGCTGTGTTGGTTTTATGCTTGGTCTATGCATAAAACATAACAGTAGACAGCAGAGTGTTCAGTCATCTTAACAGCATCATCCTAATACTACATTTTTCTTCTCATCCACAGGAATATTTACTGTACCACACAAGGGCCGATACTTGATCTCAGGCCTGCTGACGGCAAAGCACGGGGAGCGCATAGATGCCTTGCTGTCTGTTTCTAACCGCAGTGTCCACAGACTACAGAGCTCAACTGGGGCCTTAGACAGCACTAACTGCACCTGCGGAGGAACCGTGACCTTCAGTCTGATTCTACCACTGAGGAAAGGAGACCGTGTTAGTCTGTTGAGAACCAGAGGCCAGCTGGCCACAACCGACACCGGGGAGGTCCTCTCCACCTACAATGCCATCTACTTGTACTCACCGGCAGCCAAAACATAGCTAGAGTGCAGCAGAGAAATGGTAGCAAGGACTTGATTGTTATCAGACGCTTGGACTATACAAAATAATAGAGAAACTGTATTTTACACTGACTTGCTGGGATGCTGCAGTTTAAAATGCTGTGTCATTGTGTGAACACTCCTAGTAATATGTTCATTTAAGAAGCTGTTACATTGCAGTTTGCAAGCCACTAATAGAAAGACACCTGAGCACAAGACGCAGGGTTTGTATCTAATATATTGATTGCATAAATAAACCGCTTGTCTATTGTGAATTGTTGTTTTCAAATAAAATACATAAAAACTCAGTGTTTTTGAGACTGTCAAACACTAAACATGTCTGATCAGGCACAGTGGCAATCTCTAATATTGGCCATATGGGCAGTTGCCCAGCGCAGCATTAAAAAGGGAGACGCCTCTGTTCAGGTGTGTCCACATGTCTATAGATCTTCCAAGACATGGCCAGCTATCTAAACTCAAAGGCCAGGCAAAAGAGGCAGTAAAACAGCCCGTGGAAACACTGTAGAAGCTGCATAGACCCACAGCTCAGATGGGACAAACTGTTGACGAGGCAACCATTAGCAGTGCATTCACAAAAATGACTTCTATGGAAGACGGGCAAGAAGAAGTCCTGGCAAATTACAACAGCAAATGGAAAAATGTGCTCTGGTCAGAAACAAAACTATTTTGCCCAACATGTGGCAGAATACTGACGCTTCACATCACCCACAAGGTGCCATTCCCGCTGTAAAACGCGGTGGTTGCATTGTGGCAACATCCTCCTGTGGGGATGCTTTTCTTCTGCAGGGACATGAAAGTTGGTCTTAGGAATATGAATGGGGTTTAATGCAGGGCAGTACTGGAAGAAAACTTGTCAGAAGCTGCAAAAGATTTGAGACTTGGATGGAGGTTCACAGCATTAAAACAAAAGGGGGTTCTATAAAGTTTTGACTCAGAGGAGAATGAAAACAATTGCACACCACACTGCTTAGATTTTAATTTGTAAGAAATGTTGAAAGCCATGTATTGTTACTTCCACTTTACAATTATATCCTACTTGTGTTGGTCTTGGACATAAATTCCCACAAAATATATTGATTCTCATGGTTGCAAAGTGAGAATATACTTTTGTTAGGCACGGTTAAATTGTCATGAAATAAACCTCAACTTTACACTTTTGAAAAATTTGCCTCCTTTTTTTTTCCTTACTGTGAGTACAAGATCCCAAGAAAAGAACTCCGGGTGATTAATAAGAAAATGTATTACGAAAGCAACATTTAAGGAGGATTGCAACACAAGATTTTCTTTTGTGGTTGTACTAAGAAAAGACTAGGTCAAAAGGCAAACATTCTTGGGATTATTATGTAAAGTGGCTGCGGATAAAAAAGTAAGGCAAGAACTTTTAGACATCAGTTCAGTATGTCAAGCCTTAACAAATGCTGATTTTAATTCACACAACTACTCTGTTTCTATAAATCTTCTATGTTTGAGATGTTCAAACCCAATGAAATATAAAACATGATGGAGTCGAGCTAAAATATACTTACTGCATTTCAACTGAAAAATGCATCAACAGGCCAAGCGAAAGTTGCTCCAGCACCCTGAGGTTGCTTTTGAACTTCATCAGCTTGAACAGAAAAGCAATTCAGAGGCAAATTGATTTAGTTATATATTTAATACAAATAGAATCACAAGCCACATATTGCTAGTTTCATTAGGCCTGTATTTTTCTTCTTACCAGAGATTTGTTTCTTTAAACATACTTTAAACCACATCTCTATACAAATCAAGCACAGCATACATATAAGGTACTTATATTTGTCAGAAACAATCAAATTGCAAGCGTTACATCCAAACAAAACAGAAATTATAATATGCAAAAAGGCATCGAGACAGAAAATGTGATAATCAGCATATATACCAGATGCTTCTTCACAGCAACAAACATTTTATACCATTTATCCTGGAATCAGAGAATGAAGTGTGATTCTTTCACACAAGATGCTTTACTTTCATAGAAAGAATGAAATACCTTTTGTTAATTCTAAGATAAGTTTATCTAACTTCAAACTTTGCAGAGAAGAAGCAAACGATTCAAAAAACAAACGTGCATTGTCAACCACAAAACATCAGAGCAACATTACTCAAAGAACTAAGATAAACTAGATGTAGCTATCACTTTTACACTGTGCTTTTTTATGTCCCGGTTAGCAGGTTCTGTTTGTTCCAGCGACTTCAGTTTTCTCAAGCAGATCTTGTGTTATACTCGGGAGAACGATATGATCCTTGTCATTAAATCATGTTCTTCTAAATCACACATAATGCCAAGGTGGAGCTTCCTGGACAAAGTCAAATATTTCCTGTTTATGTCCAAACCAGAACTAATTTCTCTTCCTCTGCTCATGAGAGGAACACGATCAGTTCTCGTCTTATCTGTCATACAAATAAACATGCTTGAATACACATACTGAAGCTATAAGATGGTGGGGATGCTACCCTCTTCTCTTTTAAGACTTAGGCTTTTATTCTCACTTCTGACTTACAAAACACAAGAAAACCCACCACTATTTCTCTAAATCATCACACACACACACACACACACACACACACACACACACACACACACACACACACACACACACACACACACACACACACACACACAGAAGAAACTTTCAAAAGGAAATCCTTAATTTTTAAGCTGCTTTCAGATTGGCCTATTTTTGCTGTCACAACTTGAGCATCATCCCTTCTATTTACATGTTTTAATACTAAAGCTGCAGACTTTGAGGTTTGCTAGGAATCTATATGTGCCTTACATGTAGAGAGCCTCACCATAACATGAAATGAAATAACATAAACCGCTTGGTGTGGGAGACACGACTGAAGAGAGATCAGACAAAGCCAAGAAGCTCTGGTTATGCGCGTAAGAATCTGTGGCCAACCAAACAAAATACCATTTTAAGTATTTCCTCATTACATTGGAGATAAATTACTTTTTCTTGACAAACAATGGAATTACAACAGAAATCAATAATTTAATATATTAATTTTAAATAATGACGACGTGTTAACAGAACACAACTGATTTGCAAAGCTTGTACAACAGAACAAACATCTTACAACAACTGCTGCACGATATGCCATAAAGCTGCTTCGTTTGGTCACAACTTAGTGTGGATCCATACATTCCTCTCCAATTTTTTTTTTCATCTTCATTACAAAAAATACCAAACATAACTCACTCTGCACGTAGTTCATGACCTTTAAAAGAAACCAATAAAATGTGCGATGTAAGTAAAGAGTGTAAAAGAACTGAACTTCAAGCAGCTTTGCTACAGTGGGTCCCTGCTAACTAATGAGTGAGAGCATCACAGTTGGTGCAAACTGATATCCGTCAGCTATTACGATCTTGTTTTATTTTTTGTCAGGGCAAACACAGAGGTCACACTACTGCTGCTTAGAAATGTAAATCAAGTGCCTTTTTTTGTTACTAAAAGCACTTTGTTTGATAAAAATATGCATTTTAAATTCCTATCCCTGCGCAGTGACCTCAACTACAGATTGGTCATTAGGTAATGACTTGGCATTAGTAAGTAATTAGTCTGTCTCTCAGTGGTGAAGCTTTAGCTGGTGTTAATCTCCACTCGTTAAAATAAATACAGTTTTCAAGTTATATTTTAGCTTAGTCTTAACCCTGTTTCTCTGGTAGAGTAATTGTAGAGCTCTGTGTGCCTAAGTGGTATAGGATCCAGTCCACATGTGTTGCACTCTAGAGTACGGTCCTGTCTCATGTAGATGGATGGCTGGCTATTAGAGCAGGTCATCAGGGTTGATTTCTGGTAGAGGTTGTCTCCAATAACAAAAGGAGCTGAATTCAGGCATCAAAAAGGCTTCGGTCTGCTCTTTACTCAGCAGAGGGAACACGTGCTCCACCAGCTCGCTAAGCCTCCCATAGCTGTGAAGGGAAAGATTGTGTTAAGAGGTTTTAAGGTTTTATACATATAGAAAAGCAGCTTACAAGAAGTGAGATGAAACATTCATGCAACAGTAAAAGACCCCAACGCACATTTAGGTACTGACTGATTACTGGCATCGAGGTATAACAAGGTTTTTAAAAGTTGTGTTTATAATTAGAGAGGTCCTGATCTGATCCCGGCATGTCATTTTTAATGATTGGTATTATAGTCCTGACAAATCTGAGACAGAGAGTAAGATGCTATCAAGATTATAGTGAAGTCAAGCAGAATGAGAGATGAAGATCATGTCAAAAATATAGCTTCTCTGAGACACCCAAAAACAAGACTGGGCACTTTATTTTTTAAAGGCCCCATTTGAGTAACTGTGATTGTTGTTGGGCTGAATAATCAGCTAAACTCAATTATTCCAAAAATTTGAATATGATTTTGCTGGTAACTTGCAGGCAGTTGTCATTACACCTGAATAATAAAATGTGGAAAACAATAGTTGTCAACAGTGGTGAAAAAATTAAAAGTTGAAAATGCTTTCCTTTAACTGCATGTTTAGTCTGATTAGTCTTATTTTATGCTGTAATCCATGAATAGAGCAGTCTGGTCTTCACTAAGAGAACCACTTTATTTTGGGAGATAAATACTTAAAAGTAACGATGCATTATGGCAATAGATTGTGCAGCCCTTAATTAGAAGTCCATGTAGCATGACAAACTCTACACTCTGCATCAGTCTTTCAATTTAGGATGAGCTGACACTGCCACACACACTCAGGGTGCTGATCTAGCAGCCCAAACAGAGTAACGGCAGCAGCCACCTTCAAAGAAAAGGCGTTTTTTAAGTGTACTTGGATTTGTGTGCAGAATCAACACTTCATGAATATTTAAATTTATATTTTCTATTGCCCACCTAGGGTTATTCCGAGACATTTAATGTGGCTGGGGAAGGCCCTAGAATGCAGAGCTTTGCCCTAAATAAAGTCTAAATAAAGAGTAGTGGTCACTCCTAAACCTACTTGATTTGAATCAAGGTTGTTCTGTTTGGTAAACAGGTTCCATAACCTTAAATAAGACCAAAATCAACAGCTTTGGTCTTTAGTTTCCAGCCAGAGCTCACAGTAGGTGCAACAAAATAAGCGTTAACATGAGAATCATTAGAAAGTTGCAGGATAAGTGAGACAATGACTAGCAGGGACTACTTAAGGAGGAAAAAAGAAAGAACTGAAGAAACATCCCTGTGAAACTGATTTGCAGCATCAATGACATCTTACATCTTTTAGCATTTACTTACGAGGACTTGTTGCCCTTGGTCTGCTCCTGGATCAGCTCTCCTTTGGGGTTAACTGTGAATATCCTACACAGTGGGACTCCAACCTCTTTATAGGCAAAAACATCCTGAATAGAGAAAATAATAAGAGGATTACTGCAGATGCTGAAAATTAGATCTGAAACAAATCCAAATGAAGGATTAAGTGTTTTGGTGTGTATCTTCTGTAGTGGGAAATACACATCAGGGTTTCTTCTCCCTCTTTAAAACAAAGGGTGAAAACAATTATAACTTCATTAAAGAAAATGTTTTAAAGCTTTGGAAAGCCGCCTGAGAGCCCTTGGCTGTAGAAACCTTGAAAATAACCTCAGGTAATAATGCACACTGGTGGTAGGAGTACATAAATATCATTAACCACAAATGTCCTGTTTTTGTTGCTCCAAAAGCATTTAATGGAAATATTTCAGCTGTTTAGATGAGCTTATTTAAATTTGGTTTTCTTTGCTGAGCAACAGAGAGAGTTACAGTTGCTTCATGGGGTGTAGGTGTTTATACAGCTGAAGACAGGATAGGATGATATGTTGCTCTACCCATGCTTCACTCCATTCCACAAATGAGGTCACAGAGGCTCAGACTTACAAAGTGACCTCAACTCGGGTTCAGCCCAGTACTGATTTCACTTGTTTGTGTCTGCTAACTGAGAGCCAAAGAGTCGTGTTGACATTGCAATACACCCCTGAGTGCATCCACTTGTAACAAAAAAAAGCAGTTCATGTAGAAAAACAAGCACTTTTATGTGTGGCAGTCGGAGATTTTCAAACATGCATTAACTCACATTAGCTCGATTCCCAAAGGCGGCGTAGAAAGGCTGCTTGTTATTCTGAAACAGGTTCTTGATGTCTGTAAGGCATTCAATCTTGAAGATCTCTGGTTTTTTCTCGATGACCTCCCTGAAATAAACAGTTTTATGAACCTCTGGGTGCTCACCATAAATGTTGTCAAAGATAGATGGTTTTAAAGCAAACATATCTTTAGTTCAGCCTGTCTATTAAAACCGCATACAATTTCTTTTTTTTTTGGTAAATCAGGTTTTTTCTGAACAAAACACGTAAAAGCCCAACCCAAATATCAGAAATGATCAGACAACCTTAAGAAATCAAAAGGTCTTTTAGAAGCAAATAAATGAAGACACTCATTTTGAAAAAGCAACATTTGCAAATTGATAACGTCCATTTGAAACGAATCTGGAGAACATTACCATAGCGATAAAAAAAAACATCCCCGCTGCACGATTCAAAATACAAGTAAGCAGTGTTGAAATGAAATATTACCACAGATCTACTGTGTACTTTCACAGCAAGGCTTCTTTTAAAATTCAGATCACATCTGATAATAAACCAATACCGTTTGTATATTTAAACACAGAAGATATGAGGTGGACACAATGATGTGTCAAAGCCAACAAGCCTCTGACAGTAGATGAAGGGTTATATTGGTTCAACGGTCAACATTAGTCATGAGTTATGAGGACAATTGTTGCAATCTATCCAATACAAACAACTGATTATTCTAAACCCCAGATATTTTTTGTTAACCTGGAAAAATACATTTTCTGTTTGCATCTATTAGCAAATAGATATAAATATTTGCCATTTATACCTGGAGTTATTTTTGTAATAGTATTTCGAAAAAAGATTAAATCTGGGTTTTCACTCAAATTAGTTGAATTGAGATGAATATAGCAAGTTGTGAATAGTAACACAGGTAAAGATCTAACTGGCAATTGCTGAAAATACATTTCCCAACCAGGGCACGATATTTAAAGAGCAACAAAATAAAAAAATTACAAATACTGGACGTAAATTCGCTAGTCAAAAAAAACAAACATACATTAAGAAAACAGTTTTAGGTTAGGGAAGATTACTGAGAACAATAAATGTAGAAATAAAAATATCGATAAATAAATGTGAAAATAACCATCTATGGACGGTGTTAATTATACCATGAAAATTGGACAAGGGTGTCTTTTTTTTCCAGAATGTAAAAATAGACCTAAACAAAACAGGGACATACTGTAGCTAACGTACAACTAAATGTATAACTAATCCTTCAGAAGATTTCTTGTTTTAAGAATAATGTCTGCTAGACGCTTATAAGGCATGCACCACACAATCATAGTAGTCAGGCATCACCTAGAAATGTCAGAAAATTAGACAACACGAGAGCACCAAGAATAAAAATAGTGGTGCTATTCAGTAGGGAGGTGTAGTTTACAGCAAATATGATTGACAGCAGGTTCAGGATTGGTATGATTAACTTCAGCAGTCTTAAATCCTAATACAAGGTTCTTTCATGCTTATATTCTTGCTATACTTGAAGTAAATGTATGGATACAAGTAAAACTGAATACAGGAATGTTTTATAACCACAGAAAATTAATTTGATGTCTTTTAGCCAGGTCCAAACCTTAAACAGGAGCCCCTGCCTATCCCTGTTATGCGCTCCATGCCTCAGTTCACTACTTATTTAGTCTATTTAGTAAGAGATGGTTTTCAAAAGGAACATTTTGTGGTAATGAAAACGTCATGTATTTGATAACTATCAAGATGAGAGTGGTGGACATTAGCACACTTTACAGTACCTGTGGAATGCAGAGAAGAGGCTGCTGGGAGACAGCATGAGAGGTCCTCGTGGAAGGATGGTGCCTCCGTCATTGACCCACTGCAGGTAACCTCTTGTCATGTCGGCCATGCCGATAGCCCGAGCTGAGCAGTACAAGAATTTATAGCCATTCCTGCGTCGCGAGAGAGGAGCGATCAAAAAGGCTGCTTGAACAACCATCATCATCATCATGGCCAACAGCTTCTACATATATCATAATGTTCTGAAAGCTCCAAGCATTTTAATTCCACTCAAGTGTGTATTTACAGTAACTATCCTAGTCACTAAAGTTTCTGTGTGGCTAAAATGTTCTAAAGCAGCAAATATAATACTACAAATTTAATCACTTCTTGGAAATTCAGTTAATTCTTGCTAAAAGCTAAAAGAAACATTAAGTCGTGATTCTAATTGAGCACACTGAGTCATCCACTTCACAGCATCCCACGCAAACACTGAGAGGAAATATCAACTCCCCAGAAAGCCGACTGGGAATCAAAGACTGGCACTCCTCACCACCTGACCAAACATTCATTCTGTCCCTGTAATTAATCCCTGTTGTTGTGCACTTACTCGGCCACAGAGTGGTACAGCTTGGCAATGCCCTGGTGGGTCCAGTCTTTCCCCAACTGTGGGAGAATCTGTCCAAACACATCTGATCTAAAAACAAACAAACATTATTTTGAAAATAATATCCATCTGTGAGGCATGTCACTCAAAATGTAAAATGCAACCGATGTAAACTCACAGATTAAATAAGCAAATAGGAAAAAATTAGCAGATTGCAATGTACAGACTATTCTGAAGAGGTTAAATAAACCACACCCCATTACATTAACATTTCATCGTACACATGGAACATTATGGGATTTTCTCAGCTATTGAGAATCACTGGCCCCATAGGAAGAACAGTGTCACCCTCAGCTTATGGCTGTGTGCACTGACAGAACAAGATGTAAATGGGCTCATTATACTTCCTGTACTCTTCAACTTGTTCTTGAAAGAGCACCACGTCACATGCTGCCCTTGGGGTTTGCAGAGTTAATAAGCTCTAGTGGATCTGGACTTTTCTGTGACTTCAAACATCACAGAACAGGCAGAAAATAGGCTGCAGACATCAGTTTTGGTTCAAATGAGTTACTATTGGTGAGATTATTTACTTAAACAGACCTGCATACATTTCTGGATATCTCTATCAGAAGAAATTGATAGAAATCAAAGCAGAGTAAACACATTTTTATCAGTAGAATTCTGTATTTCTAATATTATGTGAATTTTGTTGTCATATAATGCAGTCTTGAAACAGGACCAGAGCACAAAAATTTGTAAATGTCCAAAGATTTTGCTCAGTTATTTTATTTTTTTTCCCCCACCAGCCATGTGGTAAAATCTCAAGATGATCATGTGATAACATTTGGGACCACTACAGCAAATCTTCCACAGCATTTATAGATATTTATGTATAGTTTTACTGTCTGCCCTGCAGTCTAACCTGGTAATCTAAACCGACAACCAGAAATAACACCAACAATTGAAAGTTATATCATTTAGTGACAACACAAAGGGCTGTGCTACAGATGGTGCCTTGCTAAAAGAAGTGCCGTTTCCACTTCTGCATAATGAATGTTTACAGAATAAGATCCAAGACTGACAATCTGGGCCTTTACTGATTTTAAAATAGATCACCATTTTGCAGCAAAAGTCAAAGAGGCACCAGCAAGACAGGGGCAGGAACAGCAGTTTCTAAAAATATGCAGAATTGTAAACCAGTAAATTTGCAAGTATTTATAAAAAAGAAACCCAAAAAAAGGGTTCCACAAATAATTCTCCATACGTGCTGCACTGTTGACAATGAGTACATGAAAAAAATGCATGCTTAGCATTCTTTTATAGATTTGGACTTTATTTTTATGTTTTAGACTTTTCTTTAAAAGCACCTACTTTGTGATGGTACCGTCGATGTCAGAGATGATGACTTTGTCATCCCAGTTCCACAGGTAGATGGTCCCCTCACAGCGGCATGTACCCTGGTACTGGGTGGTAATGCTAAATGTCACGTCGTTTGGCCCCTCTTTTAGTTTCAGACTAGCCTGAAAAAAAAAAACAGAATGAGAAATGTAAGGCCATCTGAAGGAAGAATTTATTTCATTCACAAGAATAAACCCAAACATCGGCACTGCTCTAATGAACAATTTGTTTTGCCATACTGCAGAGAACTGTACAGGTCTTTAGGGCCCCCTGCTGGCTCCAAGTGCAACAATAAAAAAATGTATTTAATATTCAGCAAGCAGAGGGAGCTCTGAAGCACAGAATAGATGGTTTGAGCTTTGTAAACGCTGGATTCCAGAGGGCATTATAACACATTTCGAAATGAAACTGTGCAAAAAAATTAAACATGTAATGAAACAATATAACAACTCTATTTTAAACTTAAATAGCGTAAACGTATTAAAGATAGAACACTATGCAACAGTGCACCTACTATCTGATCAGAGGAAAGGCGCAGTGACTTCCTATAAGTGTGTGGGGTGGAATGGTGTTGTCCATCTCCTGGCTGCAGCCTCTCTTGGCAGGATGCAGCACTAACCTCCTTGGACTCCTCATCACTGGATGTGTCTCCTGCTTTGGGCCTGCAAGGTGAAGCAGTTATGTATTTATTCTTTGTCATGTAGAATAGTAGTAAAAAAAAAAAAAAAAAACTATAGTAATAAAACTCACATACATTAGACATATACAATAAATGAAGTCACTTTTTATAGGTCCATCCCAATAAGTAAAACGTCATAAATCAATGAACTTATTTTAGTAATTCAATTCAAAGAGTGAAACTTATATGCATTTATTACACAAAGTAATGTATTTCAAGAGATTATTTTTGTTAATCTTGATGATTATGGCTTACTGCAAATGAAATCCCTAAATTTAGTTTAAAAAAAACATTTAATGCTAAATAATACCAATTAAAACATGAATATATAAAACTGCTAACTTGAGAGTTGTCCAGCAAACAGTCAAGAAGGATAAGCCCGAAAGGTCATTGAAAAATAATTTTGATGTTCAGAGTGAAGGTCCACTAACAACAGCCGTAATTGCAGGGTTGAAAGGATTGTGAAGCCAAGCCCATTCAAGACTTGGTGATTCAAGAACCACCGCACACAGACATGGGCTACAACTACCACCGGTTATATGCCACTCCTGGACCAGAGGCAATGGGGTAAGCATCTCATCTGGAACAAGGAGAAAAAGGAATGAACTATTGCTGAGTTGCAAAGCCATTTTTTACATTGGGTTTAATCTAATTTAAACTATAGCCTTTAAAATTAAGAGAAAAAAATCCTTGCAATTAAGCCCCTCTGCAATCATAGGAGCTGTATAGACAATGGTGCAGACTACAAACATTTGTTTTAGTTGACAAAAATTTGGGGATTTCATCTTTTTTTTTTTTTACTATAAAATTCCTAAAAGTTAGAACAGTTTTCCTCCAAAGTACTTTGTGCAGTGTGTACTTTCCTTGCAGTATGTATGTGCACCTCTATATTATGTGTATTCAGTCAGGGTGCCTAATCACTCCACAACAAGCCTGTCTACAAAAGTTTGCCAACGTTTTCAAACCCCTGTGGTTTAAAATATGAAAGCACTTCATGTTAAGCGATAATCAGCGGAGGTCTGGACACTCTACGTTTTGTTACGGACTGCAGCAGCCGAGCGCAGGAGAACCAGAGAGATCAAGCAAGGCTGGTGACGAGCCAGAGAAAAATAAATTCAGTCAGTGGTTTTTTTAAGCTGTTCAACGCTCTCTGAAGTTAGACAGGTGTTCCGTCTGCTACATTTGTGGCCCACGTTTGACTGATAAGCTGCTTGAATGTGCTAATGTGCTGACTTAATGCTGAATCCCAAATTAATTCATCCAGTTTTTATTCAATTTAATTGTGTAGATGATGTGAATGACTGACACCAAGTTTTCCCAACTAAAATTCCTAAAAGATACATACACCTAATAAATAGTCAGTCTAAAGTTAGTCTTTTGTATTATATTTTAACAAAAATATATAATTATGATTTTTTTCCCTTTGGGGCTGCACTCCGACTGAACTTAGACATTCTTTTTATTTCCAGTTTATACTCATCATATTTGGCAACCTCAATATGCAGGGCCTGTCTTTTATTTTTAAATACATAAATAACACAAGCTTGATTTTGTTCGTTTTTGTCATAATGGAGGTGACATTCTAAACATAATTCACATTTTAAAGTGCATTTTATTTAGCATGATGCAAAAAAATTGAAGACTTTTTATACATAAATACAGAAAATAGCAATTTAGGAGGAAAAATAATGTGTTCATAAAATCATAAACGAAACATTGGCATTGGCAGCCCTAGTTGAGGTAGATCACTTCCTCAGTAAAAAAAATAAACGAAATAGCATAAGTTTCAGTTTTTGAATTGAATAATTGAAATTACTCGACTGAGATGCTCCGGCATTCCCAACATTCCGTATTCCCATTCATGTTATGTCCAGTAATACAGTTTGATGGTCCTCATTTCTAAATAACAAATGTACAACACATACGGTAAAGCCAAGTTCTCCTGAGAAATGGAGGGTTCTCCCTCCTCCAACTGAGACTCCTCTTTGGTTTCGAGCTTTGTCTCAGACTACAGGAAAAAACAGGAGATGAAAATAAGGATTTTGGGAACAATTAAAAATATTTCTCATAACATGGCCAGATTGTATTGTAACTTTAATTTTCTTTCATTACTTGAATGTTCCTACCTGTTTGACCGTACTATCTGCTCTTTTTCGCCAGAACCACCAGCGACCTGACTTCTTTGGCATCTTCTCCTTCATCCAGGCCTCCTCTGTAGCCTGTAGACAACAAGAGGAAAAACTTGTTTACTGCTGAGTCCATCTTGCCTTTGTATCTATTTAGCAATTAATTTACAAAATAAATAAGTTAAAACAATATTATTACCTTTGGTAAATTCTTCTGAAATGCCTGTAAACTTAGAATCAAGGGTGCAGCTAGTGTCCAGTTATAATATCTAAAAAGAAACAAAAACTAATTCAGTTACATGACCTCACACAAAGCAAGGCTTTTATATTATAGAAAATAAAAAAAAGTGTTTACAAACCTATTTCCTATTCTTACTACCAAGTTGGGGTTGTCTATGATTGCTGGGTTTTCAGCAAATTCATTATATGTGATGATATGTTCCATAAACCTTTCTGCAAACACAGATAGTTAAGAAAAACATTAGTGGTTAATTGTAACATCTGACCAGTTTCCAACGCTCATTATTTTCTGTGACTGTGAGACGCTTTTCCCACAAATGCAGAAACTGAAAGAAAACATCTTCATATTGAAGGAACAGAGCAGTAATTGACATGATATTAGGACTAAAGACGTGATAAAAGATAACTGTGACAAAATAAGCATATTTCGTTGTCAAATTTTGCACGTCCAAAGTCGCCTGGAAATGATGACAAATGGGAAGTCCCCGTTCATTGATTGTGTGAGCGTCAATGATAAACTGCTCAGGTAGAAGCCAGGTTGCATAAAAAACACTGTTAATATGGTGAAACGGTGGATTGCTGGTGGTGGCAGCAATACTACGACAGCAGCCAAAAGTCTGCACTATTTTCCTTAAGTGAAGAGGATCAGAGCTGGAAAACCGACGAGGGATAGACGGACTGGTCCCACCAAGCACAGCCAATCGTGAACAGAGTACTTCTCGGCAAACTGCTTTGAACAAGAAACCTCTGAATTTGGAAGAGAAGTGATGTCAGAGGTCGAGATATCTTACAGACGAAGGAGAATGTTAAAAGCAGAGGCTATAGCCAAGCTGTTCAGAGCATCTGATGGGAAAAGATCACCAAAGAAAAGGTTGTTGCTGCTGTTGCTAAACAGATCAAGGCTCAGCAGGTAGGAACACTTCATTGTTATAAAAGTACATTTAGATAATTTTAGTTATTGATAATAATTAAATATCCAAAATTATTATTTTATTAATAACAATAGAATTAAATTATTAAAATAAGATAAATTACATGTGAATACAATATACACTGGATTTACACTGCTCTGTTCCGGTCTGCTGCGAAGCCCAGAGGAGCTCCAAAAACCATACACAGATTGCGCAATAAAAGCCAGTGATAAATGCGGTAGTAAGCTATATTTGTTGCTTAATTTGGTGCATTTAATGTTTAAAGGTCGGTTTGAAATGGCAATGGTAAATGGACCGAACTTATATAGCACCTTTCCAGTCATACTGACCACTCAAAGCGCTTTACACTAGGGCCGGGTTCCCCTTCTACTTCATAAAATCCTGCACAGGAGTAGTCTGGAAGCGCCTTTTTAGTGAAATTTATATACCTCAAAAACTGTTCATTTGAGAGGCATTAATTTACATTTTGAAATATTTCAGTAATGTTTTCTTTCCATAAATGTAATTGGATTTATCATTAAAAAAATTCAATTTCACAGGCACTTTACAGGGTGTATATATAAATGGCTAACATAATAAAAAGTCATTTTTGTATAAAAAAGCCTTTGCAAACACTATTTGAAGGCGTTGTTAATGTGCAAAAACAGCAGGTAAATTTCATTGCTGACCTTTGGAAATTTCAGCATTTTCCGTGAGACCTCCACATAGAGAAAGGGTGACATCAGGGAGGTCACTGGGCGAGTCAGAAAGACATTCTGTCCCGCTGTCAGCAGCTGCACTTCCTACAGACTGTGGAGACTGGGAACCAGAGTGCATCTCTGAGTCGATCCAGTGCTTTGTTGTTGCCTCAGACTCACTGATGGACAAAAGAAAGACAAGAAAGGCAGACAATAAGTAAGGATACATTTGTTTAAAACTAGGTGTTCTTTAATGGGTCAAATTTGACATTAAATGTTTCCCATTTTAAAATGCAGCACATTTTTCATTAAAAGAGGTCAAGGTATTAAGTGCTTCTTGCAAACCTCTTAGGAAAATATCTTGCAGCCACATCAGGTTCAAGTACATTTAGGTCATCTAGATAGATATCCTCTGGACCCTGATGCTGACTCCTCTTTGGGACTCCTGCATTTAAAAACACAAAATTACTTTACACTGTCATAGGAAAGTATTTACACCCCTAAACCTTTTTTACAGTTTTGCCACATTACAACCACAAACAATTGTAGTTTATTGTTAGTTTTGTATGATAAACCCACACAGAGTACCCCCTATTGCTGCAATTACAGCTGCAAGTTTTGAGTTTTACTTAATTTCTTTCCAAATATAAATAAAAACCCAAAAAAGTAGTAAGAAAAATCCAGATATAATAAGAACACATGAAAAACAATTAGCCAACTGGAAGCACTGTAGTTCCGGATTGCCCTGTATTTAGCTTTTTAGTCTCACCGTCAGATCATCTACTTCCACACGTTTCCTGTGTCTCCCACACGGCTTGCCCTAAACTGCGAATAGAGTTTTTGTGGCTTTCTGTCAACAACAGCCTTCGTCTTTCCACTCTTTCATAAGAGGAAGATTTGTAGAGTGCACAAATCGTTGTCAAGTCGACATATTCTCCCAATTTAACTATGGATTTCTGTAGACTTGTAGTGGGTCTCTTGACTGCTTTTCAGCACTAGTGGCCTTTATTTGTCATTTTCAGTTTTAAACTTCACAACAACTTTATGTCTGACCTGTCTGCTGTGTTCTTTAAGTCTTCATGAGGCTAATGTTCTCTAACAATCATCTGAGGCCTCAACAGAACTGCTGAATTTATGCTAATTATATTCCTCACAGACAGGGTTCGTTTACTAATTAGGAGCCTTCTAAATGCAATTTAACCTGGATTTTGTTGTGGACTAGGAATAATGTTTTTCCACTGTTTTGTTCCAGAGATCCAGAGTATGTGTTTGGTTTTAGTTTATGATAAAGAACTCCATTAATATGCGCATTAGCTTATGGTTGTAACATGACAATATGCTGATAATGTTTAAGGGGTAAGACTACTTTTGCAAGGAACTGCATATATACATTTTGGTTTACTGGAAACCAGATTATGTGAAATCTAATGTACCTTTCTTCTTGGAGGGTGATTCAGTATGCTGAGTGTTTGAAGGGGTGGAGGTGGTCACATTGGATGGAAGGACATCAGGAGGTTCAGTGGGGGTTAAAGGACTCACAGAGGTCATGGTGCTGATGGTTGATAGCACACTGTCAGGTGTTACAGAGGTGACAGGCGTACGTGGCTCAGGCTTTACTATGGTACACGTTAAGGGGGCTCCATCCTCCTTTTCAGTCTCCATTTCATTCTCCATGGCCTCTGAGCTGAGGATGACGCGAAAGTGGGTGCTCTCCGATGGGGTGATGGTCACTGTCTTTAATGGTTCAGGTTTTTCTTTCTTTGTGATCTAAATAAATAAATGGCAGATATTACTTTCATAAAAAAGGCAAACTGATGGCTGCTTTGAATTTTACAAGACAGAAGTGATTACCCTGGTAGTTTCTGGAAACTCTCCCCAGGTCCACTGCATGTGGGACTCAGCCCTGAGCAAACTCTCTGAAGACTTCACCACCAGCTCTGAGTCACTCTTTGGGGAAAAGGCCTGAGACAAACCATGACTAAAAGACAGACAGTAAAACACAAACAATGAACAAGATATGGGCGTTTTATGCATCTATACTAAATACATAATGGAGACTCAAAGCTTCATACATACCCATCACCTGATGGCCATTCACTATCGGACAGTGGATAACCTTGCAGATTATGTCTGGCTGTAGGCAGTTTGGGGTCAATGTCACGAATTGTTGAAGTTGAAGGAGACCTACATCCAGAATGCAAAATACATATATGTATGAAATCAAAAATAAAATTTTCTGAAAAATAAAGGATTTCCCAACAACCCTTCAATCTAAAACTACCTTGATACATGTGGTGCAGATTCTTCATCAGAGCTCAAATCCATCTCAAAAATCTCGTCATTTTGCCCAGTGCCCGACATAGCAGCAGTTGTAGCAGCAACAAAATTACCAGAAGAGGCCGACACTGGTGGAGTCAGCTCCTCCCTGCGAGGGTCTCCTTTGTGCTTCTTTCTTCGTCTTTTTTTCTTTTTTGTGGCAGTGGTGCTGGGAGCAGGGGGCTCAGGTGGGTCCTCTGGGTCTAAAGGATCATCGTTTGGAACTTTAGGTGCCCTGTTCTCGACCTCTGAGATCCAGAACAGGTGACTCTCGGTAGGTATTGGGGATGTGGCCAGGTGGGCAGGAACAATCTGCTTAAGTGGAAATTCATTAACATAAAGCTGAAAGCTTAAGCAAAAGTGATGTAAATACCATACAATGCAGTTACTTTCACAATAGCAGAAACCTTTGGAACAGTCAAATATGTGAACTGAACAACAGTGGGGTTATTTCTCAACAAAGACCTTGCCCTTTTCTTTGTAAAGATATCAATAAGTGTGTTTTTTTTTTTTAAAGGGGCTGCTTATCTGCTTCATTTCTTAAATGCATTCTTTAAATCTTGATCAGCCTTTTTGATTTTGTTCATTTTCAAAATTATGATGATATTTGTTAAGCTTACATTCTCTTCTTCAGTTTCCTGGACAAAAAAGGCCTCTCCATTGTCACCGAGTTTCATGTGCAGGTCTACAGGATCTCCATTCACTTCAATGTCAATCTGAAAACATTTAACAGAAAACACAGGCTGACATCGCTAACAGAACATGAAAACTAAGAAATCAATCAGGACTCTAGCCTCTTATTTTAGCAAGGGCTTGTGAAAGTGACAGATGTGAGAAAAAGGGTTTTAGGTAATCACGCTAATCACAAGATGCCAAAGACAGTTACAAAGATAATAGACGTGATTCTTAATCTTTGTTTTAAAATAACGTAAAATCCTGTTTTGCACCAACTGATCTCTCACACAAAGGTATGACATCTTCTCTGCTCCTATTAAAAGAATTTCTTGGTCACTCAAGATAGGAAGCCCCGTTTGGTTTCCTTTCTCAGCCTTTCATAGGAGGCCAGATTCATGTTTAGGTAGACTGAGCCAACCACAACATCCAATTTTTTCCACCAAGAAAGCAATGGTACACACAGCAATGCAGAACATCAGAAAGATTGCACTGAAAATAAGAAGAAGAAAAAAAAAAAGAACATACAGTGAGTAATCTAGGGACAGCTCGCATTCCACCTAAGGCATAAAAATTCCTAATGAGCATTGAAGTCTGCAGGTCTTTTATTCCGTGGAGCTGCCAATAAAACAGGGCTTTTTGAGGTTGCTGGGGAACCCCAGTGGAATGGAGCCCTTTCTGTAATTTAACACCACAATAAAAAACAAAACAAAAAAAAAGAGGTAACATTTGGGAGACACTAAAGAGCACACTGGCTCTGGCACACAAGTGCGCTGCAACATGACACCAGATTATAAATGTTGGATTAAAAAGCTTCCACCAAAATATCCTTTTTTCTTTTTCGATTTTTGCTTGTATTTTTCCATGTGTTGCCTTTACTTTTCAGCAGATGAGGATTCTCTACAGCATAGAGATGGAATTTCACTTTGTCGAGACAACTATGGCTACTGATGTGAGGGTGGCTTTGAATTTCAGGGCCTAATTATTAATGACAGAATAAATGAGGGTTCTCCTTGTGCACCTACAGTCAGTGAGAGGTTGTATTCACTCGAGTGGCTCAGTTGTCCATTGTTAACACCATTCTCGATTTACCTTTTTGTTCTGATAATGGTCACTTGCAGATGCTGATAATTAGGGCATTTATTTTGTGCACTCACACTAGCTGGACTTAATTCACTTAAATCTTGCGAATCACATGAAAGAAGAAGATATTAGCTGTCGTGTAAAACGATGTGCAAATATTTTCTATGCTTTTCTGATGGAATGATGGATGACGTACCTCGTGGTTGCCATTCAAAGTGACAATTAAACTAATGTTGAAGAATATCTACATGCAGAAACAAATAAATTATTTCATAAAATAACTTTCCAAAATGCTATAAATGCACAAAGCAGCAACACACACCAATTGGAAAACTGCTACTGGGAACAGGTATACATGTTACACAACAGCTCTTTTTGAGCTCTTGTGGACTTTTTCTTCCTTCCCCAATGCATTCAAGCTGTGGAGGAGTTGCCATAGAAACAACTCATTCATTCCTTTCCAGGCCCATCCGCAAAGAATTTTCCAGTGAACTAAAAAAAACTTGGCCAACCTATGCTAAAAAAGTGACTGTCGAAACTAGTCCTCAATACAAATGAGATTTTTAGGGATGAACACTGATTTAAAAATACTTTTAATAATTCATTAGAGTATACACATTTGTCTAATGTTCGGACTACTATTTTAATAAACACCTTTTTTTTCCCCATCAGCACTTTATAGTAACATGCAGCTAACAACCCTGCCACATGGACAAGACATTTGCTATCTACCAATATAATTTTCTACAGGACTGCTAGGTTAAGCACAACAACTGCAATAAAAAAACTAATAGTGACCTAAAACTACAAATTATTATTATTATTATAATACAGTCCCAATTTTGATGTTGTGCATAAAAAATATTTTAAAAAATGGCATGGTAGAATATACAGATCTACATCTCTCTACTGATACTGGAGCACCAATTGGGCGTATCCTGTGGTCCCTTCTTAACAATTAGGCTAATGACACATGTGCTATGAAAATAGTCTTTTCTCTAGTGAAAGGCAAGCACTCAAAATAAACTAACTGTTCCAAAGCCAATTTTATTTGGTCTATTTAGGCAAATATATAAATAGTAACAATTATTTTTGATAGAAGGAAAAAAAGAAAGACTTTTTTTCTGCAAACACAAAGGAATTCACTGGCTGAGTAACACGTTGTGAACTCTATGCTTTTGTTAATTAGGAAGCAAGATCGCCTGGGGGAGGATAATAAATGCAGCACATTTTACTAAAGGGAAATAAAACAGTCTAGGAAGGTACAGTGCCTTGCAAAAGTATTCGGCCCCCTTTAACTTTTTAACCTCTTGCCACATTTCAGGCTTCAAACATAAAGATGTAAAATTCAAATTTTTTGTGAAGAATCAACAACAAGTGCGACACAATCATGAAGTGGAATGAAATTTATTGGATGTGTCAAACTTTTTTAACAAATAAAAAACTGAAAAGAGGGGCGTGCAATATTATTCGGCCCCTTTACTTTCAGTGCAGCAAACTGACTCCAGAAGTTCAGTGAGGATCTCTGAATGATCCAATGTTGTCCCAAATGACTGATGATGATAAATAGAATCCACCTGTGTGTAATCAAGTCTCTGTATAAATGCACCTGCTCTGTGATAGTCTCAGGGTTCTGTTCAAAGCACAGAGAGCATCATGAAGACCAAGGAACACACCAGGCAGGTCTGAGATACGGTTGTGGAGAAGTTTAAAGCCAGATTTGGATACAGAAAGATTTCCCAAGCTTTAAACATCCCAAGGAGCACTGTGCAAGTAATCATATTGAAATGGAAGGAGTATCAGACCACTGCAAATCTACCAAGACCCGGCTGTCCCTCTAAACTTTCATCTCGAACAAGGAGAAGACTGATCAGAGATGCAGCCAAGAGACCCATGATCACTCTGGATGAACGGCAGAGATCTTCAGCTGAGGTGGGAGAGTCTGTCCATAGGACAACAATCAGTCGTACACTGCACAAATCTGGCCTTTATGGAAGAGTGGCAAGAAGAAAGCCATTTCTCAAAGATATCCATAAAAAGTCTCGTTTAAATTTTGCCACAAGCCACCTGGGAGACACACCAAACATGTGGAAGAAGGTGCTCTGGTCAGATGAACCAAAATCCAACTGTTTGGCCACAATGCAAAACGATATGTTTGGCGTAAAAGCAACACAGCTCATCACCCTGAACACACCATCCCCACTGTCAAACATGGTGGTGGCAGCATCATGGTTTGGGCCTGCTTTTCATCAGCAGGGACAGGGAAGATGGTCAAAATTGATGGGAAGATGGATGGGGCCAAATACAGGACCATTCTGGAAGAAAACCTGTTGGAGTCTGCAAGAGACCTGAGACTGGGATGGAGATGTATCTTCCAACAAGACAATGATCCAAAACATGAAGTAAAATCTACAATAGAATGGTTCATAAATAAACGTATCCAGGTGTTGGAATGGCCAAGTCAAAGTCCAGACCTAAATCCAATCGAGAATCTGTGGAAAGAGCTGAAGACTGCTGTTCACGAACGCTCTCCATCCAACCTCACTGAGCTCCAGCTGTTTTGCAGGGAAGAATGGGCAAGAATTTCAGTCTCTCGATGTGAAAAACTGATAGAGACATACCCCAAGAGACTTGCAGCTGTAATTGCAGCAAAGGGTGGCGCTACAAAGTATTAACGCAAGGGGGCCGAATAATATTGCATACCACACTTTTCAGTTTTTTATTTGTTAAAAACGTTTGACACATCCAATACATTTCATTCCACTTCACGATTGTGTCCCTCTTGTTTTTGATTCTTCACAAAAAATTAGAATTTTATATCTTTATGTTTGAAGCCTGAAATGTGGCAAGAGGTTGAAAAGTTCAAGGGGGCTGAGTACTTTCACAAGGCACTGTAAGTGTGCATGTTTAAGGCTACACCCCAGTAACCTAATATAATGAAAAAAATAACAGTGGTTTAACACTTCCAGTTAAAAGTACACAACTACTAATAAAGCTGTATTTGGAAATACTTTTCAACTTTGATTTTGTATTAGTGGATGTGTCACATCATCACATAAAAGGGCTTGGTGTTTTATTTACCAAGTTAATAAGGAATGCCCATTTATGGCCAAAATTACAATCTGAATTGTTTGATAAATATTTGGATGACAACTGTTTAACGCATGAACTGATTTTATTTAGTTTTTAATTCTTCTATTTCACAATCATTAAACATAATCATTCACATACAGGGAAGAGGTCCTCAACACAAGTTCTCTAGGGCTACCCTCCTGAAGGTTTTGATATGATTGTGTTCTAACACACATTTCAAATAGTTGTATTACTTCCTTAGTGTCATGTTTTACAAAGCTCGCCTACTAACTCATCCATTCAACACCAGTGTCCCGTCGTTATTTCAGAAGGGGCACCCCGCCCCTTCAACAACCCCTTCCCCCAGGCAGTCAGATTAAATATTATATCAAATATAATGTCTGAATAACATAGATCACAACACAAGGCATTTACATTGTCCTGAAAGAAACAAAATGATCTTATTTGTTATTTTTACACTCATTTCTGCCACCACATGGACAATTTTGTGCTCTCTGCTTCACTCGCGCAGACACGCACGGGTGAACACACACCCCCGCCAGTAGAAACAGACCGCTCCAGAAGAGATGTTGCAACCACCTGCATAACAAGCTAACATATCTGCGATGTTCAAACACCCCCAGAGTTGTTAGGATGGTGACACTCACTCTCCTGCGGATACCGGCCACAACTGCCCAACTCAGTTTCCAACTACAGAAAAAAGTGCTTCAGGCTCCGACCCTCACAAACAGCAAAGATCAACGAAACCGGGTGACAGGTTTTGACCCGGTTTGGCAGCGGGAGGGGAAATACTCTCCCTGGCTGTACAAGACTGATCTTGGTAAGAAAGTATGTAAATACTTATATAATAGTAAAAGATAGAGAGATGGAGAGTACCAGACAGAAGGTGTTGACAGAAAAACGAATATAAGAGTTAGTAGTAACTATTATAAAAATGTTATAGTAATACTATGTTGAATATGTAGAAATTGATTGAAGCAATTGATTTTTGTGTTTCTTTTAAGAACCACATTATAACAATTATGTTTCTTTTAAGTGTTTTACTGCAAGTACAAAACCCCCCGCCCCACCCACCCCAGATGACAATCCTGAGGGAAACCACTGAATTCAGAAGTGTTAAGACAGGAAAACATCTGCAGGACCAAATGTAGGACAGCGGCCCTTAAGGACCAGAGCTGGGTAAAACTGGTACAGCGCTACATTCATTCTAATGAAAATCTTTGCATCAGAATAGAAAATGTTTTCACTGGTGTTTTTACAATGAAAGACAAAGGATTTTAGCAGGTCAGATCAAGGGAGCAAAGTACAATGTTATGTAATAATGCTGATAAGATCACACATAGCAGCATAATCCTTAATGGAAAACATCTACTACTTTCACACACAGGTTCAAAGTACAAAACCATAAAATTGTGGCAAACCAAACTACTGAAAATGAAGACTAGTTTTTATATATACATTTGTAAATAAATGAAACAGAATTCAATCTGCATGTTTGCAGATTAATTATTCACTGACAAAGTGTTTATGAGTCAAGGACAGATAAGTGGAATGTTTTAACCTTCTGTGATAGCCTAAATTAACTGTGTGCACACTGTTATGCTGCTACAAACAAAAAGCTCTTTTACATGTAGGGATGGGTACCTTTCACATTTGAACCAATACAGTACCAATACCCGGTACCTATGAATCAATACCGGTACTCAACGGTACCAGTTATCGTTATTAATTAGTTATTAGTTTATTTCATAAAAAAATCTCAAGAATTTTGTATTTAACATATTTATTTCTCAATATATAAACTTTACTAAATATATTAAATCAACATCCAGCTGTTTATATTGTTACATCTCAGCTGTTTCAAACATTTCTTTAACATGAAAACCCTTAACTGACTACGCAATGTTTTTTCTTAATAATGCACAAATTAAAACCCCTCCATGTTGCTGGCTGCAGACGAGTCGCTAACGGGTGCAGGCGTGCTAATGGTGCTGAATGCAGGAGTTGTAGCCGTAGATCTCAGACTGACGAAAATTGTGCACTCTTCAGCCTTGAGAAAAATCTGGTGCTTAACCAGATGCTTCCTCTGATTAGAAGTATTCCCACTGGTGGCCTTGCACTTCACGTCACAAATATTGCAGCAAGTGTAATTTCCATCGCATTTTTGAAAAGTGGAGCCATACTTTCGAGCGCTTTCTATCAGCCATGCTTTGTTGACTGTAGCAGCGGCTGCCGATGTCATTATGCTTTATTTTACGTGAATCGGTACTCAGTAGTACCGACAGAATTCGGTCGGTACCTATAAAAGTACCGAATTTGGTACCTATCTCTATTGACAGGTAGTTACAAACCGTTCTGCTTGTAGATGCAACATAAACATAAACCTTCTGAGTAACAGTACATGTACCTGGGTGGTGGATGCATAAATATCCTTTTGTTTTTTTAATACGCTGCTGATTTGTAATCTTCTGTAGAACATTTAACAAAATAAGTTGTAGAATTTCTGGGACAAAAAAAAAAAACAACACACTGAACAAATGCAGTTGTAGAATTTGATTTTTGATACAATTTCTATGTTGAAAGTTCATCATGTCCATATGCTAGGCATGACAGTTTTAAGAAAACGTTTGTGGCACGAACAATCAATTTAGTTGCCATTGAAAGATAGCAGAAGAGGTCAGGTCAACAAGATTCTAATAAATTAGGAAATAATGCAGAATGATCCAACATTGCTCAGTTAGATGCAATTAAGGCAATCATTTCATACATTTTGAAATATTTTTCCCAGAGGTACTTTAAAACCATCAATCTATATAAAGTATGGAAAGGAGGAGATAAAAAAAAAAAAAGGTTAAACTTACTACTTTCTCTTTGGAGCGCAGGACACCCAGCTTGCCGAAGCGCACGTGGAATGGGGAACACTGGTAGGTCCCATCTCTCTGGCGGACAACCACAACATCAATACAGCCCGACAGCGTGGCCTGATTGATGCCCTTATACAGTTCTTTGACTGTTACGAGAACTTGACCAGCCAGTTGCCCCACGTAATTCATGGTGTCTGTCTTAACAAAAACAAAAAAAACATTTGTCTTATTTAAAAGACTTTATGAATACATAAAACAATACAGTGTCATCAATGCAGTCACTCTTTTTGGAGGTAACCATGTCTTTTTCATTCAGTTTTTAGCTCCCTTTCTGCTTGCCTACACTAGTTTTATCTCTTAACCTGCATACAGGCTGACAGAGAGCTCCGTTATCCAATCTCTGGCTATTGTCCAACATGAGCAACATCAGAGAGAGCAGCAACTGCCTGAACCAAAAACAATGAGATAACCTAAACAGAAGTACCACTGCTCTGCAAAAATGGAAGCAGCTGACATTCTGTTTACAGCCATAACTCTCAGCTAACTACATTAGGGTACTCGATCTTTATTGCTTCGTTAAATTTGCAAAAGCCATGAAAGAATTAGTATTAAAGCTATTTTCAAAACAACATTAACCCTTAGAGACATATTTGTTTTTGCAGTCTGCTGAAATTATTAAATGAGAGAAAACGGCATACAGATCTGGGCTAACTTTACACAAACTGCCCTGCATTCTGGTGGCCTATTTACTGAATTCGACAAAGTCATTGGTGCACAGCAACAGAGACTGTGTGTGTAACCATTAACTTCACAAAAAAAAAAAATGAAGTCAGTTTGTTGGGTCAGGGTCTAATTTGAAAATAAACTCCCCTATGTTGACTTTCTCATGATTATGTAACCTAGAATGTTCTTATCAACACAGGAGCATATTGTTCTCAATCTTGCCATGAGACCACAAACAGAGGATTCAGAAGGTGGGGAATAGGGGCAATAGGTGTAGTATGAATAACTATGAAAATATGGCAAGATATTAGCCCCCATAGAGCAAGCAGTTAATGTATGCACCTAAATGTTAACAAAATAAAGAATTTATTCAACAACCCAACCCGACACAACCAACCACAGCTTAAAAAAGAAACGTGCTTCAGTAACCGACGTAATTTTCTATATTGATAAATAAAATGTGTAAATGTAAACGGATGTTAATTTCATATATTTAATTCTCATTGCAAATAGGGTTCTTCTACAGTCTATAATTTCTTTTTATTGAAAAATAAAAAAATATATATAGAAAATCCAAGTAATTTTGAGCTACCCAATACCAGAACTCTGACATTTTCCACCAAAGATGTCAATGCCGGTAACACGTTGGTTTCTGCTGACTACTAATGTTGCATTCCACCACTCATCACACATCATCTGAATACAATCAAATTATAGATCAACTGATTAGGATTTTACTGACCAATACCGTCTTCTTTTTTTCTGATCCGCTGATTTTGATTTGGCCAAATCTAGAGCTTTACCAATTACAAAGCCATTTATCTAAACTTTTTTAATCAACAATTAAAAGCAACAGACTTCAATTCAATTCAAAAATACTTTATTAATCCTAAAGGGGAACACTGACCATTAAAGAAAAAAAGAGCAGCAGGTTCCTGATAAAGTATCTCACAAAGTTGAGTAAACCTTACATCTTTTCATGGAACAACACTGAAGATATGACATTTTCATACAACGTAAAGTTTACAGTGTACTTAGACCATATGCCGCACACTGCTTTAAATTGGTCTGCTGTCGTCCCTGAACCATGGCCTGTGGTCTGATGAGACCAAGATAAACGTATTTGGTTCAGATGGCATCAGTTCTGTGTGACGGCAACCAGGTTAGCAATACAAAGACAAGCGTGTGTGCAGGGCAATATTCAAACATGATAACGACCTCAAAACACACCTCTAAGGTCACTGCCTTCCTAAAGAAACTGAGGGTAAAGGTGCTGGACTGACCAAGCATGTCTCCAGACCAAAACCCTATTTAGCATCTGTGGGGCCTTCTCACACAGAAGGTGGAGGAACACAGAATCTCCAACATTCACTAGTCATGGAGGAGAGGAAGAAGATTCCACTACCAACCTGTGAAGCTCTAATGAACTCCTAACCCAAGACAGTTAAAGCGGTGCTGGAAAATAATGGTGTCCAAACAAAATACTGATACTTTGGTGGCACTTTTGACATTTTTACTTAAGGGTTTCTCTCACTTTTGTTGCCAGCGGTTTGGACATTAATGGATGAGTGTCGAGTTATTTTGAAGTGACGGCACATTTACACTGTTATACAAGCTGTACACTGACTACTTTGCATTGTATCACAGTGTACTATATTTGGGGTTGTCTTATAAAACCATATAATGAAACATTAAAAAAAAATGTAAGGTGCATACTCACTTCTGTGATGATACTGTAGTACCCTTGAATCCAAAAGCATTAAGGAATTACAAAAATATTCCCATTTTTGCATCGAAAGGTATATCTATAAACCTCATCAGATTTTTACTGAATTCAAAACAAACTTTATCAAATAACAGTAAATTTGTTATATAATTTTATTCTAGGCAAACAGAAAATAAATACTTACAAATTGATGCATTCATTTTAATCAGTTGCTTTGTATTTATGTCATTAGTATAAATACAGTTCAAACGATTTGCAGATTGATCAAGATATATGCATTAAAATGAGGTCAAACTGAGCCAGAAATCCATTAATATATTTTATGAAAGAAATAGTACATATATGAAAAGACCTATTGTGTAAGAAATCCTACAAACTCTGTTTAACAAGCAGGGGAAAACAAACCAATTTGGAAAGCACAGATAAAATAAAAACGAAATCCAAAGGTCGGTGGTGCGAAACGACAGTAATAACCAAAAGAAAACAAGAACAAGAAAATGGAAGTATGGAAGAATAAGGAAGAATGAATAAGGGACTGCTCTACATTAACATACAATTGCTTGAGAATGGGCTGTAAAGGATCAATCTTCAATTATCCAGGAGGCAGCCTCCTGTGACAAACGTGATTGAACTGTTTAGAACTTTTGCCCTTTCCTCTGAACTAAGCTAAAACACATTTAACCAGATGATGGACAACTTGCACAACAAACCCAGTCACATTTTCACAGAACTAAGTTCTTTCACTTGGTTCACTGTGGGTGGGCGTCGCAGTATTAAAACTGATATTAACAATAAGTCAGACAGGCAACCAGGCAAACTAAACAACACTGGCCAATTACAAAACCATTTCATTCTCACCAGGGACCAAGATGACCTCAGAGAGGACAACTCATCAGGTTCACTGTTGTCTGTGTTGTCCTCGGTGGTGCTCCCCAGGACCTCCCAGTTTACCCAGGATCTCTGCCTCTTCATCTCAATAAGTGGAGTGGAGGCCTTACTTTACAGACCTCAGGATACTCTCCTGGGACCAAAAACTTTTACCTTTGGATTCCGGCGATACTTTAACGCTGCCATCCTGAATCCAATATTCAATAGGACCCACCTACTCACCTTTGAATGATCGCCCTTGGGGTAAATACAGATATGTTATCGGCAACTGTTGTCAATTGTGCAAGACTGCCGTAAACACTGCCATCTTTTTACTGGGATTTACGCTTCAGAATGTGTACTTGTACTCATCCAGTGAGCTGCCAGGGCACAAAGATGTGAGCCAATTGGATGGGATCTTTACAGTGGCAGTGCACGGCTGATAAGGTAAAGCCAATTCCTATGAACGACTATGCAATGTTTTCTCCTGATAAGAGTAAAAGCTGAAGGGGGTAAAAAAACAAGCAGTTGTCGTCTGCACCCAGTTCTTGTCACATGTACATTACAATCTTTAATGTGTGTTCTTGTTATTGTGCATGACTTATCAGGTGGAGGTCAACAACACCAAGTTGATAAAGTCCAGCCTATAGTTTATCCAGTGTCCTGGACTCCAACATGCTTTCTGCTGCTGATTATCAATAGAACGCTGATTAAATGAACAAGTGATTACAAAACAAACTGAAACCTGTAAACACCGAAAGCATGAGAACTCCAGGAATTGCTCTATGTCTACAGTCAGCACGTTTCCTAACGATAGTTATGTGACTAGTTAATAGATGAAATGCAGTCCAAGTAGTAATGACAAAAACATGTTTTTCTCATTAAAAACCCTCCCTGATTTGGCCACCAGGGGTACCCTGGCTTGTTTTCTTGCTATGCTAAAACTTGTTCTGAAAGTGAAAACAGCAATGAATACAAAAGACAAAGGAAACTACTTCCATTGAGGTGTGAAATGTTAGAGGTGAGAACAGTTTTAGCAACTAGTTTTGCAAATATGTATGATATACATAATACTAAGGGATATAATGGCATCTCACAATGTTAAAATGTGATCATTTTCTCATCTAGAGGAAGTGTCTCACAAAGCACTGTCGATTTGTTGTCAGCATTACTTCACTGTGGCTAAATTAGCATTAAAAACCTATTACCAATGGGCAATACAGTAGACAAAACCTAAATGGTGATAGAGTCAAAGGCAGGAAAAGAACAATTTGTAAGCACCCTGCTTATAAACAATGCTGAAGTTAGCATCTGATTTTCACAGTTCAATATCTAAAACCCTTCTACTAGTAAAACATGACCTGAATTATTTTACAATACCTACAGATTTTTTAAATGCAATTTATGGTTTGTTAACTCCTTACTGGTGGAAACAAAAACACTGAAGCGTTCAATGATTGTTTTGGATACCACTGAGTAAAAAGTGTAACCAAAGAGTTTTTTGTTGTTGTTTTTTTTAAGAAATTTGAACTGGAATTGATCAGCTGGACATTAAAGTACTGAGACTGATCGAAACAGAACTGAAAGTTCTATACTGAGCCAATATATGGGAAAACAGTTTATGATCTGCAAATGCTTTACTCTTTCTGCAACAAAATAATGAACCGGAATAATTCTATACTGAACTGTGATTTGTTAACATACAGTCTTTAGATTGTGGAGCCTTCAATCTATATGTAAACCACAAAGAACGGTGATTTCTAAGTGGTTATTTTTCTGTAGTACTAGAAGCACCTTGGATAGCTTTCCTGAGTAAAAACATTGGGCAACTGTTGTACATATGTACTTATGCCAAAACCGGACTTCGGTTTTCAACACAGATTACAGATTAGTAAAGTCTCATCTTCTACTGCGAACCTAACAGCACAGACAGACAAGTCTTCTTAGCTGAATGTTTCTCCCAATGATGACCTGAGTAACCCATTTAAAAACGTAAGATAACACTGATCAGGTCAGCTGATGCTAACTCCCTGTATTTTCGCCACCTTCACAGTTACAAACAGCTTTAACCAGAAAATGTACTATCAGAAATCAAGGCAACAAAACACGAGACACGTCTTGCACGCTGAAATAAACGCGCGGAAATACAAAGAGAAAACGAAAACAAAAACACTATCTGTTTTAATCGGCATTGTTTCTCAGTTTTATACATTAACCTCATGATAACTTGAATGAAACACAGTTGACAGATAAATGAATGGAGACGGGGCTCTGCTAAGCTCAGCTAGCTTCACTGTTGTCGCCTGGTTGGACCTTACCGTTAATTAACGTCAAACGACCGGACAAATGACAGCAAGTCCGTCGGCAGATGGTTTCGACGAAGTCTCCGTATGTCAATTTATTTGTTCGATAAATAAATTACAACTCCACGAATGTTTGGCTCACGGTCAAATAATCTACATATGGCTAAACGGTAGCTTACCCAGCTTAAGATGCTAGCTACCATTAGCCAATGGTAGAACCAGAAATAAACGTTAACACGGAGCTGCGGACGCACAACATTTGTCGAAATCCTTCCCCTGATAAGCTCTTACCGCTCGGTTCCTTCAGCGAACTGCTGCCTACACTGGAAAGTTGTGATGTCTTCAGTGAGTCCCCATCATTTTCTCCGTGAAACTCCTCTGAAGCCTCTTGACGTGTCCCTGCTCGGACCACCGCGACTGACTGGTGTGTGTGTGTCTGTGTGTGTGTGTGTGTGTTGAGGTGAAAAGACACTCAGTCGCACAGAGTCTGCGCAGCTGGTGGGACGGTCCACAACTCACAGCTGATTAATTATTTAGTTGTTAACAATGTATGTCCATGCAAATCAAGGCCAGGGAATTTTTTAAGTTTTTTATAAAAAATTTTGTTGAACTTTTGCATTTTTTCTTATGTTATTTTTAGCCACCTCAACACAAAACAACCTGACGGTAGGGAAATAAATTTTTTGTTTGCTTTAATTTCTTTTAACTTTCTATATTTTGTAGTATTGTTGATTTATTTATTATTTTCGTTTGTATTACTTTGCAGTTCATTTGTAAATTTGTATTTTCAGCCATTTTCATATCTGTTGTGCCACATATTTCAGATAAAATAGACTTGATTGATCTCACAATTTGTATATTTTTGTCTGACTCTGTTTTTTGTTTTTTTATTGTTGTTGTTGTTCTTTTGCATCCTATATTCCATATAAAGATGCAGCAATAAACTGACCAGAGATTGTCTTCTGCCAAGTTTCTCCTGTAAACCCCAAGTACTTGAAGACCTGTCTTTTTTCTAATTTATTAAATGCATCAAAATTTATATCTCCACCCATTTTTGTGTATAAATGTACACACCAACTGTATGTATATTTTTTGTACAGTTATTGAATTTAATAAAACTTAGATAAAGATAAGGGGCATATGATTTGATGAATAATTAGGGATAATCCAACAATCCCTTGTTTTTTTTAATGGAGAGCCTTAGAATATTTCTATCTCCCTACTCCTCTGCACAGAAGCCCCCATAAACATGCAAGTACGTAGACTCAGGGTCTCCAGGGTTAACCGCAAGCTTATGTTATTTCTGTCAGGCTGTACTGGAAAGTATTATGTGGTATGGCATGTCAGCGTGGTATGGTAATCTCTCTGTGCAATTAAAATCGAAACTCAGTCATCTGGTCCACACTGCAATAAGAGTCATAGGTAGGACAAATAATTCCTCCCTGCAATCCATTTAGGAGGAGTCTGTCCTCAGACCTCCTCACAAAGTATGGTCATATCCTCAATTCACAATATGAACTGTTACCATCTGGCAAAAGGTACCCACTTGCAAACAAACCTAATAGATTCAAATATTAATTTGTCCCCACCTCCATCAGATTATTCAATATGGTAGGCGTAAGGATGAGGATTAATTAGTCAAGTTATGCTCTGGTGTGATTGTATGTTTCTAGAAACGAAATATGTTCTCCATGCCAAAGCCTCACTGTGGAGATTTATTCTAAGTACAAAAATAAGAGACTTGAAAAAGGTTTGGTTCCAGAATGACTATTTTCAGGTTTTCTCTTTGGGCTCTAAGTGAACTGCACACGTAATAAAAACAAGAATAAATCAGATTAATTATGGGTGACCATTTGTGCATTTTAGGAGAGGCTTTTTACTACAAAGAGTATGTTATCTAGAGATTTTTGAAGGCCTCTAAAGCCACCGCAGCTGTATTATGAGAGTAACTCTAATGAGAAACAGGATATTTAACTTGTTTATTACTGACTTAGCCTCAAACCAAATGTTTCGAGGCAGTTTATCACAGGCTTCCTCTTTATTGTACCTGAAATACTACATTCCTCCTTTTGTCAGAGGAAATTTTGGAGTGCAAAAAAATGGGGTGAGTTAGGAAGACAGGCTCCTGTCTATTCCAGTCATACCTGCACTGAGGTTTACGGGACATGAAAGACCACTTTAAATGAACAATTGTATTCCTAGTGTGTGTGTTGCCACAGTACCATTACTTCTGTACATCTGCCACAAAATGCTGACATGACTTGTATTTGTAGCTTGCAGACAGTTTATTACATCCAAACCAAAGATTAAACATGAAATGAAGCTGATCTCTGTTAAACATCTCAGGTTTTTTGGTAGGCCAATGCATATTTAATGCTGTTTATTTATTTATATATTTATAATTTTATGTTAGGTAGTCAACAATTCAAAGGTAAGCCAAGTGTAATACTTTAATAAAATTGGAAAATGTTTTGTATTTGAAATATTAATATTCAACTTCCATATGTAAGACTGAACTCATGCCAAGCAACTGCTAACACAAAGTCCTTTCTTTATTTTTAATTGTCAGTCAGTCAGTCAGAAATGTTTAATTGTTTCCTTCTTTGTTATTTTAAAAGCTCCTAAGCCCAGAGCATGTAAGAAGCATGAGAATTAATGTAAGATTTGTTTAACAGCTTTATTGCACCAGCATGTGCCTTGGTAATATTACTTAGAGACAGCTCAGTGAATTATCTCCATTTTCATTCTGACATTTAGTCTTTCTTCTCTTTGCTCTCCTCGTCAGGGTTGTACACGCTGACAGTGAACTCGCCGGCCTCCTTGCCGTACTTGTTCTTCACAATGAGAGCGTATTTGCCAGAATCGACCGTGGTGACGGCGGCGATCGTAATGCTGGCGAATTTGCCATGCTCAAACTTCAGGGTGTAGTGGTTGTCGGACACCAGCTCCTTGTCGTTCTTCACCCAGCACACCTCAGGCGTGGGCTCGCCCCACACGTTGCCAGTCAGGTTCAGGGACTGAGGAGGAAAGAGAATTTTGCAGAAGGTCTTTCAAACATACATTCAAAAGGAGATTTCATTAGGCTTCAAAGGAAAGAGGCACTCAAAGGAATGACACAATGATGAACAGAGGTTCAGAGTGTGTTTGTGGTGAAATTATTTAGGTCCTTTACCTTGCCCTCTTGGATCGCAACCACATCTGGCAGGCCTCCAACAACACGAGCACGATCTAAGTAAGAAAAACAAGATCAAAAGCTAAAAATATTAGTATTTGCTTGTGGACAACATATTTTTTACCTACCTTGCTCTTTGAGTAGTTAAGTGTATGTGTATCTCAATACATTAGAATATAAACATCAAGTTAATCTATTTTAGTAATTCAGTGGTATACATTTTCGTTGTAGACATACTGATATATTTCAAGCATTTATTTATTTTATTTTGATGACAGCTTACAGCTAATGGAAACCCAAAATTCAGTTTCTCATAAAAAGTTTAAATTAGCCCAATAAAAAAGGATTTCTAATGCACTATCTACTGAGAAGTAAGTATATGTACTGTACTGTATATGCACCAATATTTTTTCGGGGATAATGATGCATGAATCATTGTATCAGTTCTGCATGGCATGGAGGTCATCTGCCTGGGGCTCTGCTGAGGTCTTAAAGCTCAGGTTGCTTAAATAGCAGCATTCAGTTCATTTGTGTGGTTGGGCAGGTTTTTCTCATCTTTCCCTTGACAATACACTATGAAGTTTAGATCAGAAGAGTTTGCTGACTAATCAAGCCAATCAGTCACACAATGAAAATCAAACCACTTTTGGCAGTGTTGACAGGTGCCAAGTCTTGCTGGAAAATGCTAACAAAATCAGCCCCTCCCTCAGCTCTAAAATGTCCTGGTAAATTGCTACGTTGACTTTGAACTTGAGAAAACACAGTGAATACTATGGGGTAAGAGCGCTGTCAAAAACGATGTGTATGTAAAGACGGAAATGTGTGCATATTAATCAATAGTTGTGCATAAGTAAAATCAAAAAGAGGTATTGTATAATTTTTCTATGAGAATACAAAATAAAATGTTACAGCTTCAAGAAATTGCAAACACAAAGTTCAAGTTTACAGTTGTGGTTTATTCTTTGTGAATACAATATGCTATAACAGTTTGTGAATACGATTTCTTTTCTTTGAGAATACAAATGTACAGGTCCTTCTCAAAATATTAGCATATTGTGATAAAGTTCATTATTTTCCATAATGTCATTATGAAAATTTAACATTCATATATTTTAGATTCATTGCACACTAACTGAAATATTTCAGGTCTTTTATTGTCTTAATACGGATGATTGTGGCATACAGCTCATGAAAACCCAAAATTCCTATCTCACAAAATTAGCATATTTCATCCGACCAATAAAAGAAAAGTGTTTTTAATACAAAAAACGTCAACCTTCAAATAATCATGTACAGTTATGCACTCAATACTTGGTCGGGAATCCTTTGGCAGAAATGACTGCTTCAATGCGGCGTGGCATGGAGGCAATCAGCCTGTGGCACTGCTGAGGTCTTATGGAGGCCCAGGATGCTTCGATAGCGGCCTCTAGCTCATCCAGAATGTTGGGTCTTGAGTCTCTCAACGTTCTCTTCACAATATCCCACAGATTCTCTATGGGGTTCAGGTCAGGAGAGTTGGCAGGCCAATTGAGCACAGTGATACCATGGTCAGTAAACCATTTACCAGTGGTTTTGGCACTGTGAGCAGGTGCCAGGTCGTGCTGAAAAATGAAATGCTCCAAAATCTCCTGATAGCTAGCTGCATTGACCCTGCCCTTGATAAAACACAGTGGACCAACACCAGCAGCTGACACGGCACCCCAGACCATCACTGACTGTGGGTACTTGACACTGGACTTCTGGCATTTTGGCATTTCCTTCTCCCCAGTCTTCCTCCAGACTCTGGCACCATGATTTCCGAATGACATGCAGAATTTGCTTTCATCCAAAAAAAGTACTTTGGACCACTGAGCAACAGTCCAGTGCTGCTTCTCTGTAGCCCAGGTCAGGCGCTTCTGCCGCTGTTTCTGGTTCAAAAGTGGCTTGACCTGGGGAATGCGGCACCTGTAGCCCATTTCCTGCACACGCCTGTGCACGGTGGCTCAGGATGTTTCTACTCCAGACTCAGTCCACTGCTTCCGCAGGTCCCCCAAGGTCTGGAATCGGCCCTTCTCCACAATCTTCCTCAGGGTCCGGTCACCTCTTCTCGTTGTGCAGCGTTTTCTGCCACACTTTTTCCTTCCCACAGACTTCCCACTGAGGTGCCTTGATACAGCACTCTGGGAACGGCCTATTAGTTCAGAAATGTCTTTCTGTGTCTTACCCTCTTGCTTGAGGGTGTCAATAGTGGCCTTCTGGACAGCAGTCAGGTCGGCAGTCTTACCCATGATTGGGGTTTTGAGTGATGAACCAGGCTGGGAGTTTTAAAGGCCTCAGGGATCTTTTGCAGGTGTTTAGAGTTAACTCGTTGATTCAGATGATTAGGTTCATTGCTCGTTTAGAGACCCTTTTAATGATATGCTAATTTTGTGAGATAGGAATTTTGGGTTTTCATGAGCTGTATGCCAAAATCATCCGTATTAAGACAATAAATTACCCTGAAATATTTCAGTTAGTGTGCAATGAATCTAAAATATATGAATGTTAGATTTTCATTATGACATTATGGAAAATAATGAACTTTATCACAATATGCTAATATTTTGAGAAGGACCTGTACATCAGGTGACTTGGTGTCACGTGATCTCAGGCTCAGAATATAGTGGGTGGAGTTATACAGTGATGTTCAGTAGGTGGCGGTATGCACCTCTGAATTTGTTGTGAACCGCCAGCAGAAGAAGAGAAGAAGAAGTAGGAGCACTAGCGCTAAGATGACGGGCCAAGAAACTACGGTACAAAGCCAGGTAATGTTAAAAGGTTTATATATGTCTTAATGTCGTTAATATATGCTCTTGGTCCGTTCTTTTGGCGCTAGTGCTGCTACTTCTTCTTCTCTTCTTCTGCTTACGGTTCGCAACAAATTCAGAGGTGCATACTGCCACCTACTGTACATCATTTTATAACTCCACCCACTATATCCTGAGCCTGAGATCACGTGACACCAAGTCGCGTAAATTCGTATTCTCAAAGAAAATAAATCGTATTCACAAACTGTTATAGCATATTGTATTCATAAAGAATAAACCACAACTGTAAACTTGAACTTTGTGTTTGTAATTTCTTGACGCTGTAACATTTTATTTTGTATTCTTCTAGAGAAAATAAATACCTCTTTTGGATTTTATGTGTGCACAACCATTGACTAATATGCACACATTTCCGTCTTTACATACACATTGTTTTTGATAGCGTTCTTACCCCATAGAACACACATTAGCAGATTACACAGCACCCCAAATCATCACTGATTGTGGAAACTTCACATTGGACCTCAACAACTTTCTGTGCCTCTCCAATCTTCCTACAGATTCTCGGACCTTGATTTCTGAAATGCAAAATGTACTTTTATCTGAGAAGAAGGGTTCGGTAAGAGTAATTTTTCTTCTTAGCCCAGGTAAGATGCTTCTGACATTGCCTCTGTTTCATAACACAAGTAATGCGGCAGTTGTAGCCCGTTTCGTAGGTGTGTGCAGCCCACACCTTGTGAATCTTCCCGTAACTCATAAATGGATTTTGCTCCACAATCCTCTCAAGGCTGTGGATATCTGTTTTTTTCAACCACGCTTTTTCCTTCCACTTAACTTTCCATTAATACACGAGGTTATAGAACTATGTAAAGCGAGAGCCTCAGTAGCAATGAAAATCATCAGCTTGCCCCCCTTGTGGAGTGCGTTGCTAAACAACTGTCAATTCACCAGTCTTCCCCTGAATTGCATAGGCCAAGACCATAAACAACACATGTATGTTTAAAATCATTTTTCTGCTTGGTCTTATGTAATATTCAAATTTTGAGAGAAGCTGAATTTTGGGTTTGAAATAGGGTTTTTGTTGGCTGTAGGCCATTGTCATTAAAGTTCATAGAAATAAAAGCTTGAAATACATAATTTTGTGAGTAATAAATCCATAAAATATGGGTTTCATTTAAACTAGGAAAATGTTACATTATTTCATGAAAGACCATGACCAGGAAAACTAGGAGGAAGAATCACTTACTTCTCTCAGCAATTGCTGCCGCTCTACAGAAAGAAAGAGACATGAGAATGTCAGAAGTGTCTAAAAATGTTATCAGGGTTATTAATAAGTTATACAATAACAGGAAATGTGTTGTGTGTCTCTAGAAGGCTCACAAAGTACATGCCGCTTATTTTAGCTTTGAGACAGTTTTTGCTATTTATGCACATAAACATCCTTGAATGCAAAAATACAGCATTACACACATGAATAATGGAGTTAGATGAGTTTGTTTACTTACTTGAGCCTTTGGAATTCTTCAAATGCCTCTTCCCATGCTGCAAAACAGCATATTAGCATTTATGATTAGAAAGATACTAATAAAACTAAATCAAATAGGATGTAATTTTTTATAATGAGGAGCAACTCTCTCCTTTTGAGTGAAAAACTTTCCCTTACCCTTGCCAGTCAGATCCAAGACCCTCTTCACGCCATCCTTGCCATCAAAGATATCCATGGTGTACTTGCCCTTGTCCTTCTCGGTGGGTTCATTGATCTTAAGCCAAAGCTGCTCCCCTGTGACGCCAGACTTAACTCTCTCTGAGGCTGCAATCTTGGCATCTCTGATCAAGAAATCCAGAGCACACAGATCAAGTGGTTAAGACTGCTTTTTTATTTAGAATCCAGAACACTTCAGTGTGGCAGTTTCAAGGGTCCGCTTCAATCCCTACTAATCTAGCTTTTAAAGTCTATATTATGAGAAAATACCATGTTAACAGTATCCGTTGATTGTTTCCTGATGATTTTCATTACCATCAAAACATAATGCAAACAAACTGAGTGTATATAAACAGAAATATTTAAATGTTCAAATCAGATTTCCTCTATACAGGTCCTTCTCAAAATATTAGCATATTGTGATAAAGTTCATTATTTTCCATAATGTAATTATGAAAATTTAACATTCATATATTTTAGATTCATTGCACACTAACTGAAATATTTCAGGTCTTTTATTGTCTTAATACGGATGATTTTGGCATACAGCTCATGAAAACCCAAAATTCCTATCTCACAAAATTAGCATATTTTATCCGACCAATAAAAGAAAAGTGTTTTTAATACAAAAAACGTCAACCTTCAAATAATCATGTACAGTTATGCACTCAATACTTGGTCGGGAATCCTTTTGCAGAAGTGACTGCTTCAATGCGGCGTGGCATGGAGGCAATCAGCTTGTGGCACTGCTGTGGTCTTATGGAGGCCCAGGATGCTTCGATAGCGGCCTTTAGCTCATCCAGAGTGTTGGGTCTTGAGTCTCTCAACGTTCTCTTCACAATATCCCACAGATTCTCTATGGGGTTCAGGTCAGGAGAGTTGGCAGGCCAATTGAGCACAGTGATACCATGGTCAGTAAACCATTTACCAGTGGTTTTGGCACTGTGAGCAGGTGCCAGGTCATGCTGAAAAATGAAATCTTCATCTCCATAAAGCTTTTCAGCAGATGGAAGCATGAAGTGCTCCAAAATCTCCTGATAGCTAGCTGCATTGACCCTGCCCTTGATAAAACACAGTGGACCAACACCAGCAGCTGACACGGCGCCCCAGACCATCACTGACTGTGGGTACTTGACACTGGACTTCTGGCATTTTGGCATTTTCTTCTACCGAGTCTTCCTCCAGACTCTGGCACCTTGATTTCCGAATGACATGCAGAATTTGCTTTCATCCGAAAAACGTACTTTGGACCACTGAGCAACAGTCCAGTGCTGCTTCTCTGTAGCCCAGATCAGGCGCTTCTGCCGCTGTTTCTGGTTCAAAAGTGGCTTGACCTGGGGAATGCGGCACCTGTAGCCCATTTCCTGCACACGCCTGTGCACGGTGGTTCTGGATGTTTCTACTCCAGACTCAGTCCACTGCTTCCGCAGGTCCCCCAAGGTCTGGAATCGGCCCTTCTCCACAATCTTCCTCAGGGTCCGGTCACCTCTTCTCGTTGTGCAGCGTTTTCTGCCACACTTTTTCCTTCCCACAGACTTCCCACTGAGGTGCCTTGATACAGCACTCTGGGAACAGCCTATTCGTTCAGAAATTTCTTTCTGTGTCGTACCCTCTTGCTTGAGGGTGTCAATAGTGGCCTTCTGGACAGCAGTCAGGTCGGCAGTCTTACCCATGATTGGGGTTTTGAGTGATGAACCAGGCTGGGAGTTTTAAAGGCCTCAGGAATCTTTTGCAGGTGTTTAGAGTTAACTCGTTGATTCAGATGATTAGGTTCATAGCTCGTTTAGAGACCCTTTTAATGATATGCTAATTTTGTGAGATAGGAATTTTGGGTTTTCATGAGCTGTATGCCAAAATCATCCGTATTAAGACAATAAAAGACCTGAAATATTTCAGTTAGTGTGCAATGAATCTAAAATATATGAATGTTAAATTTTCATAATGACATTATGGAAAATAATGAACTTTATCACAATATGCTAATATTTTGAGAAGGACCTGTATGGTCAAATCAAGACACACATAGTTCATCAGAACCAGGACTCTGAATTTTGTTTTAAATTTAAAACCCTTTCTGACTATTTTGTACTAAACAGGTTTTCTTCTGGTCTTTTTCTTTGCTTAACATTGACCTTAAAGGTTTTTGATAAAAATCTTGCTAAATCAGATTATTTACAGCATAATGATGAAAGTAAACACTAATAAACGTATGAATAAACTGCTATACAAAATAATCTTCAACTATATTACAATTTGATGCATGTTGGTCAATCCCTTGATAATAATAAATTGGACCATAATTTTTAGGGTGTAAAATAAATCTATGATGTCAATGTTACGTACTTGTGAAGCCAACCAACAGGCAGATTCTCATCATAATATGTGACATTGGAGTAGAGGATGATGCCATTTTCAGTACTCATAATTTGGACGTCACTTGAAGAATTAGCTGCAAGGAAAATAGGAAAAACAGTGTTTTCTTTGACACACTGTTGACACACTGTGGACCATGGAGAAATTGTTATGCAGTGAGACATAGGTGCAGACATTGGCGCTGTTTTCATTTTGTGTGTTTCTCGTATAAATTGTTCTTCAGCGTTAATAGTGACTCACCAATAACTCTGAAAAGCTCATTCATTACAGCTTGATATCCTGGGGAAAATAACATAAATAATATTTATTTGATCTTTATGAATACTTTAATGCAACTTTAACAGGTTTGTACCTTTCCTCTGAATTTTCTGCTAGCAAAATCTAGAAAGAGTTGCTCACCTGCTTCTGTTAGGTTGAAGGCGCTCTTATCTTTTCCTCTCTCGTCTCTCAGGAAGACCTCATAAATACCTGCATCTTGTTTGGAGATCTAATTTTTCAAAAAGCCACATGAGTATCCTTGAGACAATAAAGATTTATCTTCCAAATTAAATTACACGGGAACACAATATAATTCTTGAGACAGTATAAATATTGTTCAGACAGTATTAAAGCAAGACAGTGACCAGCTAAACTGAAAAGCCAAGCTTTTCTGCCGCCCATGATGCTGTAGGCGTTAAAACATGGAATGATGGAGGAAAACATGAAAAAGGTAAGACACAGAGGACACATGGAGACATTAGGCGAAAACTTATGGCAGATAGATTATGTCCAGACTTTAGGTCTTGGTGGCAGGGGAACGTCCTTTGATGATGTTTTTTTCCTTCCTTTCTTATGCTCTTCTATATTAACCCACTGTAAATTAGACAAATGAGCCGGTTAATGCAAATGCGACCGACAAGAACTTATGCAATGACACCAACCCTTTGGTTTGTAATGAAAGATCAATATAACTTCTCTGGCACTTTTACTGATAAAACAGATCAAGAGTCTGACAAAGGCAGTTATCATTGTTTAATTGAAGTTGCTAGAGGAGTTTAATTGAATTTAGAGTTAGAGATGAAATGAATGAATGAAGCACATAGATAAACCACATGCTATAGATCCAATGTGTAGTTCTGATGAGAAATTTGCATAGACTGATCATCGGCATGAATGTTTTGTTTTTTCATTAGTGTCTTTTAATGATGCATTTGATCGTTTCTTTTTCCATGGTGGTTTAATTATAAGATATACAACTTCAATTATTTTTAAAAAGCTCCACAAGTTTGAACCTAATGTGGATTTTCTCTAAACCATACAGGATATTATACGTACAGCCTGAAATATGTAGATACACCTACAATAATATTTTCTTTACAGTTCCTTAGCAAGATGCATTTCAAATTTATTTGGTTCAAAACTCGTTAAGCTGCGCATAGAACACGTGCTTTTTTGTAGTCATCAACAAGCTTCTGGCATAAACTGTCTCCCTCTCTCATAATCATTTAGACTTTAGGTTTTTCTGAGTTCTGTGTTTATTTGGTTCTTTCTTGTGTTCAATAGCAGATAAATGTATTCCCAAATTTCTCTGTGCCAGCATTGATCGGGGTTTTTTCCCACGTTCCACTGCAGTAATTCTAGTCATTCGCCCTCAATATTTCTGCTCATGCTCCCCCTATAGCTCTAGCACATTGCTTTCATTACACTGACCTGTTCCTCGCACCAATAATCATTGTTCCAGAATTGAATCTCTTTGTTTTTAACCACTTTATGCTGGATTCTCCTGTTGTCAGCCAATTGTTTCTCTGTTTGGCTTCCAGTTGGGCTCATTCTGTGCTCTTCCAAGTTTGTGAGTCTGTTCTTTGTTTTGTCATTAAATCACTTGGGCATGACTCTGCCTGCCTCCTGACTGTGTTCAGTTCCTTCTTAACTAAAACTTATGCCGTCCTCAGATGAACAGAAATTGGAACAACAGAGGCTGACAACAGTGACCACTTTTACGTCACAACGGGCCTGGTAAGTGAAGAAAAAAAACGACGGCTTGCTCTCAGATGAACAGATTCAAGCATAACTGAAAACCGCATCTGCATACATAGGGAGTCCAAATGCCTTCTGCAGAAATGTATGATGCTTTGATGAGACAAGGATTGAGGTCCACACTGACAAGAATGTTTAGAGGAGTTGAGGAGACCTGAACAGCAGCTAGATGAGTTTAACTTGGACACAACAGGGTGTGTCAATAGGACTGACCTCAAACACACATCTAAACTTATTTTGGAATAAATGAAACAACCTGACATTGACCCAGATTAGCCCTGATCTTAACCCTGTTATTTATAATTAATCCACCCCAGACAAATACTGTTCAAATGCATCAGTAAAAGCCCAAATTTAATATCGCTATTGGTTAATATGAATGAATAAATAAACTTCTGACCAGAACTGTGTGGACTGAAAAAGTCCTCATTTGTCAAAAACAAATTAAATGTAACAATTCAATTTGTTTATTCAAATTCCTCAGTAGAACAATCTACTGTTTTAAGTCTAGCAGTGCTTAGGTGACACTATGAAAGGTAAATATATATCTATATAGAACAGCATTTTTATGTTTTATTCTATGTGTCAGAGGGGTATGAATAGCAACACAACATTTTGTAAAGCTCTACAATGAACGCTGAGCTCCATTCCTGCATCGATTTCAGCACTTTACTCATAAGCACCCAACTCCTCACAAAGTACACCCTCGGTCTAACAGACTGACCTTTCCAATATTAAAGGTCAGCTCACTGTCCTTTTTCTCGATTTTCTCAGCATCCTCATCCTCCTCTGCAATCTCAATGCAGTCCTTAGACCAAATGATCTCGGTCTCTGGTTTGATATTTCCAATCTGTAGAAGAAGGAAGTGATCAATTTGGGGCACATGAATTAAAAGGTTAATATCAGCAGCCTCATATTGTTAAAGTTTTTTTTCACCTTGCATTTTAACAGCACATTGCATTCTGGAGTGACAGTAAACCCAAGGTACTCAACAAAATGAGGACCTGTTCATAGTAAACAGAATAGTTAGAGAAACATAGAAATAAGCAAAAATCTTAATATGTTGGAGGTAAGACATTACTCCTTGCCTTGTTTCCTGACCCATTCTGCCCTCTCAAACTCAGATTTCCTTTGTAGCTCCCTGAATTCTGCATTAAAGCAAGAAACATATTCATTCTTAGACACTTTTTTCAAAATCACAGATAAACGTACCACAAATACAAAAAGATAAAGAATGATCTGCTGCCCCTCAGTGGATATATTCTTCACCTGCAGAGTAGCGTTTTGTCATTATTAACAGTCTGTATGTTCAGATCTATTCTTTGTATGTAAGATCTTACCATCTCCAATTAGCACTAGACTGGTGGTGCCCTTAGCCTTGCCATCCACCAGGTTAAAGGTAAATGTTCCCTCATCAGTGAGTTCAAGAGAGTCCATAAACAGTTCGATAAGCCCAGTGGACTTGTCGAACTTCATTGTGTATTTCTGCAGATGGGGAAGCACAAAAACACACAGCTTTCAGCACTAATGCTGATTAAAACAATACATGTGCATTTATATTTCCATTCATTCCCACCTTTCCTTGCTCAATGATGACATCATTGAAGACATAGTCCACTTGGCAGGAAGAAGTGAATTTCTCCATCTCGGCCCAGAACCGCACTCGGCCTTTCTCGAGAAGCTCCATGGCCATTTCATTCTTGAAGGGAATAACTGAAAAGTACAGCAGTTATTTAAGCATTAAACACAACCAAGTGCCTGAGACATGGAATGATTAGCTTCATTTTCAAAAGCGATTTGCTAATTCATATCTGCATAAACAAAAATATAAATACTTGAATTAGTGAAATTTGAGCCAGTTTTAATATTCACCAGGGAACCTGTGTTCATGGCTAAGGTCCAGGAGACGCAGCAGAGCTGTCAAGCAGGAAGAAATGTAAGACAGGAGAAAAAGTTGAATTCAAACTATATTGATAAACAATACTGAATGATCTGAGTCAGTCACACATACCCCGATGTATCAAATTAATCTAAAGCAGCTGTTGAAGCAGCATAATACAGACATGTATGCACCGCCATGACTGTGGGCTGACTCACCCTCCTCAGTGAGAGTGTAGCTGGAGGAGATGCCGTCAGTATTTGTGACCATACAGGAGAAGGTGCCCAGATCTTCCAGTGAGGGACTGTTAAAGATAGCTCTGGATCTAAAGACAAGGAAACAACCACGGAAAATGCAGGACAGTGAAAAGATTACAAACATTCATAATGTTCATAAATGGCATAGAAATTATGAGCTTTTAATGATATATTTCAACCATTCTCATTTGGGGTGGACTGAAAATATTATATGCTACTTTGGCGATTTTGAAAACAAACAAAAAGTGGGGGCAAACATTTTAATTTATTAATTAAAGGAAATCGGTTAGGATTCAGGAACAACCCAGGAACCACTGGAGGTCAACGGTGAAACAAACTGAAAACTGTCCTTTCTCCAAAACCAACACCTTCAAGCACGGTGGTGGCAGCATTATGCCTTGGAGCTGTTTTGATACAAGGGATTCTGGTCCATTCCACAAGGTGTATGAAATATTTAACAAGGAAGATCCCCTCCAAATTGTGCAACTTCACCCCAAATCAACAGTTAAGATAATGGTTGAAACCTGGACACAATTCGGTGTTACAACAGGACAAAGATCCAAAACAAACATCAAAACTGGCTTTAGAATGGTCAAAGACGGCTAACATAAAACCTCTAGAAAGCCTCCGATCTCACCCCTATTGAAAATTTGAGGACTACTCTTAAAAGTCAAGTCCATGTCAGGAAACCAACCCGTTTAAAGAGCTCTATTAACTCTACCAAGAAGTCAAACATCCAGCCAAAATTATGCTAGAAACCTATTGATATGTACAAAGAACAGGTGTACGAGGTGCAATTCACTTAGAGACCTATGTGGAGTACAGAAAACTAGCTCATCCAATCCTTATTTTTCAGGTCAAAAAGAAGAAATGTTCAAATGCATAAACAAAAGCCTAAAATTAATAATCAGGGATCATAATGAGGAAACATACTTGCCCCCTTCGGTGACAATAGTCAGGCGAGATGTGTCGGTGATCTCCTGGTAATTCTTGGACCAAACAAAGTGAGAGCCTTCCTTTATCTCAGAGAACTCGAAAATCATAGAAATTACACCATTGTCATCAACATCCACAAAGATCTCTTTGGTGCCTAAAACAAAACAGACCATTTAAAATGTCAGCCAGTTCAAAATCAGATCTTAAAGATGCATGTAGACATATAAAGTGTTAAAACTTGCATCTGTACTGAGAAATAAGTCTTTCCCTAATATTCCCAGCTTCCTTGACTGGTGCAAGAACTTAATTAGGAATAGCACTTACCAGGGCGAGTCTGGGCCAGAATTGGACCCAATTCTGCGGAAGGTTTCCCAACTCCAACAAGATTCTGAGCACGCACACGAAAGACGTAGGATGTTCCCGCTGTCAGCCCAGTCACCTAAATTAGCACAGAAAGAGCCAGAGAGGAGGCACTTCAAAACATATATATGTTTTATTTTCTCGTTCGTTCGTCGTCTTCCGCTTATCCAGGACCGGGTCGCGGGGGCAGCAGACTCAGCAGAGACGCCCAGACGTCCCTCTCCCCAGACACCTCCTCCAGTTCCTCCAGGGGGAACCCAAGGCGTTCCCAGGCCAGCTGAGAGACATAGTCCCTCCAGCGTGTCCTGGGCCGTCCCCTAGGGCCTCCTCCCGATGGGACGTGCCTGGAACACCTCCCGAGGAAGGCGTCCAGGAGGCATCCGGTATAGATGCCCGAGCCACCTCAACTGGCTCCTCTCAATGTGGAGGAGCAGCGGCTCTACTCTGAGCCCCTCCCGGATGGCCGAGCTCCTCACCCTATCTCTAAGGGAGTGCCCGGCCACCCTACGGCGAAAGCTCATTTCAGCCGCTTGTATCCGTGATCTCGTTCTTTCGGTCATGACCCAAAGTTCATGGCCATAGGTGAGGGTAGGAACGTAGACCGACCAGTAAATTGAGAGCTTTGCTTTTCGGCTCAGCTCTCTCTTCACCACAATGGACCGGCACAGCGCCCCCATTACTGTGGCAGCCGCACCGATCCGTCTGTCGATCTCCCGCTCCATTCTTCCCTCACTCGTGAACAAGACCCCAAGATACTTAAACTCCTCCACTTGAGGCAGGAACTCCCCTCCAACCTGAAGAGGACAAGCCACCCTTTTCCGGTCGAGTACCATGGCCTCAGACTTGGAGGAGCTGATCCTCATCCCAGCCGCTTCACACTCGGCTGCGAACCGCCACAGCGCATGCTGTAGGTCTTGGCTAGTGGGGCCAGCAGGACCACGTCATCCGCAAAAAGAAGAGACGAAATCCACTGGTCCCCAAACCAGACCCCCTCCGGCCCTTGGCTGCGTCTAGAAATCCTGTCCATAAAAGTTATGAACAGGACCGGCGACAAAGGGCAGCCCTGCCGGAGTCCAACATGCACTGGGAACAGGTCCGACTTAGTGCCGGCAATGCGGACCAAACTCCTGCTCCGCTCGTACAGGGACCGGATGGCCCCTAATAAAGGGTCCCCGATTCCATACTCCTGGAGCACCCCCCACAGGGCATCACGAGGGACACAGTCGAATGCCTTCTCCAGGTCCACAAAACACATGTGAACCGGTTGGGCAAACTCCCATGAACCCTCGAGCATCCTGTAGAGGGTATAGAGCTGGTCCAGTGTTCCACGGCTGGGACGAAAACCACACTGTTCCTCCTGAAGCCGAGGTTCGACTATCGGTTGGACTCTCCTCTCCAATACCCTGGCGTAGGCCTTACCAGGGAGGCTGAGGAGTGTGATCCCCCTGTAGTTGGAACACACCCTCCGGTCCCCCTTCTTATAAAGGGGGACCACCACCCCAGTCTGCCAGTCCAGAGGCACTGTCCCCGACCGCCACACAATGTTGAAGAGGCGTGTCAACCATGACAGCCCTACAACATCCAGAGACTTGAGGTACTCAGGGCGGATCTCATCCACCCCCGAAGCCTTGACACCGCGGAGCTTTTTAACCACCTCGGTGACTTCAGCCTGGGTGATGAAAGAGTCCAACCCCGAGTCCCCGGCCTCTGTTTCCACCACGGAATACGTGATGGCTGGATTGAGGAGATCCTCGAAGTACTCCTTCCACCGCCCGATAATGTCCTCAGTCGAGGTCAGCAGTCTCCCGCCCCCACTATAAACAGTGTTGGCAAAGCACTGCTTCCCCCTCCTGAGGTGCCGGACGGTTTGCCAGAATCGCTTCAAGGCCAACCGGTAGTCCTTCTCCATGGCCTCACCGAACTCTTCCCAGGCCCGAGTTTTTGCCTCTGCCACACCCCGGGCTGCAGCACGCTTGGCTTCACGGTACCCGTCAGCCGCCTCAGGAGTCCCACAAGCCAACCACAGCCGATAGGACTCCTTCTTCAGCTTAACAGCATCCCTTACTGCCAGTGTCCACCACCGGGTTCTGGGATTGCCGCCACGACAGGAACCGCAGACCTTATGGCCGCAGCTATGGGCAGCAGCATCGACAATAGATGCGGAGAACATGGTCCACTCGGACTCTATGTCTCCAACATCCCCCGGGATCTGGTCGAAGCTCTCCCGGAGGTGGGAGTTGAATACATCCCTGGCCGAGGGCTCCGCCAGGCGTTCCCAGCAGACCCTCACTATGCGCTTGGGCCTGCCAAGTCTGTCTGGCTTTTTCCTCCTCCAGCGGATCCAACTCACCACCAGGTGATGATCAGTGGACAGCTCAGCCCCTCTCTTCACCCGAGTGTCCAAAACATGCGGCCGAAGGTCTGATGATACAACAACAAAGTCGATCATCGACCTCCTGCCTAGGGTGTCCTGGTGCCAAGTGCACTGATGGACACCCTTATGTTTGAACATGGTGTTCGTTATGGACAATCCGTGACTAGCACAGAAGTCCAATAACAAAACACCACTCAGATTCAGATTGGTGAGGCCATTCCTCCCAATCCCGCCTCTCCAGGTGTCACTGTCGTTCCCCACGTGGGCATTGAAGTCCCCCAGCAGAATAATGGAGTACGGGTACTCTGCACTACCACTCGGCCCGTAGGCTGAAATGATAGTCAGAGACCTCTCCCCAACCCGAAGGCGCAGGGATACGACCCTCTCATCCACTGGGGTAAACCCCAACACGAGACGGCTGAGCTGGGGGGCAACAAACAAACCCACACCAGCCCGCCGCCTCTCCCCGTGGGCCACTCCAGAGTAGAAGAGAGTCCAACCCCTCTCAAGGAGATAGGTTCCAGAGCCCACGCTGTGCGTGGAGGCAAGCCCAACTATTTCTAGTCGATATCTCTCGACCTCCCGCACAAGCTCAGGCTCCTTCCCCCCCAGCGAGGTGACATTCCACGTCCCTAGAGCCAGCCTAAGCATCCAGGGATCGGGCCGATGAGGTCTCCACCTTCGTCCGCCACCCAATCCTCTTTGCACCGGTCCCTCACGGTTCCCCCTGCAGGTGGTGGGCCCACTGGGGGATGGCTTCGCGTCTCTCATTCGGGCTTGGCCCGGCCGGGTCCCGCAAGGAGCAACCCGGCCACCAGGCGCTCTCCGACGTGTCCCGACCCCAGGCCTGGCTCCAGGGTGGGACCCCGGCTCCGCCGTACCGGGCGACGTCACGTGCCTCGATATTTTGTTCTTCATGAGGGGTTCTTGAACCATTCTTTGTCTGACCCATCACCTAGAGCCTGTTTGCCATGGGAGACCCTACCAGGGGCATTTAGGCCCCAGACAACATAGCCTCTAGGATCATTTGAGCACTCAAACCCCTCCACCACGTTAAGGTGACGGTTCCCGTTTACCTTCATGTACTTCCCCTTGTTGGTCTTCTCATGAACAGCCTTCCAGCCTTTCTCGCCTGCAGAGGCCTCCTTGATGTCCAAGTAGTAGCCGTTGACGGGGCTGCGTCCATCAAACACAGGAGGTTCCCACAAGACCACAACAGAGGTCTCACGAACCTCCAGCACATGGAGACCAACAGGGGGTCCTTGGAAGATTTGAAGAAGATATTGAGTTCTTAAACGAGGAAATATTTGACTTACAATTCCCACAATACTTATTGATTTTGATGTACAATTTCATTAAAAGACTGGAAGACAACAGCTCGCAATTTCTCATACTGGAAATAGTTTGGGCTCAGGTGTTGTATATCCCCCAGCTCATCTTCTTCCACAGTTTTCTGCATGAGTTTAAACATTTGCTTTTCAGTATGCTTCTACTGTAACAGCTGGGTTTTACATTATAACTCCTTCCGTGCCAAGTTTCACAGCTTGAATATATTTTATTTTTTTGTTTATTAGTTTTTTCTAGTCTGGGGGGCTTTCACTAATTATTCGTGCAAAAAGTATTTTAATCTGTTAGAATCTTTTACTGCTGCCAAAGGTTTATTTACAAACATTCACCGATCTTTAAGTGACTTTGATACCCTCTTTTCTCATATTTCCCCGCTGTTGAATTTGAGGTCTGATAATGTTGCCCCCATAATTGTTTTGTGTGATATATTTTTCCGTTATCTTTAGAAACATTTAGTGATGCTTCCAGTGATTAATCTTTATTCAGCAGTTAATTAGCGTGGTGTAATGATGTCTATACTTTGACATTTTCTTTTTGCCTATTGTATATTGATCCTAGACAGAGCTAGACAGAGAACTGTAGGGGGGGGAGTAAAGTGCAGCACAACTACGCAGTTTGCTTTTTCTGTCCATATTTCTTTAGTCAGTTCCACCACTGGAATCTTGTGCTAAAATATCTTATTTGATGGAGTTTTTGCTTAGTAAAAAGTCAATAAGTAACCAAGTTACTTATTGATTTTTACCACAAAACAATTAGCGAGGGACAAACTGTGAAATGTTCCTTCATGGCAATGTTGCAAATCTAATCCTTTATGCAATCAATCTACTTTTTTGCTGAACAACTGAAATTATTCCAGTCCCACATTTTGTGTTTTCTGTCCAACGTTCAATTCACTGCTCAAAGATATCTAGCTTTCTTGAATTGGGCAAGAGAAAGAAGCACAACCAATCACCTTAAATCAGATTAGATGTTAGATTAATCCTCAAAATGCCTGATAAATATTTACTGAAGTACATTATAGTAAAGGTAATCAATAATCTATTTGTTTGCATGATCAAAGTATGCAATCTCTTGTACCTGGAATAGTGATGGTCCATTCCTTGCACTCCAAACCTGCACTGGGCAAAGAGGGTTTACTCACACCTGCCATGTTCATTGCACGCACTTGGAACTGGTAGAAAATGTTTTCCTTCAGATTCTCGGCCTAAAAGAATCGATACAAATGCATATTGTGCAAGGACTCAATCATGTCGATGCAGATTTTTGTGCTTGTAAACTACAAGAAAAAGATTAATTTGCTTGACATGTTAAGCATGATGAGTTTTGTGTCTCAGTGAGCTCTAGGAGTTTACCTTAAAGGAAGTTGTGGTTAAAGCCTTTTGGTTCATTTCATGCCATTTTCCATAGACATTTCCCTTGACTGTCCTGAAATCCACAAAGTATCCTCTGATATCAGCTCCTCCATTGTTAGTGGGTGCGGTCCATCCCAGCACCATGTAGTCCCTCACAGCTTCCAGCAGGGTCACATTGGTGGGCCTTGCAGGTACAGCTTTGGATGGCATTAGTTGTGAGACAAAATTGGTTAGATACATTTTTATTTTTTTACAAAAGTAATAATTCTAAGTATTTTAATTTATACGATAATTGTTGCATTATAAAAGCAGAAGATAACGGTTAAGCGGAAAATATTTCCACTACAAACAAAAAGTACAAAATCTATTGTTGCAATCTTCACACAGAAGCATCACACTGTTTTGAGAGCTTTTTCACGGGGTGAAATACTTACTGTCAGTGCCAAAAAGTGTCATTCTAAGAAAATTACTAAAGCCAGGCGAGACTCTCCGTAGGAACATGCAGTTTAAGAACACATTGCTTTAGCCTTCAACTTGGTCATGCACCAGCAGGCTCCCCTGAAGAGTTGTCAAACAGAAGAACAAAACTCCAGCAAAATCCAGTCAAAAAAAACCAACACTGACATGTAGTAAAGCATCTTAAAACATTACCCAATGTCTGTGCCTAAAGTAGGCAAAGAAAATGGGAAAGGGTTGCATGTACAGTTCGTACGGACATTTCTCAGACACATGCAGTATTAGGATTCAGTGGATGCATTGCTGTTCTACAGCTCAGTGAAGTCATAGTGGAGGTGAAAGTAAAAATAAAATATTTAAGGGCGCGGCGCTGACGATGTAGGGGTTAAGTGCGCGACCATATACAGAGGCTACAGTCCTCGAAGCGGCCGTCCCGGGTTTGAGTCCTGGACCCGGTGACATTTGCCGAATGTCTTCCCCTCTCTCTACCCCTCTTTACTGTCTGCCTACTGTCAAAAAAATAAAGGCCACTAGTGCCGAAATAAATAAAAAAAATAAAATATTTAAGAGTGTTCTTTAGGGGGATTTCTCTTCTTAATAATTAAATGGGTCTGTAATTATTTAAAACTATCCCGGAAGGCAGAGGAGCGGGTCAAAGCGTGGGCTGAATATGATATGTGAACAATGGAGATATTTGCAAAGAGGGGCACTCACAGATAGCTGCCTGTACAACCACGGCATCAGAATTGGAGGAGCTCTGGCTGTATCCAGCAGCGTTCACCGCCTTTACTCTGAACACGTAGTTGGACCCTGTGGTAAAGCCATGGCACACAAACCTGAAAGGAATATATTTCAAACAGTTGTATTTTATTAATACATTCTGCAGGCCGCCAAGGGGCATATTTCCTCTGGGGGGGAAGAATACAAATTCTGGGTTAGTTACTTTGCAGTGCATACGCACTTCATATTGATTGCCTAAAACTATGAAAGCAACAACAGCATATATTTCAAGACAATGTGACATCTGTGGTTTTGAGGTAAAAATAAAAATTGCCTACCTGGTCTGCTTGACAGGCTTATTGTTGCAAGGTGTCCACACATCAGTGCCCACCATGTTAGATTCAATGTAGTAGCCAACCAAATGCTTGACATCCTTAGATGCTCCCCAGGTGACAACCACTGAGGTGTCTGTGTTCCTGATCACCACTGGATTGCATGGAGCAGAGGGAAGATCTGGAGGAAAATAAAGACAAAAATGCATATTTTATAGAATGTAACATGTAGAAACTCTGTGAAGATGAAGCACTCTTAAGTTCAGAACCAGGCATGTAATAAACTGGTGATGTTATCATGTTAAATGATCCAGCAGGGATCTCTGTATGCAAATCCTGTAGAAATACAACTGCAAGCTTTGTCAGCTCACCAAGTTTGTCACTGACTACGATTTCCCCGGTGGGTACAGAGGGTTCGCCCACGCCAGCGGAGTTGCAGCATCGCACACGGAAATTGTATGATTTACCCTCTGCCAGGTCAAAGATTGCAAAGCGTGGAGACTTCACTGGAATCCCAGTGTTCACCCTCTGCCAGGTGTCTGTCCCTTGAATACACTTGATAAAAGAGAGAGGAGAGAAACTTTTAAAGACACAGTCTGATGAGAGTGCAGGTCTTTATAAAAGCCCTATATTTCCTGTTGCAGTTTTATTTCCCTGTGATAGACTGATGGCTTGTCCATAATTTCTTCTGTCTCTAGCTACTTGAGTGTTAGAGATATTCAACAGTCAATCCCAGAGTAAAAAGCTTTCACTCATTATCATTGCTGGCTTACTCTGGGGGCAACAATGTCTCACCTCTTGAGGAGTTTGTGTCAAATTAAAATCCCGAATGAACCAAGCTAGGTTTTCCAGTTTCATTTACAGTTTTGTTTTTGACACAACAAATCCCTCAGGTTTGGTGACTTTGAACTAAAATGCAGCTTGGGTGTAATGTAATTCTTAAATCTGAGTTCTGACTTGCAGGAAAAATTGAAAGCGTAACATTAAGTATTCAATGGAAGGACAGATGAATGAATAATAATTAGAGAAACAAGAATGTTACAAAGAGTAACTGAAAACCTGCAAATGTGTATACTGTAGAAAGATAACAAATAACCCGTTATAGGCAAGATGATTAAAATTTAAATTTAGTAGGACAGAAGGCTGGAAACAAGATTAACAGAAACAAACAGTTAACAAGCAACTGTAAAAAAAAAAAAATGTGTTCTTACTTTCTCAATGTAATACATGACTCCTTCGTGACCCCTTTGCTCTGGGGGCTTCCAGGCAAGCACCACATAACTCTTGGTGGCCTCAGTGACCACAACATCAGTAGGCTCTCCAGGAATAACACCAACTGTGGAAAAAAACACACTCGTGGTTTACTCCACAATGGTAATCTAGATTTATGAGCAATAACTGCTTTACATAACTGGTGACTCAGTTAAAATGAAAATAGCAAGCTTCCTAGTAGATGAATAATGTTTCAATACCAGCAGTAATGTAGAGAGTCTTACTGGGGGAAAAAAATATTTTAGATAGGTTTATTGACAGTTATGAGCCAACACATACATGTCTATATTTAAAATCTCAAAGAGGCAGAGGAAAAAGACGTTTAAAATAGTCCACCCTGGTTTGCCTAGATACATTTTTGCACTGATTCAACCAAAGCACCTGCTGGAAGTTCAAAATAGGGTTGTGCAGTCTTTCACAGGTGGTGTTGAGTAGGTATCTGCAGTAAGCCAGTTTTTTTTTCATTTGATTGAAAGTTAGGATCTTTAAGAAAGGGATTTGCAAGAAAAATTGCGTGATGAGAGAACAACATATTTCGTGGAAATACTCTATGTGTGAGTGAAATTAAAGGAACAAATACTGGATCCTGATCGGAGCTACTTTATTTTAAGTTTAGAATATTTATTTTGGAAGATTCTTATTGTTAAAAGAAGTTAATTATGAATGTAAAGAAAAGTCATTGTTAGGTCACATTGCCATGACAGGTGGTCTAAATTGTGAAATTACTGCAGATATGTAACTCTGTAAAGCTTTCTGTATTTATTTGGTCAAAGGTAAGACACTGAAGGATGAGTAAAATGATAAGAAATTAATTTTTAAGGGTTCAATTCTAGTTTATTTTGATAACGTTTGTAAGATTGTTTGATAGTTTTTATCATATTGGTTCTCTTTACCCAGTTTTATCAAGAAAAAACATCACAAAGTTGTTATACCAGTGGTTTCCTCTTCTGTGAACTTGATCACCCCAGTCCAAGGAGCCAGTGGTCCGGCTGTTGTGGAGAGGACAAACATAAGTAATTTGAATAGAAAAGTTTGCTAACAGTTTTCTTTTGTGTCTTCAAACCTCTGAGTCGAGCTCTGTCTGAAGGATCCATGGCAACCACAGGATCAGAGACGCGGGATGGACGACCGACTCCCGCCTTGTTAAAGGCACGCACCCTAAAGACATAAGAACGGCCCTCCACCAGTCCTGTTACAGGGAAGCGGGCGTACTTAACTGGGACATCATTGCACTGAGCCCAGTGATGGGTGCCCACCTCACACCTTCCAACACAAAACACCAACATATATACATGTTAGACATCACACTTAAATGAAACACATTTCAATGTCAGACAAGAATAACCAGAGCAAATACAAAAAGCTAATTTAAAATAATTACTTCATTTATTTGGGAAAAAAAGCAATCCTCACAAACCTTACTTTTCCACCTCCTACGTGGAAAAGTAATTGCAACCTGAACCTCATGACGTCTTTTACATGGAGTGGACACATTTTGGCCAATTCTTCTTTCCACAATTATTTTTATTCAGCCACATTGAAGGGTTTTCAAGCAGAAGTGGTCTGTTAAAGGCATCTCACTAAGTCTTAAAGCAGGAATTTGACAAGGTCACTGACAAACCCTCATTTTGTTTTTGTTTGTTATTTTAGCCATTCAGAGCTGGACTTGTTAAAGGTGCTGGATCATTTAACATGATAACATCAAGTTTAAGGTCATAAACTGATGACCGGACATTCTAAACCATCCTAAAAATGTTGTCTTTTCTCTCCACACATATTTTAACAAAAGGCTTGGGGATGATAAAGATAATATTATCAGTCAAGGACCTTAAGGCTTTTAGATTAAGACTGCAAAGAGGTTTTGCATGTTTACATAATTAAAAGAAAACCATATAATTTTCAAATTATTGTAAAGGGTTCCATTGTTTTTCTATTTTTTTGGCTTAAAATTTTTTTATTGTCTATTCGCAACAGATCGTGGGTCATTCTCTTCAAAAATCCTTGCTGTATTTAGGAAAGTTAACAAATACTTGAGTGAAAACTTATTGTATTTGCTCAGGTTATGTTTGTCTGATATTAAAATTTGATTGATGATTTGAAAAATTTCAATCTGACAAAAAACAGGAAATCTGTGAGGGGTCTGTAGGTATGTTTTTACAGCATTGTGGTAACTAAACGACTGGCAGCTGTAAGCAGGTATAGATCAAAGAAATTTGGACAAATGTTTGCAAGCAAGGTTATTTTAACATAAATACAAAAAAGTATGTCCATTTTTCTTGTGTCCTAAATGTAGAATGAATTTTCATTATCGAGTGATTCATTTTTTTTCCTATTTCGTTTGGTAAAATACACCACAGCTGGGCAACCTGTCAATGTAGTATCCGAGGATGGGGCTGCTGCCCTCCACCGCTGGCTGCTTCCAGGTGACCACCACATAGTCCTTGTTGGCATCGTGACAGCACACATCCAGGGGGGCCACGGGAACCCCTTCCACCTCCACATCAGTATCTGGCAAAGCACGAAACAAATAGACATGTCAGCGGAACCACACATACTTATGAGTGGTGGTATTTCTAAATTAGGTGGATCTTCAGCATACGCTCAGGTTTCATTGCCTGATCTAGTTACAGCTACAGTTAAAATGGCCTCACTGTAACTAGCTGGGTTGCATTATTTTATAGACTAAGAGGGCTTCAGAAGATCCCGTGTCTGAAAGTAGTGTTGAACATATCCAGAGCAATACTCTTTGTGTCTGCTCCTCTGGTAAATAAACAGATTTAGTGGAAAGAATGACTAGAAAGAAACAAAATAGCTCTGCCACAACTCTATTGCTTGAGTCTCAGTACTGTCCAGCACAGACATGTGAGTTAGTTGCTTTGTATATTAGCACTGGTCACCAATCAAATCGATTCAGAACGTCAACGTTTCTTTTGCCATGAAATCCCCAGCTAAGGATTTTAAGCACTTTACCTCTGACAAACACATAGGCTGAGTAGGTGTCAAAGCCGGATTTTGTGTTGACACGCAGGGTGTACATGCCCTCGTCTTCCTTGTTAAGGTGGGTAAGAGTGAGAGTGGCGCGCTCCCCAGACCAGTGTGTGTGCACCCACTTAGAAGGCTTCAAAGGCACAGCTAAAAAGAAAAGAAGTAATTGTATATTAAAATAACTGATTATTATACTTGGAAGGATTATAGATTGCAGTGAAATGAAGAGAAATCATTATTTGCCTTTAATTTTCCAACTTACAGTTTCTGTACCACACAACATCAGGCTGGTACTTTTTCACAGTGGGATAAATGATGACAGTACAGCCCAGACTCAGTGTTTCCCCCTCACAACCAAAGGCCACTTCAAATTTGTCAATGATGCTTGTCTTAAATGTAACACCATGCTCAGGGCAAAAACCATCTGAAAACAGATATTAAAATAGATATTATTTTACTTTTAAAATTACTTCCTACTTTTTCTTCTAGTATTTGTGGTCCAACTATATCCGATAGTCCAATTGAACCTAAAACAAATCCCCAAATATTTATTATATTTAGAATCTCCAACTTGTGTTCTTAAAAATCTTATTTTAAGTAGAAACAATGTGATTCTTGGCACATCCTTTAAAGGCTCTTTACCTGTGATTACAATGACCTTTTATTGTAAAAAAGATGACTGAAAAATATTAATATGCTCTGTAGAACTGAAGAAACACATATGTAGAATTTTGTTATCTTGGTGAGGTGTTTTACTTTTCTTGAATGCTACAATAAAATGATAATAAAGGGTAGTTTTAAATTTTTTTAAAGCTAATGGAAAAATATAACACATGAAATTATCTTACGTGGTTTGGGATGAAATAAGCCTTCTTCCGGACCATCTTGGAACCCTATGAAAAAATATACATCAATAATTTTGTTTGACAAAAACTCATACAGTACATTATAACAAAGTAAAAACACAAAAAATAAAATCCAATTTCTCTTTTTTTTTTTCTGACAACCTGCCCTTCAATGGTATTTGATCTAGAAAGAAATGCTTTTTTAATCTGTTGTCCATGCAGCAAATTAGCTCCCACCACTTTGGGTGACCATGCCCACATACAAGTATGCTGAAGTACATGAACTTTCATGCTCATGCTTAATTGTGTTGACATGTGCTGACCAAAAATGACAAAATGAAAAATAAATATGTAAATAAATAAGTACACATATAAATAAATGAATACACATATAAATGTATAGATAAATAAATACATAAATAAATACACATATAAATGTATAGATAAATAAATACATAAATAAATACACATATAAATGTATAAATAAATAAATAAATAAATATAAGAAGAAACAAATACACTTATAAATATATAAATGCATAAATGAATAAATATAAAAATAAATAAATACACATATAAATGTATTTTTTTATCTATTTATTCATTTATTTTGTCCTTTTTGTGCATTTATACATTTATGTATTTATTCATTCATTTATTTATAAAAACATTTCATTTATACATTTCTTTATTTATTTATTCATACATTCATTTATTTATACTTTTATTTATTTATTCCAACATTTATTTCTGTATTTCTACATTTCCACATTTATTTATTTTTGCTTTTCTGTCTCCGTATGTTACTGAGGTGGGTGGTTCTAACATTTGTCTTCAGCACCATTGGTTAGAACTATGTGTATGATCTATGTGTATGATCCTGATCCTGTTGCTACTGCCTAGACTCTGGTACCGAAGTTCTTTTGGTTGGCACGATGGAGGGTTCTCTTACAGCCATTGTCAATGATATTGACCAAAATGACTACCTCCATTTTCGGTTTGCACGGGTCATGGAGGATTTCAATCAGCTCCAAGCTGAGATGGATGTGGAGGTTGACTCCACTATATTGGACAGTCTGGAGGAAGTTGGCCGCCAACTTACTTCGGTAAAGTTAGAAAGATATTCACAGATTCGGCTTTTCCGGATCAATAACTCATCAGCGGAACATTGCCTCTAGAAAACCAACATCTCTCTGCAACCACAGCAAGGCAGACAGTGAGCTACAATCGTATTTTCCTCAAAACGAGCCTAACACCGCGCTGGGAGACTTGCATTGGCCTCTATGCAAAGATCGCTGCTCCTCTAATGCGCAGGGACCGTCTGCAAATTGCAACACCAGAAAAATATGATGGAGAAATATTCAATAAAGTCGCCAAGGAGAGCTGTGTTGTCATTAAAATCATTGTATGTGTATGTGATGTAACGTTTTTCATACTACATTTCTTGGATTGGAAATTAATACTTAAAAAAATTTGGAATTTCCCAAAGACTATAGCCTAAATAGCCAAATATTCAGTAAAATATGCATAAAATGGTCAATAACTTCAGTATAGCATGTTGTACTGCCATCAAACTCATAGCACACATAGAGCACCTGATCTTGAATCTTTTGAATAAACATAACATTGCCTTTATTGATGCAGACTTGCTTATACTGATAATAACTCTGTATTACAACCAAATAATATTAAACTTTTCCTTTACTGTCTGCAGTGTGTCACAACCTGAGATCGGACGCCATTACATGAGCACACAAAAAAGTCTTACAGCTTGTTCATGCAATATGACATGAAATAAAATCACTATGAATAATAAAAATCCCAATATTAAAGAAGCCCTTACAGCTGCACACAAAATCCTGTTCACCTGAATACCATTTTCTGTCTTGTTTCTTGCATTATGAGGGAGACTGCAGTGGAAATTGCCTGCAGTGGAAAGAGGTTGTCCAGTTCAAGGGGGCCGAGTACTTTCGCAAGGCACTGTATTTGTTACTGCTTGTTTGCTCCTCAAAATAGTAGAAATACAGAAATAAATGTAGGAATAAATAAATAAAAGTATAAATAAATGAATGTATGAATAAATAAATGTATAAATGAAAAAATGTATAAATAAATGAATGAATAAATACATAAATGTATAAATGCACAAAAAGGGGAAAATAAATGAATAAATAGATAAATAAATGAATACATTTATATGTGTATTTATTTATTTTTATATTTATTCATTTATGCATTTATATATTTATATGTGTATTTATTTATTTATACATTTATATGTGTATTTATTTATTTACATATTTATTTTTCATTTTGTCATTTTTGGTCCCTCATAGGCTGACTAGCAGTATATGTTGTTGCTCAGGGATCCTTTGTCATAGTGGAGTTAGCAAATGTTTATGGCATCATCATCATCATCAGCGTATAAAATGCACTTCTTACAATACCTGTCTGCCTAATATGTTGTCATACATAAATGAAATTATTTAAAATGACCAAAACTTGATTCTGCATTATTTTTGACACAATAATTTGTGGAAGTTTTCACAAGGGCTATTTTAGACTAGCTAGGCTGCAGTGCTAAGGCTAGCTTGTATGACAAAGCTACTGATAACATTTCATTAGGATCTGTTATGAAAAAATTTAATGTTCTATGGTGCTGCTTTATGTTTTAACTGTATAGCTTCTTCCATTAAAAGGGTGGAAGGAGGTATTGCTGCCCTGACAGTCTCCACTTATGACGTTAATACTTGGACTTCTACTAAATGATGCAGTTTTAAACCTCAACTTTAAGCTTTTTTTTGTGGGAGTCAATAACTGCTGCCAAGAAAGGTGGAACTACATGTAAGACAAAACAACTACCTACTTTTGACAACAACAGTAGCTGCAGAGGAAGCTTCCCCTTTCACATTGAGAGCGGAGACATAATACTGAGCAGTATCCAAGAAATCACAACTAAAAAAAAATGTAAGAAATGAGCAATCTTTATCTTTGACACAGCAGGAGGTGGAACATGTTGATAATTTGCATTATGGGTGATTATTTGGAGGCAATGTGGAGTGTGAGGTGAATGATTACCTACTTCTTGATCTCCAGGGAGTGCATGTTGTAAGTGCTTTCGGCTGTGTACTTCTCAGGGTGAGCCTTGGCATCAATGAGCACATTGTTTTTGTACCTTGAAAATAGTAGATTGATGTTTCATTGATCTTTGTAGTTTAGGAAAACAATGTGTACATTTTTATGTAGTAGTTCTGATAAGAAAAAGGACTATCAAACTTGTAAAGTAACTTGCCAAGTAATCCTTGGTTTGGGCCATCCGGCCACGGTGCAGTGCAGCCTGACTGTCTTGCCCTCCCACACGGTCTGTCCTCGGGGCTTGATAATAAACTCTGGGGGGTGTGTGAGCCTATCTGGATGCATCTTCTTACGAAACTCTGACCATTCCTCCATCTTCAGTTCATGAGAGTGAATTCAGGTTGGGATGTAAACAGTAAGTAAAAAGATGGCCTTGTGAGTGAAAATTCACTGAAAACAAAATGAACAGGACTTACTGTTCTATCAAATTCCAGGCGCTCTGCTGATTCCCTGACATGTTTCGCTCTTGTTTTCTTCTCAACCTTAACATCCAGGGCCTCCCTGGCCTCCCTGACAAACAGGTTCCTCATGGCCACATAGTTAATGCCCTCCTCCGTAACGTCTTCCTCCTGAGCCTCCATCAGACTCCGAACTACGTCATGGCTAAAGAAAACAAAAACCACCAGGATGTCAGAGAAGAAAAACAGCCTCAAAATACATTTGGTGTCAGTACCTATAATAAAACTGACACTGGATTTCAGTGTCTTGTACTCACTTTGCTCTAAATACAGGAATAACGTAGCCTATTACTTCTTTGTCCTTGTCCATCGCCAGGTACGTGCGTTTGGCTCTTTTGGGTACCGGGCTCAGTTTAACCGCCTCCTGCCGCTTCTCTGTCTTCACAGAGGCCTTCAGGCTTAGAGGTAGGAGATTACAGCCAGGTTACAAACAGTTGGTCAATAAACTGTAAGGAAGAAGTATCGTCTTTGAAGTCAAAGCATGCTGCAGTAGATTTTTATGACTGAACCGACCTACATCAGTGCACAGAAAATGAGATCTAAAGTTATCTATTTTGTGTCTATCCCACACTGGTTCATAAACAACTACAGGAAGCAAAGGTTTGTAAAGATCCCAGAAGAAAATAGCCATGATAAAACTAATGTAGTTATTTAAGATATACTAATTACTGTAGTCTCAGGGCTTTCACTAAGTCCCACTGTTGGGAAAAAGTAAAATACAAATCATTAGAAAGAAGCAAGGCTATCTATCTATCTATCTATCTATCTATCTATCTATCTATCTATCTATCTATCTATCTATCTATCTATCTATCTATCTATCTATCTATCTATCTATCTATCTATCTATCTATCTATCTATCTATCTATCTATCTATCTATCTATCTATCTATCTATCTATCTATCTATCTATCTATCTATCTATCTATCTATCTATCTATCTATCTATCTATCTATCTATCTATCTATCTATCTATCTATCTATCTATCTATCTATCTATCTATCTATCTATCTATCTATCTATCTATCTATCTATCTATCTATCTATCTATCTATCTATCTATCTATCTATCTATCTATCTATCTATCTATCTATCTATCTATCTATCTATCTATCTATCTATCTATCTATCTATCTATCTATCTATCTATCTATCTATCTATCTATCTATCTATCTATCTATCTATCTATCTATCTATCTATCTATCTATCTATCATCTATCTATCTATCTATCTATATCTATCTATCTATCTATATCTATATATTTATCTGTCTAATATCAGATCAATACGTTTTAGTTCTTAATGCTTCTGATAAACTACATAATAATGCTGTTTCCATGATGAATGGGACTTGTCAGGTAAGTACGTGTTTGGTTGTGTGTGTGGGAGGCCAAAGGAGTTGCGTGCCCAGGACACAATTTATAGAAGAACTGCCACTGGCTGTAATGTAAGTTCTTCTTTTTAAACTAGCAGCTGACACACATGTTTGTAGAAATACACACAACCACAACCCACAGGGAAGAAAAATGCAAAGCTGCAGTGCATTTTTAAAACAATTTCACTGTCTCACTGTTGGCCTTATGTAGACCCCCTTGAAAAAACATGTTCGTTACATAAAGCCATCTACTACTCTCTGACTCATTTACCTCCCAGACTTTCTTTTTGTAAGCAGCGTTTATAAATGGAACAAAAACCTGCAGATATAAAGCATGTTGGAAAGGTCCAATTTAAAGACCTGTTTTCACTTACAATATATAACATAAAGTTAGATATCTATTTCAGACTAAAGAGGCAGGATCATGGTCATGCAGGATGCTGAATGCAAGTCACAGGAGTACATCTGAAGAGAGTGCTAAAAAAGGGTCTCTGCAGCTGTCAAGTCAAGTTACTTCCGCTGCTGAATCACCAGGTGCTCAGGGAAATAAAAAGTTTTTCACTTGAATGTAAATTTTAGTTCTTTAAGTCTGAGTAGAAATGTTTTGTTTTCTCAGTCATATGATTTTTATTGGGATAAATATTTTACACAAAAGAAAATTAGATACAAAATGTAGTTTCTGGAAAGCATACGTGCACATACACCTACAAGCAGTGTTGTGCAGCCAATATGACATTCATTTACTACACAGCTAACCTTTAATGGAAGTTTGTGATAATTTCCTGTCTTTTCCTGTCTTGCACACAGTGTATTTACAGTTAGCCTGATGGCAACACCTCATGTTAAGTGTTCAGAAATAACTCAGTTGTCTATGAATATATCTGGCAGCTCTTGGCTGCTGCTGAGATTCCTTCCCTGGCCTCATTTAGAAAGCAACATGTCCAACATGTACATGAGCCCTAAGTTTAAAAACAACAAAGAACATCTTGCCCTATGAAAAATATTAGTGACACAATGGTGCATGTGTATATACTGTACATGTGTACCAATCTCAGATTATATCCTGGTTTTAAAAGTACAAATCCTTTGATTTTGCATAAATAAGTCTATATGTCTAGATCTGAAACATTTGTGATGTATGAAATCAAATTAAAGCCTGGAAGATAAAGGTAACCTTTGCACCATATCTGACAACTGCAGCATTGATGATTAATGTATTTCTTGCAGCAGTGATTATTTATTTGTTTGGTGTGTTGAAAATGTTCAAGCTGCAAATTCAAAACCTAAAATTAGGAAAGTAAAACTTTTTGTTTTATATAAAATCTGGAAGCCTTTTCTTTGAAAAAGTCCAAATCTAAAAGTTTGTCCCATGAATGAATGTATTCCGTAATTGCAGGGACTCAGCAAAACAATTAAAAAGTTTGTTTCTTCCTCTTTTTCACATTGCTCTACTCTACACTTTGTCCTTCTAAAATACAATAAAAAAAACACCTAACCCTGTTAGAAATATTGTAGTTTTTAATATGTAGACCAAGAGAAATGTAATAAGCTAGGATTAAAAGGTAACAAATAAAGGCTAGAATTGTTCCTTTTATCTGAAAACAAAGCAAGATTCTGTTTTGACCCCATAAAATTGTAGAACAAAAGCAGATAGAATCTGCATTCTCTGCGAAAGACAAATAATAAAACAAATCACTGAAAGTTGCCTTTTTATCTAAACAGAAAGAAATCACAATTTACAGTTAACGAAGACTAATTTAGGTTAGGTCCATTTGTAGTAAAGATTTTTTGTCTACAACACCAACACAACTTTTTTGAGTTACTCTGCCAAGGCAAGGATATCAAAGTCATGGCAGTAAAAATCTCACAACAGCTCTCAACAATAAATTTGACTGAAAAATGTTCAAACAGTGATTCTTGCTTAAAAAAAAGACCAAATGCTTAAACTTAAAATAAAATTCTGACCTGGCTTTTGGGAGAAAAAATACTTTTCTTAACGATAAATAAGCAAGAACTCTGTCTTTATTAAACTTGTTCTTTTTGCACAAAAAATACACCTTAAACTACTTGCTTATTCCTCCCTCCAGGCTGTGAAAGTATGGTAACAATGACAGGAAAGATGTTTGAGTAACTACATTTAATACATCTTGATTTACGGTGAAAGCAGGCCACGTCCAGAAAAGTTGGTTTTAGCTTATTTTTTGGTGTAATTTAGAGTATGGATCACTGCCGGCCTCTTACCGATGGCTGCTGGTCTTGTGAGTGGAGAAGGCCTGCTTGCTAACAGACGACCTGGTGCTCAGGTAATAGCTGCTCTCAAAGTCCTGCTTCTCCTCCAGCTGTTGATGCAGCTGCAGCTTCTGCTTCTGAGACACCTTCACTGATCCTGACATCCTGACGGACCGCTCCACCAACTTACAATGGCTGCCCTTTACTTTACCCGCACTGTAAATCAATCTCACTGTTATTAGGATAAACTAATTTCTGGGCTGGAGGTTAGGGAAAAGCAGAGCATGGATATTAGGTATTAGGATGGATAGTTTAGGAAATTAGTGACTGCTAAAAATATGTTGTTTTGGGTTTTTTTCAAGTGAGGGTTGTGAATATTTTGGTTTTAACAGCTGAAGGGTTAGCTCTGCCCAGGATCTACCTCTACTGTGTTAAATGAAGCAGAAGGTTATAAATTAACTGTAGCAGCAGTGATTTTTTTTAACACCTACTGTTGTTATTTTGTAGCAGTTTAGATACCGAAAACCTCCAGAAGAGGAAGATGAATAACAAAAATGTTGTGAGACTTTCAACTATGGCTGACGATGCTTATACTAAGCTATTTAATTATGTTCAATATAACATAAATTCATTATACCAGTTTATAACCCTATAAAAAGCTTTTTTTTTTTTACCAAGAGACCTTCTCATCAGCCTATTATGGACAGATTACTGGATTTGCTTTACAGAGCTCAGGCCCAGAGGCCATCAGGTGGGTAGGGGTACCCTTATGTCCAGGCAGTGGCCCTACTTATTAAGAACTAATGCTCAGTAAAATAATACTAGCTAAATAAAATGAAAGAAACAAAGATGAAGATGATGACATTCTGAGGAACAATGCTACAACTTGGGTATAATGTGACATAAAAGGTATGAAGAATGATTTAAATTTGTTAGAATATGAAATAACATGATATCATAACATAAAAATAAAACAACACTTTGCACAATATGATACACACAAACATAAAGTGAACTACAACTATGTTAAAACGCTTCTATTTGCAACTAGAGACACAGCTAACTACATCTACAGGAAACTAACTATTTTGTTCTGTTTTTCAGTGTAAAGTTAAAACACAGAGACGGTTGACATGTCTACACCCAGGGCCCTTTGTTTTATAACTCCTAAATGCTAACATTAAATTAGTTTATTGCATCATTCAGCAAATAAAATTACAGTTTTAAGAATGTTTTGAGCAGTTGTTTTTCTTTCAAAAAGTTAATAATCGACAGTTGGACAGGGGAATAAATGTACATGTACAGTTGGTTCACTATGTGAGAGCAAACGACAGGCATCTTTTTCAAACTGTTTAAATTGAACTATAAGCAGAATCAGGAATCTAGGCCATGTTATAGTATGTTATTATTGTAGATCAGACACATGCAATCCAATCTATAAGAACATGACCCTAAAACACACATTTTGTTAGATAGGGACCCAACTAAAAAGATCAAACAACCTGTTATTAAATAAAAAAGGAAACAATATCACAAAATGGAAACAAGGCCTCTTGCAAGAGTTAGAAATGTACAACGACACAAATAAGCAATAATTTAATGAAGCTAGTGGAACTTGTAACAAGAGAAAAACACATACAGGCATTACTCACCACCAGTAGAAATCTAACAGTCCACAGCAAGACAAAAATGTGTTTTATTCCAAACAAGTAAGGTCAGATCCAGCAAAAGCAGCAAGGTGAGGGTCAGTGGACAGGACAGCAGTCCACTGAACAAAAATAAGGCTGCCACTCGGCAGAACGCACAAGACACCGTCAGGACCTTTTAAGGACAGGGCAGCTTTAAATTTAGACCATGAGAAGGGCCACAGGAGCCTCAGGGGCCTGCCCTTCAGCTGTTCCACTGTACTTCAGAGGCATGTTTAGGGCACCTCAAGAATGTGTTCATTTCTCTAAATTACTACCTACTTTTAGTTCAGTTTCTAAGCATGATTGTTAGTACATAACAGCGACTCGACTCTGTACACCCATAAATTTGGTTTCAAAAAATGCTTTATTTATTATTCCACTGGGATATAAAACAAAAGTCTAAACGTCAGAATTGTTTAAAAAAAAGGTTTATTGAAAACACATATCATTGCTGCCATCTAGTGGTGAAGAGTAAAAATGATTAACAAAAATAATTCTGTCATTTTTGGAAAAATGAGAGAATATTTCATTATGGCAGTAATTTAACTTCATTTTCCCTACCACTAAATATCTTCCTAAATTTATTGTTCTATCATTAAATAAAGGTAAAAATAAAAACAACGGAGGCGTTTCTGACTGAATGGAACATTCCAGACAGTTGGTTCTTTCCAGCTCTGCACCGCTCTGTCTGTGGGATGTACTGATAGCTTTGTGTATTGCTATTTTTCTACACATTTTTAAATTTCATCTAAGGTGGGTCATTCATTTTCCATTTTGAAGAAAGCACACAGAACTTATGTGATTAGAGAACAAGTAATATTTACTCTTTAAATTCGTTTCCGCTTGTATTCTGAAGCTAATTGTTATGTAGGTCAGGGGAGATGGCTAACTGCAATAAATAACACGTTTTGATTAAATTAGATAGGTAAAGCATACTGGGTTTTAGATTAATTATTTCAGAGCAGAAATGCTAATGTATATGACAGAAATAACCACAGGGTGAAATACTTCGTTTTCTTAATATATTCTACGTTTGGTACAGTAGCTCTAGCTAAACGTGGTATATGAAGATCTTTAATAACAACACAAACAACTTGCATGAAGACAATTATTTTACATACTACAAAATGTTTGGTATCGAAAAAAAAAAAATGTAATACCATTTTGTATAGGTTAATATGTGTTTATAAACAGGTTCTGCAAGATAGCAGTGAATGTAATTTCAGATTGTTAGATTTCCGACATGCTTTGAATGCTGCCTACTATTTGTCTTCACCTGTTTTCAGTAGGATTTCCATCCTGGAATTAAATAAAAACAGACCATAGGGTCCGATACTTTTGATACAAAATTATAATAAATGATCAAGTCAAGTACAGGAATAACTGCCTCGCCCTAAATGCTCACAGTAAGTAAACTAGGGTTCCTACTTTCTCTGGATAAGTATGGGATTTTATTAGGTCTGAAAAATCTGGAAAACGTAAATAAGATTATAGAACATTTCCAAACTGTATTTCTTACTCAGTATTTGTAGTCTTCTATATTTGTCCATCCTTCTTCCCAGCCTCTGATCCATCTCTTCGTTTGGATATCACCCATCCGTCCATTTCTGCATCCATCAGGTTTTCTGTCCATCCATCTATTTGGGCATGTTTGTACTTCCATCTTTTTAATCATCCATCCATCCATCCCTCCCTGCCATTGAAATTGAGCCAGAATTCTAGTAAACAAATGTAAATGTAACTGTATATATATATATATATTTAAATTAACCATCGTGTTGTTCTTCTACAGAGCTCCCCTCATCATCATTGTGAAGTGTTTTTGCCACTTAATGTTCTCATTACTTCCATTATCACAGGACAATTACTTCATGAATAATAATCCTTTCACATTTTTCATCAATCTACATCTAGGGGTAGATAGATGAATACATTTTTTCCCAGTCCAGGCTGACAACTTCAGTGGTGTTTCTATTACAGAAAGAGGGGATCCACAGGCCGGCAACATGTCGAGTAAAAGGGCCAAGGGGAAGAACACCAAGAAGCGTCCCCAGCGGGCCACCTCCAATGTGTTTGCCATGTTTGATCAGTCTCAGATCCAGGAGTTCAAAGAGGCTTTTAACATGATCGACCAAAACAGAGATGGATTTATTGACAAAGAAGATCTCCATGACATGCTCGCCTCATTAGGTGACATTTTTACCACATATAATCATGTTCATGTTATCAATTCTAAAAGTTTTGCTCAGTCATTTTACAGGAGAACAAATAAAATGTTTAAAAACATAAGGTAATATTTTTTTGTAAAGCCATTAAACTTTGAATATGGAACTAAAGTAGACACTAACCTTTTCTTGTGTTTTGCATTGGCCAGGTAAAAATCCTACTGATGAGTACCTGGAAGCCATGATGAATGAAGCCCCTGGCCCCATAAACTTCACCATGTTTCTGACCATGTTTGGAGAGAAGCTGAACGGCACAGATCCAGAGGAGGTGATCCGTAACGCTTTTGCCTGCTTCGACGAGGAGGGTACAGGTACATTAAAGTTTCAGCAAGCCGCTTTTCTATTTCCGTTTACAAAGAAAGGGAAGGACCATCCTTTCCTTTATAAGTTAAAACATGTTCCTCCTGTTAGGTGTGATCCAGGAGGAGTACCTGCGGGAGCTGCTAACTACCATGGGCGACAGGTTTACCGATGAAGAAGTGGACGAGCTCTTCCGCGAGGCGCCGATTGACAAGAAAGGCAACTTCAACTATGTAGCTTTCACGCGTATTTTAAAACATGGCGCCAAGGACAAGGACGATTAGTGATGAGGGATGTGCCTTTCGAGGTTCATCCTGTACTCCATTTGCATCTTTAAATGGGATTTTATTTTATTTAGATCAGCTTTATCCTTAGTTTGGCTCTTGAATAAGCTTCTCTATGGTATAGCTTATTGAAGGTCATTTGTTTAAGCTGCTTCCTGGACCTCTGGGTCCCCTTCCAACCCTCATTTCAGAGCTCATTTTGCACATCTGTGACGACACTACAGGGTCTATGTATGTAGACCTAATGGAGAAAGGTGGAAATAACCGATGTGAGGCGTTTGCTTAAGAATAAATAACTTGTGTTTTTGTAGGAATGTTTTGACATTAAATTGTGTTCTGAGGCCAGTCATGGAATCTGTGATCATTTTTGAAATCATTTTATTTCAAAACAAAGGCAGATGCATGTGATTTATCATTCAGAGGGAGGGTTTGCAGGAAGTACAACTTCACACAAGTTACAAAACAATGTTCCATTCTACAGATGATGACACTAAATTTGAACAAAACTGCAGATGAATTAAGATTTCTTTATGTAGAATAACAATGCATGTCCAAATGTACATAAACCTAACTTGGCCATAGTGGGCAATGTTGTTGATAGTGCTTGAGGTTTCAATGTTTGTGTCTTTAAAACCTGCAGTCAAAACCAAAAATATCTTTTTTGTGTATTTAAGAAAAATACTGAATCATTCTTTGCTCACAAATTTAGTCACAGTTGCTTTAAAATCTTACATAAAATCCAATTTCTTCCAACTCCAAATTGTAGTAGGCCCATTTTTATTCCAAGAAAAAACACCTATATGCATACAGGGAAACCCTTTTACGTATGGTCCTACATTACTGTGAATGAACCTGATTGACCAGCACGGAGATTTAGGAAGGTTTCTGAGAAAACTGACGCTATGATAAGACCTGGCTGAATTTGCCCGTGTGTCGGTTCCACTGATGACCCACCTCATTTATGTGACGAATGGAGTATTTAACATGTAGGCACCCATGTTCAACAACATACAATATAGACAGCTGCATCCAGATTCAGTGTGATTCACTTTCAGGGTTGCTTAACATTTCCGACTGCGATTATCAGGTTCCTATGGAGTCCAATCTTTAAATTAGGTATTTTTCAGGTCTGGGTCAATATGGAAAAAGAAATGTAAAAATATAAAATATTATTCCTTATCCAATTGCTAACGTGTATTAATATTTAAAACTGACCAGTTTTTAACATGAAAAAAGTGTCTGAATTTAGGATCACTCTTTGGCCTCTTGATTTCCTGTAGTAACGACAGGATTAAAGACAACATAAATGAGACCCTTAACCTCAAGTACACATTTAACGCCTGAAGAGTGAACACATACCAACAATTCCTTCTGACAAACTTATGTTGCTGTTACAGATTGAGTGCAAGCCCCTGCAGAAGTTACAAACATCTGGAACAAGAACGGACTCGTAGGGTAGAAAGAACACACACAGCAAAGGACCAGTCTTATCCCAGGTGATATATTCAGAAATCACGGTTAATAACCAACACACATGTTTTCAAAGGATTGTTTGTTATGAAGATGTTTCCCACACAGCACGCTCCTCACAATAAATAAAGTGGGATCTGCTTCTTACTTGAAGCACTCTGTAAACCTTACCATTGCTCACAGAGCAACTTAAAGCACACCTAGGAGAGTTGGCTACTCTGCCACAGCCAGGTTTTTGGACTGGATCTTTGATAGGTGGTCTGATATACAAGCCTCGATCCTGTCGCACTGGGCGAGGAAATCCTATAAATACACAATAATCATAGTTATTTTCTTATCAAGACCTTTTTATTAAATATGAATGTCTTATTAGTGGAAAAAAAACATTATAGGTTTACCTGCACGGTCTTTACAAGACCCTTTTTCTTTGTTTTGCAGTCAGCAAAATTTTCTGGGATGCTCTTAAAAGAGAAGCAGGTGATGTTAGGTTAGATAAGTCACAATAATATAAAACACCCCCCTAAATATAAACACAAAACCAAAAATAGATTACCATGGCATCTATTTGCTCCAGGATTTTCATGAACTGCTCAGCTGCTATTTTTACTCTGTGATCTAGTTTACTCAAAGCTTCTGCCTGGAGGTCTTTCGCCAGGAAGCCCTAAAAGAAGAACATAAAAAATAACACTGTTCACAATAGACTAAAGGACATGTCATGGACAATAATGCATAGTTAACAATAGTTACCATGCCAAAAATGACTGCTTACGTTCTTCAATCCAGTTAATTCCCCATCCACCGTCTCCAGTTTTTTAGCCGTCTGCTCCACAGACTTTTCAATTTCTTTCAGCTTCTTCAGTTCAGCCTCTTCCTCTGGGCTGTTCTGTTTGTGAATTACTGTAAGTACCTCCTTATTCACATAGACTCAGACATGGTGCATGTAAAGTACTTACCCGCTTTCCAATCATCATGAGTTTGCAGCCTTCTTTTATTCCACAGCTGGAGAGACTCACTTCCATGTCCTTCAGAGACTTTCCTGTAATACCAGGATGATGTTAGATATTAAATGGAAAGTTCACTTCTGAGTTCAATAACAGCTTACCTTTAAAAATGAGTTTCTGTGAGGCTGGTGGGACACCAGTAGCGTCACTAAGAGCGTCTGACAAGTCTTTAACAGTGGGTCCTGTTCCATCCTCTTGACTTGTTAGAGTGATGCTGTGCTTAGTTGATCCTGAAAAGTAAATAAGAAATAAAATTGAAACTTTATGAAAATATTAGCATAACTACTTCAAAGTGAGATTATCGGGGTTTTTCTTTTAGTAATTTGAGATTCTAAACAACCATCAATTAATATTATCAAAACAAATAATAATAATTTACTACTTTGTGTGATTATTCATTAGAAATTTTAAGTAATTACAAATTAGTAACAACAATATTAGAATTAATAAGTTACTTTTTCAAATTACTGTTTTAAAGGTGGGATTATTATTATTTTAGTTTTTCTTTACAAACAAACAAAAATATTAATGATGGTAAACTACTTCCATTGATTAGGCACGAGTAGTATCAATGTGTTATTTTAGATTTTAACAAATAACATTTTACAAATAAAATATAAGTGACAAATAAATTGACATTCCTACTAATATTACTACAAACACTACTACCACAAATCCTCCTACTGCTAATACGAATAAAAACCTCCATGCATAATTATTGATTCATTATATGTAATGTTTAATACATTTTCAATAATAATACTTTTAAAATACACTCCTTCCCTGTGTGAATATCATTGTAGATATTTTAAAATGTTCCTCCCTGGCCTAAGAATGAGGAACAACAACCCAAGAAAAAAAACAAGCATACTGATTGTGTTTGTCTGAATTATTTCTTTACTTCTGGAAACAGAAACATCAAAGATAAAAAAAGAAACGTAGCTCTATATTGTTGGATAAATATTGTTCTGTAAATCCTAAAGAGCGTGACAAAATTTATTCAAAACAAATCACTTAAAAATAGGAAGTTAATTAAAACATGTGAGGTGCTTAACTAGTAAAATAGTAGATAACATACATTTGACAACAAATACAGGCATAAAAGACCCGACATCAATTAAGCCTAGCTTGGACGTATTTAACTGAAGCTGACCTATCTAAAAATGCTTAAAAAGTGATGAACTCCATTCAAACATGGTTGTTTCTTTGAAATTAGCTCTATAAGATTAGCATCTCCTAGCTCCAAACTACGCTTTATAAACAGTCATCACTCTATGACAAACCTAACGTTATAATGTAGAAAAGGTATTACCGTATGCGACTGTCACAGTTATTGTTTTCTCTGACATTTTGGGTTTTAGCTTCCGTCCTCACATACAACACAAACTATGCAGCTAACTGTTGCTAATTGCTAACTTGTTCCGGTGAAAACCGGAAGCACTTTCTTTTATCCTTCTGTAACAAGTACATACAAGAAATACCCCTTCAGAATGAATTATCGTGTGGCTTTAGTACTGTCAGAATCTGTTTGTGAAAAAATAAACATGAGGCACAGAGAACTTGACATGTCAGCGAATTGTAGTTTAAAATATATATATACAGGCTCTGTGGCGCAATGGATAGCGCATTGGACTTCTAGCTAAACTCATGAGAAAGAGATTCAAAGGTTGTGGGTTCGAGTCCCACCAGAGTCGTGTTTTTAAGCAGGTACACTGACATAATAATGACACTATGTTACCAACAGGTCATTAACAGTTGAGAAAAAAAATTCATTTATCCAATAGTTTGTTAAAGCCCCTTATTGATTAAAGCAAAGAATGACCAATCTTGTTGCTAAAGACCAAAAAAAAAAAAAAAGAAAATCTTCTAGCCCAAAAGAGAAAAGAATCAACTAAAAAAATTAGTATGTCTTTCTTTTAATAACACAGCTGAGACAGACCATTAGATGTTTAGGATCTGCAATGATTTACAGGTTCCTTTTTTTTTTTTTTTTTTACAAAAGTCTATTTTCTTTGTTTCAGTAAAATCTTGCACATTTAGGTTATTGATGATTTCGGTCTTCGTGGCAGAAAGTTTGGACACCACTGCTGTAAAGTCAGAAAATGTTTATTTAACCAGGCAACATTTATTTTCCTGTGATGTATATTAGGTTTGTGAATAGACAGCTCACAACATTTTCTTTTGTTTTAATCAACATTGAACTGAAATGCTGAGCCCTGCATTTATTTATTTTTGATTTGTTTCTTATTCATTTTCGGCAGATAATGCAAAACTGACTCTGGATCTTTGCAAAACATTAACCAGATTTCTAAACTTGTTGCTTTTGCAAACAAATTTTGCAATCACTAACACAAAGATAAAACTGATCCAGGATTTAACTTTTGCAAAGGTTTTGTCACCAGTAGGCCACAAAATAATATGGCACTACAGGAGTGCTGGTGGTGCAGGGGCAAAACACGTGATCATTGCCTGAAGGATACAGTCCTCAACACCATCATTATGGGTTTGAATCCCAGCCAGTTAACTTTTGCTGCATATCTTCCTCTCTATCCACCCCTTTAAAGGCCACTAGTGTCACAAAAAAGATGCAGTTTTTCCCTTGTGAAATCCTACAAAAGAACAGTTCTGCAGGGTATAGCAAAACTTTTGCAAAAGTCTTTTTAATCCAAAAGGTTCCTTTTTTTTACCTATTCATTCATTCTTTTCAGAATGAAGGAAAAGCTTTCCTATGACAGGGTGTTGCAAAAGGAAACTTTTGCTGGATATTGCAAAACCTTTGCAAAACATATTTTCTTCACCCTAAAGTTTCCCTTTTACAAATCGTGCGCTGTTAATCACAAGAAGGAAACAAGTGAAGGATCTCAAAGGTTTCTGAGGAATCTTGCAAAAGAATAAATATTCTGTGAGATTCCAAAAGATTTTCTTCTAAACATTTTCTGACATCCTACACAAGAAGAAACCTTGTGGCATCTTGCAAAGAAAGGGAAAACCCCTTTCAGTGACATTTCTGCTGATCTGCATTTGTTTTCTCTTAAAGATTTTCTTTTAATTTAGAATAGTTTTCAGATATCATACACAACCAATATGCAATAAGATAAAGGATTTATAAATACATGCTTGTTAGCGTATCAAGTCTTTGCAGCTTGAGTAATCCCTGGCTTTAGTATTTTTGTAAAGTGGTACCAAACTACATATAGAAAATCAAAGTGGAAGACACAAAGACAGAAATATAAAGAATAGTTTTACCCACAGCGGTAATGTTTAGAAAATACTGTATGAATCAAATAGTTCAGCAAGAGGACTCAGAGTTTAAAAATCAATAATAAAGAGAAAGAAACAAACTCCCAACAAAAAAACAAAAAAAAAACAACAAAAGAATAAGATTGTAATCAATTAATTACCAAAAGACATAATTTATTTTGCATGTTTAAAGTACCCTTGCAGATATTTTAAACAGGCAGACAGTGGGAATCACCTCCACCTTTGAGCTCTCAAACAAAACAGTAAGGACTTAAACAAGACACAAAGCTAACAAAATGCCCAAATAAATTAATAATAACAGTCATGAATAAGACTGAAAAGTTGGTTAGGACGACAATTAGAAAATGATGGCGAATACTTATTTTAAAGGCCACATGCTAACATGGTAGTAGTAATCATACACCAGGGCAGCTTCAAAATAGTAGTGTTCTCAGATCCAATGTATAAATGTTACTCTACATAAAAAAGTGTTTTCAGTTGAAGTGCAGTTGTCTTCGTGTCATTTTTGTTTATGTGGCAGGAATCTGAGGCAGGCCGAACTCATCCACCAAAACCCCATCCTGAAAAAGAAAGAAGCAGAGAACAATCATCTGTAGAGTAAATATTCATTTATTTTACCGGAAACAGCTTCTGAAACTGACTGAGCTATTTAAAAACAGCATATACCTCAAATATTACATTATATGTTTGAGATATTTAAGGAGTTAGTCAAAAGCATGTTGAGACAATTGGAAAATATTGACTTTGGCTGATTTCTTTTTTCTCAAATTCTGAATTTAATATTCGTCTACTGGAAGACCTGATATGTGTGCTTAAGGAAACAGCTATGAAACAACAAGTGCAGATTTGCTAAATGCCAGAGAGAAAAAGAACGTTTTATTTACATATTTCAAATCCTTTTTAAGTATTTCATATTATAACAAAACAATGTAAAGAGGCAGCTGTGTGGATTTATGGAAAACCTCAGACTTTGTACACTCAGTGTATTCATTCCCCTTGGAAATTTCCACAAGTTTAATGTATTGTATTGGGATTTTTAGGTGATAGACCAACAGAAAGAACTACATAACTCAGAAGATACATGGTGTCAAGCTTTCTTAAACAAAAAAGTGTAACGTGAATATACCATTAGATTCAGCTGCTTTCAATCCGATACCACGAAATAAACTCCAGTGCTACCAAATGACCTTAAAAGTCACCTAATTATTAGAGTCCACCTGACATAAATCCAGCTGCTCTGTGAAGGCATCAGAGGCTTGTTGGAGAGCATTAGTGCACAAACATCATATCGACCAGACAGGTCAGGGGTACAGCGGTGGAGAAGATAGGCTCAGGTGGAAAAATATGTCAACAAGACTCTTGAGTCGTGCACTGTACAAATTTGGTCTTTTTTTTAAAAAGTGGAAAGAAGAACACCATTGTTTAAAGAAAGCCTTCAAGTTTGCAGTTTGCCACAAGCCATCTAGGGGACCAAGTAAACATGTGGAAGACGATGCCACATCAGTCTGAACACACCATCCCAGCAGTAGAACATAACAGTGGGAGTATCTTGCTGTGGGATGCTTTTCTTCAGAAACCCAGAGATGATGGAGAGATCAATAGAGCTTAATACAGTTCAACCATTGAAGGGGCTGCAAGAGACTTGTATATTTTGCAAAGAATAATGGGGTAGAGATTTCACTCTGTGTACGTTAGAGCTGGGAGGGACATGCCCTACATGAGCTGCAGCTGTAACTGCAGGACAAGGAGGTTTTCCAAAGTACTGACTCAGGGAGGCTGAATATAAATTCACGCCACACTCAAATATTTACAAATACATTTTTAAGAGTATGTTTCCTTTTCCTTCCACTTCAGAATTATACACTGCTTTGTGTTGGTTTAACACAAAAAAATCCAATTAAAGTACATTGAAATTGTTGGATGCAAGCTGATAAAATGCAGGCAGGTTCCAGAGGTATGGATACGTTTGCAAGGGACTGAAGACGGTATTTCACTGCTAACCTTAAATGTCAAACTGGATCTGCTGATACTGGTGACCTGTGGACCATTACCTTGTTTGTCTTGCTGTCGCTAGGAATTCCTTCTGGGATAGATGGAGCAGCCGACGCTTCGTCCAAGTAGGAGGTGTCATCATCCAGCAGCAGCTCATCCCCCAGGGCATCCAGCTCTGAAACAGTTTCAAATTCATGCTTATTTTGGAAAACTAATAATGCAGTAATTATTATTTTTAGTCCAATTCACATTTCATTTCCTCAGTAAATTTTCAATGCGGTTTGTCCTGCTAACTTAATTTGCTGTCAGTGAGGCTTGCAGACATAACTGATGTGCAGGATATTATTTTCTCTCATCACTCACGAGAAAAGTAAGGGCAGCAATGTAATTACAAATCTGCTGTTGACGCTTTTTCTCTCATTAACTGTGATCAGTCATTGTGAAATACTCATTTGCCCAAAATATGAAGAAAACCTTTTAAGTTTTATGCCCAACCTGCTTCAAGATCCTCCTCGTCGATGTCTGGAGTGCCGTAGCTGCGGCTCAGGGACTCCTGTACCTCGCCGACTTCCTCCATCATGTCTTCCAGCTGGTCTTGTAAATCCTGCAAGTCCCAAAAAAAAAAAAAAATCCATTTTTTTGAAGTATAAAAATGGCATAAAACACAGGCTCATGTTTTTAGCCAATGACTAGTAGACTTAACAAAGACTTGTATTTATCTTGTCACCTCGCACAGTAAGCAGGGTTGGCAAAACCAGCCCATACAAAGTACAGTGTTTTCATCTGTCAAACAAACAATTGTTCTTTTTTCCCCCACTGAAAAAGTGTGATCATTTTGCATTTTTCCAAATTGTTTTGATCATAGATTATGCTGCTGCAATAAGATCTTAATTCCATTTAAAGATTTTTACACATAATTTACCAGGGGTGCCAACATGTTCGTATGCATCTGCACTGAAGAGAAGCAAAAATAAACTTAACTCTGTTCATTAAGCCAAGTTTAACCATACCAGACTGTTAGTTTTTTTTTACTGCCGATTCCTAAAATAAAAAAATATCTACTGGTACATTAAAGAGAATAATGCCACTCTCACTAGATGACAGCTTTTGTGTGCGAGAAACAAGCTGTATTTGTCAAAGGACAAAAAAAAAAAAGAGTATTTTACAAACATACGTCAATCTGATCAAGTTTGACGTCCTTGTAAGCTTTCTTCATTTCCTTTGCACCGATCTTCATTGCCTCTACCTGGAGAGAGGAAACAGGTAGATGAATATATATTTAGTCACTGGCACTATAAGCTGACTTGTTGAGGAGAAGGCGAGTCAAGACAGAGCTCTGTCTTACGATCGATGGCCTCTAGAACAAAGCAGGATTAGAAGCTTAAGCTTAGGTTCAACTCTGGTGATTTGGTGTCAGAAAGGTGGCTGTGACATTGTTTCATTTGCAATGTTTTTGTAGGAAATCTCTCTGGTGAGATGCTTCAATTTCTGATGTTTTTATATATTTTTGAAGATTTTTTTTTCCTTTTTATAAAAACAATTTCTTTGATATTTTGTTATACACTGAACTCAGACTGCCCACTCTAAACTGTGTGAAACTTGCATTTACAGCAATTTAATTAACAATTTCCCAAGATTCTTACTAAGAAAAAGAAAATTAAACCCATATTTGTAGATCTTGCTGTCTGGAGGATGAAGCAAATAGCAATTACACAAGCATTACTGGTTAGCAATCTGTTATGTCTATTGTTGGTTGGGTTGAAAATGTATTAAACACAGACAGTGTTAAATGTAATAATCTAACAATACAGTAGGGACACTTAGGCTTTTGGGATTGGGGTATGGTCCTCTTGCTCCCTCCCCAGCACTTGTGCTGGTTCGGTGGGGACTGGGAGTGTGGGGATGGCCTGGGGGTCTCTGACAGCATCATGGAAGTGTTGGCTGGTGGCTTACCCTCCTTGGTGTGGTGTTGCTTGTGTGGTTACTCAGACTACGTCCCTAAGTGGTGGGCTCCCAACTGGTGATCTTTGGCTCCTGGCGATGTTTCGGGCCAGCCATGGGCCGCAGGGGCTACAGTGGGCATCTCTCCCTCTTGACCTCTCAGTGGCTATCTCAGTTACTGGGATGGTAATGTGCTACCTTGGTCCTTCCAAGTTCTGGTGCCTGCCCCATGTGTTGGGGGCTGTAGTCTCCCCTACTTGGTGCTGGGCGGTCTTGGTGCCGTGGGTTGGTGCGGGGGGACTGTGTCCCAGGCTTGGTGGCTGGAGATGCCGGTGTGGCTGGGTCGTGGAGTCTCGGTGCCCTAAATCTTACCCTGTGCCTTTCTAGCCTGCTTCTGAAACACTAGTTATTACATGAGACAGGCTTTTTAATGTCACTGGTGACAGTTAAGTGGGACACAATAACAATACTAATGTAGACCATGTAATGGTAATGAAATGCGCTTCTAGGCCCTGATTTTCGTTTTTTTTTTTACATTCCCAAACCCTAACCCTTTTTTTCAATGTAATGTCAGTTTGAGACGCAGTTTCAGAAAATGGCTAATCTTAAATTACTAAAATAACATCTGAGGTAAAGAAAATCCTAGTCAGGACTTCCCTAATCCTAATTGTTGTCTTACTCAAGTTGATTGGCTCTTACTGTAGTTTTTGTGTCTTTCAAGGTCTGGATTGTGTAGTTTGCCTGCTCCATATTGAATGACTGCTGGGCCAGCTGCTCCCTTTGACCTTCATACCTGTGAAAAAACAGTACAGTAGTTTCAAACATGTTTTGACAATTAAATAAAAAAGTGTATCTTCTTGAATGCTAAAACAGTTGGAGGCTGTTTACCACAGTGCTTTAAGATTCATAGCAAGATCTCTCACCCATCACTGTCTTCTGTTAACTGGACATCTTTATCCACAATGACGTATTAATTGGACCAATCTAATATATAAATCAATACTTGGACTGTTACCATTATGCTTGTCAAGTTTTATATGCCATAAACAGCCAAAACCTGTGCTCTTAGGACTTCTTAACCCTTTAACGTTTCATTAAACGTTTCAGTTAACCTCTGTTGTTTCTTTTGGTACTCATCTTCTCATTGGTGTTATTATAACCAGTTTTAGTGTTGTTGTTTTAGTGTTGTGTGAATAAGTCTCTCTTGAAAATGAGATTGTGAATCTCAATGAGACTGACCTGTATATATAAAGGTGAAATAAAAATAAAAACAAAACAGAGGTTAAATATTGAAAGCCTGATCAACATGAGAAAAAGGAAAGGCATATTTGAGGATTACAAATTTTCTTTATAATAGAATAGAATACAAAAGAATAAAACAGAATATTCATTTAATTGTCCTGAGATGGGGACAATTTTAGTGTATTAACACTTTACAGACAGGAAAAAATAGTAAATGTAGATCCTAAATATACAGGTGAATAGATGCCTTTGTACAAATTGTGTTTGCTTTGCAAAGGTATGCTATGTACAAGAATATGGATATTTGTGCAAAGAACAGCAGGAGTGTAAAGCGTTTATGTGTGTTGGGAAGAATACTGGTTGCACAGTCTGGTTTGAAACCCATCACTGTTCAAGTTTACAGAAAACATAAATTGTACACAGGTTTAAACCAAAAATACTAAATTATAATGATAAAATCTTTTGAAAAAAGTCAATCCTAAATGCTTTTCACTCTACATCCACCAAACTCAGACCAAGAGTTCATGGCAATTAAAGAGCCCTCCTACCAGGACCTTTTTTTCTCTCTCGCTGAATTAGCAATGGCTTTAACTTGGTAGTTTAACCTGGAAATGGTGGAATGGAAACTGGAAAAGGATTCGGTTAATAACACCAACCCACAGGTAGCCACTAGCACTTCTTCCTGGTTCACTGTCATCTGCTAAATCACAGTTAAAACATTTGCATTCAACTTGCAAACAATGTCTGAGTATTACTATGGATGCCCAGGTATCAATGTTTGAAATCCTTGGATGACAATGAAGTTGCTATAAATGGTCAGCCGTATCAGCGATGCAGATCCACACTGTGCCAATCTAAATACTCACATTCTCTTCTGCTTTAGGACTCTCATGGCCTTCTGTTTCACCATATTCTGCATTCAAAACGAATAGAAACATCAATCCTTGACATGTTTTCCTTTCATTCAGTGAAACAATTTGAACAAAACGTTTCTATACCTTCGAGGGCCCTTCTCTCATCTTTTTCAGCTGATCTTTGTACTTCAGCAGCTCAGCATCGAGCCTACCTATTTTCTTTTCAATGGACTCTGCCCTGGCATCCACCTTAAAGGAGATTAGATCAATTAGCTGTAATGATTCCCAGCATCCTGCGTTTAAAATGACCTGCTTTTGTGAGTGTGTGTGGGTGTGCGTTAGAAGTAACAGTGAGGTAAAAGCTTTTCAAATAATTGAGGTTAACAAACATCAATTTTCCACATCCCAGCAGCAGGTGTAAAAGGACAGCTCTTTTGTTTGTCAGCGGGGATAATTAACAGTAACCTGTGAGGTAATTAGCCCGGTATTGATCGCATTTCTGTGGCCGTGTTAGCCAAGTAACACCACCGGTGGTCACATAATGCAGTCATAAACAATAATACCTCTGAGCTTGACAATATGACAATATACTCACAGTGCTGATACAGTCCGAAAGGTTCGGAGGAGGCGCTTTGGGCTTTCCGCGTCCAAAAATTCTGTTCATTTTCAAAACCTCTGGTGACCTCAGAGCTCTTAGTTTTCTTTAAATACACAATAAGCAGCATCAAACGGAAAGGATTCCTGCATTGGAGACACCCGGAAATAACGGTTCACACGCAAAACGACAGGATTGGTTGGTGTGGAGATCGTGACCAATGAGAGACTGGATCAGTTGCTGCATTCTAGCGATGAGCTGAGGTACTGCAGGTTTCAGAGAGACCCTTTTGTCCCTACAGACATCATTCATCAGTCTTTGTTAGTTCTCCTCTGCAGAGATGCTGGCGTAAAATGTAGACTTTAATCAAGTTGTATCTATCTATCTATCTATCTATCTATCTATCTATCTATCTATCTATCTATCTATCTATCTATCTATCTATCTATCTATCTATCTATCTATCTATCTATCTATCTATCTATCTATCTATCTATCTATCTATCTATCTATCTATCTATCTATCTATCTATCTATCTATCTATCTATCTATCTATCTATCTATCTATCTATCTATCTATCTATCTATCTATCACAGAAAAATTTGACATTTTTGACTGAAACAGCCTTTTAGTGCAACAGCTCACCTGATATATGACACAATGCTCATGTTTGCTCACTGTAATTTAATGAATGTGTGGAATTTCAGCTAAAGAGTCCCTCAATCAGTTTAAGTATCGATTTGGTGTAGTGATGTAATCATTTATTAATTTAATTTTATGTAAGTTTTTTTTGTAATTTCACCTGATTGTAATGCATTTTGTTCAATATGTTTTCAACAATGCTTTCTAAATAATTTTACCCTCACTTTGGCTTCTGTATGTCTGTAACATTGGAAACGTTTAAGGCCAATCTGATTCTGGGTTTCCGGTATCTTGTGTTTGTCTTCCCCCACAATAATACTGACAGCTTTGCTTGGAAAAGCACAGCGCCATTCACCTTTTGAGTCCATGCAGCCTGCAGAGCATTTGAACCACAATCCATTCATCAATGTCTCGCCACCAGCCACAACTGAAGGTTTCCCTGATATCTTTAGAGGGTGAAACAAGCCAGCTGCAAGCAGAGATTGTTTATTACCAGCAAAATGTGCTCTAGACTTGAGGAGAAATTTATGAGGCATTTATAAAGCAAAAATAATGCAGTCAACTATAAATCTTATTTATTGCTGCTTTGGAGCAGAACACATCTTCCTAAACAGTACTTTCACAATCTGTGTCTCAATCAGTGATCTTTAGCATGCACCTCATGTGTGACGGTTTTCTCTTTGAACAGTGGGGCTTGTTGGATTCTTGATATCTGTAAGACAACCTGCTATGTGTAAAACCTTTTTAGTCACATGCACCTTGAGAGACATATACAGAGAGGAAAAAAAACAAAACGCTGTAATCTTTTGTGATTGGAGTTGACAGTTTAATCGATGCACCCAAGGACTGATTGATTTAATTTCCCCCTCTCTAAATCCCTCTTATCATTGCACTGATGGGGCTGTAGGTGGCTGCCGCAAAAAGAAAACTTCCTCGTTCATGAGGATTTCACAGAGGTCGAAATATGGATTTGAGAAATGTAGAAGTGAAAGGAAAATCTCAGCAGGAGTGCAGCTCTGCCCAGGACTTTGCTTCACGGTGGTGGTATCTACCACTCAGCTGTAGTCATCATTACGAGTACAGAGCTTTCCAAAGTGTTCCTTTCAGGGTGAATTTCTTTTGCTTTTCTGTAAAACTTTGACAAATGGTCTTTAAAAAGTATTCGGGGTTTTAGATCTGCCTTATGTTGTGATCTGCTCCCTTGTGAGTGCAGCCACCTAGTCGGTTAGCTATTAAAAGAAAAAATATTTTGTGAACAAAGCCCTCAAAGAATGACCCAATCCCAAAAAGTGGATTGTCTATCATAAAAAAAGTTTTTGTTAAGCCTGCAGTCTGGGGTCATTTAGCTACTTTACTCAATTGTTTTGTAGCATAACCTTGATGGAAAAGGAAATTAGATGCAAATAAAATGTCTGAATCCCAGTTTTCAAGCTTCACAGTTATCCTTGCTGTCCCACAGATGGAAAGGCAAGCATTCATATGATGACATAATGCAAAATGGGATAAATAGGAATTTTTATGTCAGATATAAATATGCAAAATGCAAATGTGTCTAATGCAAGGAATTCATCCAGGATGCTAAATGCCCTAAAGCATATCAATGGCATTTGGGATGAAGGACATGTAGAGCCTTTTATTCATCAGAGCAGGTGGCCTAGAACAATAACCTGAGGTTAACAGCTTGAGTGCATTGACTGTGTGGTCCTAATACTGAGTACAAGCTCTTTAAGAGACAGTACATAGCTTCACAATTTCACACAAATGCCAGTCTGATTTATATTTGCACAAACTCTAAGCTGGGTGTTTTCTATTACATAAAGTAATCAACTAACAGTTAAAATTTAAGTGTTATGATGGCACAAAACATGCAAACCAAACAACCAGAAAAAACAGAGGAAAAATGTGGAATGCTTTGTCATGTCTGGGGTCAGTTTCTGCCTCAGGTGGGAGAGTTCAAGTGTCTTGTTCAGGAGTGCTGGTAGAATGGAGCTGGGGAGAGGTAGATAGATTGGGGCCACATCTACTGGTTTCGGAAGAAAGGGCTTAGCCAATAAGCACAGCTGACGATTTGCTGGTACATATACTTTCCAACCCTCATCTATTGCTATGAGATATGGACAATGATCAGTTTCTAGGTAATAAAAGTGTTTGTAATTAGGTTTCTCCATGGGGTGGCTGGACCCAGCGTTAGAGATAAGGTAAGAAACGCTGTCATCCTGGTGAAGCAAATAGCAAAATAATCCAAATTGGTTTGTTTTTAACCTATCAATTTTAAGAGCGTGGCAGACCAAGAATGCACAGAAGAGACAATACGTATGCCATCTGGCCTGGGAACACTCCGAAAACAACTGGATGGGTAGAGACTCTTGATGCAGCAGTTGTGTGGGGGCTCTTTTGTGTTGTAGAACCCTCAGACAGGATGACAAAACCCAGCAGTTAGGAGGAGGACAATAAGATGAAAAACAAAAGGCAACAACAGGCTTCATCAGTTTTCCAGAGCTCTGTGGTTTTTTCTTTTCATTTAATTTCTTTCATAAAAAATATGCACCATCAGCTCACCAGTGCAGATTCTGGTACAGGTCTCTTGCATCACAAGTCAGGCAGAAAATTAACTTTGGCACAACCCATCTCAACAAAGAAAAGAAAAGAAAACAAAAAAAAAACCACCCTTCTTCTTCTGGTATTATTTTTTGGCGCTTGGCAAATATCTTTGAGGTGTGCATTACCGCCTCTAACTATGATTTGAATATGTCTGCAACCTAAACTTCTTTGCAATGCATCTATCAAATTAAAATGTTCTTTAATACCTACAAATTCTCTCCTCAAAATTGTTCTTTCTTGTTCATATTTCTGACACTTCAATATTACATGTTCTATTGTTTCCTCCTCTCCACAATAATCACATTTTCCTGTATTATGTATATTTATCTTGAACAATGTAGAATTAAGTCCTGTATGTCCTGGTCTTAATCTTGTAATTAATCTTTCCTCTTTTCTGCTCCTTCTTCCAGTTCTTACTTCTCCTACTATCTTGTTGATTATATAAAAACATCTTCTTTTCCTTTCTTCATCCCACCTTTTTTGCCATTCTTTCTTGATTTTCTGTTTAATTATATTTCTCGCCTCTGACCTACTAATATTTATTATAAAGCTAATGTTCTTTTGTGTTGCCTTCTTTGCTATCCTGTCCGCCATCTCATTCCCTCCAACTTCTACATGCGCTGGTACCCATAAAAACACTAATATTAACCCCATCCTTTGTATTCTAAATAAAGTATGTTTTATTTCCAACAAAATGTCTGGTCTACCCTCTGAATGATTATGTTTTAAACTTAATGATGCTGAACTTGAGTCTGAACAAATTATTGTTTTCAATGGTTTTATATCCTCCACCCACTGCACTGCTAACAATATGGCTAATAATTCTCCTGAATATACTGATAATCCATCTGTAATTCTTTGTCCTTCTTTTATTTTAAATTCTGGTATTACAAATGCTACTCCTATTGTTTCATCTGTTTTTGATGCGTCTGTGTAAATCTGGACATAATGATAGTAATTGTTTATATATTCTTGTATTATACTTGAATCTAATCTACATTTTGTATCCTTTTTCTTTTCCATCAATGCCATATCCACCACTGCTTCTGGTAATAGCCACGGTGGCACTACTGGCAAAGGCAACATTAAACTTATTTATTTTTCACATATTTGAAATTCTTCTGCTATACTATTGATAATCCAACCAAAACTCTTAACTTCTTTTTTTCTTTTTCCCAGCATGGTTTTAAAATATCACATGTAGGATGATCCGGATTATTGCTTTGTAAGTTTATCCAGTAATTTATTGCTAACTGTTTCCTTCTTAGATCTAATGGCATCTCTCCCATCTCTACCTGAAGTTCTGCTATTGGACTGGTTCTGATTGCTCCTGTACAAATTCTTAAAGCTTGATGTTGTATATTGTCTAATTTTATAAGATGAGTGTTTGCTGCTGATCCATAAATTATACCTCCATAATCAATATTTGATCTAATTAATCCTGTATAAATTCTTTTTAATGATGTTCAATCTGCTCCCCAATTAATACCAGCCATACATCTCATAATGTTTAATATTTATTTGCATTTATCTATGATTCTTTCTATATGTACTTTCCATATAAGTTTTTCATCAAACCATATACCTAAACATTTTTATATTTTTTACTTGTTCTAAAACTTGATTGTATAATTTTAGTTTTATATTTTCTCTTTTCCTTTTCTGTGTAAACACCATTACTTTTGTTTTTTCCACTGAGAATTTAAATCCCCATTGATTTGCCCATTGTTCTATTCTAATAATCTCATCCTGTATTTATTTTCTTTTCAATAAGTTTGATATTACGACCCCTTTTCCATATAGCTCCATCATCTGCGAATAGTGAGCAACCAACTTCCTTACCAATATTTTTAAATACATCATTTATCATTATAGAAAACAATAACGGACTTATAATACTTCCTTGAGGAGTACCATTATCTATTATATATTTACCTGACAATTCTTGACCAATTCTTACTTGTATTGTTCTATTTGATGAAAAATCTTTAATCCAGTTAAACATTTTTCCATTAATACCCATTTTGCTTAAATTAATAATCCTTCAACCCACATCATGTCATAAGCTTTTTCTATGTCGAAAAATACAGCTACTACATTTTCTTTGTTTATTTGTGCTCTCCTAATTTCATTTTCTAAACATAATGTAGAGTCATTTGTGCTTCTCCCTTTTCGAAAACCATTTTGATATCTAGATATATATCCATTAACATTTAAATAATATGTTAGTTTGTTTCCATTATAATATGTTTCCATTATGTTTCCATTATTTTATATATATAATATATTTGATGTTATTTGATACTGGTTTTGTGTTATCTTTTCCTGGTTTAGTTATTGGAATAATTATGGCTTCCTTCCAGCTCTGTGGCAGCTCTCCCTCCTCCCAGACTTTATTGTATAATTCTAATATTTTGTCTTTTGCTTTGTCATTAAGATGTTCTATCATCGTATAGTAAATTTGATCTTTTCCAGGTGATGTATTTTTTGTTTTCCTGGTTACAAAGTTCAACTCTCCATTTGTAAATGGCTCATTTATTAAATTATTTCGTATTAAATCTTTATATTTAATCTTTGTGATTTCCCTACCTTTCTTTCCCTCTTCACTAATATTACTTGAACTATGAATTTTACTAAATGTTTTAGCTAATATTTCTGCTTTTTCTTTATCTTCTGTTATAGTTGTATTATCTATTTTTAATATAGGATATCAGTATTCTTTTCTAATACCCTTCATTCTTTTAATTGTTTTCCAAATGTGATCAATTTTTGTTTCTCTCCCTACGGTATTACAAGTTTCTCCAATACATACCAAATTTTTCATTTCCATTATTTCTTCAATAATTTGTCCATTTGTATCGTTACATTTTCCCCATAATGTGCTGTTAGCATTAAAATCTCCACACCAGACTACTTTTCCTTCTAAATACCATTAATTCATCCATCAACTCGAATGATAATATTTTACATGGATTATAGAAATTTATTATCTTACATTTTTCTTTTTTACCATAAATTTCAACTACTATGTATTCTAAATTTTTACCTTTTCCTAATATCTGATATTGTATTCATTCTTTTATAAATATTCCACATCCTCCTCCGCACATTTTGTGACAACACTGTTTCTATTAAAATTGACTGGCTTCCTACTCTTTCTCCGTTTACATTTTTTGTCAATCTCTTGAGATTTTTTACCTGTGCACCAACAATGCTTTTCTTTTTTTTATTTGTCTAAATATCTTCCTCCAAAGGAATGCCATAAATTACCCTCCGCATGTTTTTATCTTCTCCAATAATCTTCCTCTCTGTCACCATTTTCTTGCAAATGTTTTCAACTTGTAAAGCCTTTCTTCTTTGTTCTTCAGTTTTACACAACACCTGTATATTTCCATCTCTCAATACCTTCACCATTTCAACACCTCCTATCTTTTTTTTTTTTTTCTCTAGATAGTGAAATAGGACTCAGGTTCACTTTTTCTTCTTTATTTTTTAGCTTTAATCTTATTTTACATTCTTCCTTTCTAATTTTCCTCCTAACTACTCTCTCTTCTTCAGAATTGTTATGCCTCTTACAGCCGCTTCCAAAAATAAATAATCTCTCAGCATCTATCTGCTCGATACTGTTATCAAAATTGGGTCTATACTCAAGAAAGGTTTTTCCAAATCCGTCAAAATTCTGACTTGTTTTTTTGCATCCCAAGCCACGCCTCCTCAGGCGAGATCAAAAACCCCACCCTACTCTGCAATCCTGCTTAAATATAAAGGGATGCTACCACTCTTCAAATTCAAGGGGGATTTCCCTTAAGCAAAACAACTACATAAGCTATCAGAATTGCTCAGAAGTCATTTTAAACACATACACACACTTGACTAACAACTTATTTAAATATACAAGTCAACAAAAAAAGAGCAAATCAAAACAAAAGCTTCAGTCCATTTCAACCCCCAACTTCACCCAGTGAGATGGATGATTAGGGAAGTCCCTCCAGGTGAAGTCATTAGACTGCCATCATGTGTGCACCCCATGAAGCCAGTCCCCAGGAAATGGACCTCAAAGAAAAAGAAGTTAATCATCAAAATAAAACATAACAATACCAACTTGCTATTAGTGTTTTTGTGTGCTTCACCTTAGTGAGGGAGATGCTTCCCAGCACCCTCACAAGTTGACATTATCTTTAGGACTTGTTTTTTTATTATGTGTCATTTCTTTAGGCGTATATTTTTATTGAACTCCTTTCCCTTTCTTACGTTTAATTATTCACTTTCTGTGTTTGTCTGTATTAACTTTGACTATATCATATTTATAATAATTATAATTTTGACTGCCTACCTCATGCCTGAGTTTGGGTCCTCCACTAAACATACATATCACAAATTCATGTTCAGCTGATGCTTGGATCTTTATTCATAGCTGTCCACATAAATCTGACTTATACAGAAAAAAATAGACCAAACAGTACAAAGACATAATCTATTTGATAACTTTTAAACTGTGCAACGATTCAAAAGTGATTATATTAAAAATAATTGATTTAAATGATAACATGGTTGAACTAACTTATATTATGCTTTTTCTCTTGCCTTTTAATTGTAACCTTATTTGTTACCTCTTACTCAGTTCTTGCTGTTGTGACTGATAATAAAGAGGGATTAAGATTTAACTGGATTAAAAGAAACAGAAAAAAATGCATCCTTAATAATAATGACTCGATTCTGAGAAAAACAGCCTGAAACTAATTTCTCTGGAGCTTTATATGTGTTGTAGTTACAGCTGTCATGCATTTGATTTGACCTTGACCGTCTTAGATAAGGACTAAGTTGTCCCTTTTCAAATTCCTCTGCAAGGCTGCAGTACAAACTGCTTTACAATTAACGCAACAAGCCTTGGACCACCACTGCCTTTTAGTCAGCATTCTCACCATGGAAACACTACAATTGTATGTGAGTTGAATGGAGTAATGCAAAATTGAAAAAAAAAAAAAAAAGTCATGGTAAGGTGAGAAATAATTTCATGGTTGATTTGTGTCTCCTTGGAACCCACATGGATGTGTTTAATAACTGGACCCTTTTTTACATTCAGACTGCCTAAAAGAATCCAATTTCCAATTTCTTGACAGCTTTATTATGACTTAATTGTCCATTTACAAAACATATTTTGACACCCAAAGCTAAAGATACACTAAAATATTATATGCAACATGAGGAACACTTTTTTAAAAATTTTGTTCATGAACAAAGTCAAGATCAAAGACAATCAGGTTAAAATGTAAAGCCAATATTTGAGAGAGAACATTGACTAAAATAGGTGGGATATCCTGTGTAAAACTGACACTCTGACAATAATAGTGTAGAGTAAATAGAGTAAAAATGAATCTTAAATAATGATAAAGTCACATAAGCAAGGCACAAGAACAACTTTCAAATAGAACTACTGCAGTAATATAATACTGACGCAAATTTTTAGAACATACATAATTAGATCCAGTCAAACTGGCGACTGTTTTTACAGCATTCAAGACAAAAAGCAAAGCAGTAAAGCCGCGACAAGGATTCTTTTGAAAGATAAAATAAAAACATAATATACATTTCAGCTAATACAAGTCAAACTTTGTGATGTTAAATACATTTTATGTAACACAATCTAAAAAGTCCCGTGCTTGTGTAAATTCAGAGGTTGGTGGTTATTAAAGTTTCATTAAAGAACACTGTCCATGTATATAGTTAAAACTAAGTCTACATACTGATGTTTAAATTATCCATCCAGTATCACATATTAGGATTTATCACACATTCACAAATCCTGTAAAGATAAAGTGTAAAGCAGAAATTTACACCCAGCAAGATAATGTTTTGCTCATTAAACATGTGGATGTCTTTTATTTTACACTCATGCTATTGTCATATTGACTTTAGCGTTGAAGCCCTCTCCCCATGTAAGTTGTAGTTTTAGACAAAGTTAAGGAGATAAAATGTCCACATATCGTGCACAGCACCCAACATCTTGACTAAAAGAGAATCACAGCTGAAAATGCTCATGGGTTGTGGTACAGTCTCAGATCAAAAACAACTCATTATGATGCAAAGTTCATCTCTGAAGATCAAAAATCACCGTTTCACTACCAACCCTCTTCGGAGTTAACTATCTGGTCAAGGAGAAAGCACCTCACTCATTTGTGATTCACAGAGAATGATCCCTGAGTGCATACTGAATGTTCTACATAGATTTATCTTCAAAAAGCACAAATATGCAGTACTGGTAAGCACAAAACTACCACTGACATGTATTGATTATTAGCCGGGAAAATGCTTAAAATAATTGTATTTCCTAAAATAATCAGGAAAAATTTTTAATTTATTCTGTGCCTGTAGCTGCTGTTGATCTTTTGTGCTTGTGATAACTATATTATTTACTTTACTGTGACAGCCACTTAGGGAACATGTAGGTCAGAGGTTCAAAACATTTTCACGGAGCCACAACAAATAGTTAGTGGACATCTTCCATCATCATATGATAAATGCTGCTCAAGTGCAAATCATTTAATTTCTAGCTTCAACTTTCCTCAGAAGGAAATTTATCAGTTAGATATACACATTGTTATTGTGTTATCCCAAAGGCATCTTTGTACTTCACCAACTTCCAACCCTGTAGTCTAAGTTGAATTTTAATAAAGTTACTATGTGTTTGCTAAAACGAATTAAATCTCATAGAAAGACCAAAACCAACGTGAGACATTGACATATGACTTTAAAGATAATATTGATATTGAGGCAAAATTAGGCCTTTTTGAAGCCCTGTAATCTTTTTAAGTTAAGGGGTGGGATCTGTAGTAAGCCCTTCATTTAAAGTGGCCACTACAGTGGACAGCAATTCAAAAGGCATTTTATTGTATGTGCGTGGGAGTTGATACTATTCAAAAAAGCCACTTCATTAGACTCTAGCCTGACGCTCCATACATTGCCACCAACTGGGCAGCCAGTGAAAACACATGACAAATTCTTGGGACGCTTGTATTTTTAAAAGGGACTTAAGAGTGTATCTTTCTCTCTGACTGCCTATTTTAGTCACTGGATTTTACCACTCAAAATGCAAATGACGTTCTGATAATTTCATATCTGGAAACAACGTAGAAATATTTTTACTACCAGAGTTTGTTCAGTACTATGTCTATACAATATTTGGGGCTATACGTTCTCCTATTGAAAGCAGTGCAGCATATTGGTGAACTAAAGTCAAATCATTGTTGGTTTGATCTTTTCATGGGATTCACTAAGGAATATTGATCCTTCTTAGATAGTAGTAGTGATTTGAGTCAAACATAGATCAATAGAGTCCTCCCAGCTCTGGTAAGGCCTGGAGGACATGTTCATGGCTAGTCATACGGGCCTGGCTTGCCTCCCATCACCCCTCCCTTCCGTGGCACAGGTGTGATCCCGCAGCGTGCTCCTCACTCTGCTCACCCCCTGACAGTCACCATGACCTCGCCCTCCAGGGCAGCAGAAGTCCCTGAAGCACCTCTTAAAGTTCTCGTCCAGGAAAGCATAAAGGATAGGGTTGAGGCTGCTGTTGGTGTAGCCTAGTGCAACGCAAAAGAAGTAGGCAGCCATGACAGCGGTGGTCTCAGGCACGTTGGTTGACAACGATTTCACCAGGATGAAGATATGAATGGGCGTCCAGCACACCACAAAAACCGCAACCACCACCAGCACCAGGCGGGTGATCCGACGAAGGTTGCGATCTTTTTCACGTGTGCCTGACAGTAGGCGAACGCTCTTCAGTCGCAGCACCATCAAGGTGTAGCAGACGGTGATGATAATGAGGGGTGCCACAAAGCCGAAGATGAAAACGCATATCTTCATCAGGGTGTCCCAATAGGTGTAGGGCTCAGGAAACTGTAAAGCGCATTCTGTGGTTCCTGTTAGTTATGGAAAAGTTACAAAAGAGTTAGATGAGAATGTGTGACCATTCAGACACAAACATCAGACTTCAGCAAAACAATTCAATGGTCAGCAACTATAAGTTCTAAAAGTTTTGTTATTTTGAACTTATAATTGTTTTATACATGAGCCTTTTCTTTTATATTCCTTAAATAAATGGACAGCTTAGCCTATGACTTCTTCTCTAAGTACATCCCATTAACTTGGACTCAGTTGGTCTGGAACCACAAACCAACGCCTTGCAAAAGCATGGAATGTTTCACATTTTGTCATGTTACAACCAAAAACTTCAGTGTATTTTATTAACTCTTTAAAGTATGTGATGAATTCATACATAGTAGAGCGTTTTTGTGAAGTTGAAGAATAATTATACATAGTTGTGTGATGTGCCTCTGAATTCAGCCTCTGACTCAAAGGTTTGGAAAAGCACCTTTTGCTGCAACTTTAGCTGTTAGTCTTATAGTGTTTGTCTGTAGCAATTTTGCATTCTGACATTTTTTCCCATTATGATACGCAAATAATTTGAAAAAGGTATTGCCACTGATTATCAACTGCATTTAAGTCTGTACTTTAACTGGGCCATTCAATCACAAGAATATGCTTTGATCTAAACAGTTTAATTGCAGCTCTGGCTATATGTTTACAGTCATTGCTCCTTTGAAGATAAAGCTCTCCACCGGCCTCACTTCATTTGCAGCCTCAAACATGTTTTCTTCCAGGAATGCCCTATATTTATGTCCATCTATCATCCCATTAGCTCCGACCAACTTATCTGTTCCTACTGAATTAAGGCATCCGAACAGCATGATTCTGCCATCACCATGTTCGACCATGGTAATAGCCTGTTCAGAGATCCCCTCAGCATGATTCTACCCCTACTGTATTTTAGTGTGGGAGTGGTTTTTCAAAGTGATGGGCAGTGTTATATTTCTGCCCATCATAGCATGTTACATGTAGGCCAGAAAGTTTGGCTTTTCGTCTTACCTATTACCTTCTTCCACATGCTTGGTGTGTCCCTTCTATGTTTTGTGGCAAACTGCAAACAGGTTTTGACTCCAAATCTAAGACTGATCAACTTTAAACTGAATAATTCTACCCCAAACAGATCACTTTACATTTGTGAATAACCAAATCAAAACATTTTCAGTGCTTTGGTTTAGGAATGAAGGACAACTTAGAATTAGTCAAGTTTAAAACATAAATATATGGATAAGTCAAACCTGGACTGAATTACTGCTTTGAGGTTTGAGGTTTTCTAAAAAAGATGCTATGATTTGTGAAATTTTTTTTAAAGTAAATACATAAATGAAGTCTGTTCGTTTTCCTGAAATATACTGTAGCTGAAGTCTCATCTTGTATTGTAAGCTGGATGAACTATCAAACCTGTTCTCTGATTAATGCTCTCCTTACCTGGCCCAGCAACTTATGTGGATGTCAAATCGTGGTAGAGTTGCATCTATGCCATACTCTTCCCATTTTCCACAGTGCTCTGTGAGATATTCAAAGCTTTGGATATTGTTTTATAACCTAACCCTGCGTGAAACTTCGACATAACTTCAGGACCTCTGAGGCCTTCTCAGAACAGTTATATTTATACTAAAATTAATTGACCTTCTCCTGCTGGGTTTTTTCAGGGGTATCAGAGAAAAGGGGGCCGAATGCAAATGCACCCCCCATTTTTCAGATGTAAAATTTCTAATTAATTTTGGAAAAACAAATTTAAATTTACTTTCAATTTTAGAAACATACACTACAAACATACACTACTTTATTTGTTGGGCTATTAAATAAAATCCCAATAACTCACTTAGGTCTTTATGGTTGTAATGTGACAAAATGTGAACATGTTCAAGGGGTGTGAATACTTTTGTAAGACTCTGTAGCTGTGAATGTAAGATCTATTGATGAAGTGCATTTCTCTCTTGAGAAAGGTTTTGAGGTCAGATTAAAATAATAAGTTAACGATCTAATAGCTTTCAATAAAGCAAATGTCATTCGAGAAACAATTTTCCTTTCAAGTCTGGCAGTTTTTGCAGATTTTATAACATCTATAGAACATGTTCACGGTACTGAAGCCGTCAACTAGAACAATTATGGGCAAAGATTTTTGAATTAAAAGATATTTTAGGTTGGCTATTAGAATATGAAGGAAATCTATAAAAACAGCACTGAGGCTGATGTACCGTTGTTGGTGTTGGTGCTGCCGAGCACCATGGCAGGAATCCCAGCAGCTGAGGACAGCACCCAGATGATCACATTGATGATCTTTGCCTTCATGGGGGTGCGAAAATCCAGGGCCTTGACCGGGTGGCACACGGCAATGTAGCGATCCACGCTCATCATGGTCAGGGTGAAAATACTGGTGAACATGTTGTAGTAGTCGATGGAGATGAAAACTTTGCACGCCACCTCACCGAACGGCCAGGAACTGAGTAGGTAGTCGGTGCTCTGGAAGGGCATGGTGGTGGTCACCAAGGCGTCTGCCACAGCCAGGTTAAAGATGTAGATGTTGGTGGCTGTTTTCATTTTGGTGTATCTACAGGTGGTGAAGATGCAAACAGAGGGTTTAATCCCATTTATGTGACAGCTGATTTACTTTGAACACTGTAAAAAGCAAAAATAAGTTAAAAGTTGATACTGAGAATTGTTTTTTTTCATACGATTTGCTGCTCTCCCGTTTTGTTGACGCATAGCTTTTTTTTTAAACCCTTCTGATCGTAATTTTAATTTAATTGTGTGAAACAGTTTCCGTTAGGCTTACAGGCACTGAACTTCAGAGAGGTCAGTTGAGGTCTTGCAAATTTGTTTTTACAGAGTTATGGTCTTGTAATTTGATATGGATCGACCTTGAATGAAAAAAACAAGCATATTAGATCATCAAAAAGACACCATTAAGAGATGGGATTGTTTTTGTGTTTTTTATTGTGTTTTGTGTATTTTTGTAGGACCAAAGGGCAGACAGAAGCATGGGATGAACAAATTTATTGATAAAAATGGAGAACTTTCAGGAGAGCACAAGGAGAACAAGATGAGAAAAACGGTTAGAGAAAACAGGCTTGGACACGGGCATGAAAACTGGAAGTTTAAAGGGAGAATCCAGTAGAAAACAATGAGAATGAGTGAGCTTACATATAACCTGAGGGAGGTGTGGAGAATAACATTGGAGACTGGTGTGTTAATCAAGAGATAACAAGGAGCAGCTGATGGCAGAAGGTAAGCAGGGGAGCTGAGGGAGAGAGACTAATACACACAAGAAGCTGAACTAAGACACAAGAAAACCCAGGGGAAATATGTAACAGAAATCTAACAGGAAATAACCCACCTGCAGGCCCAAGTGTATGAGCTTTAAGCTTAGAATGTTGAAGAACAACCTAAGAACATACAAAGTTGCTGAAACATCAGTATCATTGTCCAAACTGACACCAGTTTTACATTGCCTTGAGCTAAAAGAGAGCCAACCACGAAAGAAGCTTCTAATTAAAAAAAGAAAACGTTCAAGATTACCCGAAATTTGCAGCAGTGCTCTTGAAATGTTTTATGGTCAGGCAAGACATATATTTATTTGTTTTCCCACAATACCAGGTATGTTTAGAGGAGTCAAGGTGAGGCACACTGTGCCAACAGCAAGCATGGTGTTTGCAGCATCATGCTGTGGGGATGTTTTGTTTTTGCTAAAGGGCCCCTTAGCAAAATATCCTGCAGCTTTTAAATGCATCCCTTCCCCAACACACAGTAATCAAAGGAATAGCTCCTTTTCAGGCCTCTGCAGAGCTAAATAACATGCTGATGAGATAATTCAGCTATTTGAGGTTTATTGGAGCAAGGATGCAGAATAGTAGCTCTCAAGGACTGGAGATGTATAACCCTGTTCCAGAGGCTCAGTGATTTCCATAAAGAATTTCCCATTGCCCTCTTAAGACCTAAAGACCGAAGCCAATAGGAAACACATTTACAGTTGTCCTGTAAGAGGCTTGGAATCTTTTAAGGATTTGCAATGTAAGTGTTAACAGAGACATTTTATTGTTTTTAACAGAGTAAAATAAAAACTCCCCCATTTCTTTATTCTAAGAAGATAATTTGATTTATTAACTTAATTTTGCATGAAAGTTCCAGCAGGCATTTCCACACTTTTCCAGTCTTTCCCTTCCTTTGTACATATTTTTACAAAACATTTTGCTTGAGACAAATAAAGATTCCTACTTTTACCCCTCCTTGTTGGTATCTGATTTTAAAATCAGTATTTTAAGCTCTGCATCAGGCTTTTCACAGGACCTTACATGTAATGAAACAGATAACCTTTAATAACCAAAAGCAAGCTCTGCAGTTTCTACAAACCACTTAGAAGACAAAGAATAAAAAGAAAAAAATAATAATTTTTACTGTTTCAGTGAAGGAACATTCACGTAGACACATTCAGGAGACATCAGTGAGACAAACAGAGAAAATCCAATATATATGTAAATAAAAGTAATTATTTTTTCTATTTGATGCAAATATTTACTGGTTGGCATTAAACTGAAACATGACTGCCAGTGAAAAAAATACCCAACAGTTTCACAATAACGCACTGTGCGCGCAGATTGGCTAAGTGCGCTGCCTCACACTTACTCACATGTCACAAACAAATGTCACACACACTAAACATAAAAACTCACCTAATGATGACATACATCACCAAACAGTTGCCCACCAAGCCCACCACAAACACCACCGAGTACACGGCGACTATGATGGGGATGATGGGTGACATCGGCTCGGGTTCGGCGTCCCAGGTGCCGTTGGGGGTGTAGTTGAAGATGTCCGATAAGCCGGGCTGCCAGGTGAAGTTCGGGACGCACTCCCCCGGCTGGTCCGAGGGACAGCGGTTCTCTTTGAATATGTGCACCACGCCGCTCTCCATGGTACTGAACACAGACGCTCCTCCTGCTGCGGCTGCTGCTGCAGGACGTAAACTCACCACCCGAAACAACTGAAAAACACCTAATTAGGGCAGAAAAGGATACATTTTTAAATTTAAAGAAGTGTTGGTTTACTGAGAGGAAGAACTACGCGCAAAAGCCCCGCGCTCAAGGACGTCTTTCAACAGGAGCAAAACCACCTTACCTCTTTTAGTCCTTCCCCCTAAAAAGTTGGTTCCAACGAAACCAAGCCCGATTAGGAGGAGCTATGAGGACTCGCGACCAACAATCCGGATGCAGGAAAATATGAGCAGAAACGGCAGGTTTCTGGGCAGAGTGTGAAGAAGGAGGAAAATGCACAGGCTGTGCCACCGCTGCGCGCCCGAAGGTGCGCACTGGAAGCCCGCACTGCTCATTCAGTGACATCAGAGGACAACAGATATGACAGCCAGCCAAAGGGTTTAAATCAAATGCAATCGACTGCAATCAACTGTTGACAGACCTTATTAAGATGTGGGTCGTTTTTGTATCTCCAGTTAGCCCCCACACATGAAAAATTATATACACAACGTGACCTTTGCTAGCTGTGTTAAACTATTCCTCAGATATTTTATTTTGTTTGATCGTCCTGAGAGCTGAAGTTGCCAAATAGTCCAGCAAAACAAAGTGGACTTAAACGATTATAAATAGGAAAAAGTTCATCCTTATACCCTTCCACACGTTTTTTGCCATACAAATATTCAAAAGCAACTAAAAAATCAAATGTATTACTGGCAAGATCATCAGTATCATGATGTGGGGATTTATTTCTTCAGCAGAGACTAGTCAGATGAGAGTAAAATGTTCCTTCTGCACGTCACCCTTAATGGACTACATGGTGAACCATAGTGGTGGCAGCCTCATGCTGTGGTTATGCTTTAATTCAACAGAAAGGAGGAAGCTGATTAGAGTTGATAGGAAGATGAATTTCACTAAATACAGGGCAATCCTTAGAAAATCTTAGAAGTTGCAAAGGATATTAGACTTAGACGTGTGGTCCACCTTCCCACTGGAAAACAGCCCTAAACATACAACAATCAAAGTATATTCATGTCTTACAAATGGCCTAATTAAAATCCAGACAAAATGCAATTGAAAATGTGTGGCAAAATCTAAAAAACAGTGCTCACAGATGTTATAAACCCAATCTGAGTGATCTTGAGCAGGGCAAAAAAGAAACATGGAGACATACTCCAAAACACTTGCTTCTTTAATTGCAAAGAAAGGTAGTTCTACAAAACATCATTTTACAGGGGCTGAATACAGATGCATAAGTCAAATTTCATACTTTTATGTGTAAAATACACTCCTGTGTGTTGATCTATCAAAGGTGTTGTTGCAGTTTCCGTCAGAACATATAGACTTTGTAAAGGATTACAAACATGATTAAATATAAATACAAGGAAGAATTTGGAAAAGGATCAAAGAAAATAAAAATAAAAAACACTTAATTACCTCCTTAGCACCTTCTGACTCATTTTTTATCAGCATTATTTTTGTTCTGAACAAAGAAGAGCCCCAATTTGACTAAGTTTTTAGCTGTGTGGGCTTTTTACACACAACCTCTTTCATGTGCATCATTGTCCCTGTTTTATCATTTTCGTTTGCTCTCCACCATAACATCCCCCTCACAATAATGTCGCAGCGCTGAAGGAAAATGAAAGACACTGAGGATCTAAATGAAGAAAGCTCCTCTGACTTAAATCATATGCTTCTCCACTTGAACAACCCCTCTACCCCCCTCCTGCAGGAAATAGGAGACAGGTTTCAACCAGCGAGTCATTAAGCAGGTGCTTTTTCCCTTCCCTTTCTTTCATGCTCCAACAGTAGTTGCTTAGAGACTCATCATGACCAGGTGTTTTGAGTGACAAAGGCTTTTTGTCATTGTTTTCCCACATTGTCAAGACTGTGCGCTTAACTTTGTGAGGTGGCCTCTGTTTGTCAGTATAAATATTTGATAAAAAACTGTCTCAGAGGTCCAACTTGAACCTTGAACTGAGAGCAAGTGAATCACCTCCTCTCTTGTGCGAGGGACTCAGTGAGACAGTTGCAGTGTTTACCTTGAATCCTAATATTACACTGCCAAAGGTCTGTTTATGCACAGATACAATCAGGTCTGCTTCTTCTAGCACTTGAAGCAGCCCTTTTTTCCAAGGGAGAAAGACAAATTGCTTCTATGATGCCTGCAGAAAAAGAGGTCAAGGATAACAATGTTTTCGTTTTACTCTTTGTCTCTCTTTACACAACAAACTTGGGCTAATGTCCATTAAATTTGGTTAAAAACTAGGAAATAAGACCCTAGGAATTCAGATACAGTTTTGATCAAATGTTTAATTTAATTTCAATGTTTACTCTGCATTTTCTGTAATCCACAGTGAGTCAGAATCCTGTATACAGGATGAAATATGTACATACACCCTTACAAAGTAATAAAAATGGTCAAATGTCCTGTTGGAAGTTGCAGACATCAATTAGCTCCTTATATGAGTCCAACTGGATTTGTTTTAACGCCCTTCTTGGCAACGTTGTTAGAGTTCATCTAAATGGGCAGGTTTCTGATCAGTGACTAAGCTTTTGAAAATGGTCCATAAACTTCCAATTGGTTTCAAGTTGGTGCCATTTCAGAAACCTAATGTCACGGTTTACTTGGAATTGGACCCAGAATGCAGACGAGCAGGCAGCGTGATGGTAAGTGAAAAAAAAAAAAAAAAAGTTTAATAACAAAAACTCACACTCAGCAGGAGGCAGGAACAAAACAAACGGGCAGGCAAGACAGGCATGGCATGATCAAAAAAAAAAAAAAACAAGACTTGGTTAGAGAGCTAGACATGAGCATGAGAGTGAGAGATGTTTCCACGAAGACAAACAGCAGGTGTGAATATATGGCGTGAAAACCAGGTGGAGTAAGGAGACAGATTAACTTGAAGCAGGTGAACTGAAAAAACTTAACAGAACAAAACATGACTGGAGCAAAACAGACTCTTGAACACAAACTAGAAAAACATGAAGCAAAAGCATAACGAGATCCAAAAACCAAACTTGACAAAACATGAACAAGACGACAAAACAAAAGCATGACCAGGAAAATAAATAGAAACATGATTCAAAACTTGAACTGTGAATAAGACCAACAAAATCCCAGAAACCAAACAACCCTACATCATGACAGAACCCCCCTTAAGGGCGGATACCAGACGCCCACAACAGTCCAAACAAAAAGAAAACAACCCGACCGGTGCGGGCGGTTGGGGCCTTGGTAGGAGGGCCAAAAACAAAAATAGAGTTCAGGCGGGCGACCGGGAGGTCGTCCCGAGCAGGTACAGAGTTCAGGCGGGCGACCAGGCCTGCACCAAAGACATGGAAGCCGACTGAGCAGAGTAGAGGACTTCCCAGACATACTGTGGAACCCTCAGAGGCTGAAGCAGAGCCTGACCTCAGCTCTGGGTTCAAAAGCCAGAACGAGGACAAAACGTTCCTTAAACTCCTGCTGACTGGGAACAGGAGCTGAGGCATCAGCCGGACCCTCCGTGACGTGAGCAGGAACTGAGGCGTCGCCGGGGCCCCCAATGACTTGAGCCGGGGCGTCCCTCTTACGACGTCTTCTGCGCTGTGTGGAGGAGGTTGAGGCTGACTTAGGGTCAGGCTGTGGTGTGTCTGGCCTGACGTGGGCTGCTCTGCTGCAGCAGCAGCTCCCTGGAGTCCTGACGTGGGCTGCTCTGCTGCAGCAGCAGCTCCCTGGAGACTTGGCATGGATGATGGAGGATGGCAGTAAAACAGCCTTACTGCTGCTTCATACTCCATCCCGATCTGCCTTATCCTCTCCATCAGCTCAGGAGAGGAATACAGGAGACCAGTCGTCCTGAGGATCTTTATTTGGCTTGCAGTGAACCTCAAGCGCTGCTCCAGCTCGGCAGGTGTTGCCCCAGAACTCCGGGCTGGAGCGAACGCAGACGGCATGGGCGGAGGTGCAGCGAGCCTGGGAGACAGTGCTGTGGCAGACGAAGATGCGGGCTTACTTGTTGCAGCCCTCACGTCAGCTGGCAGGGAAACCACCTCCTCGCCAGTCGACCGGCTAGGAACCGCTGCACGTCGGCGTTTCTTGCGGCGGGAGGAGGACGTGGGCCTCATTGCCAGACCAGAATGCACAACCAGGGGAGGAGGCGGAGAACGGCGACGAAGGGGACCTGTCCCCGGAACTGGAATCGCCAACCTGGATCCTTCATAAGCCGACTGCGGCACTGACAGCCCCGCAGAACGGCGCAACGACTTCTCCGCCTCCCGAGACTGGAAGGTAAAGAGGTCAATGGAGCCAGCCTGATGTTCCTCCGCGAGGTCCGTGTTTGGCGGAAACATTCTGTCACGGTTCTGTCACGGTTTACTTGGAATTGGACCCCAGAATGCAAACGAGCAGGCAGCATGATGGTAAGTGAAAAAAAAAAAAAGGTTCAATAACAAAAACTCACACTTAGCAGGAGGCAGGAACAAAACAAACGGACAGGCAAGACAGGCATGGCATGATCAAAAAAAAAAAAAAACAAGACTTGGTTAGAGAGCTAGACATGAGCATGAGAGTGAGAGATGTTTCCACGAAGACAAACAGCAGGTGTGAATATATGGCGTGAAAACCAGGTGGAGTAAGGAGACAGATTAACTTGAAGCAGGTGAACTGAATAAACTTAACAGAACAAAACGTGACTGGAGCAAATCAGACTCTTGAACACAAACTAGAAAAACATGAAGCAAAAGCATAACCAGGAAAATAAACAGAAACATGATTCAAAACGTGAACAGTGAAAAACATAAGGAAAAACCCCGAAACCAAAAACCAAACAACCCTACATCATGACACCTAAAGTTAACCAGTTGTATCCATCCCAAAACCAGTTTTGATCTGAGGAAGGGGCGACTGTAATATAGGTGAAGTTAGGATAATAGGGTCTATGATCAGCTTGAGCCTTAGTTGTTCCCTGGTTGTTCCTGAATATCTTAACCAATTTTCCATCAGGGGAGGGAGACAGTTTATCAGTTAAAACTTGGTTGCATGTTATTCAAAACACATTCAAACTGGTTTAGGTATAGATTAAGCGATGTGTTTAAAACCTGGGACAGGCCACCAAACAATTTAAATGAATGCTACCAATTCTGCCAGTAGTCACAAGAGTAGTCAAATATTGGTGTCAGAATTATGCTAGAAGCTTGTAGAAAGACTAAATTACACCTAAACTAAATGCTCCAAAGAGCATTTAGTTGAGGTGTAACTTGCGAAGGGACATTTAACCAAATATTAGTCAGGGTGTATGAATGTTTGAGTCTTTATGTCTAATTTTGACCTTGTTTGGATCATAGGAAATTGTGCATCATGTTCATAGATTTGCAAATCATTGAAGCTGTACATTATACTGAAAAATCAATCCACCCTGTAAAAAAAAGTTCGAGTGGCATCCTTCACCTCTTGAAATTAGTATTACATTTATGTCCATTATGAGTGGATTTAAACTTCTAACTGGAACTGGAACTCAATGATTGTTTTGCATGATTTTTAAGACAAAACACTCATTTTAAGTGTATTTCCACAGCCAATTACTGTTTTATTTTCTTCAGTGATCCTGGTCTACATATTTCCTTAGAATATTGCATTAACAGTAAAAGACCAGGCACCTTAACTGGAAGTCCAGACCTCAATCTAGTTGAGAATCTGTGGCAAGACTTGAAAACAGCTTTAGCTATTTTGAAGATTGGCCAAAAGTCTAGTCTCCAGATGTGCAAGGTTGATAGAGATATACCTCAAACTACTTGCAGCTGTAATTTCACACTTTTCAGATTTGTATTTGTAATTACATTTAAAAACAATGTATCCTTTTTCTTCCACTTCACAGTTATACACCAATTGTTGTTGGTCTATCATTTCAAATGGCAGTAAAATACACTGAGGTTTATGGTTGCAACTTGACAAAATGTTAAAAAGTTCAAGGGTTATGAATATTTTTGCACAGTACTGTAGGTTCATATTTTCATGATAAACCTGTAAAAACAGTTACAAAAGATCCAGTAAATCTTAAACATGAAGAACATTTATTTCATTATCTTTCATAGCAGCTGACCAACTATTATCATACAAAATATGTAGTTTAAAAACATTAACATGATAAAAACAGTTGTCTTTTGTTTTAGAGAAATTTGTCTGTCCAAAACAATGCCTGTACACATTCTCTCCAAATGTATAACACAAAATTAAACGTGATGTTAGATAAGAGACAAGAAGCAAGTGAGGTTCTCCCCTGTTTCTATGTAACAAGAGGATTCTGAATCTAAATTCGGCAGTGAGTAATACAGGATAAGGGCCTGTGTATTTTAGACTTCAGTTAGGGAAATGGATGGTCCCTTTGCTCCAAAATCAACATTTTTAGCCAGAAAAACACAAAACCTAACTTTATTCAAAGCCAGCCAGTGTCTCTGCAGCACACTCTGTTGCAGATACTTTTTACTGTAAATAAACACACAGTAGTCACATAAAACCTCCCTGTTCGATTTTCATGCATCTGCACAATGCTTAAAACACTTCCCCAGGGCCCATTTGGGAAAACAAAATCATATATCATTTTATACCATTAATAGAGCCTGTATGTGTCTTTAGAGATGTGGCACTCACAGGGGATGAAGGTGTGCATTATAATGCACTCCTTTTTTATTAAATGCAAATGTTCAGGTTGAAGGAAGATTGGTAAATTGCTTCTTTAAATAAGCATAAAAAATGTAGCTTCATGATAAGGCTGTATACTTACAGGAACTGGTGTGTTTTTTTTTTTTTCACTGAAGCTTAGAAATTATGTGCAGAGCTTTCTAATCATAGCACTGTCTTATACACATGTTTGTTTTAATAATCTTTTCAACTTTTAATTAGCTCCACTTATAAGCCCTTCATTACCAAATTAAATGTTTTACCTCTTCAAAATATTAAATGTGGAACTTGTGACAATCCATTTTTGCAGTGAGTCTCTAAAGGTTAGGTACTCCTCCATTAGCAAACATTTATCTCCTTCTTGCAGATGGATCCTTTCAAGCCTCTTCATACAGGCTTGAAGGAATCTGTGACATGTCTTTAGCTCCATCTTTAGCTCCACAGAGCCACTCTTCAGCTCAAGGACAGAGACCTCACAGGGTTGTATCGTCTGGGCTCACAGGTGAATCATTATTGTTAAACTCTCAGCTGGTTGCAGGTTTTTCTTAATGACCTCTTTGGCACAGTAACTCTATTTGGCACAGCAATTCATCGAGAGACGCATTCCCAGTGGAGGAGGCATGTCTCAGTAATGATAAGGAACACCAAAGTTAAACATACTATAAAAGGGTCAGATCAGAAAGTCTGTCATTCTTCTTCTGTTTGTAAAATAGATCTCATATTCCTTGAACTTTTCCCACACGTTCTCATATAACAGCTGCAAACATTAAAGTATTGTATAATTGTGAAGCAGAAGGAAAAGCATAGATGGTTCTAAATTTTTTTTTTTACAAATGTAAATCTGAAAAAGTGTGGCATACAATTGCCTTCCGTCCCTTGAATTAATAGTTTGTGGAACCACCTTTGGCTGGATATCTGGATTCTGAAGGTTTTGTCCATTCGTCTTTGGAAAATAGCTCAAGTTCAATCGCAAGTGCCTGTAAAGAGAAGTTCAATTCACAGATTCTCAATTGCATTTAGGCTTAGACTTTGACTAGGCCATTCGAACCCACAAATATTTGGTCCAAAATATTCCTTTTTTAACTCCGGTTGTATATTTAGGTTATTTGTCCTGTTGGAAGTCTCACGTTTTGGAGCCTCTAACACATTTTTGTCCAAGAGTGCCCTGTGTTTAGCGCCATTCATTTTACCATCAATTCTGATCTTTCTTGTACAGCAGAAACACATACTGCTGTCACCTCCTTGTTTCACAGAGGGAATTAAATGCTCAGGGTGAATGGTAGTGTTCCACACATAGGATTTTGGATCTAGAGCAAAAAAGATTAGCTTTGGTCTCATCTGATCAGAACACCTTCTTCTTCTTAACTGAATAGTTCAAACTTGGAAAAAATGTATCCACAACTTTATCTCTGACCTGTCTACTGTGCTCCTCAATCTTCATGATGACGTTTGTTCACTAATGTTTGAGGTCCTCACAGAGGAAAGCAGAAAGCAGGTACAGCAGGAATCAGTTTCCTGGCTATAGAATGAGAGTTAATATTTTCAGGCAAAGGCCAGGAGAAATTACAATTCCTCTCCTTATGTATAATGTTTTTATAGACTGAGCCAATCATACCTGTTAATATGTTATTTCTTATTTCTGTTTTGGTTTTCCCACATTCAATATGTCAACAGATCTAAAGGTAAGGAGGTCACAATCGATGCAGCAGCCTGTCCTCACCTGACATTTGGGTGAAACTTTGTATGCAGATGCAGTTCTGCCTCACAGAGATCATCACCTGCACATCCAGGTGTCCAGATGGCCAGTCACCTTAGGTCTGCGTGATTCTCCTCTGTTTTTTCACGACGAGACTGGCACGTGCTGTTTTATTCTCTTGGATAATTTGGCCGTAGTTTTGGATACTGGAACGACCAGTTTGTGACAAAAACACGGAAGGCCTGGAGGATGAAACAAATTGGGCCAAAAGCAGGCACTTGATAAATGAGCAGTTCACGATGTACTCAGGTCAATTCTAATTTTTAGGTAAACCTACTTGACCACACTTGCGGAAAACGTGTTCTGTGTCTTGACATGTTTGTCCTTTACGCATTTTAATCTTATCTAACGTATATAATCAGATACATTTACATGCCAATAAACACATTTTAAGTATTATAGGACACTTTAGAAAAATGTAAGAAACAAGAGGAGAATAACATGTAATCATACAGGGTATTGGACCAAATTCAATTCAATTCAGTTTTATTTATATAGCGCCAATTCACAACACATGTCATCTCAAGGCACTTCACAAAAGTCAGGTACATACATTCCAATTAATCCTAACAATTGAACAGTGCAGTCGGAGTTAGTTTTTTATTCAAATTGGATAAAAAGTTTTTCTATCTATGGAAACCCAGCAGATTGCATCCAGTCAGAGACTTGCAGCATTCACTCCTCCTGGATGAGCATGTAGAGACAGTGGACAGTCACTTGAGTTGACTTTGCAGCAATCCCTCATACTGAGCATGCATGTAGCGACAGTGGAGAGGAAAAACTCCCTTTTAACAGGAAGAAACCTCCAGCAGAACCAGGCTCAGTGTGAGCGGCCATCTGCCACGACCGACTGGAGGTTTGAGAGAACAGAGCAGAGACACAAAGAGAACAAAGAAGCACTGATCCAGAAGTACTTTCTATGGGAAGGAAAAGTAAATGTTAATGGATGTAGCTCCTTTAGTCGTTTCACCCAGAAAGAAAGAACAGATAAACTCTGAGCCAGTTTTCAAGGTTAGAGTCTGAAAGAGACCAGATATAATTAGTTACAGTAAAAGCTCAATTTCCATGTCTAGGAGAGAGAAAGGGTTAAACACTAAAAGACAGGGCTATGTGGATCATCGGTAGAAGGTGAGCATTAAGTTGTTGCCAGCAGAAGCTCGGACGATTCCCCTCTCCAGAAAGATGTCACAGGTAGACACAGAGCCAGGCCAGGTGTAGCTTCTAGGAAGAGAAAAGAGAAAACAAGTCCATGTAAGGTCTCAAATAAGAATGGGGACTGAAACCAATTAGGAGAAAATACACGTTTAATAGCCTTTAACATGGTAGTGGTAAACAATAAATCTAAATCAACAGAAACAACCAGTAGATAAAGGCAGACCATGTCAGGATTTGAAGAACTCTGTAAAGAAGAATGGTCACTAAGGCTGTACAGAAGGGGAGTAGTAAGCACTGACAGGAAGAAGTTCCAACTGGTGCTTCTCTCCGAATGTCACCTTGTACAATCACAAACTTTTTGTCAGAAACCTGGAATTTCAACAGGAGTTTGTTATCCACTGAATATTTTCAGAATTGAACTGTGAGTCTGTTGTTTTGGGTGAAAAAGTTACGGTAAACTTGAGCCCTACGGGTTTTAGACGTAATTTCCACCTTAAATAAATCAAGTATAACTCGACAGTTATATGATCTACATGCAAGGTTTTGGTACCTGTGTAAAGGTAAGACATAAAATAATATTTTTCAAGTGGAAACACTATTGCAACTGTTACTATGTCTGATTTATTAGGCGATGTTTGATCAACTTGTGCAAAGGTAGCAAAGAAAGCAGCAAGCTTGGAATCTATACCTTGTTAAAGATTCCAAATAAAACCCAAAACCTCACTCAGAGCAAAAAAAAATTTATATTTACCACACCACATACATGTGAATCTTGTATAACCAACAAAGCTGTTGGTATTTTGCTGTTTGCAAGCACCCAGTGATGTGCCACTGAGCTGTTTTTTTGTTTTTTTTTTGGTCCTACTGAGTCACCAAAGGCAAAGAATCGTAGCTTAACAAGGAAATTGGTTTTGCACGGAATAGCCACAACTGGTGTAAAAAAGAAAAGAAAAAAAAAAGGGGAAATGATCATGTTTCACAAGTCTGCGAATGTTTGGTGATGGCGTTTAATATGTTTGTGCAATATTAAAGGATTTTAATGCAACTGCAAGCAGTGGAATACTAACTCCACCCAATGCTGATCACTCCAGTAAAATAAGTCAGTTAAAAACAAAATACACAGCGCTGCAGCCAATCAGCATTAAACAAATGGGCAACAGGGATTTGAGCGCAGAATCTTTAAACAATCCATTCAGAGCTTTTTTTTTTACCACTTCTGAATCAACAGTGGGTTGCTGGGAGCAGACAATTTTCTTTAAAAGTAGGTCCCTGCGGTCTGAAATGCCAGCCTGTAGCGTGCAAACAGCTCAGCAGGAACGTTATTACTGGGCACCTTCACTCGACCGTGAGTTATATGGAAAGAAGCTTCTTAGATACGATAATTCCAGTTTTCACACAACATCGCTGATTTCTCAGCAAGAGTTAGAATCAATCTGCATTTTACTGCTGCAGACACGAGCATTATGGTGAGGCTGAGGAGCAAAGCAGGGACGACACGTGTGATTCTCCTTCGATGGGGACTTAAATGCAACTTCGTGCTGGGTGGCTGTCAGCAGAGTCTTGTTTTGATTGTCACTATGGGAACGGACAGCGTCTGACCCATGGATACAAGAGCAATGGGATTTGATCGATAGACCGAGGCAACAATAGCTTTCTTCAGCCAAACCAGACAGATGAGAATGTCAAATATGAACAATCTGAATGCTTGAGCCTTGTTGATATTCAGAACAATCTCCAAAGACGAAAAATCTAATGAAATACAGAGGACAGTGCTTGAACTGAGCACACAAACATCTTTTCCCCCAGCCTGCGGACAAATGTGTGCAGCATAATAAAAAAGACAGTGGGGAGCAGGAACCATTTGTCTCAGAGTCCAGAGTTCACTCAGTTGGTGCAGGTGAGCATGGACTGGGATCACAACGTGCCAGCCACATTAAACAGTGTTTGGAGAGCAAAGCAAGGCCAGGCTACTGCAGGCAGGGGCACCGAGTCGCTACATAAATATTGACTTTACGCACATACCCTGTTCTCTGCACCTTTCAGATGCGAAACCATGAGGGAGGAGTACGTCACAGTTTCACAAAGAGAAGAGCCTGATTTGAATGCCTCCTAACAAACATGAAGGACTGGTTGCATGCTCAAGAGATTGTAGGCGTTAACGTTAAATAGGCGCTCTTTGTTTTCCAAGGCCAAAACACAGCACACAGGAATAAGGTGTCTGCACAACAGCTTCGTGTATTTTAAAAATGTTGTTGCTCTGAGTCTGAGTGAGTATAGTTTGGTTTCTGCGGGAGATAAGAGAACTGGGAAAACAAGCCATTTCCTCAAGGAGTTAAACTTCATAGCACCGAAGGCATCTGGAAGTAGATTTCCTCTGGGTATGCAGCTGCCAGAAAGGATATCTGACCGCCTGGCATACTGTTGCTGAAGCAGACAGTAGCTGTTGTAAATACTAATAGAGTAGTTTGTAAAAGTTTTTATACCTCAGGGCAAATACTACACGGTTGATTTTTTGGGTGGAAAGTTTTAAATTCAACTCTAGTAGCCAAAAAGCATTATAAATGAACTTCTTCATGTGTTAGCACACATTTCTGTTTACTGAGTTGAGAAAATATTTGTCAAGCATGTCTAATATTTCCAATGTGGCCTCAGCAAAAATCTTAAGCAATCTACATTTTAATTTCTTACTAACATATCCATATTTGTGTTGCAGATTCAGGGCCATGAGTCCTGAATCTCATTAATTTTGGCCTTTAAAACTATTCATTTAAAGCATTTCTTTTTCAGGGTGGAATGATTATACAAAAAGAAACATGTTCAATTAATTTCAAAAACAATAAACAATTTGCATTTACATACACCCCCACTAACATTTAGTTAAATATCCTTTAGCCAGTTGAACCTTGACCACGCAGTTGTTTTCATCCATCATCAAGCCTCTGGCATAATTCTGGCAGGATATTTTACCACTTCTTTTGGCAGAACTGGGCGTTTGGTTTCCTTGTACTGACCCAGCTTTTAAACTTAGTCTATACATTATCAGTAAATTGTCACTTGCAAGGTCAACTGCAAGGTCAAAGTTCCAACAAAACACATGGACAAGTGAACACCTTCTGTTAAGTGAAATGAGACAAAGAAGAGCTTTTCGGCTGCAACAAGAATAGTGCATCACGTTTTAAGCATGGTAGTGGTAGCATCATTGATTGTTTTGTGCCAGTAGCTCTGGTGAATTGTACAATGTGGGTGAAATAATAGAGGAGGAATATCACAAAATCCTTTAACTTCATAGAAGCTAGCCATAACTTGGACACAATCAGATGTTCTACTAGGATAATCGACCCAAAACACATCAAAACCAGTTATAGGATGGATAAAGTAGGTTAATATTAAAATTGTTGCCATGCAAGAAACCAGCCAATTTAAATGAACTCTCCCAGTTCATTTAGTGAATGCTCTTTAGCAAGTTTCTCTGCAACTTGCTAAAGAGCATTTATTCAGATATCAGGGGTATATATTTATATATTTGAGCTTGTATGCATGATTTTGTTTATGCAGTTAGATCCAGTCAGAATTATGCTGATGACAAAGAAACCAAACAATAAAAAACACAGTTCAAGACTGATTTCTGACAAACAAATACAAAAATGTTTCCTGATAAAATTACTGAGCATCTCAGTTGGGCTTTTATAAAACAAACAAACAAAAAAAAAACAAATCATGTATCATCATGTCAGTCTTACCTGTTTTCCTCCAGATCCAAGTGAAATGTGTACAATGTAGACTGAAGTTATTGCATTAGTTATTTCCGTTTTTGTGAAAGGACCATGGGACTGCTCTGTCAAGACACCAAAGTGATTATTCCAGCTGTTTAAAACACAGATGGAAACATTTTGTTTTTCTTCAGGGACCTATTAAAGTGAAAAACAAATTGAATTTCATCTCTCAGAAGCATTACAGGCCGTTACAGATGGTGTTTTTCAGTTTCATTTAGATCTAATTTTAAGTCCTTAAGTAATGTTTCTCATTATAGAAAAGAAAACACATACGAACAACTCCCAGATGCTTTCAGGGCAATGATTCAATATAATTACAGACAAGCTGTACAAAGTTTATGTTCAATCAAAGTCAGATAAAAGAGAAAATGCTTAGGATATAATTCGAATCCTGATTGAAATGCCAGCTCAATGCATCAATGCATCACTTGAAACTGATGTTAAGGTACAAAATAGTCTTAAAGCTGTTTTAAGAAGCAGTTATTCACATCAAATGGGTAACAGTTGAAGTCACAAGACATAAAGATCTGAAACATCGCCATAACCCCTTGGCATGTCGGTTGGCATGTCTAAAAAAAGAAAAAAAGGTTTTCCACGGGTCTATTGTAAAGAAATTAAGGACATTATGTGAAGCATCAAGTCTTTTCGCATGTACGAAGTATAGTCTGGTCAGGTATGTGTGTATTGGATGGAAGCGTGTAAAATGTACCTTACTATAAGAGGATGAAAGTTCAGTGCTCTGTACACAATCGACACATTCCCCATGAGTTTGTCAGATTAAAAGAACCTTTTGAAAATAACCTTTAAGCAGGTATTAAACAAACGTTTCATTGAGCCCACATTTCTGTATTAGAAATGTTTTTTAATTGGTGTGATGTAATATTCTAATCTTAAATGTGGTATTTACATTAGCTGCAAGCTAAAAATCATTATAATTAACATAAATAAAGGCTTAAAAACAATCTGTGTAAATAATCTATATAATGTGGTTCACTTAGTGAATTGAGTTACTGAAATAATTGAACTTTTCAATAATATTCAAATTTTTTGAATTTTATATGTATATATACTGTTTTATGAAAAGTATTAGGACTCTTGCCTTTACACACATATGAACTTGATAGAGATCCCATTCAATGTTTAGTAATGTGTTTATGGACATTTTTGACAATTCTTCCAGAAGCACATGTGTGAAATCAGATCCTCTAATTCATCCTAAAGGTGTTCGATCGGGTTAAGATTAAAACTCTGCACAGGCAACTCAAGTTCCTTCACACCAATCGCTCATTCATGTCTTTATGAAGCTTTCTTTGCACACTGGTTTGCAGTCAGGTTGGAACAGGAAGTAGTCGACCTTAAACAAATTTGGAGCAGGACATTGTCTAAAATGCCCTGGTATGCTGAAGCATTAGGAGTTCCTTACACTGGAACCCGAGCTCAACTCCTAAAAAACAGCCTCATGCCATACTCTCCTCTGAAGCAAACATCACACTTCATGCTATACAGTCACGCAACTGCCAGTCTCCTGGCAACTGCCAAGCCTAGCCGACTCCCCTGAATTTCCACACTAAGAGGCAACATTTGAGAATTTGGTCTCCACTTCTCTAGACTCCAGAAGCAGCATGCTTTATTTCATTGCATCCACCGCTTTGCATAGCACTATGTGATGTAAGGCTTGGATGTAGCTTCTCAGCAATGGGATCCCATACATGAGGCTCTCCATGTACTGTTCTTGAGCTAATCTGAGAGCCAATGTTTGGACGTCTGTTGCTATAGACTTTGCAGAAAGTGGCTGACCCCTACACACTATGTGCCTCAGCATTAGCTGACCCATACTTTGTACTGGAAATCACTGAGATCCTTAAAGGAACTCATTGTTTCACAAATAATTGCAGAGGCAGTCTGCATGACTTGGTGCTTGAATTTTGTACAATGGGTAACACCTAATATTCATCATTTTGGTGAGGTAACCTAATACCTTTAGCTATACAGTGTATGTACAGAATGTAAGGTGTCTCTATATTTTGAGCCCCATGTCACAAGATTGTTTTGGTCATGACCAAAAATTAACAGCAGCCTGTCTTAGCTGGAGGACAAATTATGTTTGCTACAGTGTCAGATGCACAGAAAGATGATGTAGCTGCATTATTTTCTTAATGACTGTCTGTGTACACTTTTGAAATGCAAGTTTGATTCACACTTTTGCTGATAACATTTAGAAAGAGAGTAGTGCAGCTGATGTACAGATGAAAATATGACTAAATCAACATTTATTTGTGGATTTGAGGGCAGACCAGACCATAGCTAGTCCCATGCTATACTTGCAACTGTGGCAGCTTAAGAAAGTGGCTCACTGCCATGTTTTTATAGGTGACTGAAGTACAGCCTGTCACTGAAGAATCAGATTGAAATGGAAGTAATGAGCAGAAAGAGCCCAGTTTCCAGAAGTTCTCTTTTAAAAGATTGGATGACCTGAGTCTCATTTTATTTGAGAAATACTGAGGGTGAACGATGTTGGACCAAAAATCAAAGAGACCGGGCAAAGCCAGTTATATATAAATAGAATTCATGACTGCTAGTAAATTCTGCCGTTAAATTAAATATACATTAAATATATATGTGCATATCCAAAGTTTTAGTTGAGTTACGTTCAATAGCAAAAATACATTTGAAATGCTTAACAGAGCACTGGAAGTCTTAAGACTAGAGGTGTCCAAACCTTTTGTTATGTGGGACAATATCGTAAGGTCAAACGTTTTTAAACTAAAACCAGAGTAAATTATATTGTGATTAAGAATTTAAAAATATTTTAATAAAGCAAATAGATTTTTTGTAGGAAAAGGATGTGGAAATCATTCTAGACTAACTTAAGGGTTTTGCCATTTGTCTTGTAAAAACAAATGCATCCAGTTTGAAAATCCTTTTGGGCTCAATTGGAAAAAAAAAAGTATTTTCACAGCATAACAACAAGATTTGGGTAACTCTTCTTTCAAAGTTTAATAAATTAATTAAAAGTAGATTTGCACAAAGGTATGTGGCAATAAAACTCACTGGATAGGTGTGGTCCTATCTACTATGACATTAAAGTGAATGTAAAAAGCTTGGTTATAAAAAGACAAATATTTTGTTTAACCTAACATTTTCCCTTTTGAGAAGATTTTGTCTGTAACCATTTGTAATTAATAATAAAAAAATATAAGTCCTGATCCACATTAAGCACATTCTGGCCAAATTTGTATCATTCTTGAAATGCAGTTGGGGGCTGCACAAAAATCACTCCAGGGGCCACAAATGGCCCCCGGGTGGCACTTTGAACACCCCCGTCTTAGACATACACAAGGTTCCAAACAACTCGGGTCTCTTATGTCTTCTAAATGTTTTGTTTTTTAATCTTCATCACTATAAACACCATGTTACAAAACATCTAAATCAGGTAAACATCTTTATTGGGATTCATAGAATGTTTTACAAGACTTAAATATATTGCAGTTTTGTACATCACAGACAAAGTGCAAATTCAATCACCACACATCACTAAGCGGAGGTCACAACATGAAACAACAGTTAAATCAGTTCACATCGAGGATCGTGGGAGGCGCGGCTGGAAGAAGGAACCATGAAGTTAGACGTTTTTCTAATTCATTACACAAAATGCGAAACTGATTACAGTGCAGTTCAACTCATCCACACAATAACATATAAACACACATGCAGATGAAGAGTTCAGCTTCGGGCTGCCACAGCCGGGGCCTGCTGCTGGTCAGAGGACTGCAGCTGTCTGCCAAGGTACTCCCTGTAAAAAGATATGCAGAGTTACTTCATGCTAATTATTCTCTTCCAATCAATTACTGCGGTAAATTTGTTAATGTTACTATTTATGTGTAATAAAGTATAATTGAAAACTTTTCAAAACTCTCTGGTTCAAAATCTGACACATAATTATACAGAGTATTTATGTAAATATGAAAAGTATTTTCTATTCGCACACGAACATAGCCATGACAAAAACAAACTCCACCCTCTGGCAAATATTGGATTTTCCCTGTGCAGTATATGAACGCAATGCTTGGTCTGGGCTCCTTTTGCATGCATTGCTGCAACACGCAGTGTGGCATGAAGGTGAGGTGTGAAGGAGCCTTCGGTTGCTTTTACAGCTGCCTTCAGCTCGTCTGTATTGTTGAGTCTGGACAACGTCTCCATAATGCTTATGAGGAGAGGAAAGCACCAAGGCTCTAAAAGTAGATGACTGTTCTGACGTTTGACTAACTAAAACACTGGATCAACTTTCAACAATCACCGACAGTGGAAATTTAAAACTTGCTCTGAACAGACGTCTTCTGTTTTTGCTTTTTTCTTTACCAATGAACTGTCCATCAAGGAAATGTTAGTATTAGATAAAGATATGCTTATAATGACTATGATCCAATTATGTTTTCATTTACGTAAAAGAAAAACAGCTGTTAAAACCAACGTGGCCTTATGTGTAAAAGGTAACTTCCCCCAACACCTGGTAACTGTTTGTGCTACTCTAGGCAGCAAAAACTGCTGTCATAAGGTGTTTGTCGTAACTGTGAAGAGGTTTTAACCAATTCTTCCTCTAGACTCTGGGACCTTGATTTCCAAATGAAACGCAAAGTTTATCTTCAACTGAAGAAGGACTTTGGACCACTGAACACCAGTCCAGCCCCTTTTCTCCATAGTAGAGGTAGGGTGCTACAGACATTGTCTTTGATTCAGAAGTGGCTCAATGCAGGGAATGTGACAGTTTTAGCCCATGCCCTGGACAAGTCTGTTTGTTGTGGTTCTTAAAGCTCTGACTCCAGCCTCAGGCCACACCTTGTGCATCTCCTCCAAATTTTTATGAATGGGCTTTCCTTCATAAACCTATCCCTGTTGCCCGTGCACCCTTTTCACAACATATTTTCCTTCCACTCAACTTTCCACTAATATTCTTGGATGCAACACTTAGCAAGCCTCTTTAGCAATGACCATATGTGGCTTATTCTCCTTTTGGAGGGGGTCAATGACTGTCTGGTGAGCAACTGGATAGTGGCCTTCCGCATGATTTTGCAGGTCATAACAATCCCTTTCTTATTAGTCTGATGTAATAATCTAAAACTGAATTTAGAAACTGAATCTGCGCTCTCTATTAGCTCTAAACTATAATCTTAACCGAAAGGAACAGTTGAAAGATATTATTTTACGTTCAGTCAACCTATGAGTTTTTATTTCAAATTGAATAAAATAAAACAGCTGTGAATTTGTTCAGAGATCCTTGAATGTTTTTTTCTACAAAATCAAAATTTTTCTATCTAGTGTAAAAACAATCATACATCTCTTAAAGATAAAAAAAAACACCAAAGCATTAAGGCTAAAGAACATTTCTGAATTACAGTTAGAGTTTTTTGCCAACTTGTGTCACACCAACAAATGTTGGACTAGACTCAGTCCTAGGCTTATCTGCCTTTCACACATAAATGTGCTTTAAAATGGTAAAAAAAAAAAAAAAAAGCAGCATTACTCAGGTTAGGTAAACTCTTTCTATTAAAGCAAGTTTAGAAAGCTAAAGGAAAGGAGGAAAACACAACAAATATGAAAATGAAACATTTTCCATAGTGAAACTAAAAGTATTCCCTATATCAACTTTTTAACTTCATTCCATTAATTATTAATAGGATAAATGACAGTGGGGCTCTAATCCTCATGTATATATGTGCTAAAGCTCTGACTAGCTGTGATGGACAGATCACACCTCTTGTGTTCCAGAGGAGGATTTTCACTCCTTTTTAGCCCAACAGCATATGCTACCACCACGGCAAAGAAATGTTGTCACATCCATCAGAAAATACCAACATTATTTGCAGTCCAGGCCACAAATCCCAATCACCAACTTATATATAATGTGAGAATAAATGATAAAATTATCCATTCAAGTTTTCATTGCCCTCTATTCTGTTGTATGTGACTGTTATAAAGTCTTTCTCTGCCTATAAACCTGAAAGCCTTGCGGGGAAAAGTGAGAATAACAATTAACTGAATACTATTTTCAGCTCTGTGTCAGATGATCTGCTGTCCAAAAACAGTAATTTCCTGTCAAAAGTGCTGTCACCAACTAGCATTTTTTAAATCTGTGATTAATGAGCTCTAAAGCTGCTGATAAGAGAATAATAAAGTCCAACTATTGCTTGATTTGAGCCTATTTCAGTTTTAATCCCCTCACTACCTCAGTGGAATTTACTTATTATTCCTTAATAAGACAGCAGGTTTCAGTGGAGCTTCTCATACTAAGAACATGAGCTTCTCTCTCTAATTCGGATCCAGACATTATGCACAGCTCAGACATAATGACAGTATATTGAAAGTTCATGGCTCTCCGTCAGGTATCTCCTTGGCAGAAACATTTTAGATCATGACACTCAGCTTATTAGAACCAGAAACATCAAAGGTCTTACAAGACCCTAATGATGAAAAAGGCTGTCCAGTATCTTTAATGGTGGTGCGTACGTTTTCTTAAAAAAAACAAAACAAAAAAAACATCACTCACACTATAATTACTCAATATTTCTCTAGAGAGAAATATTAGTGCTTCCCCTAAAACGCTGTTTACTTTAATATGGATCATTTACAACTCAGTATATCTCGACCGGATTAAAAGGTCGAGTATATTTAGGAAATAAAGTTAGAAGCTTCAATAAGTTGGATAAAGTTGGACATTGTTGAAGCTAACGGGCGATAATTAGTTGTACGTTAACCGAGCACTGTCAGTGAGTTATTAAAGGAAGATGGAAATAGCTGTGATCTGAGAAGGATTCATGACGCCACAGTTCTGAAGATGATGTGATCTTCTGACGTATACTTTGGCAGATGCTACACGGTAAAATAACTCAAGGAGGTGAAACAAGCCCAGATGTCAAGCAAGCTTCAATCAAAGAGTGAATTAGGAACTAAAAATAAAAACAGTGGCACTGATGGTGTACGGGTTAAGCGCGCGACCATATATGGAGGCTACAGTCCTCGAAGCGGCCGTCCCGGGTTCGAATCCCGGACCCGGTGACATTTGCTGAATGTCTCCTCCTCTCTCTACCCCTCTTCCCTGTCTACCTACCATCAAAAAAATTAATAAAAGGCCACTAATGCTGAAAAAATATCTTAAAAATAAATAAATAAATAAAAACAGCTGATAAGGCATGCCATTTCATATTTTTTGAATAAACCTAAATTAAATTATGACAGAGGAGTCTTTAACCACCTAAGTCTAGGTCAACTTCTGTTGTACAGAGCTGTGAAAAAGTATTTGCGCCCCACAAACGTGTTTTTTCTTTTTTCTTTACCAATTAACTGTCTTCCATCAAGGAAATGTTAGTATTAGATAAAGATATCCTCATAATGACTATGATCCAATTATGTTTTCATTTACCTAAAAGAAAAACAGCTGTTCAAACCAACGTGGCCTTACGTGTAAACGGTAACTTCCCCTACACCTGGTAACTGGGTGTGCCAGTCTTGGCAGCAAAAACTGCTGACACGAGGTGTTTGTCATAACTGGCAATGAGGTTTTAACCTTACTTTGAAGAAGTTTTAACCCACTCTTCTTTGAGGACTTTGGCATGACTAGTTAAAATCCCTCATTTTGCTACTTTGAGCCATTCAGAGGTGGACTTGCTGGAGATCCTTTACTCTACTTCGAGTTGTCACACAGGTTCTGTTTTATGTAAGTTCATGATTCTAGAGTTCTACATGGGCAATTACTCTTTTTTCAAATGGATACCTTGATTTTCTTAATAAATTAAATTCCTTTGAAAACTGCATTTTGTACTTAATCAAGTTAATTTTGTCTCATAGGCAAATATGTTCGATCTAAAACATTTCAAAATGACAAAAAGAGAAATACCAAAAACAATCTACATTACGTTTTATAGCACAGTAATAAATTTAAGTTTTAATAAATATAAAAAGACGAAATCCACTGGTCCCCAAACCAGACCCCCTCCGGCCCTTGGCTGCGTCTAGAAATCCTGTCCATAAAAGTTATGAACAGGACTGGTGACAAAGGGCAGCCCTGCCGGAGTCCAACATGCACCGGGAACAGGTCCAACTTAGTGCCGGCAATGCGGACCAAACTCCTGCTCTGCTCGTACAGGGACCGGATGGCCCCTAATAAAGGGCCCCCGATTCCATACTCCTGGAGCACCCCCCACAGGGCATCACGAGGGACACAGTCGAATGCCTTCTCCAGGTCCACAAAACACACGTGAACCGGTTGGGCAAACTCCCATGAACCCTCGAGCACCCTGTAGAGGGTATAGAGCTGGTCCAGTGTTCCACGGCCGGGACGAAAACCACACTGCTCCTCCTGAAGCCGAGGTTCGACTATCGGCCGGACTCTCCTCTCCAATACCCTGGCATAGGCCTTACCAGGGAGGCTGAGGAGTGTGATCCCCCTGTAGTTGGAACACACCCTACGGTCCCCCCTTCTTATGAAGGGGGACCACCACCCCAGTCTGCCAGTCCAGAGGCACTGTCCCCGACCGCCACGCAATGTTGAAGAGGCGTGTCAACCATGACAGCCCCACAACATCCAGAGACTTGAGGTACTCAGGGCGGATCTCATCCACCCCCGAAGCCTTGACACCGCAGAGCTTTTTAACCACCTCGGTGACTTCAGCCTTGGTGATGAAAGAGTCCAACACCGAGTCCCCAGCCTCTGTTTCCACCACGGAATGCGTGAGACCAGGATTGAGGAGATCCTCGAAGTACTCCTTCCACCGCCCGATAATGTCCTCAGTCGAGGTCAGCAGCCTCCCACCCCCACTATAAACAGTGTTGGCGAAGCACTGCTTCCCCCTCCTGAGGTGCCGGACGGTTTGCCAGAGTCGCTTCGAGGCCAACCGGCAGTCCTCCATGGCCTCACCGAACTCCTCCCAGGCCCGAGTTTTTGCCTCTGCCACAGCCCGGGCCGCGGCACATTTGGCCCCACGGTACCCGTCAACCACCTCAGGAGTCCCACAAGCTAACCACAGCCGATAGGACTCCTTCTTCAGCTTGACAGCATCCCTTACTGCTGGTGTCCACCACCGGGTTCTGGGATTGCCACCGCGACAGGCACCGCAGACCTTACGGCCGCAGCTACGGGCAGCAGCATCGACAATAGATGCGGAGAACATGGTCCACTCGGACTCTATGTCTCCAACATCCCCCGGGATCTGGTCAAAGCTCTCCCGGAGGTGGGAGTTGAATACATCCCTGGCCGAGGGCTCCGCCAGGCGTTCCCAGCAGACCCTCACTATGCGCTTGGGCCTGCCAAGTCTGTCCAGCTTTCTCCTCCTCCAGTGGATCCAACTCACCACCAGGTGGTGATCAGTGGACAGCTCAGCCCCTCTCTTCCCCCGAGTGCCCAAAACATGCGGCCGAAGGTCTGATGATACGACAACAAAGTTGATCATCGACCTCCTGCCTAGGGTGTCCTGGTGCCAAGTGCACTGATGGACACCCTTATGTTTGAACATGGTGTTCGTTATGGACAATCCGTGACTAGCACAGAAGTCCAATAACAAAACACCACTCGGATTCAGATTGGGGAGGCCATTCCTCCCGATCACGCCTCTCCAGGTGTCACTGTCGTTTCCCACGTGGGCGTTGAAGTCCCCCAGCAGAATAATGGAGTCCCCGGGAGGAGCACTATCCAGCACACCCGACAGGGACACCAAGAAGGCCGGGTACTCCGCACTACCGCTCGGCCCGTAGGCCGAGACGACAGTCAGAGACCTATCCCCAGCCCGAAGGCGCAGGGATACGACCCTCTCATCCACTGGGGTAAACCCCAACACGAGACGGCTGAGCTGGGGGGCAACAAGCAAACCCACACCAGCCCGCCGCCTCTCCCCGTGGGCCACTCCAGAGTAGAAGAGAGTCCAACCCCTCTCAAGGAGATGGGTTCCAGAGCCCACGCTGTGCGTGGAGGTGAGCCCGACTATTTCTAGTCGATATCTCTCGACCTCCCGCACAAGCTCAGGCTCCTTCCCCCCCAGCGAGGTGACATTCCACGTCCCTAGAGCCAGCCTAAGCATCCGGGGATCAGACCACTGAGGTCTCCACCTTCGTCCGCCACCCAATCCTCACGGTTCCCCTTGCAGGTGGTGGGCCCACTGGGGGATGGCCTCACGTCTCTTGTTCGGGCTTGGCCCGGCCAGGTCCCACGAGGAGCAACCCGGCCATCAGGCGCTCTCCGGCGAGTCCCGACCCCAGGCCTGGCTCCAGGGTGGGACCCCGGCTCCGTCGTACCAGGCGACGTCACGTGCCTCGATATTTTCGTCCTCATGAGGGATTCTTGAACCGCTCTTTGTCTGACCCATCACCTAGAGCCTGTTTGCCATGGGAGACCCTACCAGGGGCATTTAGGCCCCAGACAACATAGCCTCTAGGATCATTTGAGCACTCAAACCCCTCCACCACGTTAAGGTGGTGGTTCAAGGAGGTTTGGTTTGGGGACCAGTGGATTTCGTCTCTTCTTTTTTGCAGATGACGTGGTCCTGCTGGCCCCCTCTAGCCAAGACCTACAGCATGTGCTGTGGCGGTTCGCAGCCGAGTGTGAAGCGGCTGGGATGAAGATCAGCTCCTCCAAGTCAGAGGCCATGGTACTCGACCGGAAAAGGGTGGCTTGTCCTCTTCAGGTTGGAGGGGAGTTCCTCCCTTAAGTGGGGGAGTTCAAGTATCTCGGGGTCTTGTTCACGAGTGAGGGAAGAATGGAGCGGGAGATCGACAGACGGATCGGTGCGTCTGCTGCAGTAATGGGGGCATTAGGTTTTTTGTAAACAAAAAGATACTTACTGAGCTTATCTGCTAAATTGTGATGAAGCACACAGTGACACACTGGACTTATCACATGATTGACAGGTTTCTGGTTTTAAACCCTACTAACATGATCTAAGAATGCCATTGACAATGACCAAAGCAAAAAGTTTGGTTTTGTTCTTCTTTATCAAAGTTCTGTCTCTAAAGCTTATGCAGCGATAAAAGAAGTATTTGCCTCTGTGTTTTGATAAACTTCAGTCTGGTGGATTTGCTCTTAACCAGGAAATGGAAACATGCCAGATAAATATTTATATTACGCAGTTTCAACTTGCTTGAATGGATACAGCTTATCAGCTGTTGCTGATTGCAGAACAATCACTGTATATCTAATGAACTGATTAATTAGAAGGTAAATATTTAAACTCCTTTCTTTAAATCATTTGGTTTCAAAGCACCAAACACTTGAACGACTATTTCTTTCTTGGAGATTAAGAGTCAGAAGTTTCACTAATCGATAGTCTGCTTTTATAAGTGACACAATGTGATCAAAAAGAAGCCCCCAACAAACACAGTAATCAAGGATTGGGAGGAAAAAACAGGAATACATGGAGAGGAACTTATTTATCAAATGTATTATATAGTGAACAATTTATTTTTAAAATAAAATGAACAACGAATTCAATGTAGCAACTGTGTAATATCTGTCAATATCATCAGGTATTCTACGCTTCACATGGCTGCAGTGTAAAAGGTGAAAATTTGTTTGACGATGTCTAAAAGGGCTAAGCATAAGTGACTTTCATCGTCTTTTTTCGGGAAGAACAAAGACTTCCAAGAAGTCCAATTTACAAAACTTTTTCCGATCTAATTCAAACTGTAATAACATGAAAAAGCCATAAGAACATGTCCGTGGATGCCCGCTATTTGATTTTTTGGGTCACAATTTTCAAACTTCTTGGTATATTTTTAATGTCAATGTATAAATGTTCACTGTAATTTTACATAAAATCTTTGTACAGTGGTTAGGCTTTTTAAGTATGCATAAGTTCACAGCCAGCAACTCAAACACTAAGATACTGAGAGGTACAATGATGAACCACATGTTTGATGTAGCAAATCAACCAAAAGAGGACACCACAGTGATGATAAGGGAAGGACAATATGATTTTATCATAAACTTGGAAAAATAAATAATAAAATAATAATAAAAATTGTAATAATGTTGTAAAATCGTTCATATCCCAAAAGCTGAAAGTATGATTAGGATACTTTCATCTGTCGTTCTATTTTTCAAATGTTGGTTTTATGCCAGCAACAAAAATTACTGCTTCTATGTTTCAAAATAGTATTACACACAATCACTTGTGTATTGTTCACCAACACAGTGGCTTAACCTACAGTGGAACCAAACCCCATGTAAAAAAGTAACTCCGCCCCGCATTGAAAAATGCCACCAAAGTGGGCAGCGCCAAGTGTGGGGATGAACGGAGGTGGTTAAGAGGGGGTGTGGTCAGGAGGACGAGGGAAAGTGGCAGCTTGCTTAATTTGACATATAGAAACATGAAAGAGAGCAGAGCGATGCTGGTAGTTTCGCCACAAAAAGGTCTCTTGATATGGAGGATTTTTTACCCCCCTGATCACAGGAGGTTAGGAGAGGCTTAATGGAGCCCAGCGGGCCTGAGCCTCAAGGTGCTGATTCGGTAAAGCCCGAAGCCAGCACTGTCAAGGCAGTAGAGGAGCAACTGCAACTCCTGACTCGCTATGGGGTCGTATGTCTGGGTGAGACCGTTTTACACCCGAACATGTAAACTTAACCATGTACCAAGTTCGAACCAATAGGAAAATGTAACTGCAGTAACCACCATTCAACCCAAAGAGGGCAGCATTAAGACCTAATATCCCATCCAATCCTTTGCCAATTTAGCTTTAAGAACATTTTATTTTACAAAAGACTCCGGAAACTAATTTTCAATAATGCATTTCCTCTTTTTATACTTGTCCAGACCTGAAAAATACAAAAAGAAAAAAAAAAACTCCACAGTTTCCAAAAGTTTTCCAGAGAACATGGTAACCTTGATCTACTATTTTTGAAATCCTGTGCATATTCTTGTCTAGACTGTAAAGTTGGAGATTAACTTTAAATCCAAGAAACCTTGAAACTCAGAACAAAAGTTAATTTAGATTTCCTGCATTTTTTCCACTGTCTGCCTCCCATTAAATGCAACACATTATATCACGGCAGAAACGTATACTTCGGTCTAATTACTAATACAAGGCAGAGGACAAGGACGGAGAGGCTCTCAATAACAGATGGCTTCAAGAGTTCAAAACAGAGCTGATGGGCCAAAATGACATTCCTTGAACATCTGGACATACATTACAGAGTGCAACTTTTCAAATCAGTGTAAAAGGCCACGGAGATAACTATGCATATATTCGCTGTTGTCATGACAGCAAGAGGCTCAGATAAAGTAAGGAGATGAAAAACTCCTCATGGAAACAACAAGGCAACCCACTCAAGGTGACAGCGGCTGAGGGGAGGTGCTTTGAAAATATCTCGACACTGAATGAATGAAACATTGCCATTTAAATAAATAAATAAACTTCCTCCTAAAGACGTATTCATACATTTCTGTTTTCATGGACTCCATCAGTGGAGGCAGGAGATAATTGGATAAGACAACGCAGCCTTGAGACATGACCCACCTACTCTCCGACATTACAGGTCCTCACAAATACAGGTCCTTCTCAAAATATTAGCATATTGTGATAAAGTTCATTATTTTCCATAATGTCATGATGAAAATTTAACATTCATATATTTTAGATTCATTGCACACTAACTGAAATATTTCAGGTCTTTTATTGTCTTAATACGGATGATTGTGGCATACAGCTCATGAAAACCCAAAATTCCTATCTCACAAAATTAGCATATTTCATCTAAGCCAATAAAAGGAAAGTGTTTTTAATACAAAAAACGTCAACCTTCAAATAATCATGTACAGTTATGCACTCAATACTTGGTCAGGAATCCTTTGGCAGAAATGACTGCTTCAATGCGGCGTGGCATGGAGGCAATCAGCCTGTGGCACTGCTGAGGTCTTATGGAGGCCCAGGATGCTTCGATAGCGGCCTTTAGCTCATCCAGAGTGTTGGGTCTTGAGTCTCTCAACGTTCTCTTCACAATATCCCACAGATTCTCTATGGGGTTCAGGTCAGGAGAGTTGGCAGGCCAATTGAGCACAGTGATACCATGGTCAGTAAACCATTTACCAGTGGTTTTGGCACTGTGAGCAGGTGCCAGGTCGTGCTGAAAAGGGAAATCTTCATCTCCATAAAGCTTTTCAGCAGATGGAAGCATGAAGTGCTCCAAAATCTCCTGATAGCTAGCTGCATTGACCCTGCCCTTGATAAAACACAGTGGACCAACACCAGCAGCTGACACGGCACCCCAGACCATCACTGACTGTGGGTACTTGACACTGGACTTCTGGCATTTTGGCATTTCCTTCTCCCCAGTCTTCCTCCAGACTCTGGCACCTTGATTTCCGAATGACATGCAGAATTTGCTTTCATCCGAAAAATGTACTTTGGACCACTGAGCAAGGTCAGGCGCTTCTGCCGCTGTTTCTGGTTCAAAAGTGGCTTGACCTGGGGAATGCGGCACCTGTAGCCCATTTCCTGCACACGCCTGTGCACGGTGGCTCTGGATGTTTCTACTCCAGACTCAGTCCACTGCTTCTGCAGGTCCCCCAAGGTCTGGAATCGGCCTTTCTCCACAATCTTCCTCAGGGTCCGGTCACCTCTTCTCGTTGTGCAGCATTTTCTGCCACACATTTTCCTTCCCACAGACTTCCCACTGAGGTGCCTTGATACAGCACTCTGGGAACAGCCTATTTGTTCAGAAATGTCTTTCTGTGTCTTACCCTCTTGCTTGAGGGTGTCAATAGTGGCCTTCTGGACAGCAGTCAGGTCGGCAGTCTTACCCATGATTGGGGTTTTGAGTGATGAACCAGGCTGGGAGTTTTAAAGGCCTCAGGAATCTTTTGCAGGTGTTTAGAGTTAACTCGTTGACCCTTTTAATGATATGCTAATTTTGTGAGATAGGAATTGTGGGTTTTCATGAGCTGTATGCCAAAATCATCCGTATTAAGACAATAAAAGACCTGAAATATTTCAGTTAGTGTGCAATGAATCTAAAATATATGAATGTTAAATTTTCATCATGACATTATGGAAAATAATGAACTTTATCACAATATGCTAATATTTTGAGAAGGACCTGTATAATTAAAACTGCGGAAAAGCAGGATGGTTCAAGAACAGAAAGGTTTGTATGAATAACTTTCCTTTATTATCGTTGTCTCGCTCAGCCTCATCAGGAGAACACAAAAATCACTGTACTACTGCATCAGCACAATGTGTCAGCCCTTCAATCTACTCTCACAAGGGGAAGGCGCGGGTGAGTAATGTCTCATAAACAAGACGTTAAAGAACAGATGAAAGTCTTCAAGTGTGATTTGCATGCCTGGCTTTTGAATAACACACTGCTGCTTTCAAAGAGAGAGTAAAGAAGCTGAGTGAGATAAAGTGTCCTTTTTCATATGCCATGTAATTACCTTTGTCATGGTATGAGAGCCGGTGCTGAATACTACATGAGTTTTCAAACCAGACTCTGTATGCAACATTAATGCCCACTATTTTAGACATTTCTCTTTATTCAAATTTAAAATTGCCATCATCTTTGCATAAATGCACCATTAGTTTCATTTACTAGAGAAAATAAACAAGAAAAAACAGATCTAACATCACATGGGAGCCAACCACTGTGCTCCCATGTCTGTGTTCACAACTTGATAAAGTGCATGTAAATAAACCACACCACCAGCCAATCACAGACAGGGCTTTTTTCATCCAATCAGAGTATTCTTGCAAAAATGCATTACTTCAAACTTCAGCTCTTTCCAAAGATTCTCCATCTCATTCATGTACAAACTCTGGGTGGGATGCTCCTAAATTTGTATTTTACTTTCAGTCAGGAGAAACATGTTGGTGAAATTAAAATAACGCTTTCAATCTAAACTTGCCAGGAATATTAATGTTTTGAGTTGAACTCTAACTCAAGCGGGTGCTACAGAAAAACAGAAAATTATCAGTGATTTTAACTCTTGGTGTACAAAAACCAAACATTCGTAGTTAAAACAGTATCCTCTTTAATATGACACCCAGTGAACGTTTTAAATCACCTCATACGGACTGAAAATACAAATTACACACAGAATCTCCAAGGCTGCAAAACAATGATATAAAAATTAAAGATCTCATTATAGATGGAGAGACAGCTAGGTGAAAACAGAAAGATGTTGGGAGAAAGATAGCTATAAATACATACATACATGAAGAATTAAGAATGGATTATTATTAGGAATAATAATACTAATTTATAGGAATGTTCTGTCAAATATGTAGAAAATGATAAACATAAAAATCATGTCTCCTTTAAAGAGTTTGTGTCAGTTGCTCTGATTCTACTGTATCTCTTTCTGTTAGTAAGATGTAATTACAGATAAAATAACAGTCATATAGATATAAGGATTTCTCTATGTTTTGGCGTGTAGAACAGCACTTAGAAGAGGGAAAGCACACCTTCGTTTGATCCAAAGCATCGATTATAAAACAAATCTGTTTTTCTACCCTCTCTGTAACCAAAACAAGATAGAAAGCCTTTTTATGCTCCTGCGTATAAATTTCTACTCACATTTCTGTGATTACGTTACTTACAGGCGACATGACTTAGATGGGTAAGCTGCAAAAAGAGAAGCTCAAAGAATTGTGTTTTAGATAACAGACCCGCACAAATACACAAACACAAAAAACATTCCCCTGCGGCTTCTTGTTTTCTAGGGTTCTTAAGAAGGGCAGCAGGCAGTGAGTGAGCGTTCTGATCACAACAATACAAAGGGAGAGGTGGTGCAGCAGGGTTTGGTATGATGTTGGTGATAAATCTGGAAAAGTGATCAACAGCTAAGATGTATGACAGTAGAGAACTGGAACCAACATTTGTGCTGATTCATTTGACCTTGAGAAGAAATGCGCCAGGTCTGTGTGTGGAGCAAACCTATAAATACAAGGCATGCCTTTACTGGGATTGTGTGTTCTAGCATGTTTCAGAATTTGTTACAGGTGATCTAAACATTTCAGAAGCTACATATTTTATGAGATGGAAAAGCAAAAAAAAAAACAAATTACCCTTTTAATTTACCCAAACAGAAAAGTCTTTTAGGGCTGTGCTATGCTAATCAGATGAGCACAATTTTACATTTTGGTCTGAGATGTCCAGATTTCAAGGGCTGCACGGTGGCGCAGTTGGTAGCACTGTTGCCTTGCAGCAAGAAGGTCCTGGGTTCGATTCCCAACCTGGGGTCTTTCTGCATGGAGTTTGCATGTTCTCCCCGTGCATGCGTGGGTTCTCACCGGGTACTCCGGCTTCCTCCCACAGTCCAAAGACATGCCTGTTAGGTTAATTGGTAACTCTAAATTGCCCTTAGGTGTGTGAATGAGTGTGTGCATGGTTGTTTGTGTGTTGCCCTGCGATGGACTGGCGACCTGTCCAGGGTGTACCCCGCCTCTCGCCCATAGACTGCTGGAGATAGGCACCAGCTTCCCCATGGCCCACTATGGAATAAGCGGTAGAAAATGACCAGATTTCTTCCACTGTAAACCATGGCCATCTTTTTCTTCTTACACCCTGTCACTTTTTGGCAAACTACATATGTCCTTAATGTGTAAACTATTTTTTAAAAAGTCATATAAAGCTCATTGTGTCCTCTGAGTACTTTTACCCAACACAAGTCCAATTTCTTTATAATGTTCTATTTACACATAAAATGACTATAAATATTAAAGAAAGGCTTTTTAATATAGGTTTCTATTTTATTTTACATTTGTAAGAGTTGCAGAGAAATACTTTTCTAGAAACAAATAATATTGTTAAAATAAAAAAGTAACGAAGGGGAGGTCCTTTTCAAACATCTATTATACTAAAGCAATACAAGGTCGCACAGACAGTCTTGGGCGAGGAAGCGGTTTCTACAACAGTTGGCCTAAATGTTTGCCGTCAAGTCAAAGGATGCACAAGGATGCTGAAATGATTTAGAAGGAAACTGCTGCAAGGTGGAACGGAGTTCAGGGAAGTGGTTCTGTTTTACTTTTTGAGCTTTCAACCCATCCATAATGGAAAATACTGGGTTTGGAAACGTTAAGATAGGGATCGACATTCTCAGGGGAATACACACAGAGACGGCTGTTTTTTTTAAACTCTAATATGAGATGCTGAAACCAGTTTAAAAGGCCAGCTCCATTCGTTTGTTTAAAAATAAAAGTAAAACCCTGTCTCACAGCAGCCATTCTCACGCATCCTCTGCTACTAATTCACAAAATTATTAACTGCTCACAGATAAAAAAAAAAAACATCTTTCCAAAGATTTTCAAAATTGTAACTGACTAAAGTTGGTCAAAGTGTAAAAACTGGAGATCAGAAATCTGAAAAGAAAAATCAAAGATGATCATTGCATCTTTAAATTGCCGTTAAATAACTCATGGATCTGCACAAGAAAGTATTAAAAAAATCTCAGATTTTTGTTTACATGTTTTTACATGTATTACATGCTTTCTTTTTTTTTTTTACATGTATTCAGTTTTTGTCTGACAGCTTTCCATCTCGTCTCGTCTTCAATCTTCTCTATATCTGAAAATACTGAACCTTCAAAGACAAAGGTTTTTAGACTGAGAAGTTAATTTTAAAACAAAAGTTCTGCCCCAGTTTACAAAAAAATATATATGTAGACAAAAGTCTATTCTACGTCACACCAATCTCACTCGTAATTGCTGTTTTAAACCTTTTGACTTAAACTGTCTTCAGTGGATGTCAATAAAATAAATCACTGAATATTTCAAATAAATAAATACTGCCCTGCTCTTATTTAAAAGCAATATGATAACTCCGATCTAATGCATCAAAAACTCCCACTCAGATTAAATGTTTGTCAGGTCTGTGCAGAGAGTGAAGGCCATTACTCAAACTTGTTTCATTTTTTTTTTCCTCATCAGCAGAGATCTCCGTCGACCTTACATCATGTTAAACACATCACCGACCTTTAACCTGAGCAAATGTTTAATCAGGCTGCATAAATGAAAGTATTTATGAGAGTCAACTTAGGTTTTCAGTCATTTGTATGCAGATTGTAGCTAGTGGGCACTTTAACACCAGAAAGTATGGTTCAGATAACACTTTAAGGGTTCACTAAAGTTAGCAGTCAACCCCAAACTAAAAAATCATTAGTAAACAAACAAAGTGATAGATTTTGTCTTACCAGTTATGCACCATCAGCTTCTGCACAGCCAACAGGGCATTGTAACGGACTAGCTGGTCTTCATGGTGCATGTGATTCATCACCAGCTGTTTTCCACCCAGCTGCTCAATCACCCTGAGATGGGAGATAATGGGAGAGTGCCTTTATAAACAGAACATGGGTGCTATTTTCGTGGTTCAGGTCATTTTGTGATCCATCATGTAATCTAATCTAGTTCAGCCAAAATTTTCTGTGTATCTTATAATGGGCCATTGGCCCTGTGAAAGAACATAATGCTTGTGAAAAGAAAAACAGTGCTGCATGATGTTTCTCACAATAAACTACATGATCTAACCACAGAGATATAAGGACATTCATGTAACAGGAGTTTGCATAAACACTTCTCCGCAGGATATTTTCTCCTAGACATGTGATTTTACAGCATGAAGTACAAGGATAAGTGTGTGGTTGGTTGGGTGGTGCATCTGTCAAAAACACACAGAAAGCAAAAAGTATAGCAAAGAAATTTATGTTTTCTGTAAAGGGGACTTTTCATGCAAAATCCACTTTTTTAGCCCTTAAATACATTTTGTTGTGCACTTGTGAGTCTATAGGAGTACAGAAAAGTTAGCCTCTCCAGGTGTTGTGAAGATATCTTTATATTCTATTTGGGTCATATTTTTCAATCCGTTTAGTTTTCTCTATTCTTTATTAAATTTAGTGAACTGTTACGTCACAGTATTTGGAGCAGAACTGCTAAACAAGGTCATAGACTTCTGGCCACCTAATTTGCGTATTTGCCATTTTTATTTCTCATTGCGATTTTGTAGTCCAAATGTTTGGTTGTTGAGTGTATTAACCCACACAATTCATTACACCGTCCCCCAGCATCAGAACCTCTTTGAAGTGTAAACTGCTTACTTATGTTGTAGTTACTTGGTACGGGGGAGAGGGTGTTATAACACAGTAGTAACACCATTGCGATGCATTTGTCGTCTTCATTTTCCTCTAGCTCTGAGTCAGACTCTGGCTTGAACATGTAAGGCTGGATGGACCAGTCTTACGTTGTTGACATCTTTTAATCAATTTGGGAATAAAAAGTTTCTGCGCCACTGCATAACTGTATGCCTGCTATCAAACTACAAAAATGGCCAAACGGTGTGGAGTGGAACGCTCTTTGACCTGGAGGGGGGCAGGGTGTGAAGTGCTTCAGAATTTAAAGAGACTGCACTAAAACGAGTTGCTCTCAGACACACCTCTGAACAGGGGTAAAAGATGGGCCTGTTGAGCTACAATAACAAGGAATTCAGCCTAAAGCATTGCAGTTCCACTTTATATAGACCACAACTGAATGATTTAAGTATGAAAAGGAAGGATTAAAAGCATGATATATCCCCTTTAAAGCACATTGGAATAGGAAATGAGGCTCTTTGATGGCTGTTTTAAGCTAATATCTACGATCACCGCTAACTACATCCTCCATGTGTCCCACATGTGCAGCACTCTCCCTGGGCAGGGGGATGGAATCAACGGTGGTCGCGCGAAGGCACCTGTGGCTGACGCTCGCCGACATTCCGGATAGGGACAGAACCGTCTACCTGGATGAACCGATGGTAGCTGACGGGCGTTCTGGGTAATATCTTGGCTAATATACAGCTAAAATTCAAGCTGAGGAAAAAGCAGACCGAAGCGCAGCACTGTAACATCCCCAGACGGGATGTGAGACCCAAATCCAGCTTGGGCACTCATAAACCGGCTGTACCACCACCCCCACTGAAGAGGATGACGTGGTCCATGAGCTTGAGCCCCCAGATGGCACAGCCACAGAACCATGGTCAAGCTCCCGAAAGATGGCCGGGAGCTGGGGTTCTCCTCCGGGACTCCAGAGGCACTCGACGACTCCACATGTGGTGCTCATGTGCACTTCAACCTTGGATGGAGAGAACCGTTGCTACGAGTTACCGCTTACAGTTTCGCCGGAGACCACACCGTTTCATTGGTGTGGTAAACATGGCAGTCAAGGCCAAAGCAGTAGAGGTTCTGAGAGAGGAAATACATAGGCTGTTGGCAAAAGGAGCTATTTGTGTGGTTCCGGAGTCGGAGAAAAACAAAGGTTGGTATAGCCGTTATTTCGTTGTTCTGAAAAAAGAGGACGGGCTTCGTCCAATCTTGGACTTGAGAGAGTTCTAAACAAATATCTCCGAACATACAAGTTCAAAATGTTAACACTCAAGCAGGTTCTTAGTGCGATTGGTTCACCACGATTGACGTAACAAACGCTTACTTCCACGTAGCGATACACCCCGACCACAGACAGTTTCTGAGATTAGCCTTCGAGGGCAGGGCCTACGAGTACCTCATACTGCCTTTCGTTCTGTCTCTAGCACCTCGCACATTCACAAAATGTGTGGAGGCAGCGCTAGCACATCTTAGAGAAACAGGCGTCCGCATTTCAACTTATCTGGACCACTGGGCTTTAATAGCCAGTACCAGAGAGCAGGCGACAGTGCAGCTGTCTCGGGTTCTTTCACACATTCAGGTTCTAGGATTTTTGGTAAAACGATTTTTAGTAAGCTTGCTGACCCCAGATCAGCAATTTTCATTTCTGGGGCTGGAATAATGCTCCCTGTCGAGCAGGGCACGTCTTTCCGACCACAGACTGGCCACTTCACTGCTGCCTTGCTCAGTTTTACTAGGGACACAAACTGTGTTTCTTACAACTGATGGGTATGATGGCATCTATGATCGCAGTAGTACCACTCGACCTACTGAAGATGCGCCCGTTCTAGTATTGGACCCGCTCCCACTGGTTGTGTGCACGCTGTCCGCCCTTGAAGGGAAACAAGGACTGTTATGCCGAGGTTCTTCAATAGGGAGCGTAATGTTTTGCAAGGTGGTATCCATGGATGTCTGTGTGATGGCATGGCAATGAGGGGGGTTTGGACACCGGACTGGAAGCCTTTTGTGCATCCATTTGACCCTTTGGATTCAATAGATATAAGGTTCCCTTTATATAAGGTCGCTCTGCTTCTTGCTCTGTCAACTGCAAAGCAGGATAGGGACCTCCATGCTTTGTCTGTAAGGTGACTTCACCTGATAGTTCCAAGGTCACCTTGCGACCTAATGCAGCTTATCTTCCTAAGGTTATATCTTTGGACTACAGCTCCACGACTATAAAGCTTTCTAGTTTTTGTCCACCTCCTTTTGCATCTGAGGAACAAAGGAGGTTACACTTCCTGTGCCCTTTATGTGCACTGCGCATTTACATTGACCGTACACAGACTGTGAGGTTGTGTGATCAACTGTTTGTTGCTAATCCAACAAGGGGGAAAGCTCTGTCCAGGCAGAAAAGTTCCCACTGGATTGTAGAGGTCATTTCTCTAGCCTACATCAGCAGGGGTCTCCTAATACCCCATGGTGTGAAGGCTCACTCCACCAAAGGCGTGGCGACCTCCTAGGCCCTATTTAGAATCAGAATCAGAATCAGAATCAGAAAAGCTTTATTGCCAAGTACGTTTTTGGACATACAAGGAATTTGTTTTGGCGTAGTCGGTGCAATACAGTACAAATTAAACAGTATAAACATATCTACAATATAATATAAATATATGTGCACAGTTTTAAGTGAGTGAGAGTAAATGTAGAGCAGTATAAGATGCAAGAGCAATATAACAGTGCAGGTGATCATTGTGCAAGTAAAGCAGTGCAAGTAAAGCAGGACTCCAAGCTGAGCGTTAATGTAACGCATAGAGTTACAAGTTACAAGTGTCCTGTCAGCAAAAAAAGGGGGGGTGTGGGGGAAAGGGACAGTGTCAGGGTGGTTTCCGGGCTTTGTTAACCAGGCTGGTGGCAGACGGGAAAAAACTGTTCTTGTGGCGTGAGGTTTTGGTCCGGATGGACTGCAGCCTCCTGCCAGAGGGGAGAGTCTCAAAGAGTCTGTGACCGGGGTGGGAGGGATCAGCCAGAATCTTCCCTGCCCGCTTCAGGGTCCTGGAGGTGTACAGTTCCTGGAGCGACAGTAGACTGCAGCCAATCACCTTTTCAGCAGACCGAATGACACGCTGCAGCCTGCCCTTATCCTTGGCTGTAGCAGCGGCGTACCAGATGGTGATGGAGGAGGTGAGGATGGACTCAATGATGGCTGTGTAGAAGTGCACCATCATAGTCTTTGGCAGGTTGAATTTCTTCAGCTGCCGCAGGAAGAACATCCTCTGCTGGGCTTTCTTGATGAGGGAGCTGATGTTTGGCTCCCACTTGAGATCCTGGGAGATGATGGTTCCCAGGAAGTGGAAAGATTCCACAGTGTCAATTGTGGAGTCACAGAGGGTGATGGGGGCAGGTGGGGCTGGGTTCTGCCTGAAGTTCACAACCATCTCCACTGTCTTTAGAGCGTTGAGCTCAAGGTTGTTCTGGCTGCACCAGTCCAACAGATGGTCCACCTCCCATCTGTACGCAGACTCGTCACCATCCGAGATGAGTCCGATCAGGGTGGTGTCGTCCGCAAACTTCAGAAGCTTGACAGACTGGTGACTGGAGGTGCAGCTGTTGGTGTACAGGGAGAAGAGCAGAGGAGAGAGAACACAGCCTTGGGGGGAACCGGTGCTGATGGTCAGGGAGTCAGAGACGTGCTTCCCCAGCCTCACGCGCTGCTTCCTGTCAGACAGGAAGTCAGTGATCCACCTGCAGGTGGAGTCGGGCACACTCAGCTGGGAGAGCTTCTCCTGTAGCAGAACTGGGACGATGGTGTTGAAGGCAGAGCTGAAATCCACAAACAGGATCCTGGCATAGGTTCCTGTGGAGTCCAGGTGCCGGAGGATGAAGTGAAGGGCTAGGTTGACTGCATCATCTACAGACCTGTTGGCTCTGTAGGCAAACTGCAGGGGGTCCAGGAGGGGGTCGGTGATGTCTTTTAGGTGTGAGAGCACAAGGCGCTCAAAGGACTTCATCACCACAGAGGTCAGGGCGACGGGTCTGAAGTCATTAAGCCCTGTGGTCCTTGGCTTCTTGGGAACAGGGACGATGGTGGAGGACTTGAAGCAGGCTGGCACATGACATGTCTCCAGTGAGGTGTTAAAAATGTCTGTGAAGACTGGAGACAGCTGATCAGCGCAGTGCTTCAGGCTGGCTGGTGAGACAGAATCCGGACCAGCAGCTTTCCGGGGGTTCTGTCTCCTGAAGAGTTTGTTGACGTCCCTCTCCTGGATGGAAAGAGCCGTCCTCGGCGTGGGTAGGGGGCTGGTGGGGGGGAACTTCAGGGTGGGGGTTGGAGGTGCCAAGGCCCCTCTTGAGGTTGGAGAGATGGGGGTGGTGGATTGTGGCTGCAGCTGTTGGGGGGCGTCGTGGGAGATGGTTGCAGGACTGTCCCTTTGTCTTTCAAAGCGGCAGTAGAACTCGTTCAGGTCGTTGGCGAGGCGTCGGTCGTTGATGGAGTGGGGGGCTTTCGGCTTGTAGTTGGTGATTTGCTTGAGCCCTTTCCAGACAGACGCAGAGTCGTTGGCTGAGAACTGGTTTTGGAGCTTCTCAGAGTACAGTCGTTTGGCCTCTTTCACTGCCTTGCCAAACTTGTACTTTGCCTCTCTGTATATGTCTTTGTCCCCACTCCTGAAGGCCTTTTCCTTATCCAGTCTTAACCTTCTGAGTTTAGCTGTGAACCAGGGTTTGTCGTTGTTGTAACTCACCCTGGTGCATGATGGTACACAGCTGTCCTCACAGAAGCTGATGTAGGAAGTCACAGCCTCTGTGTACTCGTCCAGACTGTTGGTAGTAGTCCTGAACACATCCCAGTCTGTACAGCCTAAACACGCCTGGAGATTCTCCACAGCCTCACTGCTCCACTTCCTTGTCGTCCTCACAACAGGTTTGCAGAGCTTTAGTTTCTGCCTGTATGCAGGAATCAGGTGGACCATGATGTGGTCGGATTGGCCCAGTGCAGCACGTGGGACGGCGTGATAAGCGTCTCTGATGGTGGTGTAACAGTGATCCAGAATGTTGTCCTCTCTGGTCGGACATTTAATAAACTGTCTATATTTGGGGAGTTCGTGGGTGAGATTACCTTTGTTAAAGTCGCCAACGACGATAACTAAGGAGTCCGGGTTGGTCCGCTCCACACTCAGTATCTGGTCGGCGAGCATGCGCTGTGCGACCTGCACGTTAGCCTGCGGCGGGATGTAAACACCGACCAGGATGAACGAAGCGAACTCACGGGGGGAATAGAAAGGCTTACAGTTTATGAGGGGTGCCCATGAGTGACATTTGTGCTGCAGACAGCTGGTCTTTGCTGCACACATTTTTACAGTTTTATCGTTTGGATGTGACAGCTCCTTCTGTGGCTCACTCTGTTCTTTCTGCTGGGTCTGAAGTGCTGCACCGTTATGCTGTGGATGACCCAGGTGTGATGGCTGCGGGGCATATATACATGTCCCATACTCATCTGTTGCACTGAGTGAATCGACTGAAAAGGAACGTAAAGTTATGCACATAACTACTGTTCTCTGAAGGAGAGTAACGAAGTACAACACAAGGCTGCGCTGCCGCTCAGCTGGGCTCGGTGAATAGTGGCTATCGAACTGAGTAATGACAGTGATGACAGACAGGTATCTAGTGCAGGCGGGGCCTGTCACCTGTCCTCATCACGTAATTTGCCTAAGAGATGTGATTAGAGGTGGCTTCTGCCAGGAAACGCAGGGCGTGATATCCAACGCTCATGTATTGTACTTTGTTACACTCCTTCAGTGAACAGTAGTTATATGCATAACAATACGTTCTTGCAACCCTGGGAGAAAGAACAAATTTGTCTCTTCTTGTGGATTGCGTAGGCTATACGTCTTTATTCCACTAGAACATCTTTCAAATTAATAATGCATACTGATCTGTTCCCTATTAGTAATGTACAGGGGTTGGACAATGAAACTGAAACACCTGGTTTTAGACCACAATAATTTATTAGTATGGTGTAGGGCCTCCTTTTGCGGCCAATACAGCGTCAATTCATCTTGGGAATGACATACAAGTCCTGCACAGTGGTCAGAGGGATTTTAAGCCATTCTTCTTGCAGGATAGTGTCCAGGTCACTACGTGATACTGGTGGAGGAAAATGTTTCCTGACTCACTCCTCCAAAACACCCCAAAGTGGCTCAATAATATTTAGATCTGGTGACTGTGCAGGCCATGGGAGATGTTCAACTTCACTTTCATGTTCATCAAACCAATCTTTCACCAGTCTTGCTGTGTGTATTGGTGCATTGTCATCCTGATACACGGCACCGCCTTCAGGATACAATGTTTGAACCATTGGATGCACATGGTCCTCAAGAATGGTTCGGTAGTCCTTGGCAGTGACGCGCCCATCTAACACAAGTATTGGGCCAAGGGAATGACATGATATGGCAGCCCAAACCATCACTAATCCACCCCCATGCTTCACTCTGGGCATGCAGCAGTCTGTGTGGTACGCTTCTTTGGGGCTTCTCCACACCGTAACTCTCCTGGATGTGGGGAAAACAGTAAAGGTGGACTCATCAGAGAACAATACATGTTTCACGTTGTCCACAGCCCAAGATTTGCGCTCCTTGCACCATTGAAACCGATGTTTGGCATTGGCATGAGTGACCAAAGGTTTGGCTATAGCAACCCGGCCGTGTATATTGACCCTGTGGAGCTCCCGACGGACAGTTCTGGTGAAAACAGGAGAGTTGAGGTGCACATTTAATTCTGCCGTGATTTGGGCAGCCGTGGTTTTATGTTTTTTGGATACAATCCGGGTTAGCACCAGAACATCCCTTTCAGACAGCTTCCTCTTGCGTCCACAGTTAATCCTGTTGGATGTGGTTCGTCCTTCTTGGTGGTATGCTGACATTACCCTGGAGACCGTGGATCTTGATACATCACAAAGACTTGCTGTCCTGGTCACAGATGCGCCAGCAAGACGTGCACCAACAATTTGTCCTCTTTTGAACTCTGGTATGTCACCCATAATGTTGTGTGCATTTCAATATTTTGAGCAAAACTGTGCTCTTACCCTGCTAATTGAACCTTCACACTCTGCTCTTACTGGTGCAATGTGCAATCAATGAAGACTGGCTACCAGGCTGGTCCAATTTAACCATGAAACCTCCCACACTAAAATGACAGGTGTTTCAGTTTCATTGTCCAAACCCTGTACATGTACAGTTTAGTTGAGACATTATCACTCGAGTAGGGATTTAGATCATCAAGTGTTTTTTGGAAAAGGTAATAAGGTATACGAAAGCTTCTTAACTCAATTTTTAACTAGGTTTTTCCATCAATAATTTACCTGTGTAATGTTTAAATAAGACAGCTTTTATTAGATTGTTTCCAGCAAGCATTAAACAACTTTAGAAAACTATAAATGTGAACATATTCATTGAACTGCTGGAGGCTTTGACACTGTAACATGTGTTAATTTCTGTGGATCCAAATTTCCATAACAACAGTTAATATAAAACTTTTCGTAAATGAGGAAACTTCAAATGAAACTAAATTTCTTACCGTTTACCACGTGGATAATGTCGCACATACTCTCCAACATCATGAGCTGCCACAGCTATAACTTGAGGGTCATCGGAAACTTCCAACAGATGCGTCAAGATCCTTTTTGAAGATGAGACACAAAAGAGACAAACTCAGACATTCCAAAATGTATTAAATATGTGAACATTTATATTTTTAATTGAGAATTGAGTCAAAATTAGGTTTAAAAATGAAAAAATTAATGTCATTTTAAAACAGAGGTATTTTCAAGCCTTTAAAGGTGCTATAACACATTAGGTCCACTATAAAGCTTAAACTGAGACAAAATGCTTGTAAGATTCAAGAAAACATGTACTAAGAATAAAGAAAGGCAATTTAATCTGATGCCTGGGCTGATTATAGAGAGGGCAGTGATGAGACAGAGATGAGCAGATTAGGATTTTTACTGAATGTCAATAGGAACATCGGGCTGTGTGACTGGAATAACAAAGAAAACAACCACAGATTGATTTTGTTTTATCTCTAGTGGCCCCAGTCCTTACACAGAGGCACACAAACTTGACAAACAAGATGCTGATGTTGTTAAAAGTATTACCAGAGACAGGTGTCAACAAAGAACAACTTGTGAGTTAAATGTTTTAAATTAGGATTTTGGCACACCAACAAGTGTTTTTTTTTTTAGGAGAAATGGGAGGTTGAGTAAAATACTTTTCCACAGAGCACAGGTGATTAAGACTGGAGGAACTTGTTCAAGTTTGGTACTAACTGTAGAAGAGTGTCACTTCTCCTTTGAATTTGCACATCATGATCCTCGGATGATTATGGTTATGAAACTGATGTTTTCACTTTTTCTTTTCGATTAGAAATGTTTTAGAGGAATCAGACCAACAGTAAAATCTAATCGCAGAGTCTGCTCCATCTAAGATATTTTACATCCAGCTGCTGTCTCGTATATCGTACCAGTATTGGTTATTGCCAGTGTAAATGCTGTTAAATGATAACTGAGAGCCAAAGTTAAATATAACTTTCTTCATTTAAACAGCTGTTTGCCTGGCTTTGGTTTTAATTGACTACTATAGAAATCTCTGTTTAAAGCCAAATTCTGATAGATAATTACTTTCCAATGATGAAGAAGATGACAGTGGAAAATGTAAAAAGAACAACCAACTAGTTTAGAAGTAAGTTTGCAAGGGAAGATTTAACATGTGTGTTTTCTGTCCTGCATCATGGGGACTGTAGTTTTGTCATTCTATAAAACCCAAAATAATCTCTTAGAAATACAAAATACGTAACAAACGAATCCCAAAAGTGCATTTCCTAAATTTTACAAAATCTGGATCTATTTAAATTTTTTTTTATCTGTTTAAGATCTAAAATTGTGATTACTAAATGTAAGACTTCTTATGACGTCGTAGGACCTTCCAGAAACCTTGTGTGTTTTAGACTGTAGTAAATTGTAGGTGAGCTTGACTCTAACCCTCTCTGATAAAAACACACACTGTCACTTAACAGGGGTGTCAAACGTGCGGCCTCTGACATTTAAATTTTTTTAAGGTGAGATTTCACGGACACCTTTAAATTGTTTACAGTGTAAAATATGAGGTACAGCACAAAGTCAATTTTTAACCACATTTTGTGCTTTCATTTTAATTTTCACATGAAAACAGGACTCCAAACATCCAGTGCCTTTTATTTAGAGGCAGACAGGTGCAAACCTGTCTAAATAATGATTTTAAGAAAGAGGGACCCACATCCCGTTCTTGTTGAGAACAAACTCAAAGTTAGCGAAAGAGCAACCAAATACAAAAGTTGACCAATTTTGTTTTATTACTTAGAAATCTGTGCTTTTCTTTTAATAAGGTAAACATGCAAGACTCTTGTTTTGGATATACAACGATTTAGAGACAGATATGTTTCACTTTTTTTATTTCATTACAATATTGCATGGTAAGTTAAAAGCTAAGTTTTAAAAGTTAAAGAAATTGCATTACAATTATTTTGGTGTTTCTAATTTTTAAAAAAAAGGGATTGTTTTGGGCCCTCGATTACTTTCAACTTGCTGATTTAGGCCTACATGCTGTAAAATGTGGACCCCATTGCTATACAATGTTCCAAGTATAAGGATTTGGCTTCAATTGCTTTTAATGTACTGTAACAGTACTCAGTAAAGATTAAACAATTCAGCAAAGACCATGAAAAGTTCACAGTTTCTTTTTGCAAAACCTCAAGTGAATATGCAACAAATGTTGACTCGATATCTAGTCCATTCCATCTGTTGCTAACAGCACAACTGCATCACTATTGAGCTGAACCAATAATTGTTTATTTTGTTGGATGTTACTTCAAGTTGATTATTTTAGCTCAAAATAAGACCAATTAATTCTGTTGTCCTGAAAATTGTTTTAGTGCATAAATGATGAATTGACTTTTCACATCCGGATCATTATTTTGATAAGATCGTATATAATTAATTGAAAAGTTTAAAACAAGACCCTGAATCGAAACACTTTTCTGATCAATATTGACAGATAAATGCAGAGCAAGTCGAACTGTATAAATCTACTGTAACAGTTACAGTGATGAAAAAGTTGATCTGATAAAATCAAAATGAATTAAGCTTTTTTTGGTTTTCTTGAGATAAAGGCCTTAATACACCTAGATCTCTATAGAAGAGCCAAAATAAAAGAACAACGTCAAACAGATCTTTTGAGCTTCTGTTGATCCAAATGTAATTAGGTCTCCAATTGGAAAGGCTACAAACGCAAAAGTTTAATTTTCTCCTTTTTGTGGTAAGAAAGGGGTATCCAAATGAAAAATAAGAAAGGAAAAGAATATGAAAACCTAAGTGATTGAAAGCTAAATATAACAGCTTGTTTTTCTGGAAATGAAGGCTGTGGTAAGAGTGAGCCAAATCAATGGTACTCCATATAGAAATAATTGAGGTGGTTCTAACAAAAAGATTAGCAAAAACTTGTAGGACACTTGAAATCTTGCATAACGTGGGGTTTTAACATATAAACTACAGGTCAAATATATTTTTTATATTTCACTTAATGGGTTTCTTTATTTTCATGACTTCCTAGAGGTGCATTTACAGAAGTTCAAAGGTCAATATTTCAGTCATCCAACCTAAGGATGGCTACTTTGAGGAATCTAAAATATAAAACATATTTCAAGTTCTTTTACAATCTTCAATTTGCTGCGTAATTCCAGATTTCATTCACAGTTCTGATGCCTTCAGTGAGAATCTACGTACAATGTAAATGGTAATAAACATAAAGAAAACCTTTAAATGAGAAAGGCATTCTAAGACTTTTGGCCTTCTTCTTACAAAAAACAATAAAACTCAGAATCTTCTCTTTCTATCAAATGGATCAAAACCTTCTTGATTTTCAAATAACTTTCTGGATAAAAATACAAATAAAATGTGATAAATAGCTTTGTTCTAGTGGTAATATCTCACATCAGTATGCATTAAAGCTTATTTTATGTCCTTCAATGGCCGAAAAACCTGCACTTTTAGCAATTTAATTATTACAGTTTCAAAATAACAATGAATCAAGTTTGATGCCGAGGATAAAACTCCCTCTGTAGTCTTACTTGAGAAGCTCGTAGTTCTTCTCATTCAGGCGGACAGCGTTTTCACGCCAGAATTTCTCCGACTTATGGACAGGACTCCATTCCAGACGGCCAGACTTGAGCTCAGAGCTGTACTCATCAAAGGAGCTTTTAATAAAAAACACACAAGCAAAGAAAACTATTATAAAACTACAGAAGAATGAGCCGTTTCATTTTTTTCTTTGTGAAACACAAAAGCTACTTTCAGTTAACCTTATTGGATCTAAGGAGGTGATATGAGAGGTGAAATGGCTGACATGGCGAGATTTCAAATATACAGATGTCATCCCTGCATGTAATTAACACAGTATTCACAATTATTACAGTATTTAGTCTTTATCGTGTTCAATATAATTTCCATAATTTGGTTAAGCAAGGGGTCATGTACAAGTAGGATTTTACATAAACCTTAAAAAAATAAAAACATCTTATATATTGCGGAAGTAATTAGAACTAAAAATAAATAAATATTGGTTACATCCTATTGATGAAATGGTGTCCACTGCGTACCTAAGATCCTGCACACTCTCTCCCAGCTTCTCAAGCAGGAACTTAATGTCGTCGGTTATATCCTCGTCGTCATACTTCTGCTGTTCAAGATTTTCCAGCTGTTTCAGCACCTTGCACTGAATCATGGCCAGAGCGTATTCCTGATGAGTCTCCCTCTCAGCAGACTTCTCCAGCAGATTCTGTGCACAACAAGGAAGCCAACAGATCTATTAATAAGTTAGTCAGTTAAGGATTATTTATGTCAGGTACAACTTAGTAAGAGATAACTTAAACATCTGCTTGTAGCACACGATTAAACGTAAGATTCTGGTTAGTGATGCACCAGAAAAATAATAAATAAATAAGTCAGTAGGTGATTGGAACATATTGCCTGATTTGATCCGTAGGACTGACGGTTAATAATTGGTGACTAAAAAAAATATTAACATTGTTTGAACATATTACAGAAAAGTATCTCCCTTTTGATATTATTAAGGGGCTGGATTTTAAAATTTTGGAAGGCTTTGGAAAGTACCAAGTTAATGCCCATTGCTCTCATATATATCTCTAATATAAGATTTAAAAGAAATCTTAACTACACAATCCTGTAGTCTGTTCAAAAACATTTCTTTCTTGAATCTTGCTCATGTTTAAAGAGAAATCAGTTAAAATCTTTATGAGCAGGTAATCAGCAACAAAGTCTTATCAAAGCATTTCTAGTTGTGAGCATTTAGCAAACTGTAAATTAAATATGAGAGTTTTGCATTCCTTTACTCAGTAAATGATGTATACAGTGTAAATTTGTTTTTTCTAAAACACCAATAAAATTGCAAATCCAACTTCTTGCCCATTGTGGATGAAAAGTAGAATTGGGTCTTTATTTAAATTAGAATAAATCTTTAGTTAGAGTTTTACTTGACAGAATGTTGCACCGACTCTGGAGTGCATGATTATATGATGTGTTCAAGGACGTCCAGATGGTGTGGATAATTTAAGTCACTTTGCTTGTCCCATGTGGGGAGCATAATCATTAGCATAATAAGGACATTTGAGAAAACACAAACATGCAAAAACTGCTGATACTCTATTGAGTAGATAAAAAGAAAATCTTCTGCCAGCTTACCAAAAACGTGCAGTGACACTTTGAGAGCCGTCAGGGTTCAGCAAAGCAACTCTTTGATTGTTGCTGAACAGTAAAATTTCTGTTCGTCGCTTGTTTTAATTAGTTGTTACAACATTTTAACTCTATAAGCAGCTTTTCAGAACAAATAAAGGAAGAGACCCTTTCTCCAACAGTGTGATCATTAAAAACTTGTTTTTTTTTTTTTACTTTAAATACTACGAAATTTTGGGTAATGATAAAGGTCCTACTAATTTTCCAAACCGAAACTAAGATAGATCTTGAAAGTACATATATTAGAAACTTAAATGTGAATTTCCTGCACATATTTCTACTGAGGTCAAGTTTAAGAATGGAATAGGCCGAAACCAAAGACTGTAAGGAGATGGACGTCTTGCCTCATTCTCTTACCATATATTCCTTTTGAAGACTTATTCAGACTCAAAACAAACGTAAATCTAATTTGATACTTCACCAGATTCTGTAGGAGCTTTGTATAAAAACCAGATAAAATAAAGCCCGCCCCCTCACAGAGCAGTTTGTCAAATTAAACTCTTGGTTAAATTAATTTCTCTTAGTGGAAAAAAATACAGTTTAACATAAACAGATATATATCTGGCATAGATTTGAAAAAAAAATTGCAATGAAACAGAAATGGCAACTTGAAGGGAAGGCCTTAAATAAAGTACATTTCTATAAATCGGGGTTTAAATATCAGCTTGTTCTGGGCTCATGTTTCAAACATGTAATCAGTGCCATTTATGTAACCATTGTACTTGGACCAAGGCCACTTAGCCTGTCTGATGTAGAAGGGTTGGACCAAGTTGGGGTATTGCTGAAGCCTTTTTTCCTAAAAGCCATCCTTCCTTGAGTCTATAAGTTATTTCCTTAAAACCCATTTATGGCACATTTATTAAAAGGGTGTAGAAGAGTGTCAATGGCTGTCCAGGTAGTGCAGACTGTCTTTGAGACCTGACATGTGCAGAGCTGAGCATGCAATTATTACTATGATCTTCCTAATTAAAACATTTTGCTGCTGTGAAAATTAAATGATCACACTGATTTTCAGTGCATTTCCAGATGGTCCAGATATGCAGCAATCCCCTGTCAGGCTCAGACACATCCTGCAGTTAAACAGCAACTTAGAGATAGAGAAAATAAATGGGGCTGTAGCCAGATTTAGTTTTGTCCACATCTGACTACATGGATTCATTACCCAGCATAAACACAAAACATCAAAGATAGGTCCAGAAGATGGCTCTACTGACACCATCAAACATTTCCTGGGTGTTTCTGAGCAAACAGCAGGTGACTGGACTGGAAGCAGGACCATAAATCACAGTTACGAGATATTTAAAACGAAGTTAAATTTGTTCTTGTTAGCAATAAACAAAACACAAGCAAATGTGCAGAATCTGGGAAAAATGGATGCTTCTAAAATATAAACTTTTAAACAAAGCCACGTCATTTTAAACACAACAAAACAACGATTTACTCCAGCTATTTTAAAAAAGTAAATACTGTATTTTCAGTGCATGAAAGTAGCAGTAGACCCAGAAATTGGCTGGTGACTAGAATTGAATGATAATCAGCTTGACTGACCAGTGATGATGATGGCAGCAGTTCGAAAATCACAGTTAGGTAAAGATCTCCAGTTTATAGATACTGATAGAAACTCATGTTCTTGTAATGCTAGCTGCACTTATAGCTAAGATGCTAAAGTAAGCTTTAAAGCAGCTGCTCTCCCACATAGCAGCAAGACATTTTCCTCTCCTAATATAAATAAAGAATGAACAATTATGGCAGGAAAGCTATAACAATATTTTTAATACTTTTCTATTATCTTTTTATATTGTTAAAGAGAATGTTGGATTGACCATAACACTCCTATTTAAATAAGTAGTTTAACAGTTTGTTCCCATTATATTTGTTTTTAAACCTTTTTCCATGAAAAGGAACATTTTACAGGGACACAAGACAAGTGCAAAATTCACCACTAACCCTGAAGGCAGCCAGAATGATTCGAGTGACCTTCTCCTTAACAGACTCCTGAAGGATGTCGGATAGGGCGGGGACTACGTTGTAGCGTCTCAACTGTTCACAAAGCTGAGGACTGAAGGCCAGGAGCCATATACAGAAGATCATCTGGTACTGAAGCTGGAAGCCACACTTGTTGCTCAGAACTGCTGTGATGCTAAAACAGAAAAAATAAATAATAAAGTACAAGCTAAAACAGGCTAAATAAGCACTAAGTGGTGAGAAGAGGACTCACTTTTAAATCTAATACCTGTTTACTCAGACTGGCTTTCACAGCTGCGTACCTACATGCTGCACTTCCATTATCCATAATAAAAGCTCAAAATGAAATATTCAGCCAGTCCTCAGATAATGGTCAAGTTGCTTAAAATGCACTGTACGGTGTACTTTAGGTTGGGCTAGGCGTTTTCAGGGTTGCAATAAGTGTGCTGCATTTGTAGGTAAGACATCAGGTGACACATTTTAAAGGAAAGTATCAAATTCCAGCCATAAATCTCAAGAATCCCAACAGACTTTTCAGGACAAGGTTCCATACCTTTCCTCAAATTTCAAAATGTACTTCATCCTTTTAATGTGTGTATTTGAAGTATAAATATGAACGTCTACTGTCAATTTATAAATGATTCTAAAGTGGTCAGGCTTTAAATATGGAAAAAATAGAAATACACAATACACAGGATAGGGTGGATGGGTGGATGGACTGGTCTTCCAGCCAAAGGGACGGAGAGTAAAGTCTAGAAACACATATTTTTCCATGCTCGGTTTTATGTTTCTGTACTTGTTCAAACCTGGATAGTACTTATATGAATTTCCATACTTTTCCACACTTTTCTAAAGTATGTATGAAACCTATAATCTCGAAGGCATGGGTCAGTTTCAGATACGAGGGTATACCAAAGCTTTTAAAACATACACCTTTAAAACAGCAAAATTATCCATCATACAGTTCGTATTGTTTCACTAAAATAAGTTTGGAGAAATCTGAGTTTTCTCTCACTGTACGGACCATGTTGCACTCCCCCTTTCCTACTTGTTGCTGCATACTACCTCCCAGCCAGTTAAAGGAAGGCTTCTATGTTTTCCCCTGGTTACAAAAAAGACAAACCTGACTGTTTGGCATAATTTCCAGATGCAAAAACACAGACAGTGATGGAGTGAAAACTAAAAGAGTGTCATCCATCACTCTTATTAAGAGGTAAAACTAGACTTGCTGAGCTACAAGTGGCATGTTGCGGCCTGAGCAAATAGCTCAACCAATTAACCAGCTGATTTCAGCTTTGTATACTTGTGTTATTCTATAAGGAGTGGAAAGGCAAAAACTTCCAATATTCTGGATGATAAACGATTGAAAACCCCTGTTAAATTTAATACATTTATCCTAAACTTCAGTTAAGAATCACTGATCGTTTGTTTATCCGAAGATAATCAGATAAACACAAAGATCTACGTACAGTAGCTAAAAAAAAATACTATTCTGAGTCATCTCAGTTATTTTCAATATTTTTGAAATGGTAAAAAAAAAAAAAAAAAACTTTTGCAACCTTATATAATAAGAATCACCACTCACCAGTTGACTCCATCAGCTTCGACCCAGGCAAACCTGTATTCATTGACCCTCAGCATCAGCTGAAGACAGCCAGCCACACACTGAACGTACTGAGAGCTCTACAAAATATAAAAGGAAAATCCCAAATCAAGCATTGGACAAGGATTAGAGCTGCATATTCAGGGGTCTAAACAAGAGCAATTGCAAACATCAAGTGGTTTATAAGCAGATAGCACAGAAGAAGGCGTGTATTTGTCGAGTATTAAACCAGAGGCTGAGCACATGCAGTCAATATGTAGACATCAACACATGCTAAAAGTCACACTCGAATTACAACATAGAGCAACAGTGGACAAAGGGGTCCAATTAGACCTGAGCAAAATGTAAAGAAACATTAGAATGCAGGATGCTGAGAGGAAAAAATTAGATCACATTAATCAGTTAATTAAAAGAGGTGGAATAAAAGCAAAAGTCCAGCAAGAGGTTCAGGCAGCAATGGAGAGGGAATAGCAGCGGAGCAGACGTTACCTGGTTGAAAATGCAGAGGGAAAGGAAATGATAAGTTATTAGATAGCTTGCGCGGGCACATTACTGAGCACACTTCTCAGAATAACTGCAATATGTTGGAATAAGAGATGGTTGGATGCTGCTGCTGTGCAAATCTTATTTCAATTTCCTCTTGTTAGTCTAATATTCAAAGAAAGCTGTTCGTCATGCGCCTTGAGCACTACAGCAGAATTGACTTCCGGCATGCATTTTTCACTTGAACGTTAAAGATCAACCTGTAGCAGCAAACACCATGCTGTCTAAATGGAGAGGTCGCTCTAAAATCGCACATGTCTTCAAACGATTAAAGCTGGTAATGAAAAACTGGAGTGCAACAACAGGATGGGTGAGAAAAAAGGGAGGGACAGAGCAGATGTGAAGGTCCAGTGACAGCTAACATATTCCATCTTCAAACCCAGATGTTTTTCCTTTCCTTTCCGGGTCCTGACTTGACTGGAGATGCACTTTGCTCATACTCACTTCACTGGGGGAAATCGTCCCTGCTCCTGTGCCTGTTTCTGGACCTGAACCATGTAGATTCTAATAAAAGATAGAAAAAAATAAACACTTGCAAAACTCTTCTGAGCTAAGTTGCATCGGCAAAGAACCACACAGTATGTGCTTGACCAAAGATGACCGTCAGGACCATTAGAAGTTCAATGGTTCCCTTTGTACCTGTTGAAGGAAATCAATATCAGATGCAATTTCATGAGCAAAAACTGCTCCACAAGAAAAATTGGTATATGTTTGGGAACAATGGTGGGTAAAAAAAAGACCCCCAAAAGACCAAGAGATCAACATTTATTATTTTTTAAATCTTTATTTTAATACATATATCTGCCAAGGCATTGCAAGTGTTTAATACGCAGTCATTAGATCATCTTAAAGTAGAAGGAGTGAAATCAAATACGAATGAATGGATTCTATTAATTTAGATAATAGTTTTTCTTTGAATTCAACTCTGAAGAAGTAATGACTAGAGAGACGAATTAGAAACGCCTACAGCTAGTTAGCTGATTAGACAGAATAAATTTAAAACTACTTATTAGAAGAAAGAAACTAAACCTCCAGACTCACAACCTTATATCTGAGAAATTGATTCATTGCTTGGCAAAAAAGGAAAACAAATAGCTTTCTAAAAATTACTAAATCAATTAAATTTCTAATCACAGCAACATGATTAGATTTTTTTCATCCATCATGCCACATGATCAACTAATAATTGGACTCGAACATTCCTATCCACCACAACAACGGTCAGTCTCCAGATATACCAATAACCATGTATTTGAATGCAAATATCAACACTTTACAAAATGCATACACTATGTTGTGCATCAGCATTACATATTTCATAAAAAAAACAAAATAACAAAAAAAGAAATCTACTAATGGTTTAGTTTCTACTTTAAGTCAAGAAAAATGTTTTTAAGATGAAACCATCGCAGTGTTTCTTTTTATATCACAACGCATTTTATGGACTACACTTTGAGTTACATACCTGTGAACTCAGTTGGCTTTTAATCCAGTTGAAGTAGTAGTTCAGATCACTTCCCTCCATCAGGTCCCGCCCCCAGGCAGCCAGTTTAGCGATGATCCTTGCAGCCTAAGAAGAAGGATGGTGTTTACTATTTATTATTATCCTTGTGTTTTAACAAGGGACATCTATAGCAAGTTGTGTAAGAAAATGAATCAAGACTTGGAAAAATGAAGTGGAAAAAAAAACAATGTGTGTTTATTTAAGAATCTGTTATAAATAAAAATCTGAGAAGTGTGTTGTGAACTTGTATTCATCACCTTCAACTCTGATGCTCCTAAATAAACGCTAGTGCAACCCGCTGCCATGAGAAGACAAATTAACAATCCACTCACTAAATATAGTTGTTCTGTGAAGGGTTTCCAAACTTTTCACCCTGTGACCCCCCCCAAAATAACAGTGCCAGAGACTAGTGACCCCTAAAAATACATATAATTCTTACACTATATTTATTTATAAATATATTATTTGTATTTTTAAAAGATTTTTTTTTTACCATTTAATTTCATCTTATGTATTTATTTATTTCATGAGACATTCATATTTATTCATTCATCTTCTATACTGCTTATTCTATAGTGGGTCAAGGGGGAGAGAGGCGGGGTACACCCTGGACAGGTCGCCAATCCATTGCAGGGCAGGACATTCATATTTATTTACTGCACAATATATTCATTTACTTAAATTTGTCCCTTTTGGCCCTTTATACAGCTCAGCAGGCATATCACGATGATTCTGAAAATCATCTCACAAGCCCCCACCATCCGCCTACACAGACAGGTTTCGAAAGGAGAGCATTAATCAAGGAATCAGGCAAGAAGGCTATGGTAATTCTGGAGGAGCTGCAGAGATCCATTGTTCAAGCGGGAGAATCTGCTGACAGGAGAACAATTTTTTTGACACTAAGAAATACAACCCCCGGCAAAAATCATGGAATCACCAGTCTCTGAGGATGTTCCTTCAGTTGTTGAATTTTGTAGAAAAAAAAAACAGATCACAGACATGACAAAAAACTAAAGGCATTTCAAATGGCAACTTTCTGGCTTTAAGAAATACTAAAAGAAATCATGAAAAATAATTGTGGTAGCCAGTAACCGTTACATTTTAAGAACAAGCACAGGGAATAAATTATGGAATCACTCAATTATGAGGAAAAAACTATGGAATCATGAAAAACAAACAAACAAAATAACACTCCAACACATCACTAGTACTTTGTTGCACCACCTCTGGCCTTTGTAACTGCTTGCAGTCTCTGAGGCATTGACTTAATGAGTGACAAACAGTACTCTTCACCAATCTGATTCCAGCTTTCTCTGATTGCTGTTGCCAGATCAGCTTTGCAGGTTGGAGCCTCATCATGGACCATTTTCTTTAACTTCCATCACAGATTTTCAATGGGATTGAGATCCGGACTGTTTGCAGGCCATGATAGTGACCTTATGTGTCTTTCTATGGCAAGATGCATTATCATCTTGAAAAATGATGTAATCATCCCCAAACATCCTTTCGATGGATGGGATAAGAAATGTGTCCAAAATGTCAATGTAAACCTGTGCATTTATTGAAGATGTAATGACAGGCATCTCCCCAGTGCTTTTACCTGACATGCAGCCCCATATCATCAATGACTGTGGAAATTTCCATGTTTTCTTCAGACAGTCGTCTGCATAAATCTCTTTGGAACGGCACCAAACAAACGTTCCAGCATCATCACCTTGCCCAATGCAGATTTGAGATTCATTACTGAATATGACTTTCATCCAGTCATCCGCAGTCCACAATTGCCTTTCCTTAGCCCATTGTAACTTTGTTTTTTTCTGTTTAGGTGTTAGTGATGGCTTTCTTTTAGCTTTTCTGTATGTAAATCCCATTTCCTTTAGGCGGTTTCTTACAGTTCGGTCACAGACGTTGACTCCAGTTTCCTCCCATTTGTTCCTCATTTGTTTTGTTGTACATTTTCTGTTTTCAAGGCATATTGCTATAAGTTTTCTGTCTTGACGCTTTGATGTCTTCCTTGGCCTACCAGTATGCTTGCCTTTAACCACCGTGATGATTTACCCTCTTTAAGGAGTTTGATAATCCTCTCCTTTTTTTTCAAGTGACATCTCTGGTGTTGAAGCCATGATTCATGTCAGTCCTCTTGTTGCAGCACCTCTCCAAGGTGTGATCACTCCTTTTTACCTGGACACTAACGAGCAGATTTAATCTGATGCAGGTGTTATTGTTTGTAATGACAATTTGCAGGGAGATTCCATATTTTTTTCCTCAAAATTGAGTGATTCCATAATTTATTCCCTGTGCTTGTTCTAAAAATGTAACTGTTACTGGCTACCACAATTATTTTTCGTGATTTTTTTTTTTGTATTTCTTAAAGCCAGAAAGTTGTCATTTGAAATGCCTTTAGTTTTTTGTCATGTCTGTCATCTGTTTTTTTTCTATAAAATTCAATAACTGACAGAGACTGGGGATTCCCTGATTTTTGCCAGGGGTTGTACATCATAAGTCCAGTTTGCTAAAATCTGAGTTTTCCTTTAAAACATTTTCTCCACACAACAAAACTAAAACAGACTATGGTAGAATCCCAATCTAACGCAGGACTCACTGAGGCTAATATCTCATAAACAATTTCACTTGGTAAAGCCTGTCTGTGCCCCAGGATGAGACAGGAACATTTAAACTCTCCAATTTCCTTTTTGCCAATAGGAGGCTGTGTAGAAACTAGGCTGAAATTTAAAAGCAAGACTCAGCATGACAGTTAAGTGCTATGTTACAGATCTGAGGTCACATTAAGCCCACCTGCTGCATACCATCTGGGTGCTCCTCTCAACTAAACTGTGTGTGTCATGTCATAGTACCAGGTATGCCATTAGATGTCATTCTTGAACTGAAACAAGTGGCAGACAGGTCATTAAATTAATTGCTTGATTTTTAGGCAAAAGGGAAGGCTGTTTCGAAATGAATTATTGATGAATTGCCAAGATTACTAACAGATGCCTCCTTTAAAAATGACTGGAAGCAAAAGATGTAATGCAGTGGACCATGTTAGAGGTGAAAGTGGGAGCCTTCTTTTACTATTCAGCACACAGTGATGGCTCTTAATCATTCTGTGTCCTTTCCCAAAAACACAATGTTGTGGTTAAGCTTTCAGGTCAAGCTATAGATAGCTCCCATCCATATCACAGCCCACTATGAATAAACACCATTTACAGTATTCGGGTAGAAAAAAAACAACCTTTAATGGGAGAAGTCATGCTTTTTGAGAACAGAAAATAAAATGTTTTTAACTGAAGAACATAAAGATAGAGAAGCACCAAGAAATTTCCCAGTGACTTGTACTGGGTGGTTTTCAGCTTGAACAGCCCTGAGTGCTGACCAGCCACCTGGAAGGCAAAAAACCCAATCATTTTCTGATCTTTCTCCTAAGAGCTCTCAGTTCACGCTGACAACAACACTCCTTGGTGTGGAATGTATTACTAAGTGAAGAAAGTTAAAAGTGGTCTATTTACAGTATCGATGAGTTGTTTAAAAATTATCCGAAGAAGCACAGAGATCTAAGAAGGATTTGAAATTAAATATTTCTTTACACCAACTCAAAACTAGACATGGGAAATTATCATATAGTTTTTAGTTATTGCGAAAAGAATCAGTCGTTGTTTGCCTGCCTCAAAAACTGACAGTATGGTTAAGATTTTAGTATCTGAAATATCAATTGCTAGTTCCATGAGATCATCTGCGCATACATTTCAAGATAGGACTGAATGCAATTATGGTCTATAGTTTAGCATACAGCTTCACACATAAATATAACGTAGTAAAGCAGCCATTTTGAATATTGGTTTTATTTTTAGAGCAGTATTTACTTTTATAAAGCTGTGCCTCCATGCACTGATAGATTTAGATTTTTATCGCTACTTTCTCATTGCCACACCACAAAAAATTGTGGAAAACATTTACATTTATATTGTCCATCCCTTTTCAAGGCATGCCTGCAGTTTATTCAGGGTGCAAGAGAAAAGGAGAGAGCAAGCCTTTTAGTTGATACCAGGAACCCTCCTGGACTTTCAGCCTCTGTCTGTCATGGAACATTTTGGACTTGGAAAAGTTCACAGCTTGAACTGAAGGGTCCTGGGTCCATATACATTTCAGAGTTGCTGGTCACGAAAGGACCATATTAGCTCATCAGAGAACTGTTCACTCTGTCTGCCCAGGATTAGAATTAAACGAGAGGCAGGATTTATGCCCCTTTTTCATGGGCTCTACTTTGGTCGCCTCCACTCGACTCAGCCCGTTTTGCAAACCCAGAACTGGCTTTCTTGGTACCTGCTCGTCAGTAGGTCCCATTGGGGGTAAGCAGGGCTGACATGCAACATTAACAGACTGCATTAGAAAGTGCTTGCCGAGGCAGCGGTCATAAAGAATAGCCACAGATTTTACCACAGTCTGCAATTCCAAGGGAAGCTAAAAAGAAAACTCAAGACTACAAAATATTAAAAGGACCACAATGGCTGTAGGGGGTCAAACTGAAAGCCATGTGGCACAGCGCACGATGCAGACAGCTGGAAGTTGGGTTTCAAGCCATAACTTCAGAAGTCAGTAAGTCAATGGAAACAATAGGTGAGATCTAGCGGAGTGAAGCAGTGTTATGCTGGACCCGTAAATGAAAAGAGGCATTTGTTTTTGTATGCTTCTCAGCTCTAGAAAAAACTCTCTGAAAACCTGAGACCTGATGAATACATGACAATTCACCAGAAATTTGCATATGAATCATTACAGATTTAAACAGTTGACGCATACTAAACCCTACAGGGTTAAAAAAAAAATCTCCATCTAGGAGGCAACCGGTATAGATGCCTGAGCCACTTCAACTGGCTCCTCTCGATGTGGAGGAGCAGCAGCTCTACTCCGAGCTCCTCACCCTATCTCTAAGGGAGTGCCCGGCCACCCTACGGAGGAAGCTCATTTCAGCCGCTTGTATCCGGGATCTTGTTCTTTCAGTCATGACCCAAAGTTCATGGCCATAGGTGAGGGTAGGAACGTAGACCGACCGGTAAATCGAGAGCTTCGGTTTTCGGCTCAGCTCTCTCTTTACCACAACGGATCGGCATAGCGCCCCCATTACTGCGGCAGCCGCACCAATCCGTCTGTCGATCTCCCGCTCCATTCTTCCCTCACTCGTGAACAAGACCCCGAGATACTTAAACTCCTCCACTCGAAGCAGGAACTCCCCTTCAACCTGAAGAGGACAAGCCACCATTTTCCAGTCGAGAACCATGGCCTCGGACTTGGAGGAGCTGATCCTCATCCCAGCCGCTTCACACTCGGCTGCGAACTGCCCCAGCGCATACTGTAGGTCTTGGCTAGAGGGGGCCAGCAGGACCACATCATCCGCAAAAAGAAGAGACGAAATCCTCTGGTCCCCAAACCAGACCCCCTCCGGCCCTTGGCTGCGCCTAGAAATCCTGTCCATAAAAGTTATGAACAGGACCGGTGACAGAGGGCAGCCCTGCCAGAGTCCAACATGCACCGGGAACAGGTCCGACTTAGTGCCAGCAATGCGAATCAAACTTCTGCTCCGCTTGTACAGAGACCGGATGGCCCCTAGTAAAGGGCCCCCGATTCCATACTCCTGGAGTACCCCTCACAGGGCACCACGAGGGACACAGTTGAATGCTTTCTCCAGGTCCACAAAACACATGTGGACCAGTTGGGCAAAATCCAAGGAACCCTTGAGTACCCTGTAGAGGGTATAGAGCTGTTCCAGTGTTCCACGGCCGGGACGAAAACCACACTGCTCCTTCTGAAGCCGAGGTTTGACTGTCGGCCGGACTCTCCTCTCCAATTCCCTGGCGGAGGCCCTACCAGGGAGGCTGAGGAGTGTGATCCCCCTGTAGTTGGAACACACCCTCCGGTCAACCTTCTTATGAAGGGGGACCACCACCCCAGTCTGCCAGTCCAGAGGCACTGTCCCCGACCGCCACGCAATGTTGAAGGGGCGTGTCAACCATGACAGCCCCACAACATCCAGAGACTTGAGGTACTCAGGGCGGATCTCATCCACCCCCGAAGCCCTGCCACAGCGGAGCTTTTTAACCACCTCGGTGACTTCAGCCTGGGTGATGAAAGAGTCCAACCCCGAGCCCCCAGCCTCTGTTTCCACCAGGGAATGCGTGATGGCAGGATTGAGGAGATCCTCGAAGTACTCCTTCCACCGCCTGATAATGTCTCCAGTCGAGGTCAGCAGCTCCCCACCCTCACTGTGAACAGTGTTGGCGAAGCACTGCTTCCCCCTCCTGAGGCGCCGGACGGTTTGCCAGAATCGCTCTGAGGCCAACCGGTAGTCCTGCTCCATGGCCTCACCGAACTCCTCCCAGGCCCGAGTTTTTGCCTCTGCCACAGCCCGGGCTGCGGCACGCTTGGCCTCACGGTACCCATCAGCCGCCTGAGGAGTCCCACAAGCCAACCACGGACGATAGGACTCCTTCTTCAGCTTGACAGCGTCCCTTACTGCCGGTGTCCACCACCGGGTTTGGGGATTGCCGCCGTGACAGGCAACGCAGACCTCACGGCCGCAGCTACGGGGAGCAGCATCGACAATAAATGCGGAGAACATGGTCCACTCTGACTCTATGTCTCCAATATCCCCCGGAATCTGGTCAAAGCTCTCCCGGAGGTGAGAGTTGAATACATCCCATGCCAAGGTCTCCGCCAGACGTTCCCAGCGGACCCTCACTATGCGCTTGGGCCTGCCAAGTCTGTCCGGCTTTCTCCTCCTCCAGCGGATCCAATTCACGACCAGGTGGTGAACATTGGACAGCTCAGTCCCTCTCTTCACCCGAGTGTCCAAAACATGCGGCCCGAAGGTCTGATGATACGACAACAAAGTCGATCATTGACCTCCTGCCTAGGGTGTCCTGGTGCCAAGTGCACTGATGGGCACCCTTATGTTTGAACATGGTGATCATTATGGACAATCTGTAACTAGCACAGAAGTCCAATAGCTAAACACCACTCGGATTCAGATCTGGGAGGCCATTCCTCCCAATCAGGCCTCTCCAGGTGTCACTCGTTTCCCACGTGGTCGTTGAAGTCCCCCAGCTGAATAATGGAATCCCCGGGAGGGGTACTATACAGCCCCCCCGACAGGGACGCCAAGAAGGCCGGGTACTCCGCACTGCCACTCGGCCCGTAGGCCGAAATGACAGTCAGAGACCTGTCCCCAACCCGAAGGCGCAGGGATGCGACTCTCTCATCTACCGGGGTAAACCCCAACACGAGACGGCTGAGCTGGGGGGCAACAAGCAAACCTACCCCAGCCCACCGCCTCTCCCCGTGGGCCACTCCAGAGTAGAAGAGAGTCCAGCCCCTTTCGAGGAGATGGGTTCCAGAGCCCAAGCTGTGCGTGGAGGCGAGCCCAACTATTTCTAGTCGATATCTCTCGACCTCCCACACAAGCTCAGGCTCCTTCCCTCCAGCGAGGTGACATTCCACGTCCCTAGAGGCAGCCTAAGCATCCGGGGATCGGGCTGCCGAGGTCTCCACCTTTGTCCGCCGCCCAATCCTCTTTGCATCGGTCCCTCATGGTTCTCCCTGCAGGTGGTGGGCCTACTGGGGGATGGCCTCACGTCTGTCGTTCGGGCTTGGCCCGGCCGGGTCCCCGAGGAGCAACCCAGCCACCAGGCGCTCTCCAACGAGTCCCGACCCCAGGCCTGGCTCCAGGGTGGGACCCCTGCTCCGCCGTACCAGGCAACGTCACGTGCCTCGAGTTAGTAGTCGTCATGAGCGGTTCTTAAACCGCTCTTTGTCTGACCCGTCACCTAGAGCCTGTTTGCCATGGGAGACCCTACCAGGGGCATTTAAGCCCCAGACAACATAGCCTCGAGGATCATTTGAGCACTCAAACCCCTCCACCACATTAAGGTGGCGGTTCAAGGACAGTTCCTGCGGAGCTAAATTATGATTACTGACTGATCCGTTTTGAGCTGTCCTATCATAGGAGGCATTGTCTTAGCGATAAAATATCCCATGCATTTTTTTTTTCATTTTTTGTAGATTTTCAATTTCTTCTGTGGCTATAGCAGTAATATTTACAAGTGGCAACAATAAAGAAAAACATCTCATGGTTAGACTTTAGAATTAGGAAAACATTCTACATTTTATCGTATTTACTATTTAGACTTAAAAACAATGAAAGTTTTTAAGTTTTTAATGAATGGCCTATTTTTTATACCTTGCTGCCATGAATCAATAGACGAGGTCATGTTAGTCTGTGGAGACACTCCTTCACTCAGGTTTTGATACAAACATGCCCTTTTAGTTACTTTGTACGAAGAACAGAAGTCAGTGTGGGGCGCTGTGACTAGTTTGATGCTTTGCAGCTCCACATTTTGCAAATTGCAATGCACCATGTGTTGTGAATTTCCTCAATCAAAGCATGTTTTATTATGTTTTCCTTTCATAGAGAAATATTTGTTTTCCAAGAACACTTTCATTAAGCACCCACCACTTTTTAGAAGGTATACCCAACCAGAATGCAATATTTAGACTCTCTTCTTTAAACACATGAGAATGACTCCTCTTCGTTGGGGGACGGTGGCTTCTTCGGTAGGGGGACTGGGTGTTCGGGCTGGGATCGGGATTTGAGGGTTTGGGTGATTCTGGGAGGGCTGAGGGTGTTTGTCCTGGTTTTCGGTCGGTTCTCGGGGCCTGTCCCCTAGCCTTGGAGGCCAGGAGAAGGAGCGGGCCTTCTGGTCAGGGTCTGAGCTGGGGTTAGGAGTTGGGTCTTGGGGGTCGATTGGCGGGGCTGGGATTTCGGTTCTCTCAGGATTGTTTGGATTTTTTAGGTTCGGGCAGTGCGCCGGGTTCAATTTTCCTTTGATCGGCTTAGAATATTTTTTTCCCCTATTCAATTATTCCAACAAAACTAAGAATCAACAACCTCCCTTAAAGAACCTGCAACACAGTTATTCCTGCCTTTGTGTTCCAATAAAAAAAAACATTCTGAATTGGAATTATCATTTTTGACCTTAAAATAACTGAAAATCAACCAAGAAAACTCTAGTTTTTCTTGTAACTCACCATATGAACAGTAAATAGGTCCTGACGATTGAGCATTGGAAGGAAGTAGGACCAGGCAGTGTTTTTTGTCTTTTTGGCATAATCGAAGAAGATGTTCACTCTCTGATGGTTCTCCTAAAAACCAGTAGAAGTAAAATCTTGGATTAGCACTTGGACTGTAAACGTATGACTGTATATCAAAGTGAGTGCATGGAAGAGAATACAACATCAGAAGCACCCCCGGGTCTACAGTGAAGATGCAAAACTGACAAAAAATTTGTTTTATAATATATCTTCTCCAAACTCATTACCAGAATTTTTTACCAATTATTTTGATGTATGAATACTTACACTCATACCTACACGAATACCTACAATATGGTGTCATATTTATTGCAATGAAAGTAAAAATAATGCTAACAAAGTGCTTTAAAATTCACCAATCTACTGGCTATACGAGATCCTATTCTATTCACATTTCGAGTTTGTTTTCTCAACCTGAATTTTTCTTCTTTATTTAAAAAAATAGCATTTACATCCTACAATATGGAATAAAGAAAAGTAAGAAAAGGTAGGGCATAGCTATATTACCTCCCACCTAAAAAAAAAACAAGAAACATTTCCTACGAACTTCATATTTTCAAAGTCGCATAAAAACAGAAACTGTTTTACAAATTATCAACTTACCCAAATATGAAAAAGACTACCGAAAAGATAAACAGCACATTAGATTGAAAAACTTCAAATAAATTATTTAACGGCATATTGTATGACCACAGCTTGATAAAACTCTTTGTTCATGTAGTCATTCCTTAATTAAACTACATTTGTTGCAGGACAAAAGCATTTCTAAAAAGAATTACTTTTCTGTGCAAATGTACCTTGTAAGACTTTCTAGACATGACTTAGCTCATTGAGACAGAAAAAAAACGCTATATAGATGAGGTTTTATTTGTTTACCTGCAGAGTGTCATCAATCAGAGTCAAGATGTACTGGACTGTCTGCTCCTTAGAGATATGGGCCATCAGGTTCAGAAACGTCTTGGCACACTGAAAAGAAAAAAAAGCAAACCATGTGTTTAAAAAAAAAAAAAAAAAATCAACAATCTTTTTTTTTTTTTTTTAAATCAACAAGCACCTCTAAACAGAAAAAAAAAATCAAGCTAATGTGTGTTCAGAGCTACCTTTATCATTTCACAATGAACTGCATTTATAAAGCTTAGGAAAGATTTTGGAGCAACAAAGTATTTTTAAAAAAATTGTGGAACTCCATTAGGAGGGCAGTCTTATTAAGACTTTTGTACAACTCAAACTATGCAATGCAAAGCAGATAATTCTGGAAATGTTTCTAATGTATGAAGGCTTTAAACAAATGTGCAAGAGATAAGTCAAGCGCAAACATGGTATGCTTTGAATAAACTGGAGCCACAGAATGACACTTCTAATAAAAAACATAAAGTGCAGTGTACACAAACTGTTTACCTGGTGCCCCTCTTGGGTCAAAATGACTTGTTTCTCTTCAGAGGTGGCCTTTTCAAACTTCTTGATGAACTCACAGTCCTCTGTAGAGATCATCTGACTCCTACAAGCAAAACAAATGAACACAATGACTGCAATTCTTTGAGCACAGCTAAAATAATGTTTGCAAATCGCCTTACCTAAGTAATATTCGAAAAAGAATAACATCTGCAGGAAGATAACAAAAACCTACCATTTAATGTTGAGGCAATATTCCACCATACCTGCCAGCCATTAACGCAATCACTGTGGCTTCGCTTTGCAGTAGCATGCTACTTCACAGTCAAAGGGCCGGTTCAAGCAACAGCACAAATTACCATGCACATAAGATGCAGCCATGTCGACCCAGATGATATGTACAGTGCTTTGCGAAAGTATTCTGCCCCCTTGAACTTTTTAACCTCTTGTCCCATTTCAGGCTTCAAACATAAAGATATAAAATTCTAATTTTTTGTGAAGAATCAACAAGTGGGACACAATCGTGAAGTGGAATGAAATTTATTGGATGTGTCAAACTTTTTTAACAAATAAAAAACTGAAAGTGGGACGTGCAATATTATTCGGCCCCTTTACTTTCAGTGCAGCAAACTCACTCCAGAAGTTCAGTGAAGATATCTGAATGATCCAATGTTGTCCCAAATGACTGATGATGATAAATAGAATCCACCTGTGTGTAATCAAGTCTCCGTATAAATGCACCTGCTCTGTGATAGTCTCAGGGTTCTGTTCAAAGCACAGAGAGCATCATGAAGACCAAGGAACACACCAGGCAGGTCCGAGATACTGTTGTGGAGACGTTTAAAGCCAGATTTGGATACAGAAAGATTTCCCAAGCTTTATACATCCCAAGGAGCACTGTGCAAGTAATCATATTGAAATGGAAGGAGTATCAGACCACTGCAAATCTACCAAGACCCGGCCGTCCCTCTAAACTTTCATCTCGAACAAGGAGAAGACTGATCAGAGATGCATCCAAGAGACCCATGATCACTCTGGATGAACTGCAGAGATCTACAGCTGAGGTGGGAGAGTCTGTCCATAGGACAACAATCAGTCGTACACTGCACAAATCTGGCCTTTATGGAAGAGTGGCAAGAAGAAAACCATTTCTCAAAGATATCCATAAAACGTCTCGTTTAAAGTTTGCCTCAAGCCACCTGGGAGACACACCAAACATGTGGAAGAAGGTGCTCTGGTCAGATGAAACCAAAATCCAACTGTTTGGCCACAATGAAAAACGATATGTTTGGCGTAAAAGCAACACAGCTCATCACCCTGAACACACCATTCCCACTGTCAAACATGGTGGTGGCAGCAAATCTACAATGGAATGGTTCACAAATAAATGTATCCAGGTGTTGGAATGGCCAAGTCAAAGTCCAGACCTGAATCCAATTGAGAATCTGTGGAAAGAGCTGAAGACTGCTGTTCATGAACGCTCACCATCCAACCTCACTGAGCTCCAGCTGTTTTGCAAGGAAGAATGGGCAAGAATTTCAGTGTCTCGATGTACAAAACTGATAGAGACAAACCCCAAGAGACTTGCAGCTGTAATTGCAGCAAAGGGTGGCGCTACAAAGTATTAACGCAAGGGGGCCGAATAATATTGCACACCCCACTTTTAAGGTTTTTATTTGTTAAAAAAGTTTGACACATCCAATACATTTCATTCCACTTCACGATTGTGTCCCACTTGTTGTTGATTCTTCACAAAAAATTAGAATTTTATATCTTTATGTTTGAAGCCTGAAATGTGGCAAGAGGTTGAAAAGTTCAAGGGGGCCGAATACTTTCGCAAGGCACTGTAGCTACAGCAAAACCACAATTTTAAATGAGCCATGTAATTGAAGCAGAGTTTTAAATGAATGGATTATTGACTTACAAACAATACTATGGGTTAAAAGACAAATTAGAGCTGCTTAATTTAAAGGGTAGACTAAAAACAGGAAGTATAACTCAAGACAATGAATCACAATCGAGGAAATACAGAAGAGCTACTTTTAGGGAATCAAAATACAACAAATGCCCAAACATTACCACCTTCTCACAGAAAAAGTTTCGGGAAAAAATAAATCTACCACACTGCACTTGGAACAGCACTGATAAAAAATCTAAAATAACTGTAAAATAACAGAGCACTTGAAAACTTAAATGTTCACTTTCTAAAGGAGTCAATCTGTGAAACTGCTGTGGTGTGGACACAATGGTAGAAACAATTGTAATTTAGAAATAGATATCTACCAATTATATTTCAATTGCTTAACTCAAGTACACAAAACTGTACCTACAACAGCAGAAAAATTATGAGCCTAGAACCAGACATTATGTAGGTTCTAATAGGGTTGTAACGACACTTGATACCATTTCGATACTGTGGCAGCAGTTTTCAAAGGCACAGGGTTCTTTCTAGTTAAGAGCAAAAAAAAGAAGAAAAACTACAAAATGACAATATGGTAACTTTCTTAATTAGGGCAAAACTAATAAGTAGGGGACTATTCAGCCCTCGACTAGAAAAATAAATAATATAAAAGGCACCCCTGTTTGACAAAAGATAATGTAAGTATAAGTGTGTAACGTTGGTTCAGTTGTGTAATATATTAGTTATTATAATTGCTATCTCTAATGTGCCACTGGGTGCTTCCATTTGCCTGTCAAGTTTCACTATTTTGTAACGTTGTTGTTTTGGTGTTATTAGCATGTGTCATTGGCATAGCTAGCATGTGGTATCATTCAGCATTTAATGTTTTTTCCTGTCTGTTTATATGGGAAAGTACCTCTGAACAAATCTTTTGTGTTTGTCTTCTTGGCTAAAGATGGCTGCATATGTTTTTCTTGGAAGTGCTTGCCTTGTTAGCAGAGTTAAAACTTCCAGTAGCAGCTCAGGTGAGTCGCTGCAGGGACAACAAGTGCAACGGTTTGGGTAAGTGTGAAGAGGTTGGTTTGAATCATTTTTGATTGAAATTAATATCTTTGAAAAATTTATTTTTCTAGTATCGATTTTGTCAAACGTTTTGACAACCCTAGGTACTATGTTGTTGAAATCTAGAAGTTACAACTGAGTGTACAGATTCTGTTTTCATCCATCACCTAAAGAACTGAAAATTTCACACAATCTAAACAGCAACAAGGCGGTTGGCCATTTATTGTATTCAAAATGGAAACTGATGGCTGAGTAATACAGAAGAAAGTTAATTTCTGTGGTTTCTTGGGACAGCTGCAAGTGGTAGGTACTATTCAGTCTTTGTAAATAATCGTTAAGTGAAAGGATGCTTATTTTTTATTAATATGTTTCCACCTAGAGTGGCAATTAAATGCTCGTCTTGACACATGTGTTTTATTAACCAGCTGATTTTTGAACAAAGTTATAAAACCAAAACAACTGCTTGAATCACTGCACATTAGGCTATAAACTAATTAGAATGAGGACATCATCATTTTTAGAGACTAAACGGTTAAGCAAAGTTAACTTACTGAAGATAAGACTGCCAGTTGACCAGATTAGCCCGAACTTCAGCTGCTTTTGCAGCAATGATGTTGGTTGGGACTGCAGCGTCCACAGCCCCACGGATATCCATTTTGTCCTGGATTCTTTATAGAATGCGATTAGATAAAAACACAACCTGAAAAAGAAAAATAATGAACATATAACACCATGGTATATCATGCAACCATATTACTAAAGCTGGTGACACAACTTTCATAGTTGCGACAGATTATGAAAAGGCTAGGTGTTCACCTTAACAGACTGGTTTGTGTGTCCCGAATAAAAAACTGGGTATCAACAACTTTGCCTGTTGATGAATCACAGACTACAGGATTTTTTAGACCACCTAAAACCAACTGAGCACATCAAAGTCTTGAGAAAACTACCACGAGGACGACAGTTTGAAGGAACAAACATATCAGTGGGTGGCAATAATAGAAGATATTCTCAGAATTTCAGACAGGTTATATTTTTGTTATACTCTCCCATAAAATAAATGAGACACAATTTAAAATATGTTAAGTTTAACCAACAAGTGAATATAACTTGGATAGCGTTGACTGTAGTCTTTGTTCTACTTGTGTTTGAGGTTGAGAGGTTGTTTGTGGGTTTTGAAATAACTGTCAGTGTTGGCTATAATCTAAAAATGTTATTTATAGCCTAACAGACAATATTATATTGTTTAAGCAGGGTGGTGCAAATAAATATTAGGAATGTATGATAACTAGGTTTGTTCTATGTAAAAAATATTTCTACGGAAATGTCAATTTATAAATTAGCCCCATTACCTTTATGTTCATTATGTGAATCGTTTTCTTTATTTCAATAAGCTTCTTCATTACTTACTGTAATCTATCTGCTGTTCTATTTTTAACACAATTGTAATCAGTTAGTTTATAGCTTGTATTATGCCCAGTGTTATTTTGAGCTTAGTGTTCATAATGTTGTATAGTTACAAATAACGTTGTTTTTGTTTTGTTTTTTAAACTCGTGTCAAAGCTGATGACGCGTCCCAGTCTCTCTTTTTCATTGGCTATCGGCAACATGCATCTGCAGTTGGGTCAGTGATCAGTTCAGACAACCCAACTGTGTCCAGATCTGCTTTAAAAAATTCAAACATGTTTGATTGATTGCAACTGACATCAGGTAGGTTAACCTCAAACACTTGCAGACTCCAGTCTTCACTTCCTCTCACACTAGCAGATATTTGCACTGACTCTTCCTGCTGACTGACCACAACTAGCACAAACTTTCCTCGAATGGGGGTACAATTGAGGAGAAAATAGGGGAGTGTGTCCCCAGCTTAGGTCAAGCTCATACAAGCAGTTTTCTCTAATTCCAGTTATTCAGAGCTATCTGATCTCTTGGCAGTTCTTATTAAAAAAAAAAAGACCACTGAACCCCTTCCGTTAAAAACGGTTTTAAATCGTTAATTAATTATTTATTTGGCAAGCAGAATTCAATTAAAGGTAAATATAAAAATACAGAACATAGCTTAAAATTGGCAGAGCCAGTGGCTATAAGGTTAGCATACATACTGGAAAAATTACATTTATTAAATGCATCAAAATGGAAAGAATCCCACTATTTGTTGTCTATAAATGTATCAAGCAACAGCATTAACTTGATGCCCTTTTTTAAGTGTGATGCATAAATTAGGCTGATCTGATAATACCTTAATTTCCTGCTTAGTGTAAAACTAGTGACTCATTATAACAAATCAGAATCAAAATCAGAATTGGCAGGTCAGCCCTCAAACAAAACCAGAAATCGGTTCATTCTGTTTCGGTTATTTTTGGTGGTTGTCTACCCAAAACAAGCTGGAGTATCTCTAATGGGGTGGTTAAACACCAATTTAGAAAGCTTTTCATCTTAAAGAAGATATTATATGTTGAAACATTTAAACTACAAGTGATTAGTGGAAAATAACTATTTATGAAAGTTTATTGATTGTACATTTATCAGACTAAGAGATGTAAAGGCTGAACATGCTAGTATCAGCTTACCCTCTAAGCTAACACAATGTCATTACTAGTCGAGATAGGTTTAACTTAGAACTGGAATAGAACAACACAGTACTAAGCCTCCGACACTGCACACCAAAACACTTTAATCAGATTTATTCTGAACACGTCAAGAGGCAATTTTGTACCTTTTCAAAGACACAAAAACCGTTAGCCCGAGTTTAGCTAGAGACGCATAGCAAAGACAAGAATGCTAACCCAAAGTAGCTGTACTAAATTAGCGTCGAAGGTACCGTGTAAACTGTCAAAATAATACATGCTAATAAGATACTACAGTATGACAAAATGGGTACTGAACAACATATTCAATAAAAGTATCCTGTGGTGTTACTTACAGCTGTTCCGCACTGCTGTACTGTACTGTGCTAGGCTAACAGCTGACCGACTACAACACGGCGTCACGACATGTCATGTGACAATCACTCGGTCAGGTCACATGCTCCTCAGTCTGCACCACTATTTGTATGTAATGTTACATATTTTTTACTGTCTTAGTATAACGTTTCACTACATAGATAATACGAGTTTTTAAATTTGTTTCGTTGAAATGTGTCATAGCTAAAAGCAGATGGATTTATTAAAATATTGTTGGATAAACATAAAGATTACTGAGAGGTTTCCAAGATGGTCTCACAAGTGTCCAATTTTGGCTCCCCTGATAAAGATTTGTATAAAAGCTTGAAAACAAATGATTTTGAATTGAAGAAGCACATTCTTACCTAGAAGACTTTTTTTTTTAAATCCAATGTTTAATTTGAATACAATTATTCAGTAAGGGAAAAAAATTCAAATTAAGAAATAAATAAGTTAAACAAAATCCCTTCTGCTAAACTTAGCATTCCTTTTTGCAAAATCTCTCCAGATTGTCAAGGATGACTGGTAACAATACTGGTAACTCATCTAATCTGCAGAAATGGTTTTACACATGCAGTACAAATGCCAGATATTTTAAGATAAGATAACATGTTTAAATTAAGCTTTATCCTAGATAAAAAATTTATGAAATTCTCACTTATAAAATCAATCTTCGCTTTTGCATTAAATTACAGTACTTTAATTTAATGTAACATTTTAAGTATTGCCACAATCTTCATTCAATAGTTTTATTGGTGCAAATAAGAATATTAATAGCAGTTATTAGTATTATTATTATTATTATTAGTAGTAGTAGTAGTAGTATTAAAATACTGAAACAGAAACACTTTGACAACTCATCACCAGATTTGGCAACATTATGATTTGGACACTATTTTAACAGAATTAACTTTAAAAACACATACAGTTACAAAACAATAAACATATAATTTTAAATACATTATAATGTACACAAAATGATAAGCAAAATAATTACATGTTTTGGACTGCTCAAGTTTTGTCTAATCAGAGCTGATAGAAACGTGACCAGGTGCTCTGGTCAGATGAGTCCATTTTGTGTAATATGACAAATAGTTATGTTTAGCATTTCACTTTTAATAAGCAGATGGTGTCTAAAATAATTAAAATACATAATTTCGCTGCACAGCGTAGAGATTTACTCAGTGATTAAGGTAAAACATCCTTTTACATATTAAGTACACACAGGGCATAAACAATCAGAAATGATTCTGTGCCTGTCAGTAGTCTTTCTCTCTGTCTATCTAGCTCAGACATTAAGACCTCCGGGGTTAATCTGGCCTAAGCTGGACGCAGAAAAGCACAGAGGAATCAGGATCGTATCCAGTGGGAACACTGTCCTAATCCCCATCTGCCCTCTCCTTTGTAAACATTCTTTACTGTGTCGGGGTCACCAATACTTTTTACTCCCACTTCGTCTCTGTCGTCACGATGGGTTTTATGTCAGACTGTGGGAAAACATGGAGATGAGCAGAAAGCTTGGATTTCATATGATTTCAAGCAGACCTGATCCACACACTGCGAGCGGGGCCTCAAAGTCAGAGCATGCCATGTGGTAGCATGGTGAGGCAGTGGGAGATCAGGCCCACGGTCGTCCTGCGCGGAATCAAACGCACCAGGGTCCTAATGTGGCAGTGGATTCAGGGGCTGACCCGGGCCTGCAGGCAGAGTGTGGGCTACCAGGTTAACTACAATGACCCGGATCAAGCAGAACAGGAGATGGTGTTCCTTGAGGTATGATCTTGCTGTCATATTTTCATTAAGCATCATCGTTTTTGCTATTATCCCTTTACATACAAAAACTTGGGAACAAATTTCTGTCACAATCCTGGCAATATATATTTTTTTCATTTTCCAAACATAATTTGATTCCCAACAGATAAAGAGCATCTTCCCATATTTGTTATGACTCTGTTAATGAGATACTGAAAGCAAAACAGCACAGATAAGTGTTCTCTCAGATAAGAATCTGATTTTAATTTTCAAAACCAGTGATGCAACATGTACCCACATCATTTATTTAACATTCATGTCAGCTCAAAGAAACCCCTCTGATAATGTATTTTGCTTTTGATAGACTGGTCTTGAGTGAGGTTTATGGACTCTATTTGTTTTACACAAAACTTCTATTTAGGGAAGCACTTGCAGTCTAAACAAGGCTTAAAAAGAAGATTAAAAGTAGAAGATAGCGTGACCTGAAATAGTATGAGTCAAATAGCTTGAATTCTAATAAAAAGGTTAAGCCATTCAGCAATATTCTCCACAACAATGGACATGAGTATAAGGTTTAATAAGAAACAGCAAATTGAGCATTCAGAATTCATGTAGAGGATGAAGTTTATAAATGTGTCCTGGTAAATGATAATTACTGACTTCCGGTAGATCTCTGTTGTGAGGAAACCTGTGTTGCTATTCCTAGAAAGGAAGGGATTGTAGAGTCATGAGGACATGGGAGAGCATCCAGATCTGACTTGGAGATCACAACAAGACAGAACAAAGTCCAAGTCATTAGGATGTCTGACTCCAATTTAGCAGATATTTGAAATTAAATCAAAATACCACTTAGACACATTTCGAACCAGATATTTACACTGTATGAAAAAGGCATAACCATTTAACTCTCTGTCGGACATTAACTTAGACTAAACTTCAGGTTTTTGGCCAGGTATGATGAGCAAAATTATTTATATTGCTAAATTTCAGAGTTATATGATAGATAGATTTTTTCAGAGATTTGCTTTTTTAATTTTCTTCAAATTCAGAAGTTTGCATACATTTTCTTGGTATTTGGTAGACTTGCCTTTTAACTGAATGACTTGGTGTCATGATCTTGTGCTCAGTATTTCTATATAAATGTTCTTTATTCATAATCCCATCCATGTTGTGAAATGTATGATTCGCTCCTGCAGTAAAACGGCAACAAAACATGTTGCTTCTTTGCCTGTAATCACCTCCACCAATGAGGTTATGTTTTGGTTATTGTTGGTCTGTCTGCCCGTCTTTGCATCAGTTTGTAAAATATCTAAAAATGTCATTTGGATTCAGATGAAATTTTCAGACAGGATGTGCAATAGGAAAAGGAGCAGATGATTAGATTTTGGTGGTGATGTGGAGCACCATCTGGATCTAGTTTTTTTTTTTAAGGATTCATTATCATTGCCAGACAATGGTGTGATAACTAGGACTTCCCGCATAGGTGGCCAGACGTCTTCCAGAGTATAGCCCATCAGTATAGAGAAAAGCTAACATGCCATTCCTTTGGCAGAGGTCTGCGCTCTGTAAGTGCTTCCCTAGTTCACAGTTGAGATGGTGTTCTCTCACCTGCAAGCTTCCCCATTTATCCTTCAAATATAAAAATGCTCATTATGGCCACATTGTTTAAATTTTATTTTCATACAACCACAGGACGTGTCAGCAAAATCAAGCGTCTTTGTTCCTGAGTGCATTTTCAAATTTTTATTTTGCTTTTGGAATATATGTATTCTTCCTTTCTGAGGGGCATTTCAGCCCAGGTTGGCAGAGGACACATTTCACTGTACAGGTCCTTCTCAAAAAATTAGCATATTGTGATAAAGTTCATTATTTTCCATAATGTCATGATGAAAATTTAACATTCATATATTTTAGATTCATTGCACACTAACTGAAATATTTCAGGTCTTTTATTGTCTTAATACGGATGATTTTGGCATACAGCTCATGAAAACCCAAAATTCCTATCTCACAAAATTAGCATATCATTAAAAGGGTCTCTAAATGAGCTATGAACCTAATCATCTGAATCAAAGAGTTAACTCTAAACACCTGCAAAAGATTCCTGAGGCCTTTAAAACTCCCAGCCTGGTTCATCACTCAAAACCCCAATCATGGGTAAGACTGCCGACCTGACTGCTGTCCAGAAGGCCACTATTGACACCCTCAAGCAAGAGGGTAAGACACAGAAAGAAATTTCTGAACGAATAGGCTGTTCCCAGAGTGCTGTATCAAGGCACCTCAGTGGGAAGTCTGTGAGAAGGAAAAAGTGTGGCAGAAAACGCTGCACAACGAGAAGAGGTGACCGGACCCTGAGGAAGATTTTGGAGAAGGGCCGATTCCAGACCTTCGGGGACCTGCGGAAGCAGTGGACTGAGTCTGGAGTAGAAACATCCAGAGCCACCGTGCACAGGCGTGTGCAGGAAATGGGCTACAGGTGCCGCATTCCCCAGGTCAAGTCACTTTTGAACCAGAAACAGCGGCAGAAGCGCCTGACCTGGGCTACAGAGAAGCAGCACTGGACTGTTGCTCAGTGGTCCAAAGTACTTTTTTCGGATGAAAGCAAATTCTGCATGTCATTCGGAAATCAAGGTGCCAGAGTCTGGAGGAAGACTGGGGAGAAGGAAATGCCAAAATGCCAGAAGTCCAGTGTCAAGTACCCACAATCAGTGATGGTCTGGGGTGCCGTGTCAGCTGCTGGTGTTGGTCCACTGTGTTTTATCAAGGGCAGGGTCAATGCAGCTAGCTATCAGGAGATTTTGGAGCACTTCATGCTTCCATCTGCTGAAAAGCTTTATGGAGATGAAGATTTCATTTTTCAGCACGACCTGGCACCTGCTCACAGTGTCAAAACCACTGGTAAATGATTTACTGACCATGGTATCACTGTGCTCAATTGGCCTGCCAACTCTCCTGACCTGAACCCCATAGAGAATCTGTGGGATATTGTGAAGAGAACGTTGAGAGACTCAAGACCCAACACTCTGGATGAGCTAAAGGCCGCTATCGAAGCATCCTGGGCCTCCATAAGACCTCAGCAGTGCCACAGGCTGATTGCCTCCATGCCACGCCGCATTGAAGCAGTCATTTCTGCAAAAGGATTCCCGACCAAGTATTGAGTGCATAACTGTACATGAGTATTTGAAGGTTGATGTTTTTTGTATTAAAAACACTTTTCTTTTATTGGTCGGATGAAATATGCTAATTTTGTGAGATAGGAATTTTGGGTTTTCATGAGCTGTATGCCAAAATCATCCGTATTAAGACAATAAAGGACCTGAAATATTTCAGTTAGTGTGCAATGAATCGAAAATATATGAATATTAAATTTTCATCATTACATTATAGAAAATAATGAACTTTATCACAATATGCTAATTTTTTGAGAAGGACCTGTAAATAATGATACTCTCCTTTCAACTTCAGCCAGCATCTTCTCAAGTTATTTTGCTTTTGTTCTGTGGTTGATACACACATTTTGCACCAAAACAAGTTCACCTCTGCAGCACAGAACCTTTTTGCTTCCTTAATAGTATGGTGGCTGGACATTCCCAAGGTGTTTTTAATTTCATACAACAGATGAATGTGGAACCTTCAGGCATCTAGAAATTGTATCCATGCTGGTGGGAGTCCACAATTCTGTTCCTGAGATCTTGACTGATTTCTTTCTTTTTTTTTTTATAATGCCACAAATGGAAGCAGTGTGTTTGAGATGTTGCCTCAAAATACTTCCACAGTTGGACCTACTTTAACTCAAATATGAAATAACCTATCAGAACCTTACAAAGATATAACATCATCCTCTTGGCTTTCCCACATTGTTTAAAGGCATAATAATTTCAGGGTATGTAAATCCTGAATTAAAAAAATAATAATAATAAAGTTCTGTAAATTGTCTTACTCTCATTATTCTGGCATTTAGCTAATTGGAATTATTTTGGCCATTCTAACTGACCTTGCTTCTATGGGTTATTATATTCTGTACCTTAATGGGTGGCCGGGTTTGAATTTTACAAGTAAATCCCTAGCTGTTAGTCAGTAAAAACTCATTTCACAGCAGCTTGTAAAAGAAGCAGAGACAAGTGTCCGTAATAACCCTAACCAACGCTCTTCACTTCGTGGCAGGTGTTTCCACTTGTTCTGTTTGATTAAACCCCCATTTCAATTAAATTAAATTCAGTTTTATTTATATAGTGCCAATTCACAACACATGTCATCTCAAGGCACTTCACAACAGTCAGGTTCATACATTCCAATTAATCCTAACAATTGAACAGTGCAGTCAGATTCAGTTTTTCAAATTGGATAAAAAGTTTTTCTATCTAAGGAAGCCCAGCAGATTGCATCCAGTCAGTGACTTGCAGCATTCCCTCCTCCTGGATGAGCATGTAGAGACAGTGGACAGTCACTGGCGTTGACTTTGCAGCAATCCCTCATACTGAGCATGCATGTAGCAACAGTGGAGAGGAAAAACTCCCTTTTAACAGGAAGAAACCTCCAGGAGAACCAGGCTCAGTGTGAGCGGCCATCTGCCACAACCGACTGGGGGTATGAGAGAACAGAGCAGAGACACAAAGAGAACAAAGAAGCACTGATCCACGAGTACTTTCTATGGGAAGGAAAAGTAAATGTTAATTAAGAAATTGGAGAAAATCCAGACGCCTAAGCAGTTTACAATTGATCTTTTGTGAGAATTCTAGGTATACGTTTGACAACTATTCTAAATTCAACAATCATCAAAGCAAGCCATTTCTAAGATCTAGCCCAGAATTTTTCAACAATGGTCCCCGAGGTACACTTCCCTACATGTTTTAGCATGTAGGGAAGTGTAGGGCATGCTTCAGCACACCTGATTTCAATTAATGGCTAATTAACAGGCTTTTGCTGAAGTGCAGTCATCTGAATCAGGTGTGTTAAAGCAGGGAAACCTCTAAAACCTGCAGGGCAGTGTGCCTTGAGGACCAGGGTTGAAAAACACTAATCTAGCCAAGGTAAAGCTCTATTTCCTTCCTGAAAATTGTGAGAAAATCATTCAAGCTTATATTGTGATTGTTTACACATAATTGTTCTCATAGGCAGAGGACGTGCAACAGATTTTCAACATTTTGGGAAAACCATTTATGCTTGTGTTGTGATTTGTTGTATCCTTTGTAAGGACATTAACCAGCCATCCCTTTATGCTTTGCAGCTGTTGAAAATGTTGCTAGATGATGTTTATGTTGAGCAAGGAAACAGAAGCAAACCCTGCTCTTGGCCTCCCTCCACTACCATTCTTTTTGTTAAGGCTTCATTGTTTTCCTTAAGGTTGTCAATGGACTGTCTCCATTTAATCTGTAGGATATTTTATGCAATAAAGTTTTAATAAGAATGTTGAGGTTAAATAACCAGACACAAGTAAACACAAACGTACACATGCTGCCACTATTTTGTGGTAAGGCTTACTATCCCTTCTAAGAACTACTACGAATTCTTTAGACATCTGAGTAAACCAACTTAATGATATGTGAGCTGATTAAAATTATTTAAATGACTAGGATATTGATTGTGCATTGTTAAAAGAAGCCTGACTTTAGAAAGAGCATCTTGATCAGCACACTTCAGGGAAATACTGAAATTCATTCACAGGAAAGAAGTACTTTACAGTCCAAGTCCCACATTTGCTACTGTGACAAAGCAATTTTCACCTTCAAAGACCTCACCAATGCCATGCGTGACGTCTTGATGTGTTAAAATGGCAGCCCTACAGGCCCTGTCCAGCCCCTTTCTGCATGTTGATGATGAAAGATATGCTTCTATTACTCTCTATCTATTCTGAGTCATATTAATCACACAGAAAAGACTTACTCACCTTGTCAGACACCTCGTTCATCAATCTGGTTCTTATGGCCTTATGGCCTTGTGTGCTGAGATGTGCTTACACCTTCACTTGGCATTGTGACCTCACAGGGAAAAGTGTGAGCCTTTCATGTCACAGTGACTAAGGTATCATTCATTGCTTGTGAATGTGTATGTGCAGATCTATTTGTGGGCCTTCTGTAAAATGTTTCAACGGAAGGTCACATTTGTACATCAAGAGGGAATAAGAGATGCTCAAATGCTCAGGATGCCTTTCAGTTAGGCACACCAGAAGTTATTAATTTGAAGAAGAAATAAATATATTCTTTGTCTTTGTTTAGTAAGATGACAAACCAGATTAATTATTATTTTAAAAAGACTGAAAAGTAAAACCTCTTTGTAAGAAAAGGATTCAGTTGAGTCCCTCTCTTTTGTGGTTCCTTTTACTCTGATGTGGATCTGGTGAGATTGATTTTCACGGCATCAGGAGGCACCTCTAACAAATGGCATGTCCCCGAAAGGGAACAGCATGAATGTGCTGGTGTAAATTAAGCATATAGAAAGCTGTGTCACGATGGATTTTGCAGAAGTGGCAAGAGCTGAGTGCATAGTGCCATCTTGTGATTGTACATTGTACAAGAAACAGTGTGAGCTCTAAAAGCAGTATTTATGTGAAAATGTACCTAAAAACGGGTATAGATCTCATTTGAATGACCTACATTTTTAGGCTTTAACTCTAAATCTAAAATGGAAAGTGGTTAACATAATGATATAAAAGGTATAGCCACCCGAAAATTGTTGAAAAATAGCAAAACACCATCATCAGTCAGCACATAATGTATTTATTTAATCTGCACAGAGATCATCCTGTTAGTGCTTTAGTAACAGTTACCTTGAGATGGCAGTGTTGTTCTCTACATTATCATTCTACTCGTCTGACCACCATGGGATTCAGGGCCTTTAGCCGATCTGCCCCTGCCTCTGGAACGCCCTCCCTCCTGACATCAGAAACACTGGCACTCTCTCCCTTTTCAAATACCAACTAAAAACTAATCTATTCAAACAAGCATTTTTACCCTCATCAAGCACCATGCTCCTTTTTTATTTTGTCTTCTGATTTCTTTTTATTCTTTTTTTTTTTTTTTTTTTGCTTTTACTGCTTTCTACTTTGTGATGAGACCGTGAGTGCCCTGAAAGGCGCCTTTAAATAAAATGTACTAATAATTAATATTATTATTATTTACAGGCATGTGCAGAGGATGAAACCACAAATAGCTGCCTTATAATAATCTGTAACAGAACAGGAAGAGTAAAGAGAAAAATTGGAACAGTAAACACTGAGATCTGTAGAGTCAATTATAAGGAAAGGGAAGGCAGCCTGAAATGTCTTGCTGTGTTTCCAGCAGACATAGGAGCTCTCTCATAGGCAGAGTGAGTGCAACAGATGCAGTGTTGTATATGGGATCTAGAGAACGCCCACACCCTCAAATCTCACTAATGGTTACATCAAACAGTTCAATGTATTTTGTAAATCAAATCAATCGTCAATTCATTGTATCACTACTAGCATAAAATAAAATTAGACAGCATTTTTCAGGATCTTCTACAGATTAGTGTAAAATAGTCAATAAATCAAATTAAATATGAAATGTATATAAATAAGTGTCAAAGAAAAGATAGAATCTTTTACATATATATATATATATTTTTTTTTTACTAAAAACATATATTTATGCCACTTTACACTAACAGAACAAGACAAAAACAAGCAGCAGCTGTAGAGCTTTAAAATATGAGATAAAGGGTTGCCATTTGTGAAACAAAAAACTTTCTTTTGTCCAGTTTTATTCAAAACTTTCTTCTTTCAGGTATAGCAAGGTAGAAGAGCATCTTAATGATTTTCAAGGTAGTAAAATGATACACAGAGCCATTAAAAACGAGAAAGCTATGATATCCTTTTGAGTGAGGCTTAGTGTGTAATCTTAGCAGAAGTTTGCCATTTCGACCGGTTAAGGCAGAAAGCTGTGTTGCAGTCTTGTGGTCTGACCTGGACAGAGGGTAGGGTCACTGCAATTATCTTTTCTGTTAGACCAGCACAATATATTGAATTGCAGATGTCATTGCGAAATAAATTTGTGAAATATTCCAATCTCATTGCACTTGGGTGCAATATGTGGTCATTTTATATTTCAAATGCAATGCATTCATGATCTGAATGCTAATCATACATCAAGCCAGTTTGTTGCCAACAAATGATGGAGAAGGTAAGGACATTATGATGGCAAAAATGAATGAGAAGATTGAGAAGTATTGTTTAATCATAATCAACATTGTCCTCAAATATTTAACAATAATTGAGTGATTTCGTAGTATTGTGCAGCCCCACTTTTAGTTCCTCCACTATCCTCACCAGAGCCCCTTTGTTTTCCATGCTGCAGCTTGAGTGACATGCTGAGTATGCAGTGTATCAACACACTTTTAACCACAGTTCTGTACAGGGTTGTGTTCATGAAATACTGGATGTGTAGACATGTAACTATACAATTGTGTGATTAGGAAGTATCTAAAAAGTTTAAAGTGACCCAGTAGACTGAATTACAGTACATTCCGGAAGCTGTATGTTTTCAGTACCACAGACAGCGACTGCAGGCAAAGGCTGAAGGCTTAAAGAAAAAAAATGCCGATGTATTTTCTAAATTGGATATTTTCAAAATATACTCTAAATAGTATTTACTTAAGAGAGCTTTAGGGTTAATTTGGCCTGTATTGTTATTTTCTACATCTCTTCTCTCCTAAAAGTTGAGGTAAGTTATTTAATATCATAAAACGTTCTTTCATTGTGCTATAAGCGTATCACAAAAAAATGGAATATCATTGAAAAATTCATTTATTGCTACATTTCAATAAAAAAAACATGAAACTTAGATATTACTTAGATTCAGTTTTTTTTATTGAATAACATTTAAGTTTCATGTTTTGAATTGAACTACTGAAAACAGAAAGAAGAAACTTGCATGTTAATCCATTCACAAGATAAAATTTTACATATTTTGATTCATCACGCACAGAGAGATAAATCTCAGATATTTATGTGACTCTTCTGAGGTGTGAAGAAATCCTGAACCGCTTTAATAACGGCTTTCAGCTCACCTGCATTGTTGTCTCTGATCTGCTGGCCAAGTTTGTTGGACACCAAAGCACAGGTTACCATGATGATTAACCAGGTGTTAGTACTTTTTGGCAGTGTGGGCAAGTATGGAGTCCTGTTGGAAAATGAAATCAATATCTACACAAAGCTTGTGTGTGATGGATTTTGGGTTCCATTACTGGAAGCCAGATTATGATGTCAGAAATCAGCACAACTAGGTTCCCACTGTCGCATGCCACTGGACTCACATGGCACCTTCATGACATTTTACCTGTTATCCCCCAATTTTGGTTAAGCAGAAAACAATGCATGGAGTCTTTTGCTCTACTTGATTTGGCATTAATATGTTTGGATACATGATTCTATGAACAGTCAACTTCGATAGCAAAATCTTTTTGTTGCTTGCCCTTCTTCTCTAGGCTGTCAAGGACTGTTTGCTGGACAACTGTCAAATCAACAGTCTTCCACATGATTGTGTAGGTTATGACCTTTCCAGAGTACACAATTTCTAAATTCAAAATATTTTTATTTTTTCTAGCTCTTATGTATCATTGTATTTTTCTAAAAAGCTTAGCTTTGGATTTTTATTAGCTGTGAAGAAACTCTTCATACACACATTTTATGTTTGTGTTGTTGGGGAGAGGGCTAGATTTCTCTCCTACATCTGTAACTCCGTGTCCCTATCTCGGATAAGAGGAACAGTTTAGTATTTCCTTCCACTGAACTTTCCATTATGTTGCATGGAAATGGCATTGTGTGAACAGTTAGCTTCTTTAACAATGGCCTTTTGTGGTTTTTCCTCTTTGTGGAAGCTGACGGGGACTGACTTGTGGACTACTGTAAAGTCAGTTGTCTTTACCTTGATTGTGTAGGCCATAACATGGCTACATGACATTTCTACATTACAAACCGCCTTTCTTTTTGGTTTTATGTAACGTTATTTTCTAAAAAAATATATATATATATTTTGGGTTTTCATTAGCTGTAAGTTTCATTTCATTAAAATGAGCAGAAATAAGAGCTTGAAATGTATCACTCTGTGTAATGAGTTTCACCTTTTGATTTGAATTACAGAAAGAAATTACTTTTTCGATAATATCCTAATTTACTTAGTGTAGAGCTGGACCAGCTTATTATAATTTGACACTAGCAGATGGTGTTTGTAACATTCGGTCATATACAGGTCCTTCTCAAAATATTAGCATATTGTGATAAAGTTCATTATTTTCCATAATGTCATGATGAAAATTTAACATTCATATATTTTAGATTCATTGCACACTAACTGAAATATTTCAGGTCTTTTATTGTCTTAATACGGATGATTTTGGCATACAGCTCATGAAAACCCAAAATTCCTATCTCACAAAATTAGCATATCATTAAAAGGGTCTCTAAACGAGCTATGAACCTCATCATCTGAATCAACGAGTTAACTCTAAACACCTGCAAAAGATTCCTGAGGCCTTTAAAACTCCCAGCCTGGTTCATCACTCAAAACCCCAATCATGGGTAAGACTGCCGACCTGACTGCTGTCCAGAAGGCCACTATTGACACCCTCAAGCAAGAGAGTAAGACACAGAAAGAAATTTCTGAACGAATAGGCTGTTCCCAGAGTGCTGTATCAAGGCACCTCAGTGGGAAGTCTGTGGGAAGGAAAAAGTGTGGCAGGATCACTTCATGCTTCCATCTGCTGAAAAGCTTTATGGAGATGAAGATTTCATTTTTCAGCACGACCTGGCACCTGCTCACAGTGCCAAAACCACTGGTAAATGGTTTACTGACCATGGTATCACTGTGCTGAATTGGCCTGCCAACTCTCCTGACCTGAACCCCATAGAGAATCTGTGGGATATTGTGAAGAGAACGTTGAGAGACTCAAGACCCAACACTCTGGATGAGCTAAAGGCCACTATCGAAGCATCCTGGGCCTCCATAAGACCTCAGCAGTGCCACAGGCTGATTGCCTCCATGCCACGCCGCATTGAAGCAGTCATTTCTGCCAAAGGATTCCCGACCAAGTATTGAGTGCATAACTGTACATGATTATTTGAAGGTTGACGTTTTTTGTATTAAAAACACTTTTCTTTTATTGGTCGGATGAAATATGCTAATTTTGTGAGATAGGAATTTTGGGTTTTCATGAGCTGTATGCCAAAATCATCCGTATTAAGACAATAAAAGACCTGAAATATTTCAGTTAGTGTGCAATGAATCTAAAATATATGAATGTTAAATTTTCATCATGACATTATGGAAAATAATGAACTTTATCACAATATGCTAATATTTTGAGAAGGACCTGTATGTTAAAGGACCTGCACTGTTAACCTGTGCCATACTGTCCGGGTTTACTCTTTTCACTGGGCTACTACGAGTTGGAGAGGAGACGCATGCGTACTGACCTGAAGCAGCCGGTCGGAGGAGAGGAAAAAAAGCCTTATGTTCCATCGGATGTAATCAAGGCAAAGAATTCCCTCTTCTCGTGGTGCATACATGGTGAAATTGTAAGTACTGGAGGTAAACTGCTGTATCTTTGCAGGTGGCATTTTGTGGTTGGAGCGTTTGAGGTCGTTTTTTTTTTTTTTTTCTTTAACAGCATGTCATTAACAGATCTAGGCAGCATCTTTTCGGTGGTTGTCCAGGGCGATGAAGCTCTACGGTTCTTCATGGGGGCACTTTCAACTGATGTGATGCGCGACTCACCAGTGCATTGTTTTATCATTATTATTAATATTATATTTTCTGCTGCTAAATCGGTAAGGGGACATTTTATTCTACGGTCTCGTTTCAAGGCTTGATGGAGAACATTGGTTTAGTTTGAATTATCATGGTTAATGCGTTCAATGGAAATGACCCCCCCGTTCCATTCTCGATATAGCTGTTGAGTCAAACCCTAGCGTAGTGCTACTGTGCCAGCTTTGAAGTACACCAAATACCTAATGCGTAAAAATGTACCCTTTGGCAAGACGCACGACGTCTGAGGGCTGATGCCAGCTCGGGTATCTGGGAGAAAAACGCGGATCCATTTTAGAAATGGCTAAATGGTGTTGTATTCATTGAAAGGGATGTAAAAGAACGATGCTGCGTTATAGATCTGCAAGCTGCGCCTTCAGCACCCCCACCCCCACCCCTCTACCATATACCAAAATCTTTACACATATTTTAAAGCATCGTGTCTTGTGGCAGGTAGTGTACGGGTGATGAGACTGCTTTGTTACATAAATGATCTGACAGGATTTGGCAGAGTCTGACCCGGTGATGACACATTGTTAGAATAAGCTCACATTGTAAGAGCCTAAGCCTGTCTGTGCCTGTAAACCGACGGGATTCTTGTGCATTGGCCAGATATCCATACTCACAATTAGAAGAGGAATGCCTCATGTAGCCTCCATGAATGTAGCCTATATAACTAGAGCTGGCCCAAGGCATTAGCAAAGCCAGTGTCAGGTTAGGGTCCCCCGTACCAGCAGGGGGCTCCCAAGAGGAGAGATTTGAAACTAAGATAATTGCTTTGCAATAATAGCACAACCATACACTACTCTTTATAAATCATTATGTTTTTTATAAAATTGTAGTTGATCAGGGAAGATAGCTGGCCACGTATAGTTTCAGATCATGCAGGTGGGATCATTTAAACCAAAAACCACTGGTTTCCAACTCACAGGCTTTACAAGAGAAATACATGCAAAAAATGTGAGGGGAATTTACTATTTAATTTGCCAAGTTGTGGCACAGTCCTCATGCAGACTGTCCAAATGCATTCAATGCTTCATCTACATAAAATGTTTTTGAGTGCCATCCTCAACTATATTCTGCACCTGACTTACTCTCTAAAGACTCTAGACTTGACTTGTACTCGTGGTTTGGGGATTGAGTCTCACCAGTCTTTATCTCAGCTAATCATAGGTGAAAGAAAGCCTGTAGATGAAGATAATTATAGTAAATGATTAATGTTGTCCCCTCTGAGTTACTGTAAGTATACAAATGGCCGGTTGTCACGGTAACATCACAAAAGGAGCAATATCTATGGGTTCCAAGCAATCTTTCACACCAAAATGCAAATGTTGTAAAAAGAGTTAACATTGAGTTCTTTTGCTCTTAGGCTATAGTGTCATAACACTAACAAATTCTGATTCGTCCAAATAAAAGCACTTACTGTTCTGTTTATTCAGAAAATGAGTATTATTTATTATTCACTCAACACGTTGTTCCTCACTTTTTACTTATTCATTTACAATGTTCCTTGGAAAATGTGTGCCGTTTAAAAGATAAAACAATGTGTTATAAATCTGTAGGGAACAAACAGCTGGTTAGAAATGAGATTTAGTGAAATATTACTGATGAATGAAGCTTTAAAAGAAGAAAATAACAAAAGCCCTTTCGGCACCAGAGGAAATGGCATTCCTCCAGTGTCCAGCAGTACACGCCAGCACACGATTTAGTAAAATAACATCAGGTGCACTGTATTATTTAAATGCTATTGTGAGCCTGTCTCTCTTTATTCTTTGATATTATGGGTGCCTTCTTACATCTTTTACATCTGCAAGCTTTGTGCTATTTTAACCATTTAAATATCAAAACCTTCAGCTTTTCTGTGGACTTTACAGCAGAACATTTTGATTACAGTTCATTTAAATGTGTTTCATTGAAACAAATAGAAAATATCCAGCATACTTCAAAAACTTTTTGAAACTTTTCAAACTTAAATGCCCCACATTCTTTCAGCTTAAAACTTTAAACAGACCACGAGATATTGTGCTCTTAAATTTCAGCTTTTTCATATGTCATATTTCATAAGTTTTATGAAATTTCAGTTGCTGTTCAGGGAAGTTTTAACAATAAGGTGGTATCATCGCCACATTTACTTTTGCTATTTAGAAACCTTTCTAAACAAACTCTTCCTAATCCTATAAATTTCACTCTTCATTAACCATCAGAAAAGTATTTATGAGTGTTTAAAAAATTTGTTTTTCTTTTAAAAGTGGTGGCAAAAATGGGTTGAATGTCATAATTTCACACTACCATCTTCTCTACTGCCAGTTTACAGCATCACACCCAGTGCTGCCCTTGCTACACTTGTTACACAGGAACTGAATTCCATCACAGTAATGCATTGCAGGCCAAGAGCTTTTCTTGCAAGATAAAATCTCAGTTACATATTATTCCTATCATCAACACTCCAAACCACTCCCCCCTCCCCACCTCTCACTGACTGTAGCCCATGGGATCAGAGCGGATGGAGATGCGAAAGAGGCAGATGTCGGTGCAGCAGGAGTTGGCAGCGGGGGGAACTGCACCGACCCAGCAGGACCAGCCGAGCCAGGCCAACCCGCGAGGCTCCAACGCGTGTTGCTTCTGCTGGTGCTGCTGCTGTAGCTGCTCCTGGTAGGTCTTCCACCAACCGAGAACTCACTTGCTGAGGCGCAGCGTGGCCGACATTGCTGCATGCAAGACGCCACAGCCTGAGCGAGTGTGTCTCAAAAGCAGGCCTCAGTTCTGTTTTACACTCTTGACAAATTTGCATATGATCAGTGGATGTCAGTGTAGCAGCAGCATCCTCATTACATTCAGGAAAGCCTGAACGTCATCTTCATGTGCACGTCTGTGTAAGCTCTTCACTTGTCTGCAGCTTTATATTCCAATTGATGCATTTGGAACAGTAAAATCAGAATTAATTTAAATTATTAGTAATGATCACATTTTATTCAATTACTTTTAGTATTTGCATATTTAGACGTACAGTAAAAACAAAGTTACTCTGTCAAATGCTGTGAGACAGGTACTGTACCAGCTTTTAATTTCTTCCTTTCATTTTATAACACCTAATTACAAGACTTGATAAAAGATCATTTATTACAATCCTACATATATACTCATAACAAAATATCTATGTTGCGCATTTGACATTTGACGTAATGACAGATATATGGTGATGACAAAGAAATTATGTCATGCTACTTTGTTGGTGAGCAGCTTACATCGCTCACCATCGGCATGATTAGCCTTAATTTTGGGCCTTTAATGATGCATTTGGGCTGTTGTTGTTTTCAGGATTAAATGCTTATACAACATTAATGGATTTCAAAAATAAGAATTGGCTGCACAACTTACTGCAGACCTTCTCAAATAAAAACCTGGTTAAATTATGTATACAGGCTCAAATATAAACATATATTCCCATAAACAATTTGTTAAATGCTCTTTAGCAAGTTGCAGAGAAACTGCTACGGGCTTTGGTAAAAATCAACAGGCTTCTAGCTTCATTCTAGCTGGATGTCAGACCATTTATCTTATCAGAAATAATGCAGCTCATTTTAATTTGTTGGTTTCCTGGCACCAGCCCAGCTTTTAAGCATGGTCCATACATTTTTAATATGTTGAGGTCAGAACCATTCCAGAAGCTAGATGTCAGCCTGTTTTATCCATTTAACTTTTTACAGGTTTTCAAACACCTGTGAAAACTGATTGTTAAAACATCCAATTATGTTCAAGTTTCAACTATCTAGCCCATACTGTCACTATTAAATGTCAGCAACTTGCTTTGGATGATCGGGAACAACCCAGAAGCCACCAAAACTTGAGCCTATCATAAACTGGAAGCTGCTAGAACACCAGTTTCACTGCCCGTCAGAGCTACACAATACTTAGAATCACAATCTTCAATGCAGTATCAGCTTTCGCAATATACCAATCGCAAAGGACTATTTGGATGCAATATTTGAACATTATATTGAAAGTGTCACAAATTCTCATTGTGCATGCCAATAATAATAAAATAACTTATCTGGCCAGTTGGATGATCTGTAACTGCCATTGATGCACACATAACTGTATTTTTAAGTGAATAATAATAATAATGATATTGCTGCTGAGATACAGCACCTCTTCTTCCAGGGAGATCAGGTCAAGATGTCAGCATACATATAACCTAAAAGGCAGGAAGTAAGCAATTCTAGAAGTTAATACAAGATTAAAAACACATATATTTTGTTTGCCTATTTAATTAGAGTTGAATGTTTTCAATTATTTTTATTGTTACGGTGAGCATAAATAAAGGTTAAATATAAAAAAAAGATGGTATCAAAGTAGGTATGAAAGCTTTATAAGGACCCTTAAAATATCAACAGAAGGAAGAATCTCAAGGCTGAAGATATTTTAAAGCTGATTAGAAATATTTGCAGCACGCCAACTGTTTTCAGACTAGTAACATTTAACAGTATTTTTTGAGTGGACCTTGTATCATAAAAACCTTGTATCATAAAAACAGATGCAATACCTCAGAGAAAGTGATGGGAAAATTGTAAGGATGGAAAAGAAATAAGATTATGAACAAAATCATTATATTATGTAACAACATTGCAATTACTACTTATTAATTATTTCCCAATGTAGACTAGCTCTACTGCCAGTGAAGTGGGTTTTACATCACCATACACTGAGAGGGTGCTCACTAGGAAAGAAGACTCAGCTCACCAATCAAAAGCCTTGAGATCGACTGAAGTTTTCAGCTGCCCACCAGGAAAACCACTAAGGGCAATTTAGAGTGGCAAATTAACTTAACATGCATTGTAATTGTTGGGGGAAACTGGAGTACCAGGAGAGAACCTACACATTTACGAGATAATTTACAAACTGTGCGCAGGTTAATATTTGAACACAGGGTCTTCCTGCCACAAAACAACAGTGCTAATAACTGCACCACTGTGCACCCCAAGCCAAATATCTTTTAGTGAAATGATTTATGATCAAATGAAGACTGAGCTAAATGCCTACAGTGACCATCTCTGAAGTCAGGGTGAGGCTTTCAACCCTAAAAATACTGTACAAGCTATCCAGCATGGTACTGGTACCATCGTGAGGTTGTAAGTGTGTGTTAAGCTACCAGCAGTACTGATGCATTACACAATGTGGTAAGAACAAAGGTGGACTATGTCAAAGTTTGTTATTTCCCATTCAAATGTACAGATGATTTAAATGTGGATGCAGTTGGGTGTTCCAGCAGGACAGTGATCCCAAAGGAACATCAGAACTTGTATAATCCAACTAAATATTTGTGAACTATACCTTTTTATAACCAGGTATTTTTTTTTTGAAACAAATCAATTTAAATAAACTCTAATTTCTAATAATAAGAGTGGTCAGACATCCAGTCAGAAACGTATTTATAATGGAAAAAACTGTGGATACTCCTCAACTTGCTATTGGACTTTTAACCAAATATATGTGGGGGTGTATGCAAATATTTGAGTCAGCATGTACATGTGTGTGGATTTGAAAGAATCAGCAATAAATTCAAACTTTTATCATCGTACCACCCTGAAAAAATAAGGAATGCGACATTCATGCCAATGGTGAGTGTATATAAACTTATTGGCACTTTATGGTATACTGTAGATGTATAGTGTAACGCCATATATATGTTGGGGATGAATGAAGAAACCATCTATATTGTTGGGATCATTTGTACCACCTAGATACAAAATAATTTCCATGGCCATAGATGTAAAATCGATATTTCTCGCCAAGGTTTTTGTCTCTGTTTTCAACAGGAATGAAGACAGGGATGAAAGAAATCGAAAGGCATCATATGACGTCAAAGAAGGGACCTCAGACTGTGAAGACTGGTCAGCCCAAATCTCTTAATAACAACGCCTGACAAATAAAACATTTTATCTGATGTTAAAGTGTCTTGCTCCCATGTTCTCATATTCTTTTCAGCCCGAAACCCACACTGGAGGAGGTGCGCACATGGGGGCAGTCGTTTGATAAGCTGATGTGCTGTCCAGCGGGGAGGAACTCTTTCCGCCAATTTCTTCGTACCGAGTTTAGTGAGGAGAACATGCTGTTTTGGCTCGCATGCGAGGAGTTCAGCAAAGAGACCAATAAAAGTGTGATCGAGGAGAAGGCCCGGCTCATCTACGAGGACTACATCTCCATTCTCTCACCGAAAGAGGTGTGGGACTTCTACTGATTTATTTTTGTTAAGATATGGTTTGTTTGAAGGGCGAAACCTTATGATGTCTGAGTTGAATGAGAATATCAATGTCACTTGTTTCTGTGGTGAACCTTCAGCCACTTAGCTTAGATTTGCACAAAATGTTGCTCTACACTGCAGGTAATAACGTCCATCATTATGGAGAGTCGTTTCAGTCAAAATTAAATAAATAAATCAATACTGCTATTGATAAATTCTTGATAAATATTCCATGAAACAAATAAATTTCCCCATGAAATAAAACAAAATAATTATGTTAAAAGAAATGTTCATCTTTCATCTTTTATTTAATTCATGTTAAGATTTATTTAATTTACTTAAATATTTATTTATTTATTTCATAATGCAGTTTTATTTTGTGACACTTTTATTGTGTAAAGCTACTTAACGTATTTCAGTGACTTTTACTTTTTCATTTTAAGCTCTTTTTATTTCATGTTCTAATATTTAAATGAGGGGTGGAGTTTTATCTATGGGGCGGCGCTGGGACAGCAGGACCGAGCTCAATTCGTGGCTGTGCAGAAGCATGCCGCTGCTTTCTAGAAGACAGCATGCCGGAGGGAGCCAGGGGATTCTGCAAGGATGCCAGAGGGTGCCAGACCGGCCGTAAAAGCCTGCCACGGCGGTTCCTGCTGTTTTTGTGGAAGCTATTTGTGCAATAAGTCTTCGTCATCCTTTCAGCACGTCATACATACACATAGTGCTATTTATTTTCCATCCAAGTAAACGCAGCCACCTTATGTCATGGGTCTAACGCTGTTTATTAAATAACAACCAATAAAGACATCGTCATTTAAAAGTAACAGCCTATAACAATAATGAGTTCCCGTTTGCCGACAATCAGCATTGGTTTCTACAAAAACAGCGGCAACCGCCGTGGCAGGCTTTTACGGCCGGAGCTAGGAGAGCGAGTCAGGGGATTCCTCGCAGAATCCCCTGACTCGCTCCGGCATGCTTCTGCCGGCCACTGCCACGAATTGAGCTCGGCCCTGCTGTCCCAGTGCGGCCCCACAGATAAAACTCCGCCCCCTCATTTGAATATAAGAACATGAAATAAAAAGAGCTTAAAATGAAAAACGGGGTTAAAAAGTAAAAGTCACTGAAATACATAAAGTAGCTTTACAAAATAAGTGTCACGAAATAAAACTGCAGTATGAAGTAAATAAATAAATAAATAGTTAAGTAAATTAAATAAATATTTAAGTAAATTAAATAAATCTTTAAATTAATTAAATAAAATAAGATGAAATTTCCTTTTAACATATTTATATAGTTTTATTTCATGGGGATATTTATTTATTTCATGGAATATTTATTAATAATTTATCACAGAAGTATTTATTTATTTATTTAATTTTGAATGAAACTGCTCTCCATACATCATGTCTATACTCATGTGTTTAATTAAACTCTTGCTCTGTTACACTAATTCAATAAATGAACTAACATTTTAATCAGAACTTATTGAACATGCTACAAGGTTGCCAACTTCTGGAAATTGTTAAGAAAAACACGTGAGCTGTACCTTTTCATATAGTATTTAGCTGTAACCATTTGGCACATGCTTTATAAAGATTTATAAAGATTAATTTAGGAATAGGTTTGGGTTTTAGGTGGGGAGTGTTGTGTGGTTGTACAGGTCCTTCTCAAAATATTAGCATATTGTGATAAAGTTCATTATTTTCCATAATGTAATGATGAAAATTTAACATTCATATATTTTAGATTCATTGTACACTAACTGAAATATTTAAGGTCTTTTATTGTCTTAATACGGATGATTTTGGCATACAGCTCATGAAAACCCAAAATTCCTATCTCACAAAATTAGCATATCATTAAAAGGGTCTCTAAACGAGCTATGAACCTAATCATCTGAATCAACGAGTTAACTCTAAACACCTGCAAAACATTCCTGAGGCCTTTAAAACTCCCAGCCTGGTTCATCACTCAAAACCCCAATCATGGGTAAGACTGCCGACCTGACTGCTGTCCAGAAGGCCACTATTGACACCCTCAAGCAAGAGGGTAAGACACAGAAAGAAATTTCTGAATGAATAGGCTGTTCCCAGAGTGCTGTATCAAGGCACCTCAGTGGGAAGTCTGTGGGAAGGAAAACGTGTGACAGAAAATGCTGCACAACGAGAAGAGGTGACCGGACCCTGAGGAAGATTGTGGAGAAGGGCCGATTCCAGACCTTGGGGGACCTGCGGAAGCAGTGGACTGAGTCTGGAGTAGAAACATCCAGAGCCACCGTGCACAGGCGTGTGCAGGAAATGGGCTACAGGTGCCGCATTCCCCAGGTCAAGCCACTTTTGAACCAGAAACAGCGGCAGAAGTGCCTGACCTGGGCTACAGAGAAGCAGCACTGGACTGTTGCTCAGTGGTCCAAAGTACTTTTTTCGGATGAAAGCAAATTCTGCATGTCATTCGGAAATCAAGGTGCCAGAGTCTGGAGGAAGACTGGGGAGAAGGAAATGCCAAAATGCCAGAAGTCCAGTGTCAAGTACCCACAGTCAATGATGGTCTGGGGTGCCGTGTCAGCTGCTGGAGTTGGTCCACTGTGTTTTATCAAGGGCAGGGTCAATGCAGCTAGCTATCAGGAGATTTTGGAGCACTTCATGCTTCCATCTGCTGAAAAGCTTTATGGAGATGAAGATTTCATTTTTCAGCACGACCTGGCACCTGCTCACAGTGCCAAAACCACTGGTAAATGGTTTACTGACCATGGTATCACTGTGCTCAATTGGCCTGCCAACTCTCCTGACCTGAACCCCATAGAGAATCTGTGGGATATTGTGAAGAGAACGTTGAGAGACTCAAGACCCAACACTCTGGATGAGCTAAAGGCCGCTATCGAAGCATCCTGGGCCTCCATAAGACCTCAGCAGTGCCACAGGCTGATTGCCTCCATGCCACGCCGCACTGAAGCAGTCATTTCTGCAAAAGGATTCCCGACCAAGTATTGAGTGCATAACTGTACATGATTATTTGAAGGTTGATGTTTTTTGTCTTAAAAACACTTTTCTTTTATTGGTTGGATGAAATATGCTAATTTTGTGAGATAGGAATTTTGGGTTTTCATGAGCTGTATGCCAAAATCATCCATATTAAGACAATAAAAGACCTGAAATATTTCAGTTAGTGTGCAATGAATCTAAAATATATGAATGTTAAATTTTCATCATTACATTATGGAAAATAATGAAGTTTTTCACAATATGCTAATATTTTGAGAAGGACCTGTATATGCAGTTTAAATTCCAGCTAACCCAGGCTGACAGATTTTATGGGCCTGTCAAAACATTCTATTGCTGCTGCATTGCCTCTCGGAGACAACATATTTACAGCACTGTTGCAGACTTTATCCAAGTGCTGCTCAAATGTTGCAGCAATGAGCAGTTAGTAGAAGTAATTGATCTCATGCTACACTTTGCAGATTCTCTGTTTGCACTTATGAAGATTCACAGTTTGTTTTACAAAATACACTTAATTTCCATGATAAAACATGTTTAAATGTGCCAACATATGTGACAGATAAGATGAAGATATCTTAAAGGGGTGACTTAAGAATATGTACTTTTATATTTTGCAAAATTTGTCCTAAGCAACATTTTGCATATTTTAAAGGTTACAACATTGTTTTGTTAAATGTAACTAAATAGAATCTCCAGTGCTGAGAAAAAATTATTTGACCCCTTACTGATTGATTCAGTTTTTGCTTTATGTCACTTAAATGCTTCAGTTAATCAAACAAAATTTTATATCACACAAAGATAACCGGATCAAATCTAAAATCAGTTTTCAAATGACGATTGTATTTATTCAGGCTGAAAAGCTGTCCAAACAACCTTATATGAAAAACTAATACCCTTCCTGTGTAAAATCACGAATGAGCTGTGATTAACCACGTTTTGGATAGGTGAGTTCAATTTCACACTCAGACCTGTAGACTCAAAATTTTCCTTAAAAAGAATCTGTCTGACAAAACGAAGTAGGCTAAAAAAATCTCTGAAAGTAATGTACTATGCACAAATCTACATAAATGATTGCCACGTCTATGCCACTCTGTTTTTTGCCTTTACTTCATACTAAAGAAAAATAAGAAAAGAAGAAAAATTGGGGTCAGTCTATTAATTGAGAAACAGAATTTTACATTTTCCTATTGTATGAACTACACAACACTTATGGCTTACATTAGCATTAAATAATAGCCTAAAGCTGAGGTGGTTGCTTCATGCATAATTTTTATTAGAAAATTAAAAATCTAATTTCTCACATGTTTGTCACTCAAAAACAGAACATTCTGTTCTTCCTGACATTGTTTTTTTCTCAACTTCCAGGTGAGTCTTGACTCCCGGGTGCGCGAAGTGATTAACAGGAACATGCCGGAGCCCACCTTGCACACGTTTGACGATGCCCAGTTGCAGATCTACACGCTAATGCAAAGAGACTCGTATCCCCGCTACTTGAACACCCCAGCATACAAAAACCTGCTCAACACTCTGTCAGAGCAGTCCCCCGAATCTTAGGGTGGCGACAACAACCTGTGAGCTTTTAACCCTTTTTGCCCTTTCTTAGACCTTGAATCCCCCACTACCCAGCCAATCCTTATCCCCCAGTTTTTGAAAAAATAAATAAATAAAAAATCAGTGTGATCAGTGTAGGATTACATGAGCCAGGCCTCGGGCCCCGGCCCCACCCAGGGATCTCAGCGCTATTGTGATCTGCACCTGACCGAAGACACTCAGGTCTGAAAAACCTCCCGAGGGCTTGACATCACATGTACTGCTACAGATCAACATAGGAATAGACTCCAAAGGAATACGAATAACATTTTAATTCTGGTTAATTTTCTTCTTTTTTTGATAGAAATATTCTATTTTATTTGTGTTCAGAGTTTTTTATGGTCTGTTGTTTTTTTGTATGATTGTTTTTGGGGGGAAATGATTCCTACTGTAGACTATATATACATATATATTTATGAGTTTGTAAATAGTTCAAATGAAATTGTGGGTATTTTATGTGAAAACGCCTGGTTCTATTTACTGCGTATGAAAATCAAAGCTCAAGTCAATGCTACACATTAGCTTGACTTGCAGGCAGCTTTGTGGGGTACTGTTTTAGTTTTTATTCTTATTTGGTTTCACTTGGTTTTGTTTTTAACCTCACACTTTAGTACCTGAGGCAGCAACTTGGCAACTCCAGTTCTTGCACAACCTGTGCATGGTATAAAATACTGTATGTATGGTTACCAGAGAAGTGATAGGGTGCAAAAAACAAAAATTAGTAAAAATGAAGAGTGTTTAACCTCTATCAATTACTTATGTGAGACAATGTTTTTTTTTTTAGATACTATTGTTACACATTGCACACCTCATAGGTCTATGAAAGATTTATTGGTGTACGATTTGAAGCTAAATAAGTAGATTTTACAAGAAAAAGTATTTTATTTAATTTAATTTAATACTATTCCATGACAAAACAAAATTTCAAATAAAATTTAACAATTGTGATGAAAATAACACAGAAAATTAAGACATTTTAATTAAGATATTTTATTTTATGGGTCTGCAATTTTCCAATAACTTTTCAAGGTTTTCTTGATAAATACTAATAATTTCCTGATAAGTATATTCTTTGCATTTAAAAAAAGGGAATTAGACATAGAAGTGAACAAACAACAATGATATATATATATATATATATATATATATATCCAAAGAAATATATCCTTATTTTCACAAGTCTTACCTGTAACTGTTTTTAGACTTGTAGCTCAATTATATGTATTAAATGAAGAAATCTGTAAAAAAAACAAAAAAGAAAAAACAAGCATGGCAGCCATAAATGCTGCTGAAAGTTGCCAAACAATGATGATGTTATGTTTGGGGCATCGATGGACACAAGTCCATCAAAGAGGAAACTAGTGATAGCACAGGCTCCAGCTGAAATTTGAGTTGTGTCCATTTTTCAGTTAACAGGATAAAATTAACATAAATTTGGTCTGAGAGCTGTAGCCTGGAGACCTAACAAACCAGCACCCAACAGAGGTCTTTAAATTGCTATATGGTAAGCCCAGTGTGTCTGTAAATCACCACAGCCAGGAATTCTTAATTAACACTAAAATTCTGGCAACATTCAGTTAGACGTTGTAATTTGTGCCCCAGTTCTGACAAGCATTGTTGCTCTGATGCCCGTTTTTCTAAACAACTTTCATCAGAATAAATTATATTACGAGGCCATGCAGTGATTGGTAAAGTTTCATTTTTCTCCACATAGTCAATCCATAATTTATGTATGAGGATTTAACTGCACTATAGTAATGTAGCTATCAAAATGTTATTCCCAGGAGGCTGTCACACCATCCTTCCTGTCTGTGTTTACTACCACGAAGCTCATTCGAGTTTCCTGCATATATGAGCTACATCCTTTTTCGGTCTCTCCAATAAACAGCCACACAGCCATTAGACATATTTCTGTTAAGAAGGTATTTCTTGTCATGAAAACAACCCAGGATCTGTCTACAGCCATATAGACTAGCAGACTTAAAACCAGTCCCATTTCAAAAGCCACGTCATAATTTATAGACTTATTGCAGTGTGGGGTTATGAGTTCCAGCATCACCCTTCATTCTCCCTGTGGTTGGCAAAATAGGCATATTCCTGTATTGAAGCAGAGCATGAAACTCAAATACATTCTGAGAACCGAATGTAAAAAGTCAAAATTGCAAAAAGCTGTTGTACACATGAATACTTTAACCATCTAAGATTTCATTCAAGGTGTTAACTGATGAGACGCACCATGGTGCACCTAATGTTTCATGATGACGTTTATCTGACATGATAAAACAGCTTTGGCTTTTGCTGCTTATTAACTGATTAAGTAAAGAGCAAAAATGAAATTATTATATTAGCAACAATTAACATAAAACTTTAAAGTTTGTCTAAGGAACATGCAGGAAAGTAATGAGAAATTACAGACCTGTTAGTAAAGCATCTAATATGAGATTGATCATAAATAAATTATATATATATATATATATATATATTTAAAAATGTATATAAAATATTATAGTCTGACCTGATGGTAGGGGGTCCTGCCAGGTTAGCAGAAACACCAAAGCTATCATGTAAACTGTGTTCATATGTTTAAAGAGAGTGTTGACTAAAATTGGAGTTGCCAAGTGATTAATACTTATAGTATCTAATTTTATTTGAATTACTTTGTTGCCTCACATTGTGTCACTCAAAGACAAGATCCTCACATGGGGAAGTGCCTTGACATTCAGTTTTCTGACATCTTTCTCATGGGCAACAGTTGTTTGCTGACTTGTGCCGTAAGGTTGTTCACTGGAGCATGACTCCAGCTTTACTGAAAATTGTCCCTCTCATTGGCCAAAATATCTCATGCGTTTGGTCCCAATTCCTCAGTCGTGAGGACTTCGGTTGATGGTAACAGGAAGAAGCACCTATCAGTTGGCTAAAGACAGAGATCGCTGTGACCAAGAGTGAGAAGTTGGAGCTCCTCGCCAACTTGTGTGCTTCATGGTGGCACTTGTCTTAAACTCACTACATATGATGTGCAATTTGAGCAGATGGGTTACATTGCGCAGACCAACCTCAAAACAATCTAAGCCAATGGTTTGGAGTGATGCCTATAAATGTTGTTTCTTCTGTTTACTATATGAAATGTGTTATTTTGTGCTGATTTTACATTTGAATTTTGACATTTTTCAAAAAACAAATAATGTGAATGTTTACAGTATGGTTTAATTTTATTTATTGCTTTGGTTTTCCTGCTACTCTCCAAGAAAAGAATTCACCTGTGGGCATTTCGATTGAGATAAAATAAAGCACAATAATTTTACTCATTCTTGAGTGATTGCATTAATAAACTTTGACATAATTTTATGAAGTTTATTCCTAACAGCAATTTTCAGCCAAGACACTTTAATGCTAAGACTGCAAGACATTTTTATTCTTGTTTTACATAAGCAGCAAAAAACATTTCTTTATTATTGTGTTTTCAGTGTGAATGGAATAAACATTATTTAGCGCCTCATTAAAAATGTATGTGCAATAAAGCAAACCACAACATTGTGGCTTTTCTTTCTGCCATTCAATAGTTCTGTTCCTGGTTGGTTTCACTGTGCAGGAGCAGTGCTGAAACTCAATCTGCAGTTCGCTCCAAGTTAGCCGTATTATCTTTTCAGTGCATTTTTGTGATGTGAACACAAGCCTTCGTTGACTTCTCCCACTAAGTTGGAATTCTTTTGGATTACAGGTCCTTCTCAAAATATTAGCATATTGTGATAAAGTTCATTATTTTCCATAATGTCATGATGAAAATTTAACATTCATATATTTTAGATTCATTGCACACTAACTGAAATATTTCAGGTCTTTTATTGTCTTAATACGGATGATTGTGGCATACAGCTCATGAAAACCCAAAATTCCTATCTCACAAAATTAGCATATTTCATCCGACCAAAAAAAGAAAAGTGTTTTTAATACAAAAAACGTCAACCTTCAAATAATCATGTACAGTTATGCACTCAATACTTGGTCGGGAATCCTTTTGCAGAAATGACTGCTTCAATGCGGCGTGGCATGGAGGCAATCAGCTTGTGGCACTGCTGAGGTCTTATGGAGGCCCAGGATGCTTCAATAGCGGCCTTTAGCTCATCCAGAGTGTTGGGTCTTGAGTCTCTCAACGTTCTCTTCACAATATCCCACAGATTCTCTATGGGGTTCAGGTCAGGAGAGTTGGCAGGCCAATTGAGCACATTGATACCATGGTCAGTAAACCATTTACCAGTGGTTTTGGCACTGTGAGCAGGTGCCAGGTCGTGCTGAAAAATGAAATCTTCATCTCCATAAAGCTTTTCAGCAGATGGAAGCATGAAGTGCTCCAAAATCTCCTGATAGCTAGCTGCATTGACCCTGCCCTTGATAAAACACAGTGGACCAACACCAGCAGCTGACACGGCACCCCAGACCATCACTGACTGTGGGTACTTGACACTGGACTTCTGGCATTTTGGCATTTCCTTCTCCCCAGTCTTCCTCCAGACTCTGGCACCTTGATTTCCGAATGACATGCAGAATTTGCTTTCATCCGAAAAAAGTATTTTGGACCACTGAGCAACAGTCCAGTGCTGCTTCTCTGTAGCCGCTGTTTCTGGTTCAAAAATGGCTTGACCTGGGGAATGCGGCACCTGTAGCCCATTTCCTGCACACGCCTGTGCACGGTGGCTTTGGATGTTTCTACTCCAGACTCAGTCCACTGCTTCCGCAGGTCCCCCAAGGTCTGGAATCAGCACTTGTCCACAATCTTCCTCAGGGTCCGGTCACCTCTTCTCGTTGTGCAGCATTTTCTGCCACACTTTTTCCTTCCCACAGACTTCCCACTGAGGTGACTTGATACAGCACTCTGGGAACAGCCTATTCGTTCAGACATTTCTTTCTGTGTCTTACCCTCTTGCTTGAGGGTGTCAATAGTGGCCTTCTGGACAGCAGTCAGGTCGGCAGTCTTACCCATGATTGGGGTTTTGAGTGATGAACCAGGCTGGGAGTTTTAAAGGCCTCAGGAATCTTTTGCAGGTGTTTAGAGTTAATTCGTTGATTCAGATGATTAGGTTCATAGCTCGTTTAGAGACCCTTTTAATGATATGCTAATTTTGTGAGATAGGAATTTTGGGTTTTCATGAGCTGTATGCCAAAATCATCCGTATTAAGACAATAAAAAACCTGAAATATTTCAGTTAGTGTGCAATGAATCTAAAATATATGAATGTTAAATTTTCATCATGACATTATGGAAAATAATGAACTTTATCACAATATGCTAATATTTTGAAAAGGACCTGTATGTCCTGGAACGTACCAAAACATCTGGCTGACTTTGATTTCTCTGAATCACATCACAGATTTCAAAATCACTGATCGCCTTGTATCTTTTGAATTTTTGCTTTTATAGCATTTTCGCTTTTTCTTCAGTCCACAAACTATAGTAAAAGAGGACTATGAGTTTCTTTTTCTGCAGTAAAACCATGTCCAACCTGGATTTAAGCACAGTTTAGTCATTTGATTTTAGGCTTTTTGAAGTAACAAATGTAAATTTAGATATTATAAAAATGCTAGTAATTACTAAACCCTTTAACCATTATTATTGTTGTTGATCTGTTACTTTTGACATTCTATTAAAATATTTTCATTTTACAGCATCTGCCAATGGTTTTGGTTTTAAAAGGTACTACAATATATGCTTGTTTTTTTATTTATTTTATTTTGTGGAACTAGTGACCTTTATTCATTAGGAGCTCAACGGGAGGTCAGTGAGAAGGAAGACATGCAGTAAATGGCCTGGGCTAGGAATCAAACCCAGGACAGTTGTCATGAAGACTATAGCTTCTGTAAATGATGCACCCCTGCTCTACCACTTAGCCACATAAGGACTCACATGTGCAAATTGAGATAATCGAGTGGTTCTGTAAAACTGATTATGGTTTAGGAGGGAATAGCCACAGCAAATCTGGACCCTCAACTTAATGGCCTGGTGATGAAAAATCAAAATGGGAGCCATTTCTGTAATGTTAATACAAATTTAAACTTCATAGCAATATGTTTTTTTGGGACAGAGGTGACAGAACTTTGCTTCAATCTAATGGCATTTCTAGATTCCAACATTTTAAGGGAATTTTCCACATATAGACATTTCCAATGATGAGTTACAGTACACATTCTAGAGTTCTCTTTTTATTGGATACACCTTCCAGCAACTAGCTTCACATTGGCCAGCCATGATAGCTGGTTTAAGTCTAATAAGGTACTGTAACCCAAGAGTCAGGTAGGGTTTTTAATTTGTAATAAAACAAGGTAATACTATAGTTAAAAGTGAGAATGTGATGCCTTAATTGGAGCAGGCAAATAGCCAATGGAAATCCTGAATGAGCTGCATGGACCCACAACTTAGGTGAGAGAATCTGCCAAATCTGGAATTTATTGGAGGCTAACAGATAGCCAATGTTATGTAATGAAACCATAAAAGGTCCTGTTATGGATTTGCCACAAGCCACATAGGGGACAGAGTTAACACAGAGAAGGAATTGCACTGGACAGAAAAGTCCAAATGTTATTTTTTGCCTAGATGCAAACTGCTACATGAAATGGAAGTCTTAACACTGCACATCACCCTGAACACACTGTCCTCAGTAAAACATGGTGAAGGCTGTATCATACTGTGGGGAGACTTTTCTTTAGCTGACAAAAGGGAACCTGGTCAGAGATAAAATGAGCTAAAAAACAGGCAAATTACAGAAGAAAATCTGTAGGTTGCTGCAAACAACTTAAAACAAGTACCTTGTCCATACAACCAGATCTACAAACAGGAGTCACCAAGTCCAGTCCCGGAGAGCTACACTCCGACAACTTTTACATGCATCCCTGCTGCAACACCCATGAATGAAATGAATGACTTGTTACCAGGTCGCTGCAGAGCTGAATGACTCGCTGATGAGGGAATGCAGCCATTTGACCCAGGTGTGTTGGAGCAGGGATGCATCTAAAGGTTGCAGGTTTAAAATCGAGGCATATTCATGTGTTACAAGGGCCTAGTCAAAGTCCAGATAACAATTCATTTGAGAATCTCTGAGAAAAACAAAATTAGTAAATCCAAATTGCAGTCTCTGGATGAGCTTCACAGTTATGCACTCATTTCTTTTTCTCTAAACATTCCCAATAAAACCAAATGAAGTTGGTGGTTTTAAGTTGACCAAATCGGGAAAAGTTCAAGGTGCATAAATACATTTGCAAGATGCTCTGTGTGCAACTCTTTACCCATAAATGCTCTTCTTATTCTTGCAACGTAGTACTCCTCTGGGTTCAGCGAGGCTTGTGGAAAGGCAGCTAAGCAGCTCATCAGCACAGAGTGCTTGCACCTGGCAATTACAAAAGCTCCACGAAAGGGGGAACAATTGTGTTTTTCCTGATCCAGCCAATGACATTATCCTGTCTCTAGACAGATTAATAATATGCATACATCTCCATTCACTTTGAAGTGATGAATATTCCTCCAATCACAAAAATATACTCCCACACACTTATACAGGACGTTCATCTGCTCAGATCCTTACAGGCATTAGGACGATGTTAAAGGTTTACATAAGCAGCGGAGCATAATAAAAGACAAGTAAATAAAGGCACTCGTTTTTAATCAAATGGATTACACTTTATTGGGGAATTAAATAAAACAATACAATGCTGTGCTGGGAAAGCAAAAACAATATTATCCAAAGTGTTAAAACTACATATAAAAACGCAGATAAAAGAGAATGACACAAGATTCATGGCGTATATCTGACAGCGACAAACAACTAATAACAGTAAGAGATTTAAAGGGGTGGGGGGGGGTGGGCTTAAGGGAAGTGACAACAAGCTCAATCTATGACCAAGACATTTACTCAAACGGTAACCGTAGCGGCTTCTTGGATGTTGAGTACAATGTAACCACAGAATACAAAGCTTCGCTCTGCTGCAGGTGGACAGAACCTGGTCCGGGAATTTTGCTACTTGTCGGGAGTGCCGTAGATGACGCTAGCAGATTCAGCAGAACTAGAAGACAGGAAGCAAACTAATTAATTAAGAAGCATTGCATAATAAGTTGTTGGTTAGTAGCTTTAGGGAGTCTTCCAGTGGAACGTTCATATATGTCATTTCAGCATTTTAACAGGAGTTTAACAAACTAATCAATGAGCTGTTGGGATGTATTATTTTCATTATTATCAACCTTTCACTGCAATTAGATCTGCAGCAACTCTGGTTTTTATTTGTCAAACACGACATCACCATGCCACACATTTAATAATGGTAACATGTGCAAATCATGACAGGTTGACCCTCAAATCAATTTAACCTAAATATTTAGATGACTTTCTAACCTTAAAATCTTATAAAAAGAACATCAAGGGCACCTCATGATTTTTAGCCTTTTAGTCTTAACTTAGAAAACTTTGGAAATACAATGAAGTCATTTTAATAATTTCACAAACAGCTTAAACTACTTTTTTTTCGTTTTTTTAACAAGATTCTGTAGCATCTTTGCAACCTTTAATGGTAATTTAAATTGCTCCTGTGATTGTCCACCCTGATCATCTGCTATGTGCAGCATAGCAAGGCTTTTCACAGACGGGCAAATTGTTTTTTAAGTAGAACAGAGGGATGTTTCACAAGCTATTAAGACAAGGAATCATAAGCATGTTCTGGATCGGAGATCTGCAACCTGCGATGTGAGAGTCCTGATTTGTTGTTTTTTTTCGTGAAATAATTGCATTAAATTTCCACAATAGAATAACACTACAACTACCAGTAATATTTTTAGATCTATTCTTCTTATTATGTTGGAAATTATGTGCTTTTTTTATTTTACATAATTTCCCACAAAGAACATTTTCTTTTGGCAAATGTTTTATGCTTTTCTCTCTTTTAAATCTAAAAACAGAAATAATATAGTGCTTCCTTGAAGATGACAGCAAATTTCCATTATTAGATATTTTTCGAAAAATTATAGGTTGTCTTTTTTCAAAAGGTCATGCAACGTTTGCAGCCCTTATGCTTTATTTAGCCACACTGAGGGGAAAAAATAGCTCTTTGGTTTGTAACAACAAGCTTTGCATCAGCCTGCAAATTGTGTTGCTTTTCAAAGAGTAACTGTTTCAACAAGCCTCCAATTTTAAGTGCGGTTACACACTATGGTAAATAAAAACACAAAAAAAGTAACGCAAGTAAAACGATGCTTACATCCTTGTGCATATTTTCCAATGTGTCTCTTAGGCCGGTATAAAAGTAACAGTTCACACAATCATCAAACTATTATTTTTTAGACAAAAACAACAAACTCAATTTACTCATTTGAAAGCTGACAGATTATGTGCAGAAAGGAGAATATACAAGTTAAGCTAAAAAAAAAAAAACGTTTAAATATCGTCAAAAAATCTTGTTACTCATTTTAGGGAATAAAAATCATATATAGATTCATCACACATAGATTGAATTTCAAGCCGTTGTTTGTTGTAATTTTGATGATTATGGTTTACAGATAACGAAAACCCAAAATTCAGTGTCCCAGAAAACTAGAATACTGCGAAAAAAAAATCACAGCACATCCAATAAAGTTGAGTGGAAGGAAAAAGTGTGGTAGTAAACAGCGCACCAGGATCAGGGATAACTGTAGCCTTGAGAGGATTGTCAAGCAAAATCCATTCAAGAATTTGAGGGAGCTTCACAAGGAGTGGACTGAGGCTGGAGTCGGCGCATTGAGAGCTACTACACATAGATGAATCCTACACCTGGCCTACAAGTGTCTTACCTGGACTGAGGAGAGAAAAAAAACAAGACTGTTGCTCAGTGATCCAAGTTATCTTTTAAGATGAAAGTAAAATGTGCATTTCATTTGGAAAACAAGGTCTGGAGGAAGTCTGGAGGAAGAATGGAGAATCCATGTTGCTTGAAATCCAGTGTGAAGTTTCCACAGTTAGTGATGATTTGGGGTGCCGTGTCCTCTGGTTGTGTTGGTCCAATGTGTTTTCTGAAGCCCAGATTGAATGCAAACATCTACCAGGAAATCTTAGAGCACTTCATGCTATCAAAGCAACCTGGGATTCCATTACACCTCACCAGTGCCACAGCCTGATCGCCTCCATGCCATGCCACATTCATGCAGTAATTCATGCAAAAAGAGGCCAAACCAAGTACGGAGTGATATACTTTGCAGAAGCCTGACATTTATGTTAATATCCCTTTTTACTGATCATGTGTAATATTCTAATGTTCTGAGACTTTAGGTTTTTGTTATCTGTAAGCCATAATCATCATAATTACATAAAATGAAGGTTGGAAATATTTCACTCTATGGGTAATTAATCTATATATGAGTTTCACTTTCCAAATTGTTTTGAGATATACCTGTAGCAACAGAAAACAGCAAAACGTGGAAAACGAACCAAAATATCTTGTGTTCAGATCATAAAGTCCTGAGGTGCACATGCCTGGACTAAACATGAGCTTCCTTTAAAACTGACAGCAATGGATGGTTGCAATGCAAAAACAAACTTCCCAACTTCAACAGCGCAATTTAAAGTCAGAGGGAAGTCTAAATGCTAATTAACTTCAAAGACCGAGTCAGGAAAAACTGAATTAAGTTGCGTACCTTCCATCTATTTCCACACTGTTGGCAGAAGACAAACGTGGTCATCGGCTCATCAGCACTTCGAGTTTGAACCTAGAAATCATTAAAAACACAAAAATACAACTTAGTACCAAACATCACACTTGTAAAATCCTCCTCCATTCTTTTAATATAGTGTAATAAATCAAAGAATAAAAGTAAACAGATTTTCATATAACTGATTTATCCTAGTAGCACTCTAATAACAACAATGCTGCAGTTTGGGTGCATTATAACTGAGAATGCTATATTAAATTTGTACCATATTTCAACAAGCATCACATCATCAAAACGGGCTTTTTCAGAGTGTTTCCTCTACCTGTGTGTAGGTGCAGTTCTTCCCCTTGCATTTGCCACAGGTGAACAAATCAGTCTGAGTGCCCCCGGTGGTGGCCATCTGGTGGTCCCTGACAGCTTCTTTGGTCAAATTCTTCCTCATTTCCTTCAGCTCATCACTGGCCATTTCCTACACAATGGCGGCAGTAACAAAGCTTTTAAATATACATTTTGATTTCTCGTTGCTCTAAGAAGAAATAAGTTATAAGAACAAGTCTCATTAAAAAGTCTAAATAGCAATGGAAATAATAGCACAGTGAGCACCGTCAACACACACCATACCTCTGCGGTCATCTTGGCTATCCGCTCCGGCGTTACACTCCCGCAAAGCACGGTCCTCCTTAAATTGGGATTTTTCATATCCTTGAGATTCGAGATTCGGCTCCGAACGCGGTTCTTGTATTTCATATCGGTGTTCTTAAACTCTTGGAAGATAAGTGAAAGTAGGTCAAGGACTTCAGTTTAGAAGATGTGGTATGTTTTTACCTCAGAACAAAAGGCATAAGAATACATTAAAACTGCATTGATAATTGTTGACTTTCAGGTCTGTTTCTTTTAACAGATTAAATATAAAGGGTTTTACCAAGTCAGACACATAAATATCTGTCTATAAAGAGGTCGTACCACCTTTCCCAACATTATACAAATATATAAGAAATGAATCTCTTGAATTAAAATACTGTATTCTGTAAAGATCATGTAAAGGATATATTCCTCAATCTGTGCTCCAAGCTCCTCACAATCAGCACCAATGGCAATGTGATCCTCTGAAATGATCAAATATAGTTATCATATGAAAAGAAAGAAATTTAAGATGAAAAACAGCAAACGACTGTAATCAAACGACATGAATCGAAGAGCAACGTTAGGTTATACCTCCGGTCTGCAGAGCACTGGCCAGCATCTCTCTGCACTTGAGCCGGATGGAGTCGCAGGTGTTTGGGGCACGAGGGAAGGAGGTGGTAAACGTGTTGGAAGCGACTTCCGAGGTTTCGCTTTTGCTGCTGGAATTACTGCTCGAGCTGCTGCAGAAGTTATAGGAGAAATGCTAGAAATCAACAAAGCACTTTGACAAAATGGGGCAAAATAAAAAAACAATAATAATACAAACTAGGGCTGCACGATAGAAAGTCTTGTGATTGTGATATTAATGGTAAATATTGTGATGATGATATGAGTTGTGATATAAGCCTTTTTTCTTTTTTCCCCTTTGTCATGTGCGCATCCTACACTCTGTGACCTTTAGCATTTTGGGCAAGGTCAGTTGTGTCTGGTGTGGACATCTGCTGCCGTGAGACTCTGTCCAACTGGCTAAACATTACATTATCATAGAAAATGCAAGTTCATAACACTTGCAACATCTTAACAAGCAATTATTGCACTCCAAACAGTCCTTTGCTATATAAATATTGCACACACGGATATTGAGATATCGCAATATATTCATGATATATTATACAGCCCTAATACAAACAGATTTTTTGTTACCTCTCTTCTTTTGCCTCTGGGCTTTCCTGCGAGGGAGAGACAATGGGTGTTGTTTGCTCTTTTCGCTTCTCATCTGGAGCTTTTTCTCCACCTCCGGGCTCATCTGAAGAGTAAATTATCCAAATTAGGCACATATGGATATCAAGGAAATCTGATAAAAAGAAATTAAATTTATATCATTAAAGATGGGGCTGACAGCTTCAGCATAAGGAACCCAGAAGTGGCACAAATCAATTCAATAAATCATGATTTATTACTGAAATGTGCCAATGATAAATTAACATGAGCAACAAGTACATAATTCATTTATTACATATATTATTAAATAAATGAGTTTAAAAACTTAAAATTTACAAAAAATATATACATGTTAAACTTGCTTACGGCAGGACAACATCAATTTAATTTATACATTAGCTTTATCCGGGGTCAGAGGGCAGGGAAAACACTGCTTCTCTAGTTAAAAGCGATTGGTGCGATTGAAGTGGACTCGCTGTGCAGGTTAGCCAATCAGATGTTATGGTCTTTTTGACACGCCAATATTTTGTGAAGCACTGCTGCAAATGAAACATGAAATAATTGAATACTGAAATAATTACATATAACTTCAACATACCTACAGAATGTTAAGTAATAAATTTCACCTTTACATATATAATCATAAAATTATTGACATGGTAAAATACATCTGAATACATTTATTTATGTATTTCAGTTTCTAATATGATCTGTATAAATTATTTAATTATGCATTTGTTTATTACATCTTGGCACTTGTTATGCGACCCCAATTCCAGTGAAGTTGGGACATTGTGTAAAACGTAAATAAAAACAGAATACAATGATTTCCAAATCATGTTCAATCTTTATGCAATTGAATACATAAAAAAACAATATATTTTATTTTCAAACTAATAAAAATTATTGTTTTTTGTAAATATTTACTCATTTTGAATTTTTTTCTTACAATAGGTTGCAACAAAGCTGGGCCAGGGGCATGTTTACCACTGTGTTACATCACCTTTCCTTTTAACAACACTCAACAAGCGATTGGGAACTGAGGACACTAATTGTTGAAGCTTTGTAGGTGAAATTCTTTCTCATTCTTGCTTGATGTTCAACTTTAGTTGCTCAACAGTCCAGGGTCTCTGTTGTATTTTGAGCTTCATAAAGCGCCATACATTTTAACTGTGAGAAGGTCTGGACTGCAGGCAGGCCGGTCTAGTTCCTGCACTCGTTTTAGTACAAAACCACGCTGTTGTAACACGTGCAGAAGTTTCTTGGCATTGTCTTGCTGAAATAAGCAGGGATGTCCCTGAAAAAGATGTTGCTTGGTTGGCAGCAAGTGTTGCTCCAAAACCTCTACGTACAGTGCCTTACGAAATACTCGGCCCCCTTGAACTTTTCAACTTCTTGCCACATTTCAGGCTTCAAACATAAAGATATAAAATTCTAATTTTTTGTGAAGAATCAACAAGTGGGACACAATCGTGAAGTGGAATGAAATTTATTGGATGTGTCAAACGTTTTTAACAAATAAAAAACTGAAAAGAGGGGCGTGCAATATTATTTGACCCCTTTACTTTCAGTGCAGCAAACTGACTCCAGAAGTTCAGTGAGGATCTCTGAATGATCCAATGTTGTCCCAAATGACTGATGATGATAAATAGAATCCACCTGTGTGTAATCAAGTCCAAGGAACACACCAGGCAGGTCCGAGATACTGTTGTGGAGACGTTTAAAGGCGGATTTGGATACAAAAAGATTTCCCAAGCTTTAAACATCCCAAGGAGCACTGTGCAAGCAATGATATTGAAATGGAAGGAGTATCAGACCACTGCACATCTACCAAGACCCGGCTGTCCCTCTAAACTCTCATCTCCAACAAGGAGAAGACTGATCAGAGATGCAGCCAAGAGGCCCATGATCACTCTGGATGAACTGCAGAGATCTTCAGCTGAGGTGGGAGAGTCTGTCCATAGGACAACAATCAGTCGTACACTGCACAAATCTGGCCTTTATGGAAGAGTGGCAAGAAGAAAGCCATTTCTCAAAGATATCCATAAAAAGTCTCGTTTAAAGTTTGCCACAAGCCACCTGGGAGACACACCAAACATGTGGAAGAAGGTGCTCTGGTCAGATGACACCAAAATCCAACTGTTTGGCCACAATGCAAAACGATATGTTTGGCGTAAAAGCAACACAGCTCATCACCCTGAACACACCATCCCCACTGTCAAACATGGTGGTGGCAGCATCATGGTTTGGGCCTGCTTTTCATCAGGAGGGACAGGGAAGATGGTCAAAATTGATGGGAAGATGGATGGGGCCAAATACAGGACCATTCTGGAAGAAAACCTGTTGGAGTCTGCAAGAGACCTGAGACTGGGATGGAGATGTATCTTCCAACAAGACAATGATCCAAAACATGAAGTAAAATCTACAATGGAATGGTTCACAAATAAATGTATCCAGGTGTTGGAATGGCCAAGTCAAAGTCTAGACCTGAATCCAATTGAGAATCTGTGGAAAGAGCTGAAGACTGCTGTTCATGAACACTCTCCATCCAACCTCACTGAGCTCCAGCTGTTTTGCAAGGAAGAATGGGCAAGAATTTCAGTCTCTCGATGTACAAAACTGATAGAGACATACCCCAAGAGACTTGCAGCTGTAATTGCAGCAAAGGGTGGCGCTACAAAGTATTAACGCAAGGGGGTCAAATAATATTGCACGCCCCACTTTTCTGTTTTTTATTTGTTAAAAAAGTTTGACGCATCCAATAAATGTTATTCCACTTCACGATTGTGTCCCACTTGTTGTTGATTCTTCACAAAAATTAGAATTTTATATCTTTATGTTTGAAGCCTGAAATGTGGCAAGAGGTTGAAAAGTTCAAAGGGGCCGAGTACTTTCACAAGGCACTGTACCTTTCAGCATTTATGTTGCCTTCACAGAGGCAAGTTACCCATGCCATGTGCACTAACACACCCCCATACCATCACAGATGCTGGCTTTTGAACTTTGCGCTGATAACAATCCAAATAGTCCTTCTTCACTTTAGCTCGTACCCCACAACGTCCATGATTTCCAAAAACAATTGGAAACGTGAACTCGTCAGACCACAGCACACCTTTCCACTTTGCGTCAGTTCATTTCAGATGATCTCGGGGCCCAGAGAAGCTGGCTGCGTTTTTGGGTGTTGCTGATCTATGGCTTTCACTTTGCATGGTAGAGTTTTAACTTGTACTTGTAGATGTAGCGACGAACTATGTTAGCTGACAAGTGTTCCTGAGCCGTTGATATCGCTTCCAGAATGATGTTGGTGTTTTATGCAGTGCCTCCTGAGAAATCGAAGGTCACGAGCATTTAATGTTGGTTTTCAGCGTTGCTGCTTATGTGCAGAGATTTGTACCGATTCTCTGAATCTTTTGATGATATTATACAATTTCTTGCAATTGTAAGTTGAGAAATGTTGTTTATAAACTGTTTGGCTTTTTGGTCACACAGCTGTTCACAAAGTGGTGAACCTCGCCCCCTCCTTGCTTGTGAACAACTGAGCCTTTCAGGGATGCTCTTTTTAGACCCAATCATGACACAAACCTGTTTCCAGCTAACCTGTTCATCGGTGGCATGTTCCACACAGGTGTTATTTGAGCATTTCTCCACTTCCCCAGTCTTTTTGGAACGTGTTGCATGGATAAAATTCAAAATGAGTGAACATTTGCAAATGCAATATAAAGTTTATCAGTTTGATCATTAAATATCTTGTCTTTGTAGTTCATTTAATTGCATATAGGTTGAACAGGGTTTCACTGTATTTTGCTTTTATTTATGTTTTACACAACATCCCAACTTCATTGGAAATGGGGTTGTAGTATACTTATTTATTTGCTACATTTACATATCAAATTTACTTTTCACCAAACTGAAATGTATTTGGTAGTGATATCCCATTGGACATTGGTGAACAATTTCTCAAACATTCCTTCAGCATTTTGTCAATTTATCTGTGCAGCAGAAAACATCGTTAGAAATACAATTTACCCAGTAGCTTCTTCCAAGACTTGATCAGGGACTTGGCGAGAGACGTCACCTCCTCGTCTGTGCTTTGCTTGCGTATAGCATTAACAGACATTCCAATTCTGGTGGACTGTTGACAAAGTGTCATAGCTTTAGACTAACTAAACATCCTGAATGCACAGGCCTTCAAAAAAAAAAACAAAAAAAAAGACATAAAAAAAAAAAGGAACATACCTGAAGTAGCTCCAGAGTCATGGGTACACTGCGCAGCTCTTTCAAGAGGTCCAATGCCCCGGCCTGCAGGGTAAAGGAGACATAAGACTGTGGTGGGAAAATTTAACACAGCTAACGCTGTACCTCTAGCTTACCTTTCTAGTAAGCTCCATCAGAGCAGAATAGACACAAAACTCTGGGCTGTGAAAATACGATTTGTTTAAATATATGGGTATATTTTACACAAGTCCAAGACATGTTAGAACAAACATACATTAATGTTATCTCTATGTTGCTCCATTGTGGTAATAGTTTAGACAAGGTGTTGACTTTCTATGCATTGGTTGGCATAAACTACTTGGATATTTATAGGGTGTTTCATTTTGAACACATTGTGACTTAATTGTTAATTTGTTACAACAACTATAATTTATACAAAAGTTACAAAGTCCCTTATGTAAATATATTAACTCACTAGCAAAATTTGTACTATTCAAAATGTGAGAAGTAATTGCCATTAGCAATCCCTACTCTAAAAATCGTAAAAGCGACTTAAATTTCATAGTAGACAACTTTTTTTTTTCTATTCTAAAAATACTTTTATAAAGATTGTAAAGGGTGTGTGTCATAGTTTTTTGGTGAAAGGTATAGATAAAAATGATATTAACAATAATAATATTCTAGATGTTTTAATTAAATAAAAATGTCAGTATGTCTGATACGAATACACAAAATCAGATAAATAAATCCTACTTTAACACCTGTACGGATGGCAGAACAATGTTTAAAGTGTACTTTCAAGTTCCTACTGTAAAAAAAAAAAAAAAACTTAAAATGTATAAATAAAAGCGAAAAAGGATATCTTTAGGGAAAATGTGTTTTAAAAAACAGTTATCTATAAACAGAATGCTGCAATAATGCCAACTAAAGCTGCAAAAACAAAAAGAAAACACCACAAGTCTTTTAAGAATGTATTGCATTTGGAAGCCTGAAGCTGCATAAAATGAAAAGATTTGATTTAATGATGTGGGTAACTGTAGATCGTGCTTTGGATAATGTACATTTCTTTATCAGTGCACAATAAGGGAAAAACAGAACAATTAAAAAAATAGAAACAAGAAAAATCATGATAGTAGTTGCTTCTTTTCTGTGAAAGTCAAGTTGCCTCATTCTTAGCTTTCGCTTTAGGGTTCATGTTTGAAAGTTCCATTTAAATGACAACTTGAACTCCAGCTCCACAGACAGACTCATTTTAAGCGCTTATAAAAACCATGTTCAGACTTTGAAATGACCAGTGCAGTAAACTATTTACAAATTAATTCATAATGGAACCAACGGTGCGTTACAACTTTATAAATGCTCTACCATAACACACAGTAGTAATAATGAACGGATAGTTGCTAGGCGGCTCCAGATTGAGTATCCAAGGCGAACTAAGAAAGCTAACTCGCACTTTATAAAACGAACACGACTTCCACATGAATGATATAATCTGAGATTATACTGTACGCATTAATTAACGTTTAGTTATTACTGCCACATGGAACATTTGTTTGTTTTGATGACGCTCACAAAGCTCACGGTGATCCTTAGGCTGCTAACTGCTAACTTTTTAGCAACACAAATAAACAGACTGACAGCAAACAAGAACTTATTTTTGGTGGGTAACGGGTTAGTTACACACTTAATTAATATTAGTCGTAAGTCTGTTTGCATTCATGGAATAAATAAACAACATTCGCATCGGGAATGTTCTTGTTGAGTGAACTTGCTAGAAGCTAAATTAGCCGCTGTTGAGCTCCATCGTATCCCATTAGCGCCTATGCTAGCACGGTCGGCTAATAGCATTTATTTCTCTCAGAACAACTCACCCCGTTTTTCTTCTGCGCCATTTTATCCATCTTTTTCGCGATTCTGATAATCTCCTCTTCCTCCTTCTTCCCCATCTCGGTTTATCTGACAGGACAGGACAAATAAGGTGTAAATCTAAAAGAAAATACGGGACAAAAAGACCACGCCAATGAGAAGAAAGCGGCAGCGGCGGAGGCGGCAGCGTCAACTTGGCGGACCGGGACCACACAGCGACTGCCCCCGCTGTTTAGCAGACCTGATTTGACGATCCCAGCATGTAAGAACCAAAGGGGTATCAATCGAGACAGAACCGAAGCATGGATCGTGTTGCTGAAATCTAACGCATTGTGTTTGTTTTTTCACAGTACTTTAATTTTCATATGCTCAAATTCTGCAAAAATGTTTTTTTTTTACAAGCAGAATTTCAGCATTTTTCCAGTAATATACTGACTGCCTTCAGATGGCGCCAAAACATAACGTTTTTCTAAGCATTGCTTATTGAGAGACTAAATAATATTGATTTTCTTTAAGTGTAACTCAATGTTATAAATCACTATTTAACCAATTTCCCATTGGCAAAAATAATAAAGTACATAAGACAAACAAAATGGACCCCAATGACCACATTTCCTGAAAAAAATAAAGTTTATTTCCGCACATTGCGTGTATTTAATAAATATATTCAGTAGTTGGGCATAGATCATCTTGAGAAATTATTTGAATAGCAGAATATATTCAGACAGCATTCCATTTGAATTTCCGACTTAGCTGCAATCATCAGAAGTAAAATGCGATTTTAAACAGATTAAAGTTTGTACTGCAACTAAAAAGGATCTACCCCTTATAGATTTATACTGTTCTTACTTTTTGCCCCACTTTAATGTTTTACACCATCTAACTAATTTCAGTGTCAGACAAAGATAACCAGGGTATATACAACATGCAGTTGTCAAGCAGATAAGTCTGTAATTTAAGAACGGGAGAAGCTTTCCAAACCAAACCTGATACACTAAAAGAGTTATTGGCTGTTAAGTATTTGCTATGACTGTTAATAAGTCTTTTTACATCACTGTGTTGAAAATTTGGCCCATTCTTCTTTCCAGCATTGTTGTAATTTAGCCACATTTTAGGGTTTTCAATCAAGAACTGTTTAAGGTCACACCAAAGCATCCCACTTTGATTTTAGTCCAGACTTTGACTAGACCACTCCAAAACCTTGATTTTATTTGTTTGATTCATTCAGAGATGGACTTACTGGTGTGCTTTGGATCATTGTCCTGCTGTATAACCCAAGTATCCCAATGAACAGATATTCTCTTTAGGTTTTTCTGCTTGACAGGAGAGTTCATACTTCCACCAATTAAAGCAAGTTGTCCAGATCCTAAAGCAACAAAGAAGCCCCAGAACCTCACACTGTCACCGTGTTTGACATCAGGTATGTTGTTTTTCTGAAATGCTGTTAGTTGTAGGCTACATGTAACAGAGGATGCATACCTCGTGAAGAGCTCCTCCTCACCTTGTCAGTCCACAATAATATGTTCACTGCATTCTTGAGGATAATCAAGATGTTTTTTGAGAAATGTAAGAGAGGCTTTTGCATTCAGTGGTTTTGACCTTGGAACTCTCCCGTGGATTTTGTCATTCTCTTTCTCAATCATGAATCATGAACACTGCTCTTAGCTCAGGCAAGTGAGGCTTAGCGCTTCATCTGTTGTTCAAGGTTCTTCTGTGACCTCCAGCATGAGTCTGCTCCTGATGTGCTTTTAAAGTAATGTTGTTAGGTTGCTTACTCCTGGGAAAGTTCACCACTGTTTCATGTATGCTCTATTTATGTATAAAGGCTATTACTGGGCTTCGCTGGAGTCCTAAAGTCAGCCTGGGGATGTTTTTGTAACCCTCTTCAAACTGATAAATGTCAATGCCATCGTTTTTCATCTGTTCCTGAATTTTTCTATATCATGGTTTTACCTTTTAAGATCTTTAAACCTACCTTATATTATCAGACTGGTTCTATTTAAGTGATTTCTTGATTCTACAGGGATGCCAATAATCAGTCCTGGGTGGGGTTAGTGTAATCCCTTTTAATAAAAGATGGAACAAAGGGAAGATTTGTTTTTCAAATAGCGCCAGGTAGATTTAGATAGTTTTTTGTCCTTAAATAAAATCATAATATCAAACCTGCTTATTTGTATTTAATCAGGTTATCCTTCTCATTAAAATTTATTTGATGATCTGAAACATTTGAGTTTGACAAAAGACTAAAAACTAAAGAAATCTGTAAGGAGGCAGCTACTTATTTTAAAATACTCTTTATATTTGTGTGTAGAAAAAGTCAAATACTGTGAATGTTCTACTTTTTGCCTTTAGTTAGCAATATGTTTTTGTAATGTAACAAACTCATATCAGTGATGGTTGGATTGTATAATATATGAATACAATATATAATATATATAATATTATATAGTATTTTATGGCTTGTATTGGTTGTTGGTTTGCATTGGATTCTAAGTGACCATTGAGACCACTTCCACTGGCCAGTTTTTCCACCTCCCAGGAGGCTGCACATGCTGGTGGGATTTTCAGCAGCTTAGGGACAGGTGGCAATGGGCACAGTGCCTGTTACCTGAAAAACAGTGACACAGCGCTCCACTGTTGATGCAATTAGATTACTGGTCCATTTAATTTAAAGGCAAAGCCTGCAACTTAAAATCTGTTACAAAAATGGTTTATTGGGAATAGGCCAAAGCCGAAGATATTTTCAGATTTTTTGTTTCAGAATTAACATGTTACCATGTTCACAAGTCTCACTATTGATACATTGTTTGTCCTGAGGTCTGATTGTGGAATTATCAATACCTGCTGCCAGGTAAAAGTGCTGCTTAAAGACTTTATTCTGCCTCCTGCTGTCAGCAGGTGCGCAGCATCTTCACACTAATCCCTATTAGGCCAAGACCTCACAAATCTGATTATGGTGGCTGCCTGCAAATTCAGAATAGTTCGAACCGCCTGTGATACCTCTTGAGGACAGAATCATCATTGTTAACCCAGAAAATGTGTTTGCTTTGATGAACAATCACTGCCTTTCTAAGCTTCTTAATCTGGTTAAAACTTACATTCATACATAAATACATTCCTTATTTATTTTCATGTTGGCTTTGAGCACAAACAATGAAGTAGAAATGAACTGTTTATACTTAAAACAATATTTTGAAAATGTTTTTAATATAAAATTTGAAACTGATTTATCAGGGAACTATATCAATGTTTTCAAATCATAATAAAAAAATCACAGTATTGTCCCAAACTTGCAAAAACAAAATTGAAAGGTTAACAGCATTTTCAAATTTAATGAGTAAAGATCTTTAATTTATTTCCATTTCTAAGATATTTTTTTTTTTCTGCAACCTTAGGTGCTGATCAAGTCTTACCAAAGATTAAGCAAATTGGCCATGATGTTGCATGTCCCAAAATAGTCCTTCAATGCGGCTGAGAGGCTTTGATCACCCGTGAGATAAGCTAAGGTGGCAAGCTTTGAGTTGTTTTTGCTGTTAAAAAATAAGAAGAAATGCACATTTTATGGTAAGTTTTGCTGATTACATCAATTGATTTGTTAGTATTCTCATCAGATTTTATCTTATTACTTTTAGATTGTAATTTGCCTTTTTGCTTGAGGCAAGGAGGGCCTGTGTCCATATCTGCTTAAAGCTAGTGTTGGCAGTATCCGGTGGAGCTTTATATGTTTAAAAGGGAATTAAATTGAGTTATGATGCTTTTCTCAAATGTCTAGTTTTTACTATAGATTTACACAAAGACTATCAGAACTATGTAATTTGTAAAATAACACATTCTCTTTATATAATTGCCTAGATATATCAGTTATGCTCACTGTGGCTATCGTTATGCATCTTCAGTCAAGAACTACACTGTTTTTTTAATAATGTTTTGGTCCATGGTTATGTTGATAAAATCTACAAAAAAGACTGAAAGCTGAGTTGAACCTAATGCAATCTAACCAAACAGTCGTAAGAACTCCTAATTTCCAGGAATAAACCTGAGCTATTATAATTCTCTTCATTTATACTGAGAAGGCAAGAAAAAAACCCAACAGATTTTGTTTTCTGTATGACACAAGAAATATATGACAAAATATCAAAACTTTTACTCAACACAAGAAATTATTGTACAAAATAAAATCAGTTTCCCAGATTGTCTCTGTTGTCAGTAAACTCAGCGCAGCTTTATTTTGTTATATCTTAAGGAATTTCAGTTTTTTGTTTCCCTTTAATTTTTAGTTTTGTGTTCACTCTTAGTTTTTATTCGTGCTCTCTTTAGTTAGTTTCTCTGATCCTAGCATTTCCTTGTATAGTCATTTTGGATCATTATCATTTTGCATTCAGCTTATTTTGCATTGCACCAATCAGTCTCCCTAGCATTTAATGATCTCTGTTCAGTTACTCTTCTGTCAGATCCTTGTTTTGCCACTATTCATGTTTCAGCGGTCTGCTCCTTGGCATTTTCCATTGTGCCTCCTGCTGGTTTTCTGTAAGGATCTTTTTTTTAAATAAACATCCAGTTCATGATAATCCTTCCTGCCTCCTGCCTGTGTTTGGGTCCATCTCAACGTCATATCATGACATATAGTACCTTTCAATCAGTTAGACACTTGAAAGTGCATTACAAGACTAACACAATCAAGCAATACACAATAAACAAATAATTTCAAAAATAATAAATAGGAGACAAGCTTGAAGATACATAAAGGCATTTTTTAATGCTTTTAATTCAACGATTGATGAATTGCTTTCCCTAAAAACTGCTTGGTGAAAAAAACTGTTTTATGAGTTTCAGATACTGACTAGGAGCTGGTTCCACAATGCAGGGACCTAAATTCTGGAAACATTTAAGATACCACCTGGGGTTGTAGGGGATTATCAGATTTTTAAGACAGCCAGGAGTACTCCCATTAAAAGCTGATGATGAGAAGAATTCAAAATGATATCCTTGCTTACATAGGGAGGCAATTTAAAGGCCCAGCAATTATTTTAAATCTGTTGCAGATATGAAAAAAATGTGGTATGAGCATTTTTATTCATTATTCATACACATCTTAAGAACTGATATGTTGTGTACATTCCTAATGTTTTTTAAAAGATTTCCTGAAAGAATTTAACAAATTTTATTATCCTCGAAGTCAATTAAACAATTTTTAAACAATTTCTGTTCTAATTTCTAATATTACTGCTTATAAATCTTCCTAATCCAAACACAAAGACTTGTGTAAAAAGCCTAAACTCAACTCTGGTTTATGTTTCTAAAGTATAAAAAAAGATAAAAACAGATTTTAACTTTTTTTGCAGATGAAATGTAATGGTGACACTACTTAGAACATAAAAAGTAAAAATGCTCTTTATTTTGTTCTTTCTAGCCTCCTCCTTACAATATGAGCAACACGCCTGTCCAGGACTCTCCAACTCAGGAGATGTCCTCGAGTAGTGGCCAGATATTACCCTCTCAACCTGCGCAGCCCATCTCTGAACCTTCAGCTTCTAAACGGGTATGCTTTTACAAAAGCGGGGACTATCAATTCAGCGGGCATCGTATGATAGTAACTCCCCGCACCTTCAAGACATTTGATGCCCTGCTGGATGCTCTGTCCAAAAAAGTGCCTCTGCCATTTGGAGTACGAACCATAACCACTCCTCGAGGAACTCACTTTGTCAAAGCTTTGGAAGACTTACAAGATGGGGGAGCTTACGTGTGCTCGGATCAGAAACGGGTGAAGCCACTAAACCTGGAAGAGGTGAACCGCAGGCAAGTGCCTTGGAACGCCACAAGGCCACTCAGTGCAGGACGGCGAAAGAGGCAAGAGCTCAGCTTCCGTCAGTTTCGCAAAGGGACTGTTGCAAGCAATAGGCCAGCGAAGGTTGCTGAGAGAGTGGCAGTACGGACGCCCAAAAAGCTCACAGTTATCAAAAACAGGGATCCTACTGTTAGACGAACCATTGTCTTGCAGAGAAGAACAGCACCAACGTTTGATGCTTTGCTGGATTTCCTCTCTCAGGTCCTCCAGTTTCCAGTGCTGAAACTCTACTCCAGAGATGGCAGACGGGTAAGTGGCTGGTCAAACGGGAAATATTATCCATAGATTTATGAAAAAGGAAAAGTGAAAATGAAAATGAAAAAACTAGTACATCCTTATGGAGTTTTAGTTTTATTATTAAACTTATAAAACAAAGTAAGTATTATAATTTCATAAGAGGATTTGTTACAATAATAGCACCTAAAACACCAATGAAAGTAGAAATTAGATCATTTTGAACAAGTATTAGATTTTATAAACACATCTTTCACATATTAGTCCAATGAGGAGGGGAAAGGATTTGTAATCTGTGAATGCCAAATTAAAAGAGAGTAGCACAACTCAATATAAGCTTAAGAAAAGTAAAATTCAAGTTATGGAAATAGATTTTCTACGAGTTACCTTTAAAGGAGAAAATAGAGGTCTTGTTTTAGAAATACTTAAAACATTCTTATATCGAGTACAGAACAATAGCCAAGTAATCAATTATTACACAGATGCAGTTTAGACCTTTAAGTCTAAACTGTTTAGTTTTTATTTAGAATGCTACTTTTTCCATCAATGAAATGATTCCGTGACTTTACAGTCGGCACCGTGCAGAGGAATGTTCTGCAACCTCTTTAGGCATTCCTAATCTGTTGTGATTCCTAACACTCGATCTAAAGAGACCCAGGACTATATTAGGCAGCGATTTGTTTGGGAAACACTACCAGGAAAATCTTGAATGCATGACCTTGCCCAGTGACGGTCACCTAGACAATATTTGAGTTTATTTATTTATTTTCTATGAGACCATTTTATCTCATCTTACCCATTTCTGATTCTTGAGCTGTATACCACCTGGCCTGAAAAAGCCCAAGGTGTTTTGTAGGAAAACCTTAGCAGAGTAAAAAAATAACGGAAACAACATTTTCATCTTAAGTTATTCCAAAGAGATGATACATGGAATGCATCACAACTTAATTTTGATATGTTGTGTAATAAAAAGGGATTCCAAGAAGTACTTTAGGAGTGCTGTCAAAACACCCCCCCCCCCAGTGAGTAAATGCTTTAATCCGGAATGTCCTTTACCAACAAGAAGGCTCCAAGTAAAGATCAAAAGCACCACACGCAGATTTCGACACGTGCTCTGGTGAAGGTTTAACTGTGTGACTCACTTTTAATTAAAGTCTGACCATCAATACAGCATCTTGCAGAACTTAGTAATGTGAGCATAAAATTATATGTGAAGTAAAGTCTTTTAATACAATTGTTGCATAACTAACACAGCAACAAATATAGCTTTTTAATTCCAAAAACTGTTATTGATGATTTCTGTCATGTGTTTAATTGGAAATCTCCAATTTCTTCTTCCAGGTTGATGGACTTGGTGCACTTATCCTGTGTTCTGGAATCATTGTGGCAGCTGGCAATGAGCCATTCAGATTTGGAAAACAGCGTTTTCACCGAACAGGCCAGACGGCCCAGATCATGTATGTGGAACATGTGGAACCGTCAGCATTGCAAACTAGAATGCGTAAGTGTTGATTAGTATTATCAAGAAATACACAGAAACACATTGATGTCTGACAAAAAAAAAACCAAAAGAAATCTGTAAGGGGACAGAAACTATTGGCTCCTTTAAATCCGGACTAAATGTTATTTCTGAGTTTTTAACAACAGCTTTACCATAAAGATAACATTTTATTTTATCTGTTGATTTTTGTAATGTCTACGCTAGTTATTTGTTTTTAATGAGATCTTTTATTTATTTTTATATAATGCTTGAATATTACAGTTTTTTTGAACATGTTTCTTGTTTTCATTACAATTTCCTTTACCTCTGTTCCTTTAAATTCCTATAGAGCGGTTGAAATTACCTTATTTATGAAATGTGATGTATAAACAAACTTGCCTTGCCTTACATGAATGCAACATACTATTTATCCAATAATACTTACCTTTCTCATTTTTCTCACATGCCCTACACAAACTCCTTTATTTTTTTCATTAAACAACTCCAAATGCAGAGGACAAGTCATTATCTAGTGGGAGAAGCTCAAGAAACTTCTCCCTCTCATCAGAGCAATTCATCGTAAACCAGATAAACAGGTCTCAGAGTGGAAGCTTGAACGGCTACCTGCACCATCCCAGCAGACTGTCTGAAACAGAAGCCCATCAGCATCACGCAGCCATGGAAACACGTGGACCTGAGAGGGGAGGTAATGAGAACAGTAACTACATCATCCCTCATGACGACGATATTGAAAAGTCTTTCCGCGTAAATCAAGACGGCAGCATGACAGTGGAGATGAAGGTTCGTCTGACGATCAAGGAGGAGGAGATGCTTCACTGGACAACCACGCTCAGCCGCTCAGGCCTTAGCAAGAAGACGGTTTGTGGCTCCCTTTCTGGGTCAGACAACAGCTCACCTGACTCAAACAATTCTGTTGCCAAAGACTCCTCAAGTATTCAAGAGGATGAAAGAAAAGAAGAGAACTATCATGACGGAACGTCAAAGGGCGTTGCCTTTAATGATGAACACATCTATAAAGGCTACAGCTCAACAACTCTGGGTAGAGCAAAAACACAATTTAAGCGCACTCCTACACCAGGCCCACAACATGTGAATGAGATGGCTTCTGTAGAGAGTGTGAAAATGGTTACAGAGACAGGGGTTCAACAGAGCACCTTGGGACATTATTCGTACACGGAGAGGAATGCTGATGGTGAGACTACTGAGGGATATTGTGTTGTCAGACACAGCAACAGCAGCAATAAACCAGTCCCTAAACCTTGTAGGACAGCATCGTCAGGAGTGAGCAACAAATGCTCCTCTGTCAGATCATCAGGGGTCGCTGAGGACCTTCAGATTAAGAATGGTGAAATGGAGGTCACGGAGACCGTGATGCATATTTATGAAAGTCAAGGTTGCTACGACAACTATGTTGCAAATAAGGAGTTCAGCATAGATGGAACTTCTTTGCATGGCTCCCCTCCGGTGGCAGAAAGCAAAACGTCCACTGCCTCAGGGCCTCAATCGTCCAACAATGATTGTGATATAGATTGTAACTGGCAGCCGCCCACTGCTGACTCAATACAGCGGCAAAAAGAGGAGATACTATCACTGTCATCAGAGCCAGAATCTCTGACACATCAGGCTACAAACAATCTCTCTTCAGTAACTGAGACTGAGGCTGTCTGCTCACAAATGTTGGAAACAGTAAGTAAAGATAAAGCTGCCAATAGCACTAAGAGGAAAAAGATTGCTAGGCCGCCTTGGAAGGAGAAGGGTTCAGCTTCAACAAACAGTTCAGATAAAAAACATCAAGAAAGCACAATAGGCTCCTCGAAACATAGCAAACATTCATCTTCTGACAAGCTGAGCAGCAACGCCAGTGTCGGAAAAAAGAGCCTGAATTCATTGGAGGGATCTAAAAGTTCTCTAAAGAATAAAGGAGTTGAAAAGTCTCAGTCTAAGAAGTCATTCAAAGACGAAAAAATGCCCAAAAGGGGTTCAGCCTTATTACTTAAACCTGGAAATGCTATGATAAACCCACAGCAGAAAAAAAGCCAAAACAGAATAGCAACAAAAGATAATTGCCACAATATTAACACTCTAACCGAAAGGCCCCAGATGAAGAAGAACATGTCAGACATTTTACAAACCAAAAAAACACCTTCACTCAGTAAAAAGACAATGATCAGACCAAAATCCATGACTGAATGCGAACTATCACTACCCAAACCATCTTTGGAAATGAGTGAGAGTGCATCATTATCTTTTGTAAATCCCTCTCCTTCGGAAATTTTCCAGTATGTCGAGAACTGGTTGGAAAAAGTCAATCCAGACTCTGTGCCATATGCAGAGGAGGTTATCACAGATGGAGCAGAAAGTCGGGCCAAGGTTGTATTTAAGATAGGTGACGACTCAGAATCAGATGAAATAAATCAATGCCAGACTAGTTTAAATGATACCATGAAGAAATCATCATCCTGTTTATCAGTTCCTCTTTGTCACGATGGGCTAGCTTCAGGTGTTGAGCATGATGAACAGAGAGCCCGAGGTCTTTGTGTTTCAATGCCGAGTGTCAGGGCTGACCCAGAAAGCAATGAGAACAAGCTCAGGCTACACAAATCTGTTGAAGCCATCTGTCCAAATGACAGCGAAACGTCTAACTTGTTGAGCCCAAAGGCAAAGCTAAAACCTGTCCTTCGACAGGTTTGTTCATCAATTCAGTGCATTAGAAGAGCATCTGCCAGCAGCACTGCCCCCACTCTTCACAATTCAAGTAGCCTTCCTAATTTCTCAACACAAGTTGCCTCAGTATTCGGCTCATCGTGTAAAGCATTCCTCTCGTTTTTGTCAGTAATGACACTGAGAGACAACCTAAATGGCTCTCAACTAGGGGAAGGTAACCAATCAAGAACCCCATCAGAGGCCATGTTAATGATGGAATCCCTCCAGAAGATTTCTGCTTTGGAAGATGAAGAAGAACAGAAGGCGAGTCTTACCGACTTGCAAAGCAGAGCGTCTTCTCAGCTAAGAGAGCGCTGGAAGGATTTCCAGACTCTAAGGGAGAGGCTTGAAAGTGAACCGCTCTCCCCCAGAGTATCAGAGACTGAGTTTGCACTGGATGTTGTCTCTGAAGGTGGTGACACATTCGAGGGTCAGCAAATGGTCCTCGATGAGCTCATGGAAGAGCTAAACATGCCGCAAGACCTCAGAGAGGAGGTTGTTTCCACAATCCAACAAACCAAAGGTTTCTACCCTGCTGAGGAGAGCACTTTTGTTGAGACTGTTAGAAACCAGTCAGAGTCAGAGGAAGACATAGAACGATTTGTTGGTGAGTGTGAAGAGGAAACAAAAGATTCACCAGAGCCTAGAAGCACAACTTGGGACTTAACTGAAACAAAGGAAGAACATGACAATGAGGTGAATCAGGGGTCAGCCACAGAAATACATGAAATAGATAATGGACACCTGGTCCTCTTAGAAAGAGGTGAGGCAATAAAAGATGAGGAGCATGATGCAGAAAAGATGGATAATTTACGAAATAAAGAAGACGTATATGCTGAAGAAGAAGATGACAGGAAACAACTGGAAAAGAATGGGGATATAGAGAATGATGTGAAAGCAGAGATGCAGGGGGATTCAGAGGAAGATAAGGCAAGTGACAGGGAATCTGTTAAAGTAGAGGAAGTGGAAGAAGAGATGACAGGGGATGAAGATATTACAAAGCAGAGATTGGAGGAGGATAAAGGTTTTGTAGATGAGGAAACAAGAAATGATGATAGTGTTGAACATACAGATGAGCGGGAGGGGGCAGAAGAGACAGAGGAGGAAGGAAACCATCAGGAGGGGGAGGCTGAAGAGAGTGAGGTGCAAGATGACGATGAAGTAGAAACTATAATTAATGAGGAGGAGGAGGAAGAGGAGGAGGAGAGTAAAGGCTTTCTCCCTGAAGATATAGATAAGGGAGTAGAAGAGGAAACTGAGAGAAATGGGGAAGTGATTGAGATACATGAGCAAGAAAACGTGGAAAATGACAAGATGTCAGATGCAGGTATTTGTACACTTGAAGGCAAAGTTCATGAGGAGGGAAGTGAGGAAACTGAGGAAGATGTTGAGGAAAAGGAGGAGCATGAGAAAGAACTGGTAACAGATGGGGTTATTGATGGAAACAGGGAAGAGGATATGGAGAACGAGGAAGAAGAAGCGAGTGAACATGAAGAAGACAAGGAAAGCGAGAAAAACACAAATGAGGTGGAATATGAGAGAAACAGCTTAGAAAATACAGAAACTGATTTGCTGGAAGAAAAAGCAGATGAGGTATATGTGGATGAGTTAGACAATGAGCAAAATACGGCGGGAGGGCAAACTATAGATGAAAAAGACAGTAATGATGGTGAAGAAAGCAAGTCTAATCAGAAATTTGAAGAAATGGAAGTTCTACAAAGAGATGATACAGAGGAAGAAGGGTCTGTTTTTGAAGATGTATACAATGTTCCTGATGATCAGGATTGTGAAACTATGTTTGAAGAAGCTTCTTGTCAGCAGCAGCACAGTAATGCTGTAGAAACTCAATCTAAATATTCCTCTGAAGACCAGTGTGAGGACAAATGTACAGACACTATTCATGAGACAGATGAGGGAGGAGAAGAGAATAAAAGCAACAGTTTAACCCATCCAGTGGAAATTTCTCAGGAGCTACTTGACTTTGTAAACGATGCCCTCCAGTCTTATTCTCTTATATTTACATATGACACACGGGGAAATGTTAGGATCGTGCCTGATAATGCTAGAGTTGTACAAACTAAGCAAAGTTTGATACCAAAACCCCGAAAAGATAGTTCTTATGGTTTAAAATGCCTCCCAAGCCCCATCACGTCAGATTTATCTGATTACAGACCAGAGACATCTGGCAGTGGAGGGTATAAAACTCAGGAGTCTGTAGATATTATTTCAGAAAGTGGAGAAGAGCCTTTAGAGAAAGCAAACAGCACTGGGAGAATCATCTCAGAGCAATGGTGCTCAAAACTGTCTGCAGCAAGTTACTCATTAAAAAGTGGAAACAGTCCTTCTTCCAGTGATGACGGCACTAAAGCTTCAAGGGAGGATCTCTCTTATTTCAGTGCTGCAAGCTCATTAAAAGAAGAAACTGAAGCTGAAACACAAAATGCACAAAACGTACCTTTAACTTTTGTTAAAGACTCGGCTGATGGGGTTTTGATTGATCGAGGGCGATGGCTTCTAAAGGAGAACCATCTTATAAGAAAATCCCCGCCTGTCTCCCTGGGAATGTACGGAAATCTAGACAGCACATCCATAGACACAAACCAGGAAAACACAAGCGTGGATTCCCCATCTCACACTAAAACCCAGCACAGCCCCCTTGCTGCTATATCCTCCTCTGAGCTTGAGGAGATGGCGAAGCCTCTAACTCCAAAGTGCACCTACTACAACATGCCACATGGAAGTGACTCTGACCCCTTCTTGGATGATGTCAGCGTCAGGAGTCGGAAACACGATGCAAGCAGCATAAAAGCAAGAGGCTTCAGGGTGTCGCCAACTGTTGACACTTCAAAAAGTTTTCCTAACAGAAACGGCAGTCTGTCGTCATTTGCTTCAGTTGAGTTTAAAATCCCAGACAGAAAAGTGCACCCTGAGGTTGAATCCTCTGCAGTGACGCAGCCAAGAAGGACATCTAACGGTGAACAGGGTGCACTGCAAGCTCAAGGCTCTTTGGACTCACTGCATTTGAGATGTGGGCAGTACTGTCCCATACTATAAAATGAGGACATTATAATTTACAAAACAAATAAAGCATTATACATTTACTTTTATAGGAACTTTTGTCTTATGTTGCTGCTAAAAACATTTTCTTCAGTTAAATCATAATCAACAGGAACCTCATAGATATGTTTGGTGACTGACGAGAGTCGTGCCTCTTATTCATCTTGGAATGTAGTAAAAAAATATTTTTATACATGCTGCAACTTCAGTGCTGTCTTCCATGTGGTTGCTAATGAATCTGTCCTGAAAATTAAAATCACCTATATTTTTACCAATTTGATGCTTCAGACTGTCATTGCTGTTGATGCCCCTTTTGATCAAAGATAGCTTTTAGGTTTTTTTTGATGGAAGGGTATCAGCATCCCACATCTTCATTGATCCATATTTCCCCACACTACCATGCAAAGGCTTTTCAAAGCTGTATCCAATGGTGTTTTTCAGTTCTATTACCTTATTGTCATTTTTATTAACTAAGAAACCCCCAATACATTATATTGCATGGAAGCTTTTTGCTTCACTTTGATGATATTTACCCTTTTTGAAGTAAATAACCAAGCAAAGCATGTGACCCTGACTTAGCCATGGGCTCAGCTTATTCCTGGAACCAGATTACCCAAACCTGCCCCCACAGGGTGATTTGCTTAATGTGCTGATTTACAACATTGCTGTATATGGCAGGACATCACTCCTTTACATTTTCCACATTTCTGGGGGGTCAAACCCTTGTTAAAGTTGATTAGGTCCGTTTTTGTTTCAAATTGGTCAACACAAAACACTCTGCAAAGTTCAACCAAGCAGTTTTCTTCTTGTGTTTTGGTTACGTGAAATATTTATTGGTTATAGAAAGTTTAGCTAAACTAATTTGACTATTATAATTACATAATTTTTTATCCATCTGGATCACTCTTGATGGTCAGGAAGTGTTTGTTTATGTTTATCAAGTGAATTTAATCGAATGCAGAATGATTCCTGGGCAGCTGTAAAGACATGATCAGATGAGAGGAGGTTATTCTTTTAAAATGGAAAATGGTCAATGAAAATGTTATGCTTTGTATTCAACAAGCTACATCAAAGAATTTTTATGTTATTTCAACAGGAAATTCTGCAAAATGTTCCGGTGTATGTAAATGTTTCCTGACCCTGTTTATGACCCAGTCAGTCATTACAAGCAAACTCTGCTCACACAAAGAAAGAGGGATACAAGTAGATAGGTCTTTATGAAGTGGCCTTTGAGGATGTTTTCCAAAGGTTTTGTCAGTCACTATGGAGATTTGGAAAAACAGCCTTGCTATTTAAGTCCTCTGTTGTTGCTACAGTGCAAAGGTGCCCAGTTACAGCTTCAATCCCCAAAATGAACGACGGACCCTCTCACTGACACAAGTAGGCAGCTAGTCAGAAAACAAGCTAATAGAAGAAGAGAAAAAATATAATATATGGCAAGAACTTTTGCCAAATAATCAAGAGTCAGTAGGCCTCTAAAACTGTTTTCACATATTAGTGTGTGCAAAGCAGTGTGTGACATCTATATATGGTCATGAGTGGGGCTCGTTCTATGAAAGAAATCACACATGCAATCATTTGCAAAATTTAAAGTAATATTAATATACAATGACCGACATTGTTTTATCCTGCAGGATTCAAGTCAACCTCCAGATGAAAATCCTAAAGCTGGAAATTCCAAAACCATAACTTTCGTTTTCTAGGTTTTCAAATGTCTTCTCACACACTGACTTAATAGGACTTCTGGGGGCAGTGGTAGGGAGTTACAGGTTTTCTTTGTCCATTTTAGATTACTTTAGTCTGTCCTTTGTGCAATGATGGTGACCCATCGTGCTGCAGCGCTCCCACCACTAAATCAGCACTGTCAGACTACAAAGGTTTGCCCTTTCATCACAGCAAAAGAAAGAGAAAATGTCAAACTAGTTGAACCATTGATGTACACACATGAACAAAATATTCACATTTATCCTTAAACAGGTTATACATTTTTCTATTACCAGGGTTCCCTTATCTCTTAAAGGTTTTATTTGTTGAAAGAAATGTTGAAGGTTAACACTATGCCTACTGGAAGTACTTAGTGGTGATTCACCATCTTTGGAGAGAAAACAAAGAAGACCTTTTTGCTGCCCGGTGCCATAGTTTTATGCATGGTGACATCCAGAAACAATCTGTTACTCTCCACACCCTACTGCTGGATGACTGACTCTAAGTATCAGGTCTCATTCGATTCATGTTAAGCAGCACTTTTGATCAACTCCTGTAATTAACTAGCACCTGCTATTCTTGTTGATGTGAACAAAAAGAACTGAGCAACAAATTCCCAGCATTGCCAAGAATGGAACCTATTTGACCCCAATTGTGGCACCAGCAAATGCAGGGTTGTAGACAATGATTACGGCCTGCTGTCTGCATTCTGCTGCAGCAGTTAGGTGACAGATCAGCAATACACAATCCCCGCTCTGTCTGTGACAATCCCGGCATATACTGTTTCTGTGGCCAACTGTGACAGAGGGGGCTCATAATGAGCCTTGGAGCGTGAATTTCCATTGCCCCTACCCCTGACTGTGTGACTGTTTTTCATGTGTGATTACTTTATTCAACAGACTCATGGTCCACAAGAAAACAACAACACAACATATAAAAAAGAGAAGAGAGAGAGAGAAAAAACAAAAAAAATTACAAAAGACTTGTATACCAATGTTTCCACAGAGCCGACTGGTATCTTAGCGCACTAAGAGATGGATGTGAAAACATTACAATAAGACTGTTCAATGAGCTGCACAAACGACACATAAACTTATATATCAGATTTCTCACAAGTGCCTGGAATGTTCTGACATGTGCATTACAAAATATCTCACTTGTACTGCTGAACCCGGGTTCCTTGAGCAGAATTCTCAAAGAGTCATTATAGACAACCTTAAGCTTCTGCATACTAGCTTTTTTAAATTTACACCACAATGGAGCTGTATACAAGGATGTACAGTAAGCTTTAAATAGGCTTATTTTTACCTCATCAGTGCACATATGGAATTTCCTCCACAGAATGTTTGCCTGGGCGTACAACATGCGACACTGCCGATAAATGTCATCATCATCACAGAGCTGGTCTGTGATGTAGTGACCCAGATATTTAGTTTTAGAACAAACATTTAACTTTTGCCCTGACAGAAGAAAATCAGTGAAACAAAGTTGTTTGTCAGCTTTAGTCCTACAAACTAGTACAACAGTTTTCTTAGCATTATACTGCACATCAAAACTCAACCCACAATCAGAGCAGATGTTCAGTAACTGCTGAAAACCTGCACTGCTGGGTGAGAGGACATCCAGGTCATCAGCATACATGAAGTGATTGACCAACGTATCATCAATCATACATCCAGTTTTACAGAGGTTCATTTCTTGTGACAGGTCATCCATATACAAGTTAAACAAGGCAGGTGAAAGAAGTCCACCCTGACGCACACCATTACTCACACCAAAGGAAGCAGAGATGTCATTGCCCCATGCGAACTTACGTAGCAGGTTTTCAAAATTGGCTCCACTGTTTGTCACCCAGGTCATCTTGTGTGAGCCATCAAGTGTACCAGCAGCTTTTAGGCTGCTGTTACACTTTCAGAGTTTTTATTTTTTGTTTGTTGCTTTTGTTATTTCTATTTCTTTTAATTATTTAGGATGAAATACCCAATTTTTATACAGGTTTTTTTTTAACAACTTACAATAGACAATGTACATACAAATAATTCAAAGAGATTAAAAAGTCTGAGACAATGGACTGAAAAAGGGTATTAAAATAAAGGTGATGTTTTGATTGTCAAGGTAAAATGACCATACCGCAAATCCTTTGCTTCCATCTTCTGTCCTTGGCTCAAAAGCATCAATAAAAGTTAGTTCCTATTTTCACTGACTTTTTCAGGTATTCCTGTGGAAAATAGGCAATTTTAACATGCTTAACACACTTTTCATTTATGAGATCCTTTGTTTGACCACATTTCTTTGCAATATAGCTTATGGATTGTTGGTTGTACACAACAGTGCTTGTGTACACAATGTGCGCTGTTGTACACAGATCCCTGTCACTAGGTACACATGTACCTAGTGACAGGGATCTTGTGACAACTTTCATCAACAGATTTACAGGTCCTTCTCAAAATATTAGCATATTGTGATAAAGTTCATTATTTTCCATAATGTCATGATGAAACTTTAACATTCATATATTTTAGATTCATTGCACACTAACTGACATATTTCAGGTCTTTTATTGTCTTAATATGGATGATTGTGGCATACAGCTCATGAAAACCCAAAATTCCTATCTCACAAAATTAACATATTTCATCCGACCAATAAAAGAAAAGTGTTTTTAATACAAAAAACGTCAACCTTCAAATAATCATGTACAGTTATGCACTCAATACTTGGTCGGGAATCCTTTTGCAGAAATGACTGCTTCAATGCGGCGTGGCATGGAGGCAATCAGCCTGTGGCACTGCTGAGGTCTTATGGAGGCCCAGGATGCTTCGATAGCGGCCTTTAGCTCATCCAGAGTGTTGGGTCTTGAGTCTCTCAACGTTCTCTTCACAATATCCCACAGATTCTCTATGGGGTTCAGGTCAGGAGAGTTGGCAGGCCAATTGAGCACAGTGATACCATGGTCAGTAAACCATTTACCAGTGGTTTTGGCACTGTGAGCAGGTGCCAGGTCGTACTGAAAAATGAAATCTTCATCTCCATAAAGCTTTTCAGCAGATGGAAGCATGAAGTGCTCCAAAATCTCCTGATAGCTAGCTGCATTGACCCTGCCCTTGATAAAACACAGTGGACCAACACCAGCAGCTGACACGGCACCCCAGACCATCACTGACTGTGGGTACTTGACACTGGACTTCTGGCATTTTGGCATTTCCTTCTCCCCAGTCTTCCTCCAGACTCTGGCACCTTGATTTCCGAATGACATGCAGAATTTGCTTTCATCCGAAAAAAGTACTTTGGACCACTGAGCAACAGTCCAGTGCTGCTTCTCTGTATCCCAGGTCAGGCGCTTCTGCCGCTGTTTCTGGTTCTTGCTTGAGGGTGTCAATAGTGGCCTTCTGGACAGCAGTCAGGTCGGCAGTCTTACCCATGATTGGGGTTTTGAGTGATGAACCAGGCTGGGAGTTTTAAAGGCCTCAGGAATCTTTTGCAGGTGTTTAGAGTTAACTCGTTGATTCAGATGATTAGGTTCATAGCTCGTTTAGAGACCCTTTTAATGATATGCTAATTTTGCGAGATAGGAATTTTGGGTTTTCATGAGCTGTATGCCAAAATCATTCATATTAAGACAATAAAAGACCTGAAATATTTCAGTTAGTGTGCAATGAATCTAAAATATATGAATGTTAAATTTTCATCATAACATTATGGAAAATAATGAACTTTATCACAATATGCTAATATTTTGAGAAGGACCTGTAATGCTCCTCAAATGGCGGTTTCACAGATACAGACATGGATTTATATACACAAGTCATTTCAAAGGAAAAGTTGATGTGCCTTTCTGTAATGCTGATATTGTGATTGTTTCTAATTGCTTAATATATAATACAGTAAAAGAGAGTGTTTCCTCTCCTTGACCACATGTGCTTTCCAGTATGTTACAGGTTTGTTTACTTTGTTTATTTGGATCCCCATTAGCTGCAGCTACTGGTAGCTACCCTATAGCTACAGGTTATAGTTATTATTGATAATAACTAGTTGACTAACAAGCTAGTTAATCCGTTTACTAGTTAGTTACGTGATGCCAATGCTTTCTTAACAAAACAAGCTTTCCAACTAAAACAAATACAATTTTAGTCAAAATGACACAGGTCCTAACCTTGACTGAAAACAGGACATTAGAAGGAGATAAGGAAATTAGATTTGAATGTTTTCCTTGAAACTAAAAACTTTAACTTGAATTTGACTCGTAGTATATACGAGTTCCTATTCAGTATCTTAACAGATGATCTAAGAATTATATCTACATGACAAGAGCTTTGAGTCTGTCCCAGTCCCACAGTTTGTTCTTTTATGGCGTTTCATATCACACTCTTTTCTTCCAGCTTCGCAGATCAGAGATATCTGTTTATCTCCCTGCACAGTCATATCTCAAAGGCAGCAAGCCAACTTAAAATCCCTGCAGCCACCCACATTCCAGGGTGAAGTCTCTACTTACAAATAATTGTGCGTTCAGGCTGCTTTTATCAGTAAACTATACAGAAGCTGCTGTCCTACATTTTCTCCTTATGGTTTCCATGGAGAAGCATAAACTGAGCAGCATCAGGGATTTAAAAGTGTAGATTATCCCTGGCTCAGCTCTTCTGCTCTGCGTCTCTCAGAATCAGCGAGACAGCTCTGTTTGCTGAGAGGGAGATAGAAGGACAGGAATGAAAAGCTTGTAGGAATAATACTGACTTATATGATATATCTTTTTTATTTATTTATTGCTGTTCAGAATAAAGAGACAGTGAAATTATGAAAGTACAAATGTACAGTATAAACCAAAGCTGCTGTTAGCTTGTCCATGCTGGCAGATTCTGATTTGAAACCTTATTACCATCTCTGTCTCACAAGGGTTTTATGATCAGAAGAAAAAAAAATCCTTAAACTAAATAAAGAGGCTGACAGTGTTTCCACCCTTTACAATATCTCGCTTTCACCGTCTCGAAGTCCCCCACATCACAACTAAACTCTTTCATAACACCACAAAGAGATACTTCATGCATTCATATGCTGATAAAGGTTTTTTATGGCTGCTTGATATTTTAGGTCTTGTGACACTATAAAAGTTCTCGACAATTTCAAAGAGGGTTAGCAAGAAAGAGTGAAACTCTACTAAGTGCTAATGTCATAATTCAAGTAAATATTTACATCCAATATTGTACTGGATTACATTATTAATTTTAGTTCAGTTGTTTTATTTTGTAGTGACAACAACATAAGTCATCTCAAGACACTCAAGACAAGACAGAAAATCCTTCCAAGTTCATTCAGCTCATTTAAATTCATTTTATTATATTTTAATCCAAAATAGCCCATTTCAATCCAAATTCCAATTCATTTAGAATGCAGCTCAGTCAGATTCAGTAAATTATAAAATGCAAACCAGTCAGAATTTCTCTTTCTAAGTAAACTAGTAGATTACCTGTTACCTGTCAAAAGGAAGTGGCAATGAAACTGAGATTGCTTTGAGAAGCTGAATGACACATTTACGCCCTCACAGTTTGATTATTCTAATTCTTCACTTTTTGAGATAAACCTATCACTACTTTATCACTTGCAGGTTCTTTAAAAACTCGCCCCCTCGCCTCCTCGAAGTGAACAACCTAACAACATTATTATTGTTTTTTGGTAGATCCTGTACGATCAGGAACTCCGTTTGATTAGGGTTGCCACATTCTGCTTGTCTACGTCTACTTTCACAATACAGTTTGTCAAACGAACGGGACCTTTTGAGTCACGTTTTCCTACACAGTATCTCAATCGGATCTCACCTTCATTCATATTTTTGGAGCCACTCAGATTTGTGTTTGCTGGTGTTCTTTGGATCATTGTCCTGCTGCATGACAAAAGGTGCTCTTGAGCTTCAGGTCATGAACTGATGGGCAGATATTCTGCCTTCAGGAAATTATGGCAGGAGAGAATTCATGGCTCTTTTTGGACTTTTGGCTTTGCAAGTCTTTGGGATCATCAAGATGTGTTTTTTTTTTTTATGTAAGACAAGCTTTTGCGTTCTGTTGATCATCAGTGGTTTTGGCTTTGGAACTCTGTCATTGCTACCACTTTTGACCTGTTTTATGAATCCTGACCTTAATGAGGCCTGCAGTGCGTTAGATATTGATCTGGGCTCTTTTATGACCCGCTAGAAAAGTCATTGTCGCACTGTTGGAGTAATTTTGAAAAGTCGGACACTCCTGGTAAGTCTCCCCACTATTCAAAGTTTTTGCCAAATGTGAATACTGGCTCCAGTGTGGTTCATTGGAATCTCAAAGCATTAGAAGTAGCTCTGTTACCGTTTCCAGACTAATGTGAATAATGTTCTAATCAGGAATGAGTATGCTAATCCAAAAAAGGAGTGGTTAATAACAGTTAATTCATGACCAGGATGGTTTTTATAGTTTCCTCCGCTTAGAAATGAAATCATCAATTGAAATCTGCTTTTTCTATTCACTTAGGTTATCTTTGTGAAATATTAACTCTCGCTTAATGATCTGAAACAGTTAAGTGTGACAAAAAAAAAAAGGAAAAAAAGAAATCTATAAGGGGGCAAACACTTTTTTATTGCACTGTACATTGACTTTGATGACTGTTTAAATTGTTCAGGTGGTTATTGTTGATCTATTCTCTTTTCTGTGCTAGATTTATGTGTATTTTGCTTATGCAGCACTTTGTTGTGACTGTTTTAAATGACCAAATAATTAAAAAGAAAGGCGATACACAAAGTTATAATAATGATGCTATACATTTAGGGATAGCTTAAATTTTTTTAACAAGTTTCTGTTAAAAGGTTTGAAATTAGATTCTGTTAAATACATCAGTACAGTAAATGTCTTTCTTTAGGTTGCTATTTTGTATAAAGCTAGATTAGCTAAAACCAAAGGCTGAGTCTTAAAATAACAAACAAATGTGATGTTTATGTTGGATGGTTTTTTACACAGCTGATGATTGTTTACACAGCAAATGGAGGTTGGTGGCAGTGGTCCAACAGGGATCATCTTGTGTGAAACCAGAACGTGAAAATTTCTAACAGAATAAATATTCTGTCTGCATAAAAGTAAAGTAATTAAGTGTTAAAAGCAAAAAAATATATATTATTGTGGTCTCAGTGCATGCTATTTCATAGATTTTTGCACAGCCTTACTTCTCTGTCAGTTACTCTGACAGAAAATGTTTTCCACTTCTATGTTGGTCGCGTCTGCCGTTCACCGCCTGTAAATAACAGCAAAAGGAAAGATTTTAAAGTTTATAAAATAGTGTTTACACAAACAACTACGATGTTTTTGAGATCATAGTTGTTTTAAAATAAGGAAAATTTACGATTTGACAGAAGAAGATGATAGAGGTGCACCTTGGTCTAGGTCCCTATCAGATTAACCATTAGCTTTAGCCTCCAGGAACAACTAATCTTGATTTGGGATGTGCTTGATTTGTTTTTGGGGACACAGCTTGGATCTAGGAATAATATTACTCCCTAGTTCAGCATGTTTCCATTTATTGGTTGAAAAAACAGCGGGATTTGCTAATTGTTGTGCTGCTATCTAACAGCCATACATCATCCTTTTCATTCTAGGCTTTAAAGCACTAAAGAAACACAAAGAGAAGAGCACTTTGTGTGCCACTGATTTATGGACATACAGTAAAAAGTGCTAATAAAAAAAGTCAGTAAGTCAGTCAGTCAAACATTTTCTATAATGTTTCTTCCATAGTGGGTCGTGGGGAAGCTGATGCCAATATCCAGCAGTCTATGGGCAGGAGGCGGGTTACACCCTGGACAGGTCGCCAGTCCATCGCAGGGCTAATAAAAAAAGTTTATACCAAATATTCCCAAGGCTGCCGTTGTGTCTGTTGCTTGTGTATCTTCTTCTACCACAGTTTTTCCTTCTACATAACTTTCCACTAATATGCTATACAGCCAGTTTCTTCTTGTGGAGACTGTTAACATGTCTGCTGGGCAGTCTTCCCCATGGGTGTGCATGCTATAGCATAACCATAATATAACACTTCTTAAGAAAAATTACTTTTGGCTGGTCTTAGGTACTGTTCAAATTTTCTGAATATTTAGTTTTCCTTAGCTCTAATCCATAATCATAAAAATAAACAGTAGTAAACTTTCCTAATATACCACTCTCTATGTTATGAATACAAATAAAATAGTTTTGCTTTCTGAACTGATTTACTGAAATTGGCTGATTTAACTCTATGGTATTTATATGCATTTAGATTCAGTTGTATAATATTATGGCCGATTTTTTGTAAGAAAACAAGATTGATCCTGGATTGATATGTGCCCGGAAGGAAAATGTGTTTGTTTTCCGAAATTTGATTGGGTCATCAAGGTGTCGCTCATGTCCCTGTGAAGTATTTGCATAAGGAGGCGCCTATAAATAAGTAATGCTTTAGGGGACGCCTTCCCAGGCGCAGTCCGCTGATGCTGCAGAGGCTGCAGCAAACTCAGGCCACTCTGCTTTGGTTGCTGATTTGAGTTTGAAAAAGGCAGCGGCGGGATGTCCTACAGAGCAGCTCCGCATTCTTCCTACAAGAAGATGTTCGGCGGGGAGCGAACCGGGGTCAGGAGCAGCTACTCCAGCCGCCAGTTCTCCAGCCCGCAGCGCTCTTCTCGGGTGTCCTTCGGGCTCTCGTCCGCCCCGACCATTTACGCGGCCAAGACCCAGAGGCTCAGGAGCAGCGCAGCCATGCCCCGGCTGGCCTCCGAGAGCCTGGACTTCTCCCTGTCCGACGCCATCAACAGCGAATTCTTAACGAACCGCACTAATGAAAAGGCGCAGATGCAGTCGCTCAACGACCGCTTCGCCAGCTACATCGAGAAGGTGCGCTTCTTGGAGCAGCAGAACAAGATCCTGCTGGCCGAGTTGGAGCAGCTGCGGGGCAAAGGTACGTCCCGGGTGGGGGATCTGTACGAGGACGAGATGCGGGAGCTGAGGCGCCAGGTGGATCAGCTCAGCAACGAGAAGGCTCGGGTGGAGGTGCACCGGGACAACCTGGCAGACGACACCGAGAGGCTGAGAGAGAAGTAGGAGGCGTGGCACTTCTTTTTAGATTTAGAATTTGCTAGCCTATAGATCTTATTATTATTGTGCATATGAAGGTGACTATAAGGTGAACATTTTTGCAATACTTAGATTTGACAAAAAAAAAAAAAAAAAGATTTTACTAACAGACTATCTTTTATTAGTTTGCTCTTTAATTCTCTCTTGATGTTTCTCATGCATATAAAAAAAGAAAGAAAAAAAAAGAGAGATTTAAGGCGAGGAGGGATCCAGAGGCTACGAAATATGAAATAATTGATTCTCTGTCTGTTGTTTTGCAGGTTGCAGGATGAAATTTCCCAGCGGGAGGAGGCAGAAGCCAATATGCAGAGCTTTAGACAGGTGATCCATTGTTGAAATCTTAAATGAATCTTTTATGTGTTTTTTTTTTTTTTTGCAACAGGACACTAATGAAGAGAAGGGACACTTCTCAGTCCTCAAAAAGTAAAAGCTGATGATTCCTGAGGCCTCCACTGCCCCACCTTTTCAGCCTTTTCTTGCTAAATTAAGTTTCAATCCCTAAAAACTGATGACATCTAAATTATTCTCATTCTTAGTAATGCTGAATGCTGAAGTTTTAGTTAATCTGTAAGTACTGCTCATAAGCAGCAGAAGCAGTAATGCTATCTTCTGATGGCACAACAGCAGATTCTAGCCATGATCCACAGACCGACGCTGGCACAGCACAAAAGGCCAAGTTTTTACTGTTGTGTTAAATCATGCCTGCATTGAGGAGAGAGATCTTTTTAAGTCTCACGGGTCACTGCAAATGAGCTGGACATCATAGCACAACAACAGTGTGGCTCAAATGTGGTTATCAGAGCGAGAGGACAAGCCACCATGTGATCAGGCTGTCTCGTTCCTGGGGAGAGAGCTTCAGCTCATAAGAATGTCTTTTGTTTTGGTGTTGTCAGAGGTCGTTCCCTGTCATCGGGTTTCGAGTCATGTGAATAGATTCACGGGACAGTCACTGGACAAAAAAGGTAACATTTACAAAGTGCCAAACATTTAAGTCCAGATTTTAAGTTGCAATATTTTAACCTTGTGTGAATGGCAGGAAGGAAGTGCCAGTGGGCTGCCTCGATGGCACACAGACAACAATGTGTGGCCCACGGCCGACTCCTGCTCAGTCAGGCAGACAGTCACTCCACCAGCCTTGGGCTTGTTTGGGAAACCCTGCTGAATAGTTTACTTTGTTTGTAGAATTAGCACTGGGGCAAATCTGCTTCATTCACTGATATCCCAAATTCGAGGATGCCAACGCCCTAACAAAGCAGCATTGTGATACAGAATGTGAATATTTGCTGGACTAGAAGGGTTTAGTTTAAGTATAATATATTGTCTAATGCACCTGTTTTAAATGGAAGGTGTGTTCTTCGATTTATTTAGTAAATCCATATAATTATTAAATATGGTTTTACTGGAACTAAATTTCAACACAACGAGAAGAGAGTTTCAGGGAAAGACTGTTGCTAACTAATAACAAATGAGATAAAGGTCCTCTTTAATAATGAGTGCATTGCAACTGTAGGTTCAGCTGTAGATTCATATCATGTGCCTACAGTTGATTTTTATTGAAAACATGCTGTGTTTTTGACCTTGTACAATGGGACAGTTGCCAGTTCTCTTTACAAATCTTTACAAAAGTGCATTTGTTTCACATGTCATGCATAATACACGTCACATTTACAAGTTACCTTATTAAGACTTAGTGTCATGGCACAGGATGTGGACAATGCTGCCCTTGCCAGACTGGACCTGGAGCGGAAGGTTGAGTCGCTCCAGGAGGAAATTAACTTCCTCAAGAAGCTGCATGATGAGGTAAGCATTCCTTTTTTTTTGCAGGCAAAGCGGAAACACGCTGTAGAGACGTTGCACGTGTAACTGCTTGATGTATTAAAGGCAGCCCTTAGGAAAGCCAAATCATTAAAACTATGCATTAATCTGCTCAAACTGTTAGGATTTAGATCCACATAGCTTTTCCCGAATAAACAGGTGGCAATAAAACAAATTATTGTGTTGCAGGAAATGCTGGAGCTGCAGAACCAAATCCAGCAGCAGCAACACGTGCAGGTCGACATGGAGGTGGCCAAGCCTGACCTGACAGCAGCTCTGAGGGACGTCCGTCTGCAGTATGAGAACCTGGCCTCTAAAAACATCCAGGAGTCAGAAGATTGGTACAAATCCAAGGTGAATAAACTCAGCTTAAATTTTACCTGCTCAACAATAAACTAATCACAAAATTCTTGATGAATCAAATGTAGCCTGATTATTTTAGAAAAGGAATCTGTAAATCATAGTCCCAAAATATACGCTGCATGTTTGCCCTGTTAAAGGAAAGGCATACATTTCCTAATTTCCATTATTTTCTATTGTTTTGGTGTTGCAATGTTTTGTCTCTCTGAAGCACCAAGATTGGGATATGAGGCACTTTTTACTTAAAATTGCTAGATGTGTTTGGCCAAGTTTGGGGATACCCAGGTCTGCTTTTGTGTAAAAGTCCCTGGATGTTTGTGTTTTTTTTTTACACCATAAAATTTAAATTAAAGCAAAAAAGGAGGGTTAATAAAATGGGTTGTACATAACATTTTTCATCAATGAAATTCTCACCCTAAGAAATAAAAAGATGTGTCCATTTGCATCAATTGTAAGTATTGTTAGGCCACATTTGTACCATTATTGAATTGAGGTCACAGGCTGCAGAAAATCATCCTGGAGGCTGCAAATGGCCCAGGAGCCACACTTTGGACACCCCTCACAGGATAGCTACAGGGAGAGCTTAACTTAACCTTAGCTGCTCTAATGATGAAATTTGTCCAAAAGGAAACTTTTACACCTAGTTGACAAAATGTCAGTGCTCAAAGAAATGTAGCAAAACAGACCACAGAAGGAATTTTGTGTAATAACATACACAAAATATACATGTCTTAGATTGACTTTAAATGGGCTGTAATTAAAACTCAAATATGAACAATGTAGCACATGATTCTATGTTGAAGGTGTCACTTGTAGTGATAAATCTAAGGCAAAAAGACCAAATTTGACACCGGGTACCTTTTTTGCAACAGGAAAAGTGCAAAAACAATAGAATTAGACCTCACTTTTTTAATGACAATAAAATAGACAAAATATGAATTTGTTAATGTCAATTTAAATGTTACCACTGTTTCTTATAGTCATAAAGTATTCAATCTTTATTGCAAATTCTCCTTTTTCTATAACATCAACCTGGACATAATGAGGGTTTAAATCCTCTTTCATTAAAGAATTTTATCTGAAGTCTTCCTCAGGCTCTACATTTTTGCAGCCTGTGTCATCTCCATGTTTCATAATTTACACGCTTCACCCTAGCTACTATATTGGCTCTTCTTCACTTTCTGACTCATCATTTATTGACCAGTTGATTTCTCAGTTTTGTCCTTCAGGATGTCTGACTCTCCTTTTTTTCGCCGCTGCGATTTCTAGTTTGCTGACCTCACTGAAGCTGCAGCCCGGAATAATGAAGCTCTGAGATTAGTCAAGCAGGAGGCCAATGACTACAGGCGTCAAGTTCAGGTGCTAACTTGTGAGGTGGATGCCCTCAAAGGAACTGTGAGTGGGCACTTTCAGGCTCTCACTGTGGTTTTAAAAAATAGGAAAAATATGTCTTCAATACATATTTTTATGTTATTTTGTTACATTCTTATTCTCAGAATGAGTCCTTGGAGCGCCAGATGAGGGAGATTGAAGAGAACTTTGGCCAGGAGAACAGTGGCTACCAAGACACCATCAGCCGCCTGGAGGAGGACATTCACAACATGAAGGATGAGATGGCCCGTCACCTCCGAGAGTACCAGGACCTTCTGAATGTGAAGATGGCCTTGGACATTGAGATTGCCACCTATCGAAAACTGCTGGAAGGAGAGGAGAGCCGGTAACAATATTTAAAAAAATTTTTTAAAACTCACTGGGTATAAGAGAGAGGTTTGAGCCTCATTTTATTGATTAAAGATGTGACTTTTGTAAAATTGTGGTGTTTTTCTTGTTCCTTGGCAGGATCTCCACCCCCCTGCCAAACTTCTCCTCTCTAAATCTGAGAGGTAAGTTTGGTGTTTCTACATTAATTCCACCAGAATTAGCCATTTGTTAATAGTTTACTACTATTTATTCCCTAGAAGCATTTGTTGATTCCAGACCTCATGTTGAAACCTCAACAACGAAGAAAGTTCTTATCAAGACTATTGAGACCAGGGATGGTCAGGTATGGCATGTTCCAAGTGACCCAAAGTCATTTTGTTGACAGATTTATGCAATTATTTGTCTGTTGTTGTTTTTAGGTGATCAATGAGTTAACCCAGAATCACGAGGACATGGACTAATAGCTTCTTTGTCCATGTCAAACAAGCAGCACAAGCAATAAGAAGAAAAACATTTCACTGGGGCTACAAGCAAGAAGATGAATCTACAACACACAAACAGAAAACAGCTTTGAAAAGTGCCTTTATCTGTGAAGATCCAGTGAGCTCGTTTTAGTTGACAGACTGTTATGCTTTTCTCTTTGGCTCAGAGTGCTTAGTCACATTTGTCTTGACACAATTATGATTAGCACACATTTAGCATCTAGCAGTTTTTTCTGAGGTCTACAACCTTTGTAACCAAAGTAGTGTTTGATCAATAAAGCATGAACCACAACAAATCTGTATGCTGAAGAAGTCACAGTAACCTGTTTGTAGCAATAAACTATGAAGACTGTAACTCACGCACTGTGCAAGAGATTTTGTCATGCATTGTAGAAAATTGTAGTGAAATATTCAAAATTTGCAAATATATTCTAAACATTCATATAGTTTGGATGAATTTGTTGATTTTTGTAGGCCAAACATAACAAGAAACATTCTGACTGAAACCTGACTGCAAGCATTTTTTTTAAATAGTGCTCACTATGAGAGGTTGTCCTGACATCACCAGGGAGTTTGAGAATACGTAAAGGCTTCAGGGTCATTGTGGTCTTTGAATGGTTCTTCTGCACATTTACATCAACCAGAAGTGACTCCAAAACAAGCACAGGCAATACAAACTTCTCAGTACAACGAATCCCGCTCTGTTTCTAATTTTGGTCCTATAAACTAAATCATGAAATCATATGACCTGTTGTTATGGTTTGGGAAATTGTTTAATAACTCCGGATACACTCAGCATACAGTTGGAAACAGATATTTACATACACCTTATAAAATGGCACAGCATATTTTTCTGTCTGACATTAAACTAGATATTTGTTTTAGCTCCGTTAAGATCACTTGTATGGAGGACCGATCCTGACAAAATTAAAAATAAAAACAATAAATGTAAATGTTTTGTTTTTCCTTTTCCTTAAACATGCGTTTTCGTCAAGAAATGTAAATGTTTTCTTTTTCGTTTTCCTTACACATGCCTTTTTTCTTTTGACATTTCCTCGTCTCTCTTTTTCCTTTACCATATGCATTTCTGCTTCATTATGCAAATGAGGAGGGCTGCCTTCTTCTCTCCAGCTCCTCTCCTATTGGTCAATATACAGGAAGGAGGAGGATCCATGTGCTGGCCGAGGGTGAGTCCCAATTCAGGGGCTGGATCCTTCCAAGTGCGTACTTGTGGGCTGATTACATCACAGCGCGGCGCGGAAGGTCTGTCAGATGCTGCCGACAAATGTGTCCTTCTTTTGCCCGATTTGAAGGATGTGTTGTGAGTATCCTTCGCGGTCCATCTTTTCCCATGATTCATTGCGGGTCGAAGCGGTTTGGTCAAACAGGGGCTGCCATTGCGGACCACACTGGCAAAAGCTGTGAGTAAACTGTGAAAATGTACACTTTCTGTGACACAAATTAACTTTTACAATGTTTTTAGTGTGGGAATATAACTGTGTAGATGTGAAAAATCTGCTTGTTGGACAATATGAAAAAGAAATATAAAGTTTGTTCAGAAGTTCTCATGTCACACACAAATAAAAAATATTTCTTTGTTGGTTTCTCTGTTTCTCTGTTTAGTCAACTCTTCTTTTATTCCCTCTAACCTTACGATTGTAAGTATCCAGGGTCAGGAGAGGGAGTCAGTGAAAAGCCCACTGCTGCATCTTGGCCCTGGTTTGTCCTTATGGATGAGGTGTTGCGTCAGAGGTCTTCCACAACACCTCCTGTCCTAATTGCCTCCATCCCCGAGGACACTCCAGGGCCAAGCGGAGCGGTGGGCAACCAGATGGAGAAGGAAGACAATGAGCCAGCAGGAAGGGGTCAGAAAAGAAAGAGGGACAGAGATGATGGAGTTGATCAGGGAGGACATGAGGGCACAGAGAGTGGACAGACTGTTTTCCATCTTAGAAAGAATGGTACTGAAATAAGGTGCTATATAAGAAATAATATTAAGTTTTGCTCAGATAGTTTCTTAAAGTTTTAAGCTGTTCTAATAAATTTCAATATTGTTTTTGTCAGCAATGTATTTTATTTCCATTTGACCTAACAATACATCAACTTCATTTAAATTTCTAAACACAGTTTATTTTGAAAAATACAAATAGTATTTTAAACAGAATGTGGAAAAAAAGAAGATTCAAACAGCTCAAGATTACAAGACAAAAGGCATAAAATAAAACTATGTACAAATATTTACAACGGCGACAGCAGGATCAACCTGAGTGACTGGTTCCTGGAAAAACCTCTTCAACAGAACAAAAAGGCAGATATCTTTCTGAACAGAAAGTCTCTGGCAGCGTGGCTAAATCTCTCACAAGATCAGAGACGTGGATGGGACGCTGCAACTGAGACCTGTGGTTTGTCTTTCTGGATGTTGAGCGAAGCATCACACAGTGGTGCCAGCTCTCTTCAGATCATTGACCAGCTCCTCCCATGGAGTTCTGGGATGATTCCTCACCTTTCTTAGGACCATTGATATGTGAGATCTTGCATGGAGCCCCAGTACGAGGGAGATTGACTGTCATGTTCAGCTTCTTCCATTTTCTAATAATTACTCCAACTGTTGATCTTTTTTCTCCAAGCTGCTTGGTAATTGCTCCGTAGCCTTTTCCAGCCTTGTGCAGGTCTACAATTTTGTCTCTGGTGTCTTTGGACAGCTCTTTGATCTTAGCCATTTTAGTAGTTAGAGTCTTACTGATGGTGTGGAGTGGACAGGTGTCTTTATGCAGCTAACGACCTCAAACAGGTGCTTCTAATTTAGAATAATAAGTGGAGTGGAGGTGGACTTTTTTGAGGTGGACTAACAGGTCTTTGAGGGCCAGAATTTTTGCTGATTGGCAGGTGTTCAAATACTTATTTGCAGCAGTAACACACAAATAAATTATTTTTAAAAATCATTGTTTTTTTTTTAGATTATGTGTCTCACAGTGGACGTGCACCTAAGATGAAAATTTCAGACAATTTGCAAAGTTGCAGGGTGTTCAAATACTTATTTTCCTCTCTCTCTCTATATATATATATATATATATATGTGTATATTTATACACTGCTCCAAAAAATAAAGGGAACACTCAAATAACACATCCTAGATCTGAATGAATGAAATATTCTCATTGAATACTTTGTTCTGTACAAAGTTGAATGTGCTGACAACAAAATCACCAAAAATCATCAATGGAAATCAAATATATTAACCAATGGAGGCCTGGATTTAGAGTCACACACAAAATTAAAGTGGAAAAACACACTACAGGCTGATCCAACTTTGATGTAATGTCCTTAAAACAAGTCAAAATGAGGCTCAGTATTGTGTGTGGCCTCCACGTGTCTGTATGACCTCCCTACAACGCCTGGACATGCTCCTGATGAGATGGTGGATGGTCTCCTGAGGGATCTCCTCCCAGACCTGGACTAAAGCATACGTCAACTCCTAGACAGTCTGTGGTGCAACGTGACGTTGGTGGATGGAGCGAGACATGATGTCCCAGATGTGCTCAATTGGATTCAGGTCTGGGGAACGGGCGGGCCCGTCCATAGCTTCAATGTCTTCATCTTGCAGGAACTGCTGACACACTCCAGCCACATGAGGTCTAGCATTGTCCTGCATTAGGAGGAACCCAGGGACAACCGCACCAGCATATGGTCTCACAAGGGGTCTGAGGATCTCATCTCGGTACCTAATGGCAGTCAGGCTACCTCTGGCGAGCACACGGAAAGAGATGCCACCCCACACCATTACTGACCCACTGCCAAACCGGTCATTGTCAGGTTTAAACAACCTAAAATACTTATAACATCACAAAAAGAAGAGAGAGAGACAAAGAATTAATTATATACTCGAGTCGAGGAGAACGGTCAAGATGTGTTCAGTTACAAATCTTGCACCGCTCTGAACAGCATCTGCCTGTACCTCTTTTTTTATTATCTTTGGGGGTCCCTATTTACAAAAACATTGTTCTCTAAAGGATGGGAAACAACAGCTGCATCGTAAACAGGTCATAAACTCCTTTATCTTTTAACAACACACTTCCACAATCTCTCCATCTTCCAGGATCAGAATCAGAATCAGCTTTATTGCCAAGTTCGTACATACAAACAAGGAATTTGACTCCGGTACACTTTGCTGATCAGTGCATCTTCTGGTTAGCGCAATCAGCCTTCATCTTTATGACCTCCTCAACTGGACCGCTTCCTTCCCATCTCCATTTATGACCTTTGCCTGCAGACAACTCACACATCCTCACACAAACATGAATGGTTATAAAATCAAATAGTCAAATGAAAGAAAAGGAAAAGAATATAAGATAAAAATAAAAACTATATACAATTTTTCCAACAGTCATGCTGAAGGATGTTACAGGCAGTAGATCGATCTCCACGGTGTCTCCAGACTCTGTCACATCTGTCACATGTGCTCAGTGTGAACCTGCTTTCATCTGTGAAGAGCACAGGGCGCCAGTGGCGAATTTGCCAATCCTGGTGTTCTCTGGCAAATGCCAAGCGTCCTGCACGGTGTTGGGCTGTGAGCACAACCCCCATTTGTGGACGTCGGGCCCTCATACCATCCTCATGGAGTCGGTTTCTAACCGTTTGTGCAGACACATGCACTTTTGTGGCCTGCGGGAGGTCATTTTGCAGGGCTCTGGCAGTGCTCCTCCTGTTCCTCCTTGCACAAAGGTGGAGGTAGCGGTCCTGCTGCTGGGTTGTTGCCCTCCTACAGCCCCCTCCACGTCTCCTGGTGTACTGGGCTGTCTCCTGGTAGCGCCTCCAGGCTCTGGACACTATACTGACAGACACAGCAAACCTTCTTGCCACAGCTCACATTGATGTGCCATCCTGGATGAGCTGCACTACCTGAGCCACTTGTGTGGGTTGTAGAGTCCGTCTCATGCTACCATGAGTGTGAAAGCACCACCAACATTCAAAAGTGACCAAAACATCTGCCAGAAAGCATAGGTACTGAGAAGTGGTCTGTGGTCCCCACCTGAAGAACCACTCCTTTATTGAGTGTCTTGCTAATCGCCAAAGATTTCCCCCTGTTGTCTATTCCATTTGAACAACAACATGTGAAATTGATTGTCAATCAGTGTTGCTTCCTAAGTGGACAGTTTAATTTCACAGAAGTTTGATTTATATTTGAGTTATATTGTGTTGTTTAAGTGTTCCCTTTATTTTTTTCAGCAGTGTGTGTGTATATATATATACATATATATATACATACACACCACCAGAACATGACTACTGTTTGCAGGCAGGTATAATATTATAGATGTGATTAATGTTTGAGGGGTATAACTAATTGTAATATTTTGTGAGCACCATCTTCTAATTCTGCATATTTCTGATTACATCTTAGTGATGTGGTCCAGCGAGCCCTTTAAACTTGATGACGTGGACAGCGGAAAGAGGAATCACAAATATCTGTAGACCACCTGTGTGATGCTTCACTCACCATCCAGAAAGACAAACCACAGGTCTCAGTTGCAGCGTCCCATCCACGTCTCTGACCTTGTGAGAGATTTAGCCACACCGCCAGAGACTTTCTGTTCAGAAAGATATCTGCCTTTTTGTTCTGTTGAAGAGGTTTTTCCAGGAACCGGTCACTCAGGTTGATCCTGCTGTCGCCGTTGTAAATACTTGTACATAGTTTTATTTTATGCCTTTTGTCTTGTAATCTTGAGCTGTTTGAATGTTGTTTTTTTCCACATTCTGTTTAAAATACTATTTGTATTTTTCAAAATAAACTGTGTTTAGAAATTTAAATGAAGTTGATGTATTGTTAGGTCAAATGGAAATAAAATACATTGGTGACAAAAACAATATTGAAATTTATTAGAACAGCTTAAAACTTTAAGAAACAATCTGAACAAAACTTAATATTATTTCTCATATAGCACCTTATTTCAGTACCATTCTTTCTAAGATGGAAAACAGTCTGTCCATTCTCTGTGCCCTCATGTCCTCCCTGATCAACTCCATCACCTCTGTCCCTCTTTCTTTTCTGACCCCTTCCTGCTGGCTCATTGTCTTCCTTCTCCATCTGGTTGCCCACCGCTCCGCTTGGCCCTGGAGTGTCCTCAGGGATGGAGGCAATTAGGACAGGAGGTGTTGTGGAAGACCTCTGTCCCAACACCTCATCCATAAGGACAAACCAGGGCCAAGATGCAGCAGTGGGCTTTTCACTGACTCCCTCTCCTGACCCTGGATACTTACAATCCTAAAGTTAGAGGGAATAAAAGAAGAGTTGACTAAACAGAGAAACCAAAACAAGACTTTTAGAGATATTTTTTATTTTGTGTGACATGAGAACTTCTGAACAAACTTTATATTTCTTTTTCATATTGTCCCACTTTTTTTTGGCCTGCAAAGGGGGACCTTCCCCTGTTGGCCCATCTTCTCCAGAATTGTCCTAAACAAGCAAAAAGAAAGAGGGAAAACCAAAAGAAGTATGTTAATCACTGGATGGATATTTATGAAAGTTAGAAAGATAGGAGTTATTAAAACTGGACAGAAACTGACTGCAAATAATGTTGTTATTGTACCTCCAAGCCACGGTGGCTGAGTTTTTAGCTCCAGTAAAAAGGTGGTCATTCTCACCCTTGAGCTTAATAAACTGGCCCGTCTGCTCCTTTGTACCTAAACAACAAGAAAAACCATCTTGCTTAATATCAGTGTAAAACAAGTCTTTTTTTAATTTTACATTTGTCTTAATTTGCAGAATATATTAAAATATTTCTATGCAAATGCCTAAAACAAGCTCTTTCAAACTTTTCACTTCTTTACTGAGATTTGCTTGCATTTGAAAGTGTATTTCTCTTCAGCTGTACCTGGAATAATGAATTATAATGTTAGCTGAATTATAAATATACTTTTAAAAACACATATAGCACATTTCTTCATCAAAAATGAATATTTAAAAGCTTAATTATTCTCAATCACTCTCCAACGATACGGTAGGATTACATAAAATCGTCCATTTATTCAGGTTAACTTTAATAACACCTGTAATGTCAAATCGACTTACATGAACAAATGACACAATACATTAAAATAATACTAACATAAACTGTTATAAATCACTTGTGTTAAACGTTCACTGTGATGACTGCCAGCAGGAGCTCAGTGCCGATAGTCCGGTCAGATCTCTAAAGGGGCTAGCTCGCCTCACCGCCAGTAGGGCTGGCGAGGCAAGCTGGCAGTTACTACGGTGGGAGTGGAAAACTCCGAGCACGTCGGAGCACGTTTGAAATTAATCGATGTCTTGATAAAACAAGCAGATTTTTCACATCTACACAGTTATATTCCCGCACTAAAAACATTGTAAAAGCTCATTTGTGTCACAGAAAGTGTAATTTTTCACAGTTTACTCACAGCTTTTGCCAGTGTGGTCCGCCATGGCTGTCCCTGTTTGACCAAACCGCTTCGACCCGCAATGAATCATGGGAAAAGATGGACCGCAAAGGATACTCACAACGCATCCTTCAAATCGGGCAAAAGAAGGACACATTTGTCGGCAGCATCTGACAGACCTTCCGCGCCTCGCTGTGACGTAATCAGCCTAAAAGTATGCACTTGGAAGGATCCAGCCCCTGAATTGGGACACACCCTCGGCCTGCACATGGATCCTCCTCCTTCCTGTATATTGACCAATAGGAGAGGAGCTGGAGAGAAGAAGGCAGCCCTCCTCATTTGCATAATGAAGCTGAAATGCATACGGTAAAGGAAAAAGAGAGACGAGGAAATGTCAAAAGAAAAAAGGCATGTGTAAGGAAATGGAAAAACAAAATATATATATTTCTGCTTTTATTTTTAATTTTGTCAGGATCGGTCCTCTGTACACTAGATTATGTCTATTTGGTAAATGCCCGAATGATGAGAGACAGTTTTTTTTTGCATTCTTCAAATTCTGAACTTTAAGAACCTTTCCTTGATATTTAGCAGAATTTCTTTATAAACTGCATGCCTTGGGTAACATATTTGGATAAACTTCCACAAGCCTCTTAAAACAGTTGACTGGAATTCTTGCCTAATCCTCCAAACAGAACAGGCGTAACTGATTCAGGTTTATAGGCTGCCTTGTTTATATACACCTTGTCAGTCTGGGTCACAAATTTCAATGGAGCTAAGATGGAGGCTTGTTTTGTCCACTCCAAAACATTGACTTTGCTGTCAATGCTTTAACTTTAAGCCACTTGGTAGGTAATTTGGTGGTTTTATTAAAAGACCCAGTTGTTCCCAATCTTTGCTTTCTGTTGGATTTCTTGAGATGTTGCTTTAGTGTTTCCCCATAATATTATTTCCTTGTGATGCTATCTATTTTGTAAAGTGCATCAATCCCTCAAGCAGCAAGATATCAACACACGTCTGTACTTGAAAGTTGGGAAATTGTTCTCAGGCTTGCAAACTTCCCCCCTTTTTTTCCTCCAAATGTAACCATGATCATTAAGGCCAAACACTTCAGCTTCAACATCATCATCATAAGACCATGGTCTTCAAAAATTTAAGTCTGTGGGCCTGTATGCATTTGTAAACCGTATTCTGGCTTTTTATGCTTCTTTTTGAGTAATGGCTTCTTCCTTGCTGATTGGCCTTTCAGGTTATGTCAGTACATAATTAATTTCACTGTGGAAAAGAACACTCTCTTAACAGCTTCAACCAACACCTTCAAAAAATATTTAACTTCAGTTCTAGGGTTGATACACACATTTCACAGATAGACACAATCATCTCTGGAACGCAGACCCATCTCCTTCCTCAATAGTATGATGGATGGACATTCCCATGGTGTTTATACTTGCACGTAATTGTTTAAGCAGATGATCTGAATGTGATTTAATGCAGGGAAATATTGTGTGTTTGAGATGCCCCTGTTACGGTTTTGAGATATAGGACCCCAGAATGCAGACCAGAATGCAGCATGACAGTAAGTGCAAAAGATTTAATAATGAAAACTCACTCACTATAGGAGGCAGGAACAAAACAAACGGGCAGACAAGACAGGCATGGCATGATCAAAAACAAAACTTGAGCATGAAAACAAGATATGAGCACGAAAACAAGACATGAGAATGAGAGATGTTTCCGTGCCGACTAACTGAACAGGTGTGTATAAATGGAGCATGGTACAGGTGGAAAACAAAACTGATTAACATGGTGCAGGTGAACTGAATAAACTTAATTGACAGACAAAAGAAAATGTGGCTGCGGCAAAAACAGAGACTCTAATATACAAACAAAACTTGACAAAACATGAAGACTAAAACATGACCAGAAAAATAATAAACAAAAGCATGATTCAAAACTTGAGCAGTGAAAAACATATGAAAAAACCAGAAACCAAAAATCAAACAACCCCTAATCATAACAGCCCCATATAATACATTCACAGGTGTTTATCCATTTAAATAAAATGTTGTGAAATATCCTGACAGAAGCTTACAAAGTAATGCTATCATCAACTAAGCGTTCCATGTTTTTTAAAGACAGAGTATTCTAAGTACATGTAAACTTCTAATGTAAAAAAAAAAAGTAGTACACAATCTCTAAAAACTTCATATCATGATCCTGGGTTTTAGCAAACAGAAATAATTTTGGTAAGCATAACTTACCTTGAAAGTGAAATTCAGTCTGATTTATTTTCTGACAGTGGAAAAAATGGTTGTGTCTTATTACAGTTTATGCATCAGGTCTCAACTCTAATTTATAAATAAAATGTGTTTAGTACTGAAATGTGACTAAACGCAGTTATGAATGTACTGAGGTATGTACCTCACTATTAATCTTTATTTCACGATATGCTATGCAACTTAATTTAGCCGAATACTGTAATGTGTAATATTACAGAATCCATCTAAAGAATTCACTCTTCCAGCTCAGCTTTGCTGCCATCTGTTGGCAAAGGATGGTGCATTACAGTTACTTTGAACAGGGCACTTTTATTCAGCATGTTCGACTAACCTGAAAGTTCTGCTGTCTTTTTCCCATTTGTTTCTTTAGTGCATTGTATCCTATTTAATTGCGTCCAAATCTTGCGAACGTTGACTAAGGTTTGTTAAAAGTTGGATCATGAACAACAAAGTTTACAAATTTTCCATCGTCATGCAGTGTGGTTGGGTCCAGCTCTTCTTTTAATAATCTTGGAAACTTGTCAGTTAATTAATGTCGGTTGTTTTCATCTGTTTGTCCCGGGAGATCGGTGTGTTTGTCGACAGAGCAACTTTCTCCATGTGACGTGTCTGTCGGGGGAAAGGAAAACAGGCACAGGGCAAACAGGTTCCGCTAAAACTCCGAGGTTTTGTTGTTTATTCTGTCGCATGGCTTTTTGTCACTGAAATCTCCCAACGAGGCTTGAATCACACATCTGAACCGTGACGAAGAGGGAAATAATTTAAGATTTTACGATATTAAGAGGTTTTTAGGAAATTAAATGTGAACTAAAAAGAACTGGTTGAAAGAAAACCTTTTTTGTGATGGGTTCGGTGACATCTGCTCTGACCAGGACGAGAAACGCGTTAGTGAAAGTAGATTCCCAGCCGCAGAACCACGACCCGGAAAGGAGCCGGTCCGCTCCGGAGTCGGATCGATCCAGGAAGAGGAGTAAGGGCTTCAACGTCTCGGGTCAAACCGGTCGGCAGAACTCCCGCCAGTCGCTGTCCGAGGTGCTGAGCAGACAGGACTCCGACGGAACCAAGCAAAGTTCAAGAAAAAAGCCAGCTGAGGTTCAACAGAGTGGTGAGTTTATGTGCTGGAGAACAAATGCAGCTATTTGTTTAGGATTTATTATTCTTTATTTTAAAATATTTTAACAGAGATCTGCTAAAACAAACAAACAAACAAAAAAAAATTATGTATTTGGAAGTTCAAGTACACACACACACACACACACACACACATATATATATATACAGGTCCTTCTCAAAATATTAGCATATTGTGATAAAGTTCATTATTTTCCATAATGTCATGATGAAAATTTAACATTCATATATTTTAGATTCATTGCACACTAACTGAAATATTTCAGGTCTTTTATTGTCTTAATACGGATGATTGTGGCATACAGCTCATGAAAACCCAACATTTCTATCTCACAAAATTAGCATATTTCATCCGACCAATAAAAGAAAAGTGTTTTTAATACAAAAAACGTCAACCTTCAAATAATCATGTACAGTTATGCACTCAATACTTGGTCGGGAATCCTTTGGCAGAAATGACTGCTTCAATGCGGCATGGCATGGAGGCAATCAGCCTGTGGCACTGCTGAGGTCTTATGGAGGCCCAGGATGCTTCGATAGCGGCCTTTAGCTCATCCAGAGTGTTGGGTCTTGAGTCTCTCAACGTTCTCTTCACAATATCCCACAGATTCTCTATGGGGTTCAGGTCAGGAGAGTTGGCAGGCCAATTGAGCACAGTGATACCATGGTCAGTAAACCATTTACCAGTGGTTTTGGCACTGTGAGCAGGTACCAGGTCGTGCTGAAAAATGAAATCTTCATCTCCATAAAGCTTTTCAGCAGATGGAAGCATGGAGTGCTCCAAAATCTCTTGATAGCTAGCTGCATTGACCCTGCCCTTGATAAAACACAGTGGACCAACACCAGCAGCTGACACGGCACCCCAGACCATCACTGACTGTGGCTACTTGACACTGGACTTCTGGCATTTTGGCATTTCCTTCTCCTCAGTCTTCCTCCAGACTCTGGCACCTTGATTTCCGAATGACATGCAGAATTTGCTTTCATCTGAAAAAAGTACTTTGGACCACTGAGGAACAGTCCAGTGCTGCTTCTCTGTAGCCCAGGTCAGGCGCTTCTGCCGCTGTTTCTGGTTCAAAAGTGGCTTGACCTGGGGAATGCGGCACCTGTAGCCCATTTCCTGCACACGCCTGTGCACGGTGGCTCTGGATGTTTCTACTCCAGACTCAGTCCACTGCTTCCGCAGGTCCCCCAAGGTCTGGAATCGGCCCTTCTCCACAATCTTCCTCAGGGTCCGGTCACCTCTTCTCGTTGTGCAGCGTTTTCTGCCACACTTTTTCCTTCCCACAGACTTCCCACTGAGGTGCCTTGATACAGCACTCTGGGAACGGCCTATTCGTTCAGAAATGTCTTTCTGTGTCTTACCCTCTTGCTTGAGGGTGTCAATAGTGGCCTTCTGGACAGCAGTCAGGTCGGCAGTCTTACCCATGATTGGGGTTTTGAGTGATGAACCGGGCTGGGAGTTTTAAAGGCCTCAGGAATCTTTTGCAGGTGTTTAGAGTTAACTCGTTGATTCAGATGATGAGGTTCATAGCTCGTTTAGAGACCCTTTTAATGATATGCTAATTTTGTGAGATAGGAATTTTGGGTTTTCATGAGCTGTATGCCAAAATCATCCGTATTAAGACAATAAAAGACCTGAAATATTTCAGTTAGTGTGCAATGAATCTAAAATATATGAATTTTAAATTTTCATCATTACATTATGGAAAATAATGAACTTTATCACAATATGCTAATATTTTGAGAAGGACCTGTATATATATATATATATATATATATATCAATACAAATCATGTTAGAAATTAAGAAAATTATATCACAGCAACGGTTTAAAAAGAATATTCTCTTCCTAAGCATTATATTCTTTCCAGAATTCAATGTGCACTCAGAAAATCGTCTGTTAGAATTCAACTAATAAATTAGATGTAACAATTTGCATACAATCTTGGGTAGATTTTGTTGAATAATTCTGAGCAAAATCGATGCAAGTTTTTGTCCTAAGAGACACTTAAAAATTAGTTAGATTTTTTATTAGTTTTTATGTACAATAATGTACTTTTAATGTATTTACTCAAAAATTTAAATCAAACTAATTAGATTAATTATTTAAATAAATTAGTTGTGATTATACTTTGGTGTCCACTTTAAACACATCATGCCATATTAGTTAATTTAAAAGTATTAGTCCAATCAATAGTTAATAAACAACAAGAGAATAGCATGTGATTAACATTTATAAAACCAGAAACATAAACATTCAGAATTTACAAGCTCAGACTGATCAATGCCAGAAAAACCTAAAGACACAGTTGCACATATGCACTAAGTACGCACAAATAACATGTTTCTTTCATGAAGTCATTTGGTTTATCCTACATGTTAAAAAGAACCAAACAGTATGAACTGGTTTCTGATTTAAAACAAAAAACATTGCTGGACCAGTGATTAACTTTTTTAATCTATTTAACAAGGTAGCATATGAACCTCTTCCCTGCAAAACAGGGAAGAATAAGGGGCTCACGTTTGACATAAGCAATAGTGTTGTCACAACAGTGGTGGTTTTTGATATAGCCGATATGCCTCACTGCCCAGGGCAGCATGATCTAGGGAGTGGCAAAGGCACTCAAAAGAATACCATACAGGAAATAAGAAATCCCATTATGTTTAGGCAGGATTTGTTACGAAAGCAAATGTTAGAATTTAACCATCACTGAAAATTAAATTTACTAAACTAATGGCTAATATTCAATACCCTCCATAATTACTTTTTATGTTCTGCTCCATGCAAAAATAGTTATCGATTTTCAACAAATATTCTATGCATATACCATCATTATTGTATTTCACCTTATGTATTTGTTTTATTTACAACCAATATTTCTTTGTCTAATGCATACATTTACAAAACTAAAGATGAGTTTATGCTTTGGTATAAACTGGACTACTGTGGACTGCCCAAAAGGCATTTGTTCCACATTAACATCCATTAAATTAGAAGCAATGATAGAAAGAGACTAACATACAGTTTTCTTTTGTGGTGCACGTGTGCTGCATTGACATAATACCATTTCTAAGGAGTCCTTCATATACTTTGAACACCTCTTCAGAACAGATCTTTTTTTAATTGTAGGAAATTTAACTTGTTATTGCAAGGAAAGTACAAGTCTAATTACAATCATGAATGATGGCTATATGTATTTGATGTCTGGATAAACCATAACTGTGAATCAGCATTTGTAAGTGCAGAGCCATTTTTTATCTAATTTGGAAGGTGCTGGAAGAGTTAATGTAACTGACTGTGCTGGTTTTGTCCAGCTGTATCATCCAAGAATGTCTTCTATGAAAAAGCCCTGAGGTTTGATTGTCCCTTTAGAGCCCGATACTTTATTTTCTAACTAAAGTAGTAGCCATTAGAAAACATTTAGTTCAAATTAAAAATATAAGGCTTAGAAATTTGCAGTACCACCCTCCAATATAAAGCTTTATTTAAAACATTAATGCATAATAGAACAGTTGCCACCTAATCAGGAAGCATTTATTTGTCTAATAAGCGATTTAATGTGGGCACTAACAATACTCATTAACTTACAAGAAGCCTTAAGCACCTTATTAAGACTGCAGTGTGCTTCTTGCTATCTCATCTTCATACTGTGTTTACTGCTTATCAATCCAATAAAAAAATCTAGTGATAAAAAATATTATGTTAAGTTTATGAATAGGAACCTTCTGTCCTGTGCCTTATTTTCATACAGCAGGTTTCTGTTGTTCAGTTCTAATATTTCTTTACAGATAAGAGCAACTGGTCACTTTAGACGATCAAAAGAATATGCTGCTGAAAACGTCTTTATTGAATGGACGCTGAGCTCTTTGAAGGCCGATCACAATGCAGCATATCTCCACTACCAAAGCATCTCTTTGATGTTTGAGATGTCTGTGAGATTAAAATAACCAAACTGACAGTTCCCTCTGTATCCTAATAAATTCATGTGACACTGCAGTATTTTTAAATATATGTTGAGAGGACATAGGCACATATTCACATTTGGTCATTATAAAATAAACAGTATCTTGAATAAGTCAATTTCCCATTAAAACCAGAAACTATAATGTTTTGATTGGGATTTGTTATGCTGCTTTCCACATTTGTTCTTGCAAATAATAATCTAAAAAGCGTGGCTTGCATTTATATTCTGCTGCCTTTAGCCTTGATAGTGCTAAATAAAATTAGTATAACCAATTACCTCCAAAAGCGACCAACATAGCAAAACAGCTGATCTGTGAAGGCCTTAGAGGGTTGTGAGAGCCTATAAGTGAACACAAACAGCCTCATGAAAATCAAGGAACACACCAGTTAGGTCAGGAAAAAAGGTCTGGACAAGCTGAAATCTGGGCTAGGTTAAAAAGCTATCCCCCAAATTCTGAACATCTGTTAACAAACATGTGGAAGAAGGTGCTTTTATCTGATGAGACCAAAGGTTTAAAGCTTTTTGAACACAACATCCCCGCTCTGAAATATGGTGGTGGTAGCATTTTGCTGTAGAGATGCCTTTTTTTTTAGACTGGACAAAAAAAGTCTAGTTAGACGTGATGTGGAGATGAATAGAGATAAAGCAGGACAATCCAAGAAAAAACCTAGTAAAGACTGTGAAAAACTTGGGACTGGAGCAGAAGTTCTTCTTTGAGCAGAACAATGACTTTGAAATTCCTGTACACAAATGCTTGCCATCCGATTAGGCTGTGCTTGCCCCTCTTTACAAAGATGAATCAGCAAAATAATTCAGTTTCTAGATACCCTGAAAGACTTGCAACTGTAATTACAGCAAAAGATCTATAAGATCTCGACTCAGGGTGGCTAACTGCATGCCGCACAGTTCAGATTTGTAGTTGTAAAACCGTTTTAAAACCATGTATCATTTCCTGATTTTATAATTGTGAACTAATTTATGTTGGTCTATCACTTAAAATCCCAAGAACATACACTGAAATTAAAAACATATTTATGAAAATATGGTGAGCATTCTGCATAACTCAACTAATGTTACTTTAGTAATAGAAAAACTCCTACAAAATTGTGTTCAGGGTTTAAGTACCATATCTTGCATGTAGTATAAGCATCTTAAATAAAAAGGAAATCCTGTTCACTCTCATATATAGAAATCAAGATGACATCATGAATGTTTTCAATGGTCTTCCAGTTTTTTCTGTTTATCTTCAATGCACCTTGCTCCATTACTGTCACCTCTGGTTTCAACTTCCTGTATATCCATCCCAGAGGAAAAAAGCCTCTCCCTTGTTGGTTCTTCAAATATCTTCTGTACTGGGGCGTTTCCATGACCATATTACAGTGTCGGCTCCTGTTGAGTTTCCTCCTTGCTCCCCAGTGGCGATGATGAGTAATAAGGAGTCTCATCATGACTCCCAGCCTGACTGTACACTCATCTACTCCCTCCTGATTAACAAAAACATAGACACCTACCTCCCTATCAGCTTACTGGCTCATTTGGTTGGGTCCCCTCAGTGTCAGGCAGCCCCAGCAGCGTAACAGCTCAACTGTGATTTAGTTATTTGGAGTGCTGTTTCACATCTATCCTGACAACTATAGAAAATGCTGTCTAAAAACAAAAAAGTCAAATTAAATAGAGCAGACAGGTCAGGGATAACCTTTTTGGAGAAGTTTAAACCAGGGTTGGGTTATAAAACAATATCTCCAGCTTTGAACATCAGTTGGTGCTCCGCTAAATTCCTCATCTGAAAATGGAAAATATTGCACAACTTTAAACGTTTCAGGGCATGATTGCCTACCTAAACAGGCAGTCCTGGCCTGCAGAAATCCGCAGCTGCAAAGTCAGTTGACAAGAGAACTATAAATTGCGTAATCCACAAATTGGGCCTATATGGGAGCGTGGCGGGAAAGAAAGCTATTTTGAAAAGAGCCATACGAAGTCCTATTTGCAGATTACCACAAGCAATGCAGGGGACACAGCGAACATGTGGAAGAAGGTACTCTTGTCTGACGAGACCAAAATGTAACTTTTTAGCCTACTTGCAAAACACTGTGTAGTGGAAAAGCACTCTAATACTGGAGATCAAATTGAAAATCCCATCAGCTTTCTAAATGGTGGTGGCTGCATCATGCCGTAGGAATGCATTTCTTCAGAGACAATAAAGCTGGTCAGAGGTGATGGAAACATGAACGGAGCTAAGTGATGGAAAATTCTAGTATAAAAACTGTTGGAGGCTGCATTGACTTTAGAGTTGGGTGAAGGTTTACCTTCCAGCAGGACAATGACCCTAAAAATACAGCCAGAACTACAGTGGAATGGTTTAGATCAAATTACATTGCTCTGGTTCAACATACTTGAATCAAATCAAGGGTTCATTATTAGACATCTACTGAACCGGATGACAAATTGTTGAGGTAATCAAGTCATAAAATCATCAGTGTTTGGGCAAGTACACAAAGAACATACAAGACAGCAGCTTTACAGACTGAAGTTGGCCACCTTTTGTTTAGATAAAAAATATTCATGTCTGAGAGGGACCTAAATTTAATTGAGAATCTGAGGCAATGCTTGAATGTTTTTCTTCAAATACTTAAACTTTTGTGGTTGTAACGTGACATATTGTGGAAAAGGTCAAGGTGTACAAAGCTTTTTGCAAGAGTTGTGTTCAAAAGAAATGAGAAACAAAATTTACAATAAAGGACAAAATTGTAAAGTATGTTTTTCAAGATCAATTTTATGTCAAGTATTGTTTTTGGCATGTGAGCTGTCCAAGTTCTCTATTTGATGTTTCATGATATTTAATATATTTTTAAAACATGGTCCAGACAACACAGGTTGGCTGTGTGTTTTGAGGTTTAGGAAGATCTCTGCTGGCTCTATTTAAAAGCTTAACATTTGGTTGCTGACCACAGACTTTTCAAGCTGGCTTGGACTGCTTTAATCTGAAACCATGCTGGTGTATAAATCATTAGCTAAACTCATGCAATTTTTGGCTCAAAATATTTTTTTTCCCACATTTCCCATAGTCTTTTTGATGACGATTCGCGAAGCTCTGTTTTGTCAGCTCATTTCCCTCTGGTTTGCAACACAGGCTAACATTATCCTTAAAGGTTCCTCTAATGAGTATTTAGCAGGGGAAAAGGCAAGCTCCCTGGCACTTTATGTGTCTTAATTACATGCGTGTGTCACTGTGGTGACAGTGGTGTGGGGACTGACAAAGTGTGTGTCATTCGACACTGAAGGGGAGACCTCTAATGAGGTTGTTTTTCTGTTTAGTTGCGTAGTTATTGTCATTAATTGTGATGAGCTGGCAGAACGGACTATCAGAAAGCCCCACTACAGAATATACAATAAAATGATATCATCAAAAACATCCTGAATATGTTTAGAATCATAACCCAATTTATTTGAGATCATTAGATACATTTAATATCATTATGACCATTGTCTCATTAAAAGAAACTGATCATGTTTAAATCACTTTTCTGCGAGAAGATGTTTCCAATCCAACCAGTTTATCCTCACCTCCCCTTTATCCTCACAGATAATTAATGTCTATTGATGATTGCCTGTCTTAGTGTTTGATGGCCAGATCAAAGGTTGAGCAACAGTTCTTCCTCTATGAACACCAGTAAAAAAACGACAGGTGCGTTTTTGTGCTTGCAATCTACTGTATTACAGTTTTAAAAAAGTGTTTGTTACTAAAATAGATTTTAGCAACAAAAAGAGAATGAAAGTGATTTAAAACCATACAGGTGTTGCAAAGATGCTGTCTTAACTGAATGATATATTGCATTATTCACAGGCACTGATGCAGATAATTAAAAACACAGTACAATTGCTTGCGTATGAAAATCCGGCTATAAAACTGGTCTAATGAGAGCTATTTGGTATATTAAACTGCAGTCATCTACTGAGCAATGTATCCAGTTTGTGAGACAGGTTCTTCTGTTGCCTAGTGATAATCATGTTGCAATGATCCTTGAAGCAAAAAGGATCTCAACAAGGATTCAGCAGAAATTCAGTAATGCAATAAGGTCTTGAAATGAACCATATTTCTTTGTTTATCTTTAAATTCATCTTTAGCAACGTATCTGCTGGCTTTTCAAAGGTGTTTTAAAGTTTTGTTTGTATCAGTTTTTGTACCTGACCAATTTTGTTGTACTTTTTCTTAGTTTAGCCCCTCAACATCAATCAATGAATCATTCAAGCTCTAAGAAGGCCCCTAAATCAAGAGATTAGCTAGTTTTGTCAAAATAGAGAACCCTGTGAAATGCCAAATTAAAGTGGAGTCTTTGGTCTCTTTATCTGTCACAAACACAAGATACCAATGTTTACTCTGCAAGGGTTGTTTTTTGACAACTCTTCTGAATATTCTTTTGACTTCTCTGTCAAATATCTTTTGAGGAGCACGTAGTCATAGCTGGTTTATGGTGAAATGTTTAGTCCACTTCTAGATAATGACCCCAGTGCTCACTGGAACATTTAGAAGTTTAGAAACACAGGGAGGACGTGCAAATTCCATGCAAAAAGGCACCAGTGCTAACAACTCTGCCAACATGCTTCCTGTTTCAATTTAGTTAACTTTTATTTGGATGAACCGACACAATTATGTACCCAACCTGTTGCAATGCAACACACAAACAGTTTCTTGAACATTACAGTAAAACATTTTTTTTAAAGATTTATAACCACAGTATAACTGCTTTATATGATTTAAACTACAAGCAGGATGCTTGTATTATTGCTATGTCTCTTCTTTGCCTTGTAAAATCCAGGCAAAGAAAATATATATCTGATTTGATTTCCTTCTTGATAATATTATTAAAATAGAAAAAAGAAAAATGTCTTGCTGTATTACTTACTGATCTGCATAGAGCAGTGCAGGAAATAATTTTAGCCCTGTGAAGCAAGCCCATTTTTCTTTAATAGATCAGAAACCAAATAATTTATATATTTCTGTATTTTATTTAAATCTCCTTACTCAATAAATGATTTCCTTTACAGTGTAGGACACACATGTTGCGGCCTCTTAGCATATTCTGATTAAAATGTGAAAGCTGTTTTACTCCCAGTGGGATGCTGGTATATACCAGGAGCTGTCTGCTGCAGCTGTTACCTCTTTCATGGGTCACAGATGGTAGACTTTTTCTTTAGAATTGCTGTTGGATCATTATATAGACAGAGACATATTGTAATAACACACATAAAGCGGATGGTTACATTTATGATGTAGTTTAAAGTCATGGGAATGTTATTAGCCTCAACTGACTACATTACATTTATAATAACAAACTGCTCCATAATTAACTGTACTGTCAGAAGCAACTTTTTTACTATTACACCAAACTGACTTTTTATCCTTACATGGTGTATTTTTTTTTACCAGATTAATTACAATTTTGTGCACAAATATTGCTTAACTCCATGCTGCAAATCTGGTTCTTAGTTTCTTAGAAGCAATTTTTTGTAGTTTTTTTAAGTGCTTTGCAGGATCTCCATAGCCTAAGCACTAGGGAGCATTTTGTGATCTATATCATTTAAGAAAAGGATTTGTACATAACAAGTCACAGTCTGAACATTTCTCATTATTAATGCCATTATATTTGATAAATGACTAGCTTTAAAGTGTTGCAAAAAATATGTAATTTTGTATGATATGGAATGAGTGTGTGCATGGTTGTTTGTGTGTTGCCCTGTGATGGACTGGCGACCTGTCCAGGCTGTACCCCGCCTCTCGCCCATAGACTGCTGGAGATAGGCACCAGCTTCCCCGTGACCCACTATGGAATAACCGGTAGAAAATGACTGATTGATTGACTGTATGATATGGTATAACTTAAGCTCAGCACAGAAAACAAGATCTTTCAGACAGTAACATATATTCTCTCACAACTAGATTTTCTGCCGGACAGTTTATTGTTCCTAAACATACACTCACTGACCATTTAGGTACACCTTGCTTTTCTGGGTTGGATCGCCTTTTACCTTCAATACTACCATAATTCTTTGCAGGAGATTTAGATCTATACTGACACGAAACTATCATACAGTTTCTGCATGTTTGTCAGCTGCAAGTAGAAGATGTGAATCTCGCTTTTAAACATTGCATAATTGATACTAAGGGGAACAACCTGTACCAAGAAATTATCCCCTACACCATTACACCACCGCCACCAAGGCAAGACACGTTCATTTATGTAGCCTCATTCATACAAAAGATCAAGGAGCGTTACAAAAAAATAAAGGAACAAAAGTTAACAAAACAACGCTGAGAATGCATTAAAAGAATATATGTAAAATCATAACCTATGTTTCTTGTTCCAAGCTAACAGAAGTGGCATCCGGTGTTATCTACTATAGCTGATCTGCTTTGAGTGTTAATGTCATGATCCACAGGTGTTTATGTTTTGTTTTTTTGTGCTTGTTTTATCACTATTTGTGGGTTGTTTATTAATGTCAGTAAGGTCTTGCCTTATTTAGGTATTTCTGATGGTTACCAGGGTCTTCTCATATCAGTTCATTTTTTTGTGATTAGTGTCTCACCTATTTCTTGTTTTCTTTCCTCTGCATTTTGGTTAACATGTTTGTGTTGTGTATTAAGGTTTGGTCACCTTCAAACTGCCGATGTGAGAATGCTTCAGGCAAAATTCTCTGCTGACACGGATTAGTTGAACACAGGAGGATTTTATTACAGCCAGGTCTATATCAAACTTACAGATCTGTGCACCAAGCTGGGGTAGGCATGTGCCAAATGTGGAGAAATAACTCTTGTTCTTTAAACACAACCTCTTTTACAGACTTCCTGAGAGCACATATACAGTACCATATTTGGCATTGTCCAACATATGGCTCTAACTTTGATCACAGTCTTTTCTATAGGCACACGCTTTCCGCATTTGACATCCCTTAGCCTGTGGCTTCAGCTGTCTTTAAGCACATTTAGTCATTTATACCTCATAATTTTTATCACTCTTAAATTAAAGCTCTGGCGTAAAAATATGCTCCAAGCCCAACCTAAGGCCTGAAGATATATTGTATTATAACACACTCCCTTAGTTTTAGGTGTTTTCCCTTTTTGATTTGTAGATCCTTTTGTGTCTGAGTTACTCCCCCAGTGTATAATATGTGTTAGTACATCTCATTTCCTCAGTTACCCTGCTCAGTCCTATCTCACAGCCATTCAACATTGCTTTGATTAGACTCACCTGGTTCCCATGTAAACTATCACATTTCCTCTGTTTTTGCGCACCCTGGTTTCCAAAGTTCACTGCCAGTTTCTGCTGTTGTTTCCTGCCTTATTCCATGTCATGTTCTCCCTGTGATTTGCCTGTAGGTTTCTGTTATTTTTACATTTTTATTAAAGCCTTTAAATCCTCATGCTTTCCCAAGTTTTTTGTGTTTTCGTCCTGCTTCAGCACACAATCCATGACATTTCAGAGATAGCACTCCACAAACACTGGTTGTAATGAGTGGGTATTTAAGAAACTGCTGTCTATCACCTCAAACCAGTCTGCCAGTTCTTCTCTGACCTTTGATGTCAACATGGCATTTTTATCCACACTGCCAGTCACTAGGTACTTTCTATGTTTCACATCATTCTCTGTAAATACAAGACATGATTGGACGGGTAAACCATGGCTAATGGTCAATTCAGACCAGTTTTCTGTAGTGCTAGCATAAACGTAGCATGTTACAATTCTGTTTTCAGGGTAACATGCAGTATTTCAGTGCAGTTCCAATTAATCAAGTTGGAATAAAGCTTGGATAAAAAAAAATGTCTGCCTCATAAATTGTCTTTCTCTTTATTTTTTCATTTTAAATTTAAAGACTAGTGTTTCAGCTTCATTTTATGGAGACCTCATACCAATACAACCTCCAATAGTCATCACAGTCTCTAGCTTGCTGTAACAGTTGATGTTTTGATCAGCCTATAACCAAAACCAGTCCAAGACATTAGAGAGCTAAGCTGCTGCTTAAACCAGGCTAGCAAGAGGCCCCCAACAGTATTTGAGATCTTACATTGAATATAGATCTTAGAACCTTAAATCTGTAGTTATGTTTTAAAGGAAATAAAAAAGAAATGAAACATTACAAAATTCAAACTTTGAATTTATTTAGTATTTAAAAGAACTGATAAATGTTTTCAGTTGTGGTTTTTGTTCTGGAAGGGTTCTGTGTCCCAGAGTGGAATGTGTTACTGTTTGAAATATCAATCCATATAACCTTAAAAGTAACTTTGTGAAGATGCTGACTGAAGCGGGTAAGCGAGTGAAAGGAGTCCCTTACCAACATGGGCTGGTGTTTCCAGAATAAATTTACCAGGGTGGCCCAGAACAAAAGAATGACACAAAAAAATGGGGTAATATTTCATCGTTTAATATATAAAGTGAGCCCCTTAAGGCTCTGGAGCTCTAGGCTGCAGACCCCTGATCTAGCAGATAAAACTGTGATCCTATCTCAATAAGGTTAAAGGTAAGAGTGCAACATCTTAATTTTTATTCATTTTTAAAGTAAAACTGTTAAAGTAAAAAATAAAATTGGTCCAAGGTACCAATCAGTTAGTTTCTGTGCTAGCACCTATTATCACAGGAAACTGATTTAGTATTTATGTCCTCAGTTCAGAGGCCATTACACTAGAACCACCCATGACTGAAAGACCAAGCAGAGAGGAAGAAGTCACTACTTCAAAAACAATATTAAAAGCCAGACTATGGGTCAAAACTGCACACAAAGAACACAATTTTTTAAACTTGTAAGCCTGAGAACACAATCTCCACGATGGTGGCAGCATCATGCTGTGTGGGGGGTTGTCTTGGGATAATCACTGGTCAAATTCACAGAATAGATGGCATGATGAGAAAACAATAATATGTGGAAATATTGAAGCAATATTTCAAGACATCAGGCAAGATGTCAAAGCCTGGGCTCAAATACATCTCCCAAATGGATGATGACTCTAATGATATTATCAAATTAGTTACAAAGTGGCTCAAGGACAACAAAGTCAAAGTTTTGGAGTGGCCATGATCTCATTTCCATACAAAATATATGGGTAGAGCTGAAAAGGTGTGCATGACGAGGATGGCCTACAAACATGACTCAGTTAGCGCAGTTATGTCTGGAGGAATGGTCTGAAATTCCAAGAAACTACAGGTCCTTCTCAAAAAATTAGCATATTGTGATAAAGTTCATTATTTTCCATAATGTCATGATGAAAATTTAACATTCATATATTTTAGATTCATTGCACACTAACTGAAATATTTCAGGTCTTTTATTGTCTTAATACGGATGATTTTGGCATACAGCTCATGAAAACCCAAAATTCCTATCTCACAAAATTAGCATATCATTAAAAGGGTCTCTAAACGAGCTACGAACCTAATCATCTGAATCAACGAGTTAACTCTAAACACCTGCAAAAGATTCCTGAGGCCTTTAAAACTCCCAGCCTGGTTCATCACTCAAAACCCCAATCATGGGTAAGACTGCCGACCTGACTGCCATCCAGAAGGCCACTATTGACACCCTCAAGCAAGAGGGTAAGACACAGAAAGAAATTTCTGAACGAATAGGCTGTTCCCAGAGTGCTGTATCAAGGCACCTAAGTGGGAAGTCTGTGGGAAGGAAAAAGTGTGGCAGAAAACGCTGCACAACGAGAAGAGGTGACCGGACCCTGAGGAAGATTGTGGAGAAGGGCCGATTCCAGACCTTGGGGTACCTGCGGAAGCAGTGGACTGAGTCTGGAGTAGAAACATCCAGAGCCACCGTGCACAGGCGTGTGCAGGAAATGGGCTACAGGTGCCGCATTCCCCAGTCCTGGGCTACAGAGAAGCAGCACTGGACTGTTGCTCAGTGGTCCAAAGTACTTTTTTTGGATGAAAGCAAATTCTGCATGTCATTCGGAAATCAAGGTGCCAGAGTCTGGAGGAAGACTGGGGAGAAGGAAATGCCAAAATGCCAGAAGTCCAGTGTCAAGTACCCACAGTCAGTGATGGTCTGGGGTGCCGTGTCAGCTGCTGGTGTTGATCCACTGTGTTTTATCAAGGGCAGGGTCAATGCAGCTAGCTATCAGGAGATTTTGGAGCACTTCATGCTTCCATCTGCTGAAAAGCTTTATGGAGATGAAGATTTCATTTTTCAGCATGACCTGGCACCTGCTCACAGTGCCAAAACCACTGGTAAATGGTTTACTGACCATGTTATCACTGTGCTCAATTGGCCTGCCAACTCTCCTGACCTGAACCCCATACAGAATCTGTGGGATATTGTGAAGAGAACGTTGAGAGACTCAAGACCCAACACTCTCGATGAGCTAAAGGCCGCTATCGAAGCATCCTGGGCCTCCATAAGACCTCAGCAGTGCCACAGGCTGATTGCCTCCATGCCACGCCGCATTGAAGCAGTCATTTCTGCCAAAGGATTCCCGACCAAGTATTGAGTGCATAACTGTACATGATTATTTGAAGGTTGACGTTTTTTGTATTAAAAACACTTTTCTTTTATTGGTCGGATGAAATATGCTAATTTTGTGAGATAGGAATTTTGGGTTTTCATGAGCTGTATGCCAAAATCATCCGTATTAAGACAATAAAAGACCTGAAATATTTCAGTTAGTGTGCATTGAATCTAAAATATATGAATGTTAAATTTTCATCATTACATTATAGAAAATAATGAACTTTATCACAATATGCTAATTTTTTGAGAAGGACCTGTAATGTGAATAGCTTATGAAAAGACACCCAAAATATTCAACCATCGTCATACAGTTTAAATGACATTTTAACAAATACTAAGGAAAGATTTTTTTAAACAATGCAAAAAAATCTAATTGTGGCATTTAAAAAATAAAATTAACTTTGGTAAACCTTACTGACCTAAACCAGTTAAAGTTTAATCTGATTTAATGTCAGACAGTGAGACAAAAGATGTCTGGTGTGGTTTATACAGTATATGGAAATATTTTGTTTTGGCTGTATTTTGCAACTCTACATGGTGCAACATATATGACCAGAAGGAGGTGATCTCTATTTGATAATCCAACAAACACCCCTTGTAGTACACTCATACTTTTATTTTGACAATGACAGCCAATTGAAAAGATCCTAAAATCAGGGGCATTGATGTTAACATGGGGAGCTGTTGTGATTATTTGCTTTTAGCACCAAAGCAACAAAGTACAAATACCTCCACATTTCTCAGCTTTTGTTCCCACAAAAGCTTTTATCATTGCTGTTTGAAAAGCTGGTTTTAAAACATCTACAAGGCAAAATGTAAAGTTATAGAAGACCACACAGCCACCTAAACACTATGAAAATAAGAGCAGAAGTACTCTAGTTCTTCAGTTAAGTGTGTTATATAATCGCCACTCTAACCCCAAAATGCATTATTAAGCAGGGAGGTTTGATCATGCTGCAACACACGTAAATACCTACCTTAGGAGTGAACACTATTGCGTTTAAAAAAATAATTTAATACATATTTGCTCTAAATTACATATACATTTTGTAACAACATTAATAAAGTTGGAATAACTGAGGTTTTACAGGCTTTTTCCTTAGATTAAAACTTGATGTGTCCATTTACATGAAGTCTGCAAACAAAAGGAGAGAATAATACAGTCACAATATGCCCCTATTAACACAAAGGGTAACCTTGAACAGGGTAGGGTGTATGCCTGATCAGAAACTTTTAGACTTCAGTGAGTGAGTTCAAAATTATGTACTCAAAAATTGCTAACTTCAAAATGAACTGGAATCCGGGAAGATGCCAAAGAGTGACAAAAAAAGAGGGAACGTCAAGAGCTTTCTTTGTACCTCACAAAGGAAATGAGATGCATTGTTAATATTTAACCAGTGTTTATCATGTCAACTGAAACTTCATAGTGAGTCTCCTTTTGGCATTTTTTTGCCTTGATATCCTGATAGTTATACATTTTCTAAGACCTGGACAACATCACTGCTACATTACTTACAAGTTATACATTTATCATTTTATCGCTGTCATAATGTACACATACCATGTGTCAAGGTTCAAAGGTTGCTTTCTCCCTGTGAGTTTCCTAGATAAGATTACTTATCTCTGTTTGAATGCAGCTTACTCATCCTATTGAGGTCATTTGTACTGTTGATTCTTGTTATTGCTACTACTGTGAATACGCTAGAGACAAAAGTTTCCTTTCACATACTTCTTGAACTTTTAAAAAATGCATATCAATGTATTAAAAAACATCTTAACATGAGAAGCAATAAGAGGTAGGATAATTTACTAGGCGTGTCAGGCAAAGAAAGAGGTGGGTCTTTAACTTGGCAGACTATCAGAGAAAGACTATTTTACAATTTTGTGAAATAGTCTTTCACGCTGAGCTGATTAGTTTCAAGTCTTCTGCAGCCTCTAAGGCTAACACAAAGCAGGTCTTGATGCTCAATTTAGATTTTTGCTGAAATCAGATTTTTATTTTCGTAGTGTTTTTCCCTACAGTTTAGCTGTGACCACCATCAGACTTAAGTCTGAAAGTTTCACAAATCGAAAGTCGGCACAAGTTAGCAGCTAGCTGTTAGCATTAGCTTCCACAAATTTTTTTTATCTGTTTAGCGGTTTAGCGTCAGTGAAGATAATATTTTAGTTATTGAAATATGGGTTAGTAAGACTAACTTTTTGGTTAAATGTGCCCATCGCTGGACCTCACACTGCAGCACACTGTTTACAGAAGTGAAAATGGTTGTCGCTGTGTATGACTTCTTAATTTGTTGAGCAAATCTAACTTTCTCTGAACATGTGGGAGTGTGGATTTTTGTAGTATCACTATAAGGCCCTTGTGATGGGTAATAGAGGGTTCATAAATGTGCATCTAAAAGTCAGATGAAAAACAAAAACATTTCAAAATGTGAAGAGAATTAACTAATTATTATGTTCTCTTTTTGTAATTGGGAATTCCATTAGCATGTGTAAATCCGTTGTTCCTGGTAAACAGGGTTGTTTACAAGCTCTTTATTAAATACAGAGACCTGATAATGCTTCTAAATCCCCAAGCTGTGTTGTCACATTGCATTTCTAATGTTACACTGGTTGTGGCTGTTTTTAGCTAAGCAGCTCATTGAGAATAAACTGAGAATGAGGGCAAAACGCACATAATGAAAGCACTTCAGTAACCGGCACAATCATCTCCATATGAAGGGATTTGGATCACTTTACAGTTGGATTGACAAACCAGTCTAGTAAGCTGCGTCAATCAGATGAATTCAGAAGCTGTGAATTGTACCTAAACAAAGAATCATATTCAGGAAACAACTTGACATTTTAATTTGCACATCTTATTAAAAGGGCTTGTTTTATTAAATTTGGGAGAAGGTCATGCCAGAAGCCTTCATAAAGAGCACTCAGATACCAATCAGTGGGGAGAATGAAACATGGGAAAATGACATAGCTAAATGTCAGATGGTGCAAACATGCTGAGCTTTTTAGTATTTGGTGTACACATCCGTAGATGAAAAATAAAAATATATATATCTTTTTGGATATTGTGTTGAATTAGATGTTTATCGTTCAGATGAACATTATGTGCGCTTTTAATAATCTTCATCATTCTGTGCCTGAGTAAATTATCACTGCAAACTGAAAAGTGGTGGCACTGATTTAATGACTAGCTCTGACTAAACACAGATTATTGCTCTCCCACAGCGTTGCCTGATGTATGACACTGCATCAGTTTAAGGTGCTTTTTCTGTATGTCTACGATTGTTAGAATAAAACTATAATAGACTCCTGTAACCTTTTGCCTTTTTAACTCTGAGCTTTTGTGCTCTTGCTATAAATTCTTGACAGTAGGTGGAGTCACGTTCACTCAAACACCTCTAGAGATGTCCTCTCCGACAATGCACCACCACCTCCACCGCCACCCACCACACACACCTACTGTACCTCTTGGGAAAGAGAAATGAGGAGAGAGAGTGGAAAGGAGGAACACAGAGACGAGGAAATACAAATCAGAGAGCAATAAGCTCCTTGAAATGAGCTTGTTGAGGTGTGAGAAAACGGGGAGAAAGGCAGAGAAAAGATTAGTACAACAAAGATTCCGGGAAGGGAAGGGCTGGAGAAATTCTCCCGCTCTGTTTTTTTGTAGCAAGAAGTGGAGAGTGTTTGACAGTTTCCCCTCCAGTGCTCAGCAGCAAGCAGAGTCAGAGGGCTGCATTTTTCCTCTCTCCCCTCTCCATGAGTGGAGTTACGCTAACGAAGTGAAACAGCACAACGCAACTGACAAGCGGCACTAAAACAAGGTTATAAAGGCTCTGGGGCGACCGGAGGGTGATGAAGTGATGGAGGCTAACTCTAAAAAGCATCGATTTAGGAAGGGTCGCAGTGCCACCTTCAGCATTGATGGCTTCAACATCACCATTGGTAAGAAGAAGCATGCAAAGCATGGTGAAACTCTGTTTACAGGTGCTTTCAGCGTGCAAAAAAGTGTGTATGTGTGTAAGAAGCAAAATACATGTGTGCCTGATATCCTGTGCAATGTGGCTTTAAGCACCAACTTAACATAGAACGATCCAATTTTTACATATCTGCAGAACTTGAAACATTAGTCCATTTAGCTGGAGTTGGTCCTCGTATCTGTAATGCAACTATGGAAACAAGGGGACTTAGGACTAAAGCTGGGTGCAGCTGACGTCACTAGGAATTCATTGTATTGTCTTGACAACCACAGTTGATGAACTTGTGTGTCCCTTACATTGTCTTTTTCTTTTAGTTTTTAGTCTCACACAGGAGTAAGTGATGAAATCCTTTATAAATAGAGCAATCTGAAGCTGTTCCAAGCTGTTGACATCAAATTGTTTATGTGCAGAATAGATTTGGTTTTATAACTTTTTTTGTGTTTAACAAACAGCTGTTTTCACAACACGTACAAAACATGCTGAGTTAGTCATGAGCCCGTCTTGTCTGGTAATCATGATAAAAAAATAATGTGTGTTTATGTTCCAGCGCATTCTTTATTGCTTAGTATTGCTCCGTTTACAACATTGACTTCCACGTAATAGTAAATCAGATAAGGCTAAAAACTGTGACTGCACTTTTTGCTACACTCATATCATTGTTGTTATGGGGGTTTTGCCTCCAGTGACTATAAATACTCGTTCAAGATAAAAAGCCAACACATGATAGCGCCAAACTTTAATTACTTCATAATTTTGGTTGCAATGTGATCACAAAGGGCTAACAATACAAAAATAAAATTATTGTTGATAACAAGTGGATACATCAATTTAGGGATGATCGTAATTTTAATTTACAATACTGGTCAAAAGTGTTAGATACACTTTCTCACTTAATGGGATCTCTTTATTTTCATGACTATTTACATTGTAGATTCGTACCAAAGGCAACACAATTGTGAATGAACACACATGGAATTATACAGTAAACAAAAGTGTGAAATATTGCTAAACATTTTTATATTTTGGATTCTTCAAAATAGCCACCGTTTGCTTTCATTACTGCTTTGCTCTCTTGGCATTCTCTCCATGAGCTTCATGAGATGGTCACCTGAAGTAGTTTATCAAAGAGTGTTGAAATAACTTCCCAGAGGTTCATTGAGAGAAGGCCAAGGGTAAATGTTTCAGTCATCACAGCAAAGGACAGCTAACATATTTAAAGTTCCTTTACAATTTTTTGTTTGCTACATAATCCCATATGTGCTCCTTCACAGTTTTACAGTTTTGATGCCTTCAGTGAGCATCTACGCACAATGTAACTAGTTACTAACATAAAGAAAACCATTAAATGCGAAAGGGGTTGTAAAACGTTTGACTGGTAGTGTATGTAAATATATATATATATATATATATATATATATATATATATATATAAATCAATATATATATCAAAATCAATTTCAACTAATAAATCAATAGCAAACAGGCCAAAACTTGACCAAACCAAGGCTAACAGAGAACAGTGTCAGTTTATAATATGGGAAACGGCCAGGTTTAAACAGACTGGGAAAATTGAGCCCAGGTTTTCACAGAGAGCAGCTAACAACAGGGACCAGTCCCAATTCACCCCAGAGACAAGTTCAGTTCTGTACCGTTTCTGTAGATAATAATCGCTATCGGTTATGATAAATTATTTGATTCATGTGAAAGTCTGCCGTCTCGGGGTCACACTCTTGTTTCTATGGTTACTGATTGTGTTGCATCCCCTAGAAGGCAATTGTATATAATTGCCAATTTGTTGATTTATACTTTTTTCTTCCTTTTTTGCAACTGCATTGGTGAGAACGCAAACACTTTCCTACATTTTTAAAATAAAAACCGTATTTTAGACTCAACACTTGTTTATACTGCCTACACTGTTTTTATTTTAAACAATAGTCCTCTGTCATTATTTGGCAATACATAAGGTGAGTTACACAACAGTAAATGTAATAATGCCATTGTTATGATACACAATGTCCAGGCTCGAAAACCTGTAACCCCTAACACCTTTACATTAGATTCCACTTTATTTCTCCACTTCCACATATTTTTCTGCTCAGCATTTCTCAGAATTAACACATTAGATTTAAATTAAAGAGAAAATCCCCCTTGTTAACTCTGTGGGCCACAAGGTTGCTGCGATCAGTTTTCTTGGAAACAGGTACAGCCAATCTCTAATCTCAGGGAAACAGCACAAATCTTCATGATAAGCTTTTGCAGAGAGGAGTAAAAAAGGGCCATCGTCTACAAATATGTCATCAGAGAATATAGACATTAAAAGCGGCTCTAAACAATTTTATGATGGCACAGATAATGCATTTAATGTTCCGCCTACATGATCGCATCCTCTTATATGTAAAAAGCATCTCAGTAACACATGTTCTGTATCATGACAATCCTCTCCAACAAGCATGGCCGTTGTCATGGTAAACCACAAGTGTCACAATCAATTGCTGACTGGTCTTAGGGTTCAGCCTGCACAGCATCACCTCCTCTGATGCGTGACTCCTAACCGCTGCTGCCTCATTGCCTGTCTTGACTCGTTGTGTTTTCTCCCCTATTAAACTCTGAACCTGAACTGTAGCTAGCAGCCTCCGTGCGGATTCCAAGTGAGGTGTTTTTTCATGTGTTAGGCTTATTAGTGCAGCTGATATTACAAGACTCATGTGGAGAGGAGTAATTTTACCTTTTTTAGCTGCTGTCTTGGAATACCCAGCAGTTAGGGCCCTTTTCTTCGCAGTTTAGTGATTTACAATGTTACTGTTTTGTTGAAAGCACTTATCTTTTTAGCTTTCTGCTTATTATGTTTGTATCCCAAGGCATGCCACTGCAAAAAATATTTTTTTGTGTGTCAATTGTGAGCTTAGCATTGTTCTGTTTAAAAGTTGTAATTACCAACAAGCCATTTAGTCTTTCTTTCTCAGTAGCTGATGCATGAACAGTACAATCGGCATGTGATTCATTGTCTTTATTGTCGTACATTTTGGCCCAGCATGAGTTCTTCCAGCAGAAAAAATGTATTCCTGCACACCTAAGTAATTATTGGTCTTTTTATCTGATCTTTATACACTTGTATGAAAGTCTGATTTAAACAAAAATGGTTGTTTAAGGAGTTGTTTAAACAATTAAACAAGTGACTACTGGTTGTTAATAAATATAAATAATTTTTAATATAAATATTAGAAACAAAGCCTTTAGGTTTTTAGTAATTCACATGTGACCTTGCACAAAGTATTAAAATCCCTTGAACATTTTACAGTATGTCAGGTTATAATCTCAAATTTCTTATATTTTATTTGAATTTTATGTGATAGACCTGCATCAAATAGTGCACAAGTATGAAGTGACAGAAAAATGATTTTATAGATTTTTATTTTATTGTAGCCTACTTGAATCTGATACCCCTAAATAAAATCAAATACATTTACCTTCATAAAGTAATTAGAAACAAAGTCCTCATATGTGTAATTTAATCTCAGAATAAGTACTGCTGTTTTGTGAAGCACTCAGAGGTTTGTCAGAGAACATTAGTGAACAAAAAGCACCATGAAGCTCATGGAACCCAGCACACAGTTCAGCTATAAAGTTTTAAAGTTGAAAGTAGGATTAGGTTATAAAACAATATATCAAGTTTTGAACATCTCCTGGAGCACTTTGAAATCCATCATGAGAAAATAGGAAATGGAATATGGGTCAACTGCAAACCCACCAAGTTATGGCCATCGACCTAAACTGAGAGGTTGGGCAAGGAGAGCATTATTTATTGATGCAGCCAAACGGCTCATGGTAGCTCAGAAGCAGCTTCAGAGACCCACAGCTGAGGTGTGAGAATTTTTAGACAGGACAACTATTAATCATAAACTCCAATACAGCAAATATGGTCCTAATGAAAGAGTTTCAAGAGGAAAGTTATTGTTCAAATAACATCACTATAGATCTCTTTTACAGTTTTGCCTCATGCCAAAATATTTCTAAATTAGCTATGAGCCATGTAGGGGACACAGCCACCATGGAAGAAAGTGCTCTGGTTAGATGAGACCAAAACAACATTTTTGGCTTACATAAAAAATGTTCTGTGTTGCAAAAACATACATATGCACATGACCCTGAAAACACCATCTGTCCTGTGATAAATGATAATGGCAACATAATGCTATGGACTTTCTATCAATAGAGCCAAATACAGAGATTTATGGGAAGAAAACTTGTTAAAGGCAGTAAAACATTTGAGACTTTCTAGCAGTAAAACAACACTTAACACAACTTTTTTATTGTGGCTGAGATCAAAGCAAAGTCCAGGTCAATATTCAATTGAAAATGTGTGACAAGACTTTAAAATTGCTGTTTGCTGACACTATATCCACTACTTACATACACTATTTCAACAATTTTGGGATTGTAGAATGGCAAAATTTGAAAAGGTTTATTATTCATTCATGTATAAGAAATAATGAGGCACCTTTTGCTCATGATTGGATATTTTGCACTCTCTAATAGGGATATTTGGTTCCATTGTATGCGTTTGTACAGAAATGCCTTTACACAGTGTAAAGTTTTTGAAATTGATTAGAAAAATGCATCAAAACAGGTGACATTACCATGTGCATGGAATCATCAAATTAAGCACAATACGTCTCACCTGGTTTTCAGCTCCTCCTTTTTGCTCTATGCTTCGTAGATGTCCGTCCCTGACACTATCACAGTGTTGGATCTCTGTAGCTTGAGGTTAAGTTAAGTTTCAATGACCTTAAATAGAAGAACAAGCTTTGAAACTCTACCAGGAAAGAAATTTGAAAATGTGGGGCTGCCTGTTTGCCTGTTTACCACAGAGACAGAATAATTGGTCGTTAAAAATCATACACATTTGAGATATTCTGTATAATCAAGAAATATCTTTAAGGAATGTTCTAGCTTACCCACCCCCTTAGATAATCTTTTTAGTGGAAACTTATTGCTTCATTGTCTGTGTTTGGTGTGGAAGAGAGATCAAAAATGAAAGCTAAAAGCAGTAGGACACAGAGTCAGAGATCAGTGAGCACAGTGTTGAAGTTAGACACCATACACACACTTCTGTTTCCATGGTGAGAACATAATCTTGTTTTTATCTACTTTTTTTTCTGATGACATTGAAAACATTTTTTTTTTTTTGCTTGATGCTAAATTTCCCACTCTCTTTTCAAATCAATAGTTTTCCAGCTTTCTTTTAGTTTTCGCTCAGTCTGAAAGATAAGAATTTCTGTTTACAACAAGATCATGATAAAGAATGAGATAGACCTTGTAGGTTAAGTAGTAGAATCCACAGTAGCTTAATTACATATATGAACATTCCAGATTTTAAAAGAGTGGACCTCATATATTTAGTGATGTAAACGTGGCAGATGTGAATTGTAAATTTCCAGATAAGACTTGAACAAATACAACGCACAAAGATCCATTACCTTTTAAAGATACTGTCACGGCTGGTATGGCGGAGGACCCCAGAATGCAGACAAGCAGGAAGCAACGTGGCATGGTGAGTTGAAAAAAGATTTTAAGAACCAAAAAGAAACTTGCGAGCAGACGGGTAGTTGCAGATGCAGGCATGGACAAACTTAGGCAAAACAGAACAAACTTGACAGAACAGGCTTGGCATAAACAGATGAACTGTGATGTTTCTGCGTGGAATGAACAGAACAGATGTGTATATATGGAGCAAGAACCAGGTGAAATGAGGAGACTGAATGCTAGGTCCTGGTGAACCGAATGAAGATGATTGAAAACAGACAGGAGAGAACAAAACGTGGCTAGAGCAGAAAAGAGACTTGAATAAAAACTAATAGAAACATACCTAGAAAAACATGAAACTAAAGCATAACCAGATCCAAAAACCTAACTTGACAAAACATGAACTAGAAGATAAAAACTAAAGCATGACCAGGAAAATAATAAACAGAAGCATGATTCAAAACCTCAAACGTGAGAAACATAAGAAAAACTGGCAACCAAAAACCAAACAACCCCAAATCATAACAGATACAGACAAATGCACTTCCCACTGAATTCTTTTGTTTGTACTTTTTTTTTTTGCCACAATTACGTTTTCAGATCATCAAACAAATTGTAAAAAGATAATCTGACTTAATACAATGCAATTTTCAATGATGATTTCATTTTTAAAGGAATCTAAAACTGTCCAAACCAATCTGGCCCTATGTGGGAAAAGCAATTGCCCCCTAAATCTAACTGGTTCTGCCACCCATAGAGGCAATGAACGCCACCAAGGCAGATAGCCATTTAGGCAGATTTAAGTCTGGACATTCTCCTTCAGGTTTTTCTGTTTTCTGCTCTGGCTCCTATGGCTCAGAGAAGGAAAATAATATGCTGCTCCAGCTACATATTGATATATAAAATCTTCTTACCTGATGAGCTCTATGCTCAAAAACAGCATCCATAGTTACCTTATGGTCTGGCTGTTTGCCCCCTGTCCGAGCTATCTATCCTAGCTGGGACATGAACTGTGTTTTTGTTTCAGGCCTTTATCTTAGGTTTCCTGAATCTAATTATTTAAAATATAGGACCGTTTAAAGATTGTGGCAAAATGGAAAAGTTTGTGAAAAAACCAGGACGCCAAACATAAAAAATTTATAATTTACAAAACCCAAGAATTTAAGGGGAGTGTGCCTTCTTTTTTCCCTGACTGTATGTAAAATGATGTTTTTAAAAGATATTTGAGAAAGACAATGTGGTCTTCAACTATGGTGCAGAGTTCTACACAAAAGCATCTCACCGAGTGCCTAGCAACCATTACTGTAGTAATTACATTCTTCTGAGTACATACATTTACCATCTAACATCAACCATGTGGTCTTTCAACAGGGGCCCTCATAAATCTAATTCATGTTATGTAACTCCAATAATTACATTCATGTAAAATACTGTAAGTAACAAAGTATGAGACCAATGTTTTGTCCTTTAGTCCATCAAGAGTAACTCTCATCCTGTGCAAAAATGGTGAGCTCTCCAACAACCACTTCTCAGCCTAACTCTTCATAAAATGAGTCAAATTCAGCATTTTGTTATTTCTCCACACAAGCTTTGCAAATTCCATCATCCAAGTCAGACACGTTTCTAGTGTAGTGCATTGTCCCTAATATCTTTGAATGGGATACTGGCATCCATGTGATGTTTGTATTTGGATGTTAAAAGATTTTTCATTATCTATATGGTGTACAACAGTTAGAAAAATGGTTGACTTAGCAAAGCATAGCTCTAAAACTCTCAGGTGATGTAACCAAACATGCTTCTCCCACAAGACTTTGAACGATTAAAACCACAACAGGCAATTTTGAATAGGGTCTCATTCCCCTTGGGGGCTCAGGTACATTGTTAGTTGAATGCAATTATGTCATGTGAAATGGAAAAAATACAAAATTACCATTTCAGTGCAGTAAAAATATAAATAAAACACTGTCACTGTATGAGTGACTCATACTAATGATGCAAACTGTGGTACACTAACTCATCACAACTCAGACTTATGATACATAAGTATGTTGTATTTCTATGGTATATTTTGTTATATTGTAATCTGACTACATGATTAACTGGCAGCTTCAAAAAGATTAAGTTGAAAAACTTCCTGAAACTGGTGACACATTCTGGTTGATTTTACATCAGGTAAGCTATAAATAGCAATCCATAACAGTATAGAAACAACTACAAATCAGAGTTTTGGATTGATTGACAATTGGACTTTCTATTGGAACTGCTGTCCTATCATGGTACCTTTTTCTGGAGCTTTACAGTCTTTGCTGTTTCATTTGTTTGTTGAACTGATGATGAGACTCACTGTGATAACATTCACAGTATCATACATTAAAAATCAGTATGAAGACCGTTACCCAGAATGCAACACACTGTGACATTATTACCTGTAGAGCCACTATTGTCAGTACTTGTCTTAAATTAATATGCATGGCTGCTGCTAAATATCAAAAGATATTTTCACTTATATGATATTTCAGACTATTGGATCATAAATGCATCAGTAATCCATGCGATGACATTTAACATTTCTGATCCATTAATATTTTTAAAGGCTGCAAAAAGAGTGGTGACTTGTTTTATTGTTAATATAGAATTCTTTAATAGAGTATTGATCAGTATTTTTTGCTGGATCACAATTTGATAAATGCCCTTTAAATGTAGATACAAAGTTTAAATTTTTAAAGGACCTTATATGACAAATCCCTAATATGTTTTTCTAGTATTGAATTAAAATGGATGGAAATTATATCGATGGGTGTAAATATATATTATTTAGGCTGAGTAAACACTTGTTAATAGATTTAGAAGACAGTTGGGTTCAATCCAGCCTCATACCTGTAATGATTTGGAGAATTACGAGTGATTTCTTCACTATTGGGACAGGATTATTTCATTTACCTTATCATCTTCTCATTGCTAGTAAAATATGTTTTTTCAGCAATAATTTGAACAGTTAGAAACTGAGCAGACTTAATATGCAGATGCCCTTTTGCATTTCAGTTATTGTACTTCAATGCTTATGCGTAGTTGCTATGAATGCAATTAGAACTTGTCTCTCTACATTCAGTCTTAACATTGCTTTTTTTCATGTGTGCAGTTTTTCAGCTATTTTATGCACAGCATTGCATAATTCTCAATAAATTAGAATATCATCAAAAAGTAACTTATTTATTTTAATATGTCCATACACAAAGTGAAAATAATATATAGATATAGCTTCATAACACAGAGTGATTAGGAATTTCAAGCTGAAAAAGATTTACTGTGTTGTATATGGTCTCCTGACTTGGTTTGATTTTTTGTTTTGTATGACTTATTGCATCAGTGAGATATGGCATGGGGGCGATCAGCCTGAGTTGTTCAAGAAGCATTATCTCAAAATATTTTAATAAAGAAACGTGGTGTTGCGTTTAATATCTGCTTAAAGGTTGTTATTTCCAAAATTACTTCGATCTGACAAACGAGCCTCATCGGCAAGCATATTCTAATTTAATGAGATTCACCTGCATTTGCCAAAGAATTCCCTGAACTAACTGGGTCAGAGAGTTTCTTTAATTAACTAAACATCACAAAGGACAAATGTTATGCTAATTACTGGAATTAATCACCTACCGGGCATACTTGAAAAGTTAATATGCATAGGCAATATATTTATATATCTTTATATCTTTATCTTCAACAGTTTGAATTCATGCCGTTTTTGTTTGTTACTCAAATAATAAAAATTTTCATTTTTAGAAACATTCTTTGTAGATGATTCTTGCAGTTCTCTGAAATGAATAAAATGTGTGACAGACAACAAAGAGTTAACAGTAAAAATGGTTGCATATTTAAGCTGAAAGCATTACAAGCAATATTTAGATACTGAACTTTTTGGGGGAATTATTCCTTAACGCAGTCCTGATTTAGCTCTTCTTCTACATTTTTTTTTTTTACCAGTGGCAAATGAAGATGGAGAGAGTTCCAGCAGACCCCCTGCAAGTTTTGCTCGTAAGTTTAATGTTCACTGCATTAGTTTCATTTCAGTTTTAGTCAGTTCACTGAAATAATTCATTTTGAACCAATTCACCATTCAGGTTAAAGCATTAAAGGGTCATTTTACCCGACATTAATGAGATATTAGTGGTGCAGATTTATAGTCACCTCATTAACAGTTAGATTATGGAACATTAAACAGAAATTCTGACATGGGCTTTAAAATCCTTCTCCGTTGGCACAAACAATTTTATATAATATTGGATGCATTTACAGTAACTGAAAGACACATGCAGTTTTAGGTTTGTGTACTGATAAAAGTTGGCAAAGCTTTCTTTTCACAAGTAGTAGTGGTGGCAGCACTTGAGGTGGGGAAAATAAGTATTGAAGACTTTAAAGATTCTCTCAATAAAGAATTGGGCTCTTGACATGAAATTGGAATTACATAGGGGATCAGTACTGAACACCCTCTTTTTCAGCATCTGATGCTAGCAGAGTTTATAATATAAAAATGAACGAAGGATTCACAGGGAAATTTACTTTAGCATTCTTCATAAGAATGTGAACAAAACAGTGGGTTTTCCCGCAATCCTGGAAAAAATATCCCAATCACAGTCAAAGAAGCTCTGAACTGTCTTCAGAGGGAAAAAACAAAGCTGTTAGTATGACCCAGTCAACCCCCAACTTGAAACCAATTACAAATCTATGAAGACAATTAAAGGCCAGAGAGCATAGTTTAGGCCACCAGAACCTTCAAGATATGAACACAGTTCATGTGGATATCACACCTCAGCAATGTTTCTCTACACAAGAGACTGCCTTAAGTATTCAAAACCAACAAAAGTTTCTTTTTTGCTTACTCTCAAATAAATGTCAGTAAGCATATCCAATACTTAATGTGCCATTCAAAGTTGTTAAACATAACTTATTAAATAATCTGGGTTGATATCTTTAAAAGTGTGAGTTACTTCAGGTGTCACCAATGGAGATCTGGAGTGAATGCCCTGTCAGTAGTCTCATTAGAAATATATTTACTGAGAAAAACATTGATGTGTTCAATATTTATTTTCCTGCTCTACATACTGCTTCAGTAACTTTCAAATGTAGACTGGCACTGACAATATTCATCCACATGGGGGCAGCATAACAGAGGATTTAACTAATCCGGTTTCATACTGTATGCCATTCTAAGACTTAACTCCTTCCATTGAGCACATCATAATTAATATTATTAATATACCAGTTGTTATTGCATTACCAGTCAGTAAACAAACATGAGCATTATTTGTGTCACTCTTTATGCAGCTATTTCTCTCTATTTGTGCAGGCTCTAAATCCCAGAGCGCTTTGTGGAATGCCATCACGGCGGGAATGGGGATCAAAGGCAAAGAGCAGAAAGTCCCCCTGAATGACCCACGGAGTCCCGAGGAGATTCTGGCCGACGAACTTCCAGCAGCTGATGAACCAGATGCCACAGAGAAAACTGCCATCAGGTTTGCTGCTGTCAGCCTGTATCATAACACAGAGATAATTATTCACTAATTATCATAGAGTTAAATCCAGATTCGTGATTAAGTGAGACATCAACAGACATGTCTAGTTTATTATGGAGTAATTCACATACATTTTTTTCTGTAGTAATTCATTGAATGGAATGAAGTCAGTGTGTAAAACTCAGCATAATTCTGCAGTTTGAATGTATATTTTTAGATTGGCTTAACCCCAAACATTGTGTTTGACATTTAGCACTCTTGATTCAGTCTCAGACACGCTGGCAATTGCTATGTATGGCTGCTGACCTCAGGGGACTCAGCCATGATTGATTCCACTCGGATAACGGGGACTCGAAAACAGCATTAGCATAAATATGTTGTCTTTTAAAGCCTTATTCTAATTAACCTTGATGGCTCAGAAGAATGTTACAAATACCACAGGTGGGTGAAAATCAAACTTTTTCTGAGAGGATACTATAGTGGACCTAATATTTCATAAGAGGTTTTTAATTGTACCGGAAATATTGTGGACATCCTGTAATAGTGTCACCTCCTTTTGTTTTTCCTCTTCCGTGCTATATGCTATCTTAATTTACAGTGTTATTGTTGGTCACTGTCGTCTTGCAGCTCAGATTCAGGGTAGTGTGATAAGAAGCTGAAAGTGATTTTCCACTCCACTGACCTGACTCTGTAGCTTTATTTAAAAGCTGTAGCAGCACATTTTAGAAGGAAAAACAGTGAAGAGAAACAAACAGCCCCCTGCTTCAGGGAAATGGCTCATTTATCCATGAAGACAACAAATTTGTCTTAGCATTATAGATTACATTTAATCAGTGTAAGTAAGCACCTGCATAGTGGGAAGAAAAACTATAATGTGTCTGGGTGAAGAAGAGGATCTGGAAGTAGGTGGAAGATGGAAATAACAGAGCTAAAGCACTACTTAGGCAGGAGGTTCATGAAAGTGGAAACACTTAAGGTGACAAAAACCACACTCAATACAACTGTGAAAAGTATTAGTACACTAAGAGAGATAATGACTCAAGCAAGATGAGGTAGGCGAAGGAGAAGGAGGTAGAAGTATAAAGTTATATGAGCCCCTAAGCAGAAATATCATTTTGGGCCCCTCTTTTTGCCAAGCCCATCACCCAAAGGAGGTTGCAAAGTTCAAAAGGTTTCACTAAATCAGTAATTAATGGACATTATTCAACTCCTGGTTTTACCCGTCTATATGCAGGCAGTTTTAGGCATTTCTAAATCTAAGGTGGTCCTAATACAAAAAAAAAAAATTTTAAAGTCCTTTTCTTGTTTTCACAAATTATTAGTGTTGAAAAATCCAGTCCAGCTTCAATTAAACTATTTTAGAATTTGAACTACAGATGATCAAATGCAGTTCAGACTGCTTAAAAAAAACTGTGAAACAGCCTTTTAACTTAGCACTCAGGAGCTGTGAATCAGTTGCTTTCTCCAGCCTTATTACCCACCTGTGGTGTGTGGCTGTATTTTCTTACAGTGCTTGCAAAATGCACAATAGAGAGGGGTGTCCAATCCCCGTCGACTGACCATACAAACAAGCAGTAGAAAAGTTGTTCAGGGCACAACTGACAGATAACGTAAAGCCGACCTGGTGAAAAAAAAGTCTATTTCTCATTAATCTATTTACAAACTGTTACAGTGCATTGTGTGTTTAATATACAACTATTGTCAAAAACAGCAGATATGATAAAATTTAAATTAAGATGTAACTCTGTTAAGATAACTTTCAATTTACAAAGATTTTCCTGAAAAGAAACCTCCAGTTCATTAAAAATGTCCAATGCATCATCTTAATCTCAGTCCTCAACAGTGATTTAACTCCTTGCTCCTTTGTCATGGAAATCCCACTAAAGCCAGCTGATGACATTGGCCTTGCTAACTGTGGTTAATGGAGGGTAAATCCACGGAGAGTGAGATGGATCTACAGCTGAATGATAAATAGCAAGATTATGGTAGAGGGTGTTTAAATGACCAAGGAACCAATACTAATCCATAAAATGATGTAAAACTGTGTCACTTCTTTGACCGGAGCTGAATGTTATCCTCTGGACTGAGATAATTACATTTCGAAGGATGATCAGATGATCTGAAACAGGCTGGAAGCACATTAGTTACTGACTTATGAATACGATGAAAATAAACATTTCCAGGGTAACACTTTAAAATAAATACTTGTTTTTATATCTTTTAAAAGTTAAGGAGCAGCTGTGTGGCTGCTTTTCTCTTCTTGGTTGCAGTTAAAATTGTTTTAAAATGACAGCGGCTGTTCACGCAATGTCGCCTACCGATGTACTAAAATACAATTACAAACTACTAGAGTACACATACTGACTCATCTGTGATTGTTGTCACACTGTTGTTTTTTGCTCATTAGGGATGTCTTTTGGCATTTTAAAGCATTGGTGACCATCTTAATGGATTCACAGTGTTGTTATTTTCTCAGATGCCTCTTCAAGTCGGTGGTGTTATCCAGTTAGCATTGCTTTGCATGCTAATGAAACATTTCCATTCTTACTCAATTCTTTCTTCCTGGCAAGGCTACTAACGGGGGTCCACAACCGAGCCCAACAGTCATTGGGTCTAAAACTACTATAGATAAGGTGATTAGTCTGCAGCCTTTTCTTTAAATGGTTAATACTCAATAATCTTCCACTAGCTACAAAATGCTGTGCATATCTTGTCCCAGGCAAGGATGTCTGCTGGCCTGCTGTCTGGTATTGACGTTTTTTTGTGCATTGATTTAAGAGTGTCTATCTGCACACTCCACCAAACTTCCATCATGTGCTTAACCCAACATTATTCACTTTATACCTCTCGAGAAGATAAAGTCTTCTACGCTATTTTTCCAACTTGTCCTGCTTTACCCATGACTGAAATTAGATGTGATTGGAATTAATTTATAGTTTAGAATAATTTCTATTCAGTGATCAAAATAAATAGTCATCCTGCATGAGTTTTTTATCTTTTCTTTGTCTTGTAAGTAGGATTGTTGACAGAAGTGGTGACGAAAAACTTTCATCAACATGATGGTTTAAAATAAATCTTACCCAAAGTCATATTATCTGTTACTTTCTGCTGCCTTCAGCCCGCTTCTGTTATTTATGTCAGAACAATAAACTGTAGACACATGAGGTTAATGATCTAGATTGTCTCATTAAACTAGCCTACAAGTGATTAATTCTGAATAACCTCCTGAGTTAAACTCAACAGGACTCCCCCCAAATGGATCAGAGCTGTTTTTAGCAGAAGAAGTGGAGCAACATAATAACAGGCACTTGATGTTGTGAATGATCGCCATGGTTACACTTTGAGAAGACACATATACAACTTATTTAAATTTGTTTTATATACTCCTGCATAGTAAGCAGGTTTTATTAGAATATTTTTTAAACTTTCTTCACTATGGACAGCTGGTTTAAACGTGTTGTTGTTTTGTTTCAATGGCTTCTGTTTTATTGTCTTGTCAGATGAATTGCGACATCATTAGATATATTATTATTTTATTATATAAGTTTGTCAATGGGACTGTCTGTGCTAAATACATAAATCAATACACAACCAATAATTTTTTTAATCATACCCCATTTCCTTTGATTGCCATTCTGTTCCCTGTTTGGGTCAGATGACTTTATTGACAGGGGTATGACAGGGGTTTGATCAGGGATCATAAATCCCTGATCAAACCAAAATAACTCAGGGTAAGCTCCTGTTTGTGGATTTAAATTATTAGGATCACATAACTGCTAATTTTGTACAGTAAACGCAGTAAAATGTGCAGATAATACAAATAATTGTTTAAATTGCCACTTTTAAAAGTGGGTTATAATCATTCCAGGTGGGATGGACTGACGGGGGTAGAAAGAAAACATTTTTCAAGATGTATATTTGTAATCAAACTTTTTCAAAGTAAACAGCACATCTTAGAAATACCTGTTCAGATTTTGCAAGATGTAAAGGTAAAGATGTGAATTGTTTGCTCATCCCACTGCGTGCTTCAGGGCTGTTTTGGTGCTCATAACAATGCATAAATTGTGGATAAATGTCAAAGGACAATCTACATAAATCAGAAGCACATGGGTCACATGAAGTCAAATTCCTTTTGAAGAAATATTATTATAACAATACAGCTGTACAATAAAATCAAGAAAAATAAGTAAGTCCAATAACAAGCAAACGATTGTGATTATTTAAAATAGCAGCAAAGATCTAAGAAAATAAGTAATGACGCAGGAAGAAACAACAAAACTATGATGTATTAATCTGTTTTTCTTCTAACATATTGCAAATATTACATCAAAAACTTTGTAATCCCTACAACCAACATAACCTCACATACTCCCAATTCACCATGTTCGTTTGCAGCTAAAAGCCCTTTGTGGTCAGCTGTGAGATTTATCTGACTGTTAATTGAATGCTGCGTGCTGCAGTGCACTTTGCAGCTGATTAAGGTGGCTGTCTCAGATGTGGCAGCGTACTGTCTCTGGAGCTGAACCCTCATTTGGCAGCAGCAGTTGGGTTCACAGACCCCCACAGACAGCCCCTGTGAAGCAACAAGCTCCATCACGAGCCCCAGTAGCCCACTAATGAGCCTCCGCTGGTCAGAGAGATGGGAAGCCCAAATAGCAGAGCCACTGATCTAAGTGATTAAGAGATAGCCTCAGCATTATGATGTTACAGAGCGGTGTCCCTGCTGTACCACACAGAATGCCACAATATTAAATATTACGGACAATATCTAAATATAATCATCTGTACACTATATATCATTAAAAGGATAGTCACAATTTAAACAGAAGCTTTAAATTGTGTCAAAAAGTAAACAACAAGATGAGCTTAGCTGTCCAGAATCCAAGACTATCCAAAGTCATATTTTTTTACTACAGACCTTTGATTAAGGTCAGTAGTAAACAAAAATAGGATAACATTTTCTTAACAGATTAAATTGATATGAATATAGTAATAAAATTAATTTATTTCTTCAAAGATAAAAAAAGGCTCTAACACTTTAAAATATTGCATGACCAGTATAAGTAATACAAAAGAAATTGGCCTACACCTTAAATCACAGCCCTTGACCTCATTCTATTATTGCGTATTTGCTTTATCCACATTACTGCTTTTAAATACATGACAGGGATTTTAATCCACTCACCCAAGATATACGTGCACCCTTCTCTGCAGACTCGACCACTGCTTTTACCAGATTCTATTGTTGGATTAGCATAGTAACAGGATCAGGGTTGTTACTCGAAAGCATGGACACAAGGTGGGCAGCAGAAACTTGTTTGAACAGCATGAATCTGCTGTCATTTTTGGTCAGTGGACTTCTGCTAGACTTTATTGCTGGAAGGGCATATCTCAGGGTGCCCAATTTGGAGAAAAGATCACTGACTTTGAAAATTGAAAGATGAGAAAAGGGTGTTGTTGACAGATGGTATTTGATGTGCAGAAAAAATGAAAAGATGCAAAAACAGTGCTTAATGCCATGCAATTATGGGGGAGACAACAAGATGGTCTAAGCATGCTTTGGGGAAAATCAAAACAGGTGATTTGTACCGAGTTGAAAGGACCTTCAGGGGGGAAAGGCTACCATTTTGCACCATCACATAGCCTGCAGACATCACTTGATTTAGAACCAGATATTGACCGTAAACCCACCGCCAACATTGTGTCATCAATATTTTACAAAGATGCATTCATCCAGAATTCAGACTAAAATGGAGCAGATTGCACAATCTCCACATTTGAACCATAATGAGCTGTTGGGGGAGACGATTGACTGCATGGTACGAAGGAAGGTTCTACCGAGACAAGCTGACTTGAGGGAGATGCTACTGGAAGAAGTGATGACTAGAACGCATTGATGTTATTGCTGCAAAAGGTGTGTTTTTTGTTTAACAAAAGCAAAGTTTGAACAAAGTATTCATCATTTCAATAAAATACTTCCATATTTTAAAAACAGAATTCTTCCAAGTGAACACAAACTTGCGAGTGGTTGGGTGATTTGTTACACAAAACCTTGCAAAAACTGTTAAAATATATAATTTGCTTTAATTTTCCTCCTTGAAATTAAGTCAAATTAAATGAATCCAGGTAGAAGTAATACATTGCATGCATAGGACAAGATGTTGCAAATTATGAGTGTGCCTGTAAATGGGTAAATTAGCAACTTTTACTTTATAAGAATATTTTATTAGAATCCAGCTGAGTTTAAAATTAAATCCGTTGTGACAATGACCCATCCTTTATTACCATTATTATACCTATATGTGGAAGTATTTACACTTGTAGGTTACATCAGCTCTTTTTTTTGGATTATACTATCTCCATTTAGCCTGTGTTTACTTTTTAAATAGCTCTCAATCTTGTCCCCACTTGCTCCTTCCAGGAGCTGTGGGTGTCTAACTAATGATCTTATAGAACCTACTGCTCTACCTGTTTAGACTGAATAGACTGAACAACAGCAAAGAACATTAAGCAAAGCAAATCACGTTAAAAGGTACACAAATATACAGGTCCTTCTCAAAATATTAGCATATTGTGATAAAGTTCATTATTTTCCATAATGTCATGATGAAAATTTAACATTCATATATTTTAGATTCATTGCACACTAACTGAAATATTTCAGGTTTTTTATTGTCTTAATAAGATTATTTTGGCATACAGCTCATGAAAACCCAAAATTCCTATCTCATAAAATTAGCATATCATTAAAAGGGTCTCTAAACAAGCTATGAACCTAATCATCTGAATCAACAAGTTAACTCTAAACACCTGCAAAAGATTCCTGAGGCCTTTAAAACTCCCAGCCTGGTTCATCACTCAAAACCCCAATCATGGGTAAGACTGCCGACCTGACTGCTGTCCAGAAGGCCACTATTGACACCCTCAAGCAAGAGGGTAAGACACAGAAAGACATTTCTGAACAAATAGGCTGTGAAGCAGTCATTTATGCAAAAGGATTCCCGACCAAGTATTGAGTGCATAACTGTACATGATTATGTGAAGGTTGACGTTTTTTGTATTAAAAACACTTTTCTTTTTTTGGTCGGATGAAATATGCTAATTTTGTGAGATAGAAATGTTGGGTTTTCATGAGCTGTATGCCACAATCATCCGTATTAAGACAATAAAAGACCTGAAATATTTCAGTTAGTGTACAATGAATCTAAAATATATGAATGTTAAATTTTCATCATGACATTATGGAAAATAATGAACTTTATCACAATATGCTAATATTTTGAGAAGGACCTGTATTCATCAGGTACTTGGAAATGAGGCTGCAATAGGCCACCAGTGAGTGAATAGATGCAAAAAGCACATGGTGACCAGGTAGGGCATCGAAACTCTGATGAAAGACTACAGAAATCCTGTTAAATTTGAGACATTTTATAAGTGCAAGTCCATAAGAATTATCTTGTGGCATTTTGCACCAACTTATATTCATGTTCTGATGTTTCAGAACATGAGATCAATCTAGTCAGCCACTGGATGTTGTTTAGATTATGCTATTAGTAAATTGCATTGTTTATTTCAGACTTGGTCCAACCAAAGGACCTTCATACTTCAGAAATATATATTTTTAGTAAAACTCAGATAAAAAAGTTTGAGAACAATTCTTACCTTGTGGATCTTTTAAACCATAGGTGAAAATAGCATCCCATCTTGTGGAAAAAAAAAAGCTTTTTCTTTTTTACCAAGATTGTTTCCCTTCTCCCGTGTCCCCTGGCCTTTGACCTGTTACCATCTGTCTTGGGAGCAAACTGATGTATCTTTCCACTTCTGTAACCCTGCAAATAAATAAAGCTTTATGGTCGATTGCCCTCAGTTGCTCTTACTTAGCTTTGTATCTCTACTGATTCCAAGAGAAATGAAGTTTAGGCAGGGGTAATCATATTTTTTGATAGATGATCTCCAACAAAATGTGGTCATTACTGTGAAGGCGCTTGCTATTTTGATGCATAGCTGTCCTTATCAAGCAGCCTGGAAATTTAAATGAGATTTGAATTTTTCATGTACCTCCAAATAGCTGGGGCAGTTAATGTCTTGATTTTACTGTGTGAGCTACGTACGAGCCTCAGCAGAGTTAGTACAATGCAATTTCCATCCGGTCCTTCTGTCTTAGTCATACAAATTTATTTGCAGATGACTTAATTCTCTGGGGCCCTTTATGAGCACTTGTTATAATAGTAATTATATTATATATATATTATATTATCATTAGAAGAAGGAATGCAATAGGTTTAGGATCTTGCGCTAATCCATTAGTCGAGAATTGAAATTAAATGTTTGCTATGTGGATAAACATTCTCTTGCAGACAATCACTTATGCAGACGGTTATTGTTTTGGTATATCCAAACCTCCGTCATGGTCGCTGCCAAAGCTTTTAGCTAGTAACACTTTCCACTTTGTTTGCCATCTAGTCGAGTTGACTCATGCTTCTTCTTTGCTTTGTAACTAATACAGAAAATTGTTACGAATTACATTTGAATGTCCTCTCTAGTCTGTTAATTAACACTTAACTTTATGGCTAAATTACTTGGCAATAATGACGTATGACATAAAACATGCATAAAAATGTAATAAGATGCTCAACTGTGTTGTTCCTTTCTCTACCTGCTGTTGAGTTCACCATGGATTTAGCTGGCAAGTCGGAGCTGCTACTATCTAAGTTAAATATAGTTTAGAATATTAAAAAATATATATTATGCATACATTTTGTCAAGCAACCAATAGCAAAGTAACTTCTAATCTAGTAATTAAGTATATAATTTTAGTCTGAATAAACTCTTGAAAAAAGTCAGTCAGTCATTTTCTACCGCTTATTCCATAGTGGTTCGCGGGGAAGCTGGTGCCTATCTCCAGCAGTCTACGGGCGAGAGGCAGGGTACACCCTGGACAGGTCGCCAGTCCTTCACAGGGCAACACACAAACAACCACGCACACACTCATTCATGCACCTAAGGGCAATTTAGAGAGACCAATTAACCTAACAGCCATGTCTTTGGACTGTGGGAGGAAGCCGGAGTACCCGGTGAGAACCTACGCATGCACGGGGAGAACATGCAAACTCCATGCAAAAAGACCCAGAAACAGAAAGAGCGGTAATACAAAGAACTACACTCGCGCTGACCTAGGGTGAAAAAAGTGCACATGTATTAGGAGCTTCCATTGAATTTTTTAGGGCTCTATTAAAATGTGTTGCAATATGCAAATGTAGATAAAAAGGTAACAATGTTTTGCAAACTGCCATTAGATAAGCCCCAATGCCAGGTCAGAAAAGTTATCTTGGATTTGTCATCTAAAACCATGTCAGATTGAATCATGAACTACACTGATTGTCTCACTGTTTATCGAATGACAGAATATAAAAGTGAGTTTACATTATAGAGGTCCATCTTAGTAAATGTTAATTTCATTAATTTCATTTAATTTTATTTATTCATTTTGAAATGTAAAACTACATTCATTATACGCAGTTTATTTTTGTAGAATTTGATTATCTTAGCTGTCAGTCAGGGAAAATCTAAAATTGTATTTCCCAGAAGACCAGAATATTGCATAAGAAAAAGAAACAAATAGTTTTCATTACAAAAATGCCATGTTAGGTCCATGTCATGGCCTACAAAATCAGGTGGAAGACTGCTGACCTGATTGCAGCCTTCCACCTGATTGTGTAGGCCTCTGGCTTACCTTCCATATGGAGAGCGTCTATGACCAGCAGACAGTCATAGACGCTCCCCACATGGAAGGTAAGCCACAAAAAGCTCATTGCTAAAGGAGTTGGTTGTTCACAGAGTGATGTATCTCAGAACATTACTGGGGAGTTTAATGGAAGGAAAATCTTTGATGGAAAAGGTGCACAGGCTAAAGGGATGATAGTAGTGATGAGAGGATTATGAAGTAAAGCCCATTCATGAGTTTGGGGGAGACACAAGGTGTAGACTGCAGCCGTAGTCAGATGTAGTTGGTAAAAAAGAAGAAAAAGAACGGGACTATTGCTCAGTGGTCCAAGTCCACTTTTCAGATGAAAGAAAAGTTTGCATTTCATGGTCCTGTAGTCTGGAGGAAGAGTGGGAGATCCACATAATCTCCAGTGCAATGTCATCTGCTGGTGGTCAACAGTGCTTTGTAAAATCCAAAGTCAGAGCAACCTTGTACCTTTAAAGCACTTCATGTTTCCATCTTCTGACAAGCTTTATGGAGATGTTGACCAGACCAAACAATGCAAATGAGCTGAAGGCAGCTATTAAACCAACCAGAACCTGCTTGGCACATTTTCAGACCCACTGGCTGATTGCACTTATGTCACAATGGTGACATATGGTGCAGGAATTTATGCAAAAGGTGCTCCAACCTAGTGCATGTACTGTACAATATGCTGAGCTTAAATAAACATTTCTGTTTTAAAATTCTGTTATTTATTAAAATCATGCAATATTTGGATTGTCGTTTTCAATTGAATTGCTGAAAGCTTTTAGCCTTTCCTTTCTCTTCTAATTCATTGAGATATAACTGTTGTGAAAATAGTTGATTGGTGTCTAATATTCTAAAGTAAATACAACAGAAAGATACTAAGTGAAGTTTTAGAAGTGCATTGTCATTCATATATACATCTACAGGTCCTTCTCAAAATATTAGCATATTGTGATAAAGTTCATTATTTTCCATAATGTCATGATGAAAATTTAACATTCATATATTTTAGATTCATTGCACACTAACTGAAATATTTCAGGTCTTTTATTATCTTAATATGGATGATTTTGGCATACAGCTCATGAAAACCCAAAATTCCTATCTCACAAAATTAGCATATCATTAAAAGGGTCTCTAAACGATCTATGAACCTAATCATCTGAATCAACGAGTTAACTCTAAACACCTGCAAAATATTCCTGAGGCCTTTAAAACTCCCAGCCTGGTTCATCACTCAAAACCCCAATCATGGGTAAGACTGCCGACCTGACTGCTGTCCAGAAGGCCACTATTAACACCCTCAAGCAAGAGGGTAAGACACAGAAAGAAATTTCTGAACGAATAGGCTGTTCCCAGAGTGCTGTATCAAGACACCTCAGTGGGAAGTCTGTGGGAAGAAAAAAGTGTGGCAGAAAACGCTGCACAACGAGAAGAGGTGACTGGACCCTGAGGAAGATTGTGGAGAAGGGCCGATTCCAGACCTTGGGGGACCTGCGGAAGCAGTGGACTGAGTCTGGAGTTGAAACATCCAGAGCCACCGTGCACAGGCGTGTGCAGGAAATGGGCTACAGGTGCCGCATTCCCCAGGTCAAGCCACTTTTGAACCAGAAACAGCGGCAGAAGCGCCTGACCTGGGATACAGAGAAGCAGCACTGGACTGTTGCTCAGTGGTCCAAAGTACTTTTTTCGGATGAAAGCAAATTCTGCATGTCATTCGGAAATCAAGGGGCCAGAGTCTGGAGGAAGACTGGGGAGAAGGAAATGCCAAAATGCCAGAAGTCCAGTGTCAAGTACCCACAGTCAGTGATGGTCTGGGGTGCCGTGTCAGCTGCTGGTGTTGGTCCACTGTGTTTTATCAAGGGCAGGGTCAATGCAGCTAGCTATCAGGAGATTTTGGAGCACTTCATGCTTCCATCTGCTGAAAAGCTTTATGGAGATGAAGATTTCATTTTTCAGCACGACCTGGCACCTGCTCACAGTGCCAAAACCACTGGTAAATGGTTTACTGACCATGGTATCACTGTGCTCAATTGGCCTGCCAACTCTCCTGACCTGAACCCCATAGAGAATCTGTGGGATATTGTGAAGAGAACGTTGAGAGACTCAAGACCCAACACTCTGGATGAGCTAAAGGCCGCTATCGAAGCATCCTGGGCCTCCATAAGACCTCAGCAGTGCCACAGGCTGATTGCCTCCATGCCACGCCGCATTGAAGCAGTCATTTCTGCAAAAGGATTCCCGACCAAGTATTGAGTGCATAACTGTACATGATTATTTGAAGGTTGACGTTTTTTGTATTAAAAACACTTTTCTTTTATTGGTTGGATGAAATATGCTAATTTTGTGAGATAGGAATTTTGGGTTTTCATGAGCTGTATGCCAAAATCATCCGTATTAAGACAATAAAAGACCTGAAATATTTCAGTTAGTGTGCAATTAATCTAAAATATATCAATGTTAAATTTTCATCATTACATTATGGAAAATAATGAACTTTATCACAATATGCTAATATTTTTAGAAGGACCTGTATTTCCTTAATATAAATAATAAAGTATAAGATTTCTCTATCTGAATATATTTCAACTTTTTTCACAGGAAATGTGCTAAAAAGATATTTCAGGTATTTGGTGAGATCTTTAAATACTTTTATGGCCTCTAACCTTTGTTACCTAGATTTGTATAAGGCTGTACCTATACAAATTTCATTAAGTTTTTGCAGTGAGCTGATAAATGATTACCGAGAAGAGCATCGGGAGGAGTAGGAGACAGTAAATATAGTTTGTATCCATCAATTTTTTTGTACTTACTAAATCCAGGGTCAAGGGGTTGCTGCTGAGCTCAAACGGTCAGTGGGCAAGAGGGGGTAGGGGTACCGCCAGTCCATTACAGGGCAACACAGAGACAGAAAGACAACTATGCACACGCACACACACACACGCACACACGCACACACACACACACACACACACACACTCATACCCAATGGTGATTTAGAGAAACAAGTTGACCTAGCATGCATGTTTAAAGGCTTTTATAAACCAAACAAACTAAAGCTGGGTTGAAAAGATGCCAAGTGATGCCTGCTGATTACTGTAATTGTACTGGCCTCTAAAACAGGTTTTTGTAGCATTTAACTGTTAGGTATTGAAGTAGAGAGCACTCTAGTTAAAACTGCTTGTGTATTCTCTTGTATTCTGCTCAAAAAAGCTGTTATTCACATGCAACTTAAACTGCATTATATAAACTTATGTAGTTAAAGGTAAAACAGCATACATCAAACAACCCTGTTCTCCTGGTATGAAAGGATCTTTGACCTGATGGTTCCATTTTCCCTCTACAAATCACATCTTGAGAAAAACAGCTTAGTTAGTTTTTCTAAATGACCACTCAGAGCATGGCTGCATGGTGGTGCAGTTGATAGCACTGTTGCCTTGTAGCAAGAAGGTCCTGGGTTCGATTCCAGCCTGGGGTCTTTCTGCATGTAGTTTGCATGTTCTCCCTGTGCATGTGTGGGTTCTCACTGGGTACTCTGGTTTCCTCTCAAAGACATGCCTGTTAGGTTAATTGGTCACTCTAAATTGCCCTTAGGTGTATGAATGAGTGTGTGCGTGGTTGTTTGTGTATTGCCCTGTGATGGACTGGCAACCTGTCCAAGTTGTACCCTGCCTCTTGCCCATAGACTGCTGGAGATAGGCACCAGCTCCTCCACAACCCACTATGGAATAATTGGTAGAAAATGACTGACCACTCAGAGCATGGATTAATTGCTCATATGCACTCATTAGTGATAGTTTCCTAAACAAAATGTCACAATTGAGAGAGAAAGCTATGTCTGCCAAATGGTCTGTGGAAAAAAAGGTGTTTCAGAAATTATCCTAGTTTTAAACAGATTTTAGTCTAATGTTGGAAGGTTTCTTTTCTGTTTTTTCCAATAATTTTAATGTTTTCATGTCATACAGCCTGCATTTTGCACATTTTTATTTTTTGCTTAATGGACTGAAGTTAATTGGAAAATTGACCCTTATTGAGCAGAAGACATTTCTTTCTGTCTGCTATTTTACATCATTATCTCCCGATTTATACCTCTTTTAACTCTCAGCTTCAGTTGATGTTTACATTTCTTGAGCTTTTGTCGCAAAAATCTAACCCTGTTTAGTGTCTGAAATTCACATACAGATGGTATTTCACATCCGGTACATGTGGTGGAAACCTGTGTACAGCGTGCAGACATGAAGCTGCTGCTCCCTAAGCTGATGTGTCATTTCTGCTCACGACTTGGAATCCCCTTGGGCCAGCATACCTTCACAGAACACAATAAACGCTCTGCTATAAAAGAGGATACTAAAAAGAGGAAGACACTGAAAGGTCGAGAGAAAGTGACATGGATTAGTGCACCTTTGTGAACATCACTAGACCCATGGCACTCAGGCAAACCCCTCTCCTCTGTCATCACAGAGGACCCATCTCAGCAGATGAAAGCAGGACACTCTTTGAGGTGTCCCCGGGCATTATCCCCGCATCCTACATCAAGTAATTGAAAGACCTGAGAGCGTTGCGGGGGCTCGCAGAGGTATGGAAAAGATCAAGAGGGACTGATTGAGTTACAGGTTTTGGACAAGACAAAAGAAAAGGAAAACATGATGTTTGTTTATTTGGAAGTGCTTTTCAGAAACTTACATATTCTCATAATTGCCTACTTAATCTAATCCACAACCAGTTTTGATATATGTTTGGCAATATTGTCTTGATCAACCGCATGGCTGTGTCCAAGTTTAAACTATCTCACCTAAATTGTCAAGATCAACTGAAAGAGAATATTTTAGAATGGCCAGGAACAATCCAGGAATCACCATAATTCAAGTTTTCCTTTTCATCAAAATCAAAACTTTGAATTTTACTGAAATGTACAGCGGTCCGAATCGTTTTGTTTTTTTTGACAGACAAGACAAAGATTGAGTTTTTTGATCACAATAACAACGATCATGTTTGGAGCAATGAATGATGTGCAATATTTGTCTCCCAACAAGAAAATTAGTTCATTGATCAGGCCTGGTTTGCATACCATCTCCATCAGCTGGGCCCTACCCCTTTTCAGGCCAACTGGTGAGAGCGACAGCACCCAATTTCACCAGGTTACTGGTATAAACATAACAAAACAGTTTTGGTGCTGAAAGTAAAATGTTGTCTGAAATAATTTATAAATTTAGATAACCAACATAATATGACCAATTTCAGGCTGTGTGTGAGACATCCATAGTGATTTATTTGTTATTATTGCACATTAACTGTTAAGATAATTAAATCTGATCCTTCTAACTGTAATCTCGAACCAGCCAATTTTTTGCTCTCCATTGAAGAAGAAACCCCCTCCTAGAATGCCCCAATGTCACTCCTTACTGGCTAATCTGTCGGCTTAGTAATAAGTAACGCGCACAATGTCTCAACTGATAAGCATGGTGGTGGCTGCATCTTGCTTTGGGTCTGTTTCTAAGTGCTGGTGCATCGCACCAAGTGGATATAATGAGAAAGAAGGATGACTACCTCCTAATTCATCAACTGTATCTCACTTTGACTAATATGATAGCAGACACTTTAACAAAATTGGATGTCTAAACATGGATGTTTATTTACACCATGTTTTGCATATATGCATATATGGGTTTCATAAGGCACAGTGAGAGAACCAACCAGCTCACTCAAGATGTTGAATTTGATGATTATTATATGGAATAAAATATACAGATTATCTTTTATTTAACACTCACTTTTAGTAAAACAGATTCCATTAAAGTTGTAGACATGAGAGTCATTATGAATACAACCCAAATTTAAACCTTGCATATTATCTAACCAAGTAAAATATTTGCATACATACTGATTTGTTGGAAAACACTATGGTGTCTGTATCTTTGTTAATAACAAGAAGAGAAAGAGAGAATTGTGTATGTTTTGATGTTTGTATGTGGTGGGATTGAAAATAAGAAGGTCCCACATGCACTCACTGGATCAAAGTAATCTCTGTCAAATCAGTGTCACTGCTCTGTCTGCATGCTATTTAATCCCTTTTGCCATGGCTTTTAATATGTTGTAGAGCCAATGTATTATCTACATTTTAGATGAATAAACAGAACATACAGAACTAAAGATTAGAAGCAATGGTCTTCATCCCTTACGTTGATCATCTCCAGAGAGATCTCTCTTTGCTTGACGATCATCTAAAATCTTAAAAAAATGTGTAACCTTGTTGAAAAATAAGGTAAACTCCCAAGTGTTGAGGTTCTGGGGCTTTTAACCAGAAAATTTGCTTTATTAACTTAAAGGTCTTGCCCTTTCACTCTTTTGCATCTCTATTTATTTTTTGTCCTCCTCCTCCGTGGTCTTCCTCTGAATAAAACCGAACATGGGTTCTCATTATTGGTCTTGCTCCTCCCTCTCTTTGACTGAAGCCGTATTTCCCTCCCTCCAGTTTATGAGGAGAGCTCAGCAGTGTGCGTTAATCCCGGATTGCACTGCCCTGCCGTCTGCATCCCGTTGTTGCTGGGAGAGACTGGCACAGCTCCAGGATCCCTGTGCTCACACCAGAGAGAAGTGAACATAAGACAAAGAGAAAGAGAGAGAGTAAAACAAGGAAAAGAGCTGCTGTTGGATTGTCACAGCTGGTTGAGTGGTGTGCTGCACTCGGAGTTATTGGGTTTCAGCCACATACACTCTCTCATACTATAAGAGAGGAAAAGGAGAAGAATGGCAGGCAGTTTCCTGCAGCGCTGGTTGCAAATTTAAAACAAGGAAGCTTCGGTGATATCCTGGATTTCAAAACATTTTACTGCCTTCTACGTGTTGCATCTTCCTTACTCCTCGGTTTTTGAAGGGATTTAACTTTTTTTTGTTTTAATTTTTTTAAACGGTCTCTTGCTGCCTCATCTGGAACTCTGTCTGATATGGAGTCCCCCACCAAAGAGATTGAGGAGTTTGAAAGTACTGCCCTGAAGTACCTACAGCCGGAACAGATAGAGAAGATTTGGCTCAGGCTCCGTGGACTGTGAGTATATTCGCTTTTACTCTTTTTCATCAATATAAAGTGTGAGAGCCTCAGGATATTTGAGCTAAACTTTAATTATTTTATCACTACTTACATTAGTTTAGTATATATTAACGAAGGGTGTACAAATTGTCAGTGTTGTTAGATAAACTAACCCTTAATATATTTTTTAGTTTAATTGCCCAGTGAAAACTGACAATCAAATCAATATGCAAATAGAGCAAACAATTCAACAGATAAGCTGCAGGGTGCTATATCTAATTCAAATTTGTGCAGGTGTTTTGTCTTTATTTCACAAAAAGGCAAAAAAAAAAAGCCTTTTGAGAATGAATAAGAGGTTGACTCAAGTAAATTTAAGCCCTTTTCTCAAACAGGTCGTAGTTTTGGTATGCACTGTGCAAGATTGCATCTTTTGATGTCATGTTTTTTGTGACATGCAGGACACACCTTCTTGAGGCTTAGAGATGTTTTCAAATCAAACATATCATTGTTTGTGCACTTGTTTGTCATACATTTTCAATGGGCATCCATATCATTTATTCCTAAACGGTACAAAAACAGGCTTTAACAGCACATATCTTGTTTGTTCCTGTATCTATAGAGATAGGCCCATCCAAAACTATGCCCTCTGAAGTAGAGATACACTGATTAGAGATTTGTGGCTAATTTCATTAAGCTCTGACCTGCTGATTGTCATTGCAATTTCTCACTCCAAAACACAAGCTTTTTGCTCCCTCTAACTTAATTTTCAACTAGAGATTATTTACAAATATATGAAAATATTTTTGTATATATAGGGGTTGGACAATGAAACTGAAACACCTGGTTTTAGACCACAATAATTTATTAGTATGGTGTAGGGCCTCCTTTTGCGGCCAATACAGCGTCAATTCGTCTTGGGAATGACATATACAAGTCCTGCACAGTCGTCAGAGGGATTTTAAGCCATTCTTCTTGCAGGATAGTGGCCAGGTCACTAGGTGATACTGGTGGAGGAAAATGTTTCCTGACTCGCTCCTCCAAAACACCCCAAAGTGGCTCAATAATATTTAGATCTGGTGACTGTGCAGGCCATGGGAGATGTTCAACTTCACTTTCATGTTCATCAAACCAATCTTTCACCAGTCTTGCTGTGTGTATTGGTGCATTGTCATCTTGATACAAGGCACCGCCTTCAGGATACAATGTTTGAACCATTGGATGCACATGGTCCTCAAGAATGGTTCGGTAGTCCTTGGCAGTGACGCGCCCATCTAGCACAAGTATTATTGGGCCAAGGGAATGCCATGATATGGCAGCCCAAACCATCACTGACCCACCCCCATGCTTCACTCTGGGCATGCAACAGTCTGGTGGTACGCTTCTTTGGGGCTTCTCCACACCATAACTCTCCTGGATGTGGGGAAAACGGTAAAGGTGGACTCATCAGAAAACAATACTTGTTTCACATTGTCCACAGCCCAAGATTTGGGCTCCTTGCACCATTGAAACTGACGTTTGGCATTGGCATGAGTGACCAAAGGTTTGGCTATAGCAGCCCTGCCGTGTATATTGACCCTGTGGAGCTCCCGGCAGACAGTTCTGGTGGAAACAGGAGAGTTGAGGTGCACATTTAATTCTGATTTTGGATATAATCTGGGTTAGCCACCAAACATCCCTTTCAGACAGCTTCCTCTTGCATCCACAGTTAATCCTGTTGGATGTGGTTCATCCTTCTTGGTGGTATGCTGACATTATCCTGTATTATGTTCTTGGTTTGGATTGGACCAAAGTGCAGATAAGAGCTTGGCAGCCGCATGATGAGAGGAAGACTTCTCTTTAATTAAAGGTCTCCAAAACGTAACCTAATCCAGCAAGTACAAACATGAGTCGAGCCAAAAACTTACATGTGTACATAGTTCTCTAATGTAGCAAAACTGAACATAAACAGGGGAAGTGAACGAGGAATAGTGACAGAGGAACCAGCGGGGAACAAAGAACACAAACCAACTAATATACAAGGAGAAAACAAAGGCAGGTAATCACAGGAACTAAGAACAGGTGTGACAAGCTGGCATGGAGGCAGAGGGGACAGGTGGAACTGATTAACAACACAGGGAAACAGAACTAAACAAAAGTTAACACAAAACACAAACCAAGTCCAAGGATGTCATATCATGACATAACACCCCCCCCCCCTCAAGGTCGGATCCCAGAAACAAAAAACAGAGTTCAGGCGGGTGACCAGGAGGTAATACCCAGCAGGCACAGAGTTCAGGCGGGCAACCAGGAGGTCGTCCCCAGCAGGCACAGAGTTCAGGCGGGCAAGCAGGAGGTCGTCCCCAGCAGGCACAGAGTTCAGGTGGGCAACCAGGAGGTCGTCCCCAGCAGGCACAGAGTTCAGGCGGGCAACCGGACCTGCACCACAGAGTTCTGAGCGGTCGGCAGCGAAGCCGTGGAGGTCTGCGGCGATGTAGCCAGCGAAGAGACCGATGATCCGGAGGCTGGCAGCGGTGAAGCCAGCGGCGAAAAAGCTGAAGGTCAGGAGGCCTGCAGCGAAGGGGTAGGTGACTAGGAGGTCGACGGCGAAGATGCAGGTGGTCAGGAGTTCGGCGACGTGGCCAGAGGAACCCAAGAAGCGAGGTCTTCGGAGGTCTGCGGCAAGGATGCAGGTGTCTCGGAGGTCTGCGGCGAGGATGCAGGCGTCTCGGAGGTCTGCAGTGCAGCACCCAGCGGCGAGGATGCAGGCTGCCCGGAGGCTGGCGGCAGAGATGCCAGGCAAACCCACGAAGCGAGGAGTCAGGCGGTCTGCAACGTGGAAGCAGGTGCCTCGGAGGTCTGTGGCGAAGCCAGAACCACGGCAAAGACTTGGGCCTAGGCAGGGCCCGCAGAGGCTTGGACCTGGTGTCCAGCTTTGGTGTGTCTGGCAAAGAGTCTAGCTGTGGTGTGTCAGGCAAAGAGTCTAGCTGTGGTGTGTCAGGCAAAGACTGCAGCTGTGGTGTGTCAGGCAAAGACTGCAGCTGTGGTGTGTCAGGCAAAGACTCCAGCTGTGGTGTGTCAGGCAAAGACTCCAGCTGTGGTGTGTCAGGCAAAGACTCCAGCTGTGGTGTGTCAGGCAAAGACTCCAGCTGTGGTGTGTCAGGCAAAGACTCCAGCTGTGGTGTGTCAGACTGCCCAGGAGCACAGTCATTGGGTCCTAGAGCCAAGATCTGAGGCGGTCCGTCCTCAGACCCCTCAGGAAACTAGGATGAGAGGCGGTCCGTCCTCAGACCCCTCAGGAAACTAGGATGAGAGGCGGTCCGTCCTCAGACCCCTCAGGAAACTAGGATGAGAGGCGGTCCGTCCTCAGACCCCTCAGGAAACTAGGATGAGAGGCGGTCCGTCCTCAGACCCCTCAGGAAACTAGGATGAGAGGCGGTCCGTCCTCAGACCCCTCAGGAAACTAGGATGAGAGGCGGTCCGTCCTCAGACCCCTCAGGAAACTAGGATGAGAGGCGGTCCGTCCTCAGACCCCTCAGGAAACCCAGAAACTAGGATGAGAGGCGGTCCGTCCTCAGACCCCTCAGGAAACCCAGAAACTAGGATGAGAGGCGGTCCGTCCTCAGACCCCTCAGGAAACTCAGAAACTAGGATGAGAGGCGGTCCGTCCTCAGACCCCTCAGGAAACTCAGAAACTAGGATGAGAGGCGGTCCGTCCTCAGACCCCTCAGGAAACTCAGAAACTAGGATGAGAGGCGGTCCGTCCTCAGACCCCTCAGGAAACTCAGAAACTAGGATGAGAGGCGGTCCGTCCTCAGACCCCTCAGGAAACTCAGAAACTAGGATGAGAGGCGGTCCGTCCTCAGACCCCTCAGGAAACTCAGAAACTAGGATGAGAGGCGGTCCGTCCTCAGACCCCTCAGGAAACTCAGAAACTAGGATGAGAGGCGGTCTGTCCTCAGACCCCTCAGGAAACTCAGAAACTAGGATGAGAGGCGGTCTGTCCTCAGACCCCTCAGGAAACTCAGAAACTAGGATGAGAGGCTCTGTAGACCCGGCAGCAGGCTGTGAGTCCAGCGGCTTGGCTGCATGCTGTGGCTCATGAAGCTTGACGGTGGACGGCTGTGGCTCATAATCCTTGGAGCTCTGTGCTGCTCTAACGGCCGCAAGAAGAGGGTCGAAAGGACCTCCAGCAGAAAGAGGAGCTGGAGCGTCGAGCCATCCCTCCGCAATGAATTCGGCCTGTAGAACAGAGTGCACCAGATTCAGATCCTCTGGATGATCCATTAGATGAAGCACAAAATCACAGCAACGTCCCTCCATGAAGTCCTTTTTCATTTTCTCCAGCCTGGCTTGAACCCAATTCAGGGCTGGAGGCTGCACCGGCGATCGGTGACCTGCAGAGGGCGCTTGGTGACCACCCACCAACTCCGGGGAAAGCGGCTGCGAGGAGGCCATGGCGGATGGACCCACCGTAGAAGGGTTGGAGGCGCCCATCCGAACTTCCCCAATGGCCACTGTTCCGCGGCAACAACGTCGTCCAGGGCGGGAGCCGAACCCTACGGGAAATACGGCCGCAGCAGGATGGCTCCGCAGGAGCCACTGCTGACGTGGATGGCTCCGGCAAAGCAGCTGTGGGCAGGTTAAGCTCGGCCGGAGCTGCTGTAGCTGGGGTGGAGCGCTTGCGGCGAGGGCGACTTCGGTGTGAGGAAATTGACGTGGCTGAGACTGTCGGAGGCAAACTGGAGCGGATCCGACCCAGTATGAAGGCTGGAGATACCGGCAACAGGGGCAAAGGTAATATCTCCACCTCTTCTCCGTAAATCCTCCTCATTTCCTCCTCCTGCTGTACCACCCACTTCTTCAGCTCTTTATATCCATCTGCTTGGTCCTGATACTGGCTGGTTCCTACTATCACGTTCTTGGTTTGGATCGGACCAAAGTGCAGATAAGAGCTTGGCAGCCGCATGATGAGAGGAAGACTTCTCTTTAATTAAAGGTCTCCAAAACGTAACATAATCCAACAAGTAAAACATGAGTCGAGCCAAAAACTTACATGTGTACATAGTTCTGTAACGTAGCAAAACTGAACATAAACAGGGGAAGTGAACGAGGAATAGTGACGGAGGAACCAGCGGGGAACAAAGAACACAAACCAACTAATATACAAGGAGAAAACAAAGGCAGGTAATCACAGGAACTAAGAACAGGTGTGACAAGCTGGCATGGAGGCAGAGGGGACAGGTGGAACTAATTAACAACACAGGGAAACAGAACTAAACAAAAGTTAACACAAAACACAAACCAAGTCCAAGAATGTCATATCATGACACCCTGGATACCGTGGCTCTTGATACATCACAAAGACTTGCTGTCTTGGTCACAGATGTCCTCTTTTGAAATCTGGTATGTTACCCATAATGTTGTGTGCATTTCAATATTTTGAGCAAAACTGTGCTCTTACCCTGCTAATTGAACCTTCACACTCTGCTCTTACTGGTGCAATGTGCAATCAATGAAGACTGGCTACCAGGCTGGTCCAATTTAGCCATGAACCCTCCCACACTAAAATGACAGGTGTTTCAGTTTCATTGTCCAACCCCTGTATATATATATGCTGCTGTGTGGTGGTTTGAGGTGACACTGATGCCAAAAATGGATAACTTGACATTTTACTCAGTAACTTCCAAACTGAAGAGTGTTGTTGCCAGCACAACCCCATCTTGCTTACATCTAGTATGTTCACTGATTGGAGAAATATTTGACTTTTTAGTTTCCGACTGTATTCCAGGATGATTAGAATATCATCACTGATAAATTTGATGGCAGTAATATATGACAGGAAATAACTTATTTAGACTAAACTAAATTAAACATTGGCCACTCCATCAAGAAAATTACATCAAATCATTTAACGAAAAAGAAAAGAGAGAGAATAGTTCGGCAATGCTCTTAAGCACTGCCTAATGCAATTATGTAAAATACCTCCTTAAATGCAGAGTGCATTTAAGGAGGCTTTTGCTACAGTTTTTTCTGTTATCAAATGCGATAAACGGATTCCTTCTGTCTGTTCCCACTCGCATGCACATTAGGTATTAGTTGCAAATTGTGCAATAAAATGATAGCACAATATATTGTTTATCATCTACCTTTAGGTGTTTTATGAATACCTAATGATGTTCTTTGGTCATACTGAAGTTCGGAGACTTTTACAAGGTTCACAAACCTACAGGCAGTATTTTAATATTTAGTCCAATCATCTAACCAATCAACACCTTTTTGACCTGTTCCCCTGGGATGGGAGCCCAGACTTACTTTGCATGTAACTTAAGTGTGAATTTTGTTATTATCCATTTTCCTGTTTCATCATTTTTACTCAGCAAGGGAAAGAGGGGGTATTGTTCCTTGCATGGTTGACTTCTGAAAGGAAATGACTAATGTTATTGTGGGAAATATGAGAGAAATACATTTTCCTTCTTCACCAAAGGTGGGGACTCTGTTAATAAACTTAGAGAGAGCTGTTCAGGATTTTCAGAGCTCATGCCCATGATTTGACATGACTGTTGGTCTTATGAGCTCTAATTTTACAGTATTTCACTCATGTTGTCATTGGTAATAGTTTCTCTGCTATGTGAAAAGCCCAGGATGTGAGTCCCTCTACTTTCATCTGTCACCTTAAGTTTCCCTGAATGATTTCATTGTCTCTTCAATTCGGTCCCCATCATAACCATCTGTCTTTTTGGATAATTGACAACCAGTGAGTCAGATGATAGCAGTGAGAGTATTTTGATATTATTTTTCTTCATCCAAGATTAACTCTAGTATTCTTGTTGTTCAAAGGCCTCCTGTTGCATGTCAGAGACAATATTAGCCTTTAATCTTATGAAGAGAGTCAGCCCCCTCACATGCTGATGCTTCATGCAGTGGATGGTGTGTGTATAGCAGGGAAAGATCAGCATTATGCAGTGTGTGTGTTAATATTGGGGAAAGTTTCACTGCTCATATGATGATGTGGATGATGGAGAGTGAATGTGGGTTTGAGAGTGTATTTGATGACGCCCTTATGCGCTGCCAGCTTATCCGTGGAGATTTGTTTGGCAGCTGTGTGATTTATGTGTGAGTGTCGCTATCACACCACAATCTCTGGCACACCAATCATCTACAGATAGACAGGTAGAGGATTCACTGTGGAGAGTTTTTTCTCAGCTCCACCTTAAGCGAAGTAGTCTAAAACCTGGTGACATCTTCTCAGCATGGGATAGCAAACAAAGGTTTCTCCTTCATAGTATTTACATTTAAAAGTTTAATACCTTCTGTTATTTTAAGTTAACAATAAAAAAAAGAAAAAAAAAGGAAAAGAAATTCAGAGTAGGAACTCAAAAAGATAAACAACCCTTACTGCCTGAATATATTGATATACAGGTCCTTCTCAAAATATTAGCATATTGTGATAAAGTTCATTATTTTCCATAATGTCATGATGAAAATTTAACATTCATATATTTTAGATTCATTGCACACTAACTGAAATATTTCAGGTCTTTTATTGTCTTAATACGGATGATTTTGGCATACAGCTCATGAAAACCAAAAATTCCTATCTCACAAAATTAGCATATCATTAAAAGGGTCTCTAAACGAGCTATGAACCTAATCATCTGAATCAACGAGTTAACTCTAAACACCTGCAAAATATTCCTGAGGCCTTTAAAACTCCCAGCCTGGTTCATCACTCAAAACCCCAATCATGGGTAAGACTGCCGACCTGACTGCTGTCCAGAAGGCCACTATTGACACCCTCAAGCAAGAGGGTAAGACACAGAAATAAATTTCTGAACGAATAGGCTGTTCCCAGAGTGCTGTATCAAGGCACCTCAGTAGGAAGTCTCTGGGAAGGAAAACGTGTGGCAGAAAACGCTGCACAACCAGAAGAGGTGACCGGACCCTGAGGAAGATTGTGGAGAAGGGCCGATTCCAGACCTTGGGGGACCTGCGGAAGCAGTGGACTGAGTCTGGAGTAGAAACATCCAGAGGCACAAACCTACAGGCAGTATTTTACACACAGGCGTGTGCAGGAAATGGGCTACAGGTGCCGCATTCCCCAGGTCAAGCCACTTTTGAACCAGAAACAGCGGCAGAAGCGCCTGACCTGGGCTACAGAGAAGCAGCACTGGACTGTTGCTCAGTGGTCCAAAGTACTTTTTTCGGATGAAAGCAAATTCTGCATGTCATTTGGAAATCAAGGTGCCAGAGTCTGGAGGAAGACTGGGGAGAAGGAAATGCCAAAATGCCAGAGGTCCAGTGTCAAGTACCCACAGTCAGTGATGGTCTGGGGTGCCGTGTTGCTGCTGGTGTTGGTCCACTGTGTTTTATCAAGGGCAGGGTCAATGCAGCTAGCTATCAGGAGATTTTGGAGCACTTCATGCTTCCATCTGCTGAAAAGCTTTATGAAGATGAAGATTTCATTTTTCAGCACGACCTGGCACCTGCTCACAGTGCCAATACCACTGGTAAATGGTTTACTGACCATGGTATCGCTGTGCTCAATTGGCTTGCCAACTCTCCTGACCTGAACCCCATAGAGAATCTGTGGGATATTGTGAAGAGAACGTTGAGAGACTCAAGACCCAACACTCTGGATGAGCTAAAGGCCGCTATCGAAGCATCCTGGGCCTCCATAAGACCTCAGCAGTGCCACAGGCTGATTGCCTCCATGCCAAGCCGCATTGAAGCAGTCATTTCTGCAAAAGGATTTCTGACCAAGTATTGAGTGCATAACTATACATGATTATTTGAAGGTTGACGTTTTTTGTATTAAAACACTTTTCTTTTATTGGTCGGATGAAATATGCTAATTTTGTGAGATAGGAATTTTGGGTTTTCATGAGCTGTATGCCAAAATCATCCGTATTAAGACAATAAAAGACCTGAAATATTTCAGTTAGTGTGCAATGAATCTAAAATATATGAATGTTAAATTTTCATCATGACATTATGGAAAATAATGAACTTTATCACAATATGCTAATATTTTGAGAAGGACCTGTATATATATATTTTTGCTGTCTAACAGTTTCTGAAAAAGGTAAGATTTTTATTTTGTGAATAACACAAAAGATACACATCTAATTATTTAGTATGCAACAGCCGTTAGTGTTAAACATAAGCTATGTTGTAGATCAAATGAATTTTTGAGCAAATAGTTGCATCAATGTGGAGTGCCACAGAGCCGAGCTGTTTGTGGCTCTGCTGAGGTTTTAGGGAAGCCCAGGTTGCTTTTAATTGCATTCTTGGATTTGATGTCATCACTGTTGCCATCTCATCTTCCTCTAATTTCAATAAAGCTTGTCAGCAGAGGGAGGCATGAATGACTCTAATATTTCCCAGTAGATGACTGTGCTGACTTCAGACTTGATAAAACAGAAAACCAGAAGAAGCCCAATAGATTTACTTTCACATTACGGCAAATGCTTCAATGCTCTGCTTGATATTTATTTTAAAAAAACTTTATTAGAAACTGCTTTGGGATTATTTTAATTGTGCTGGACACAGAGACGGAAACGAAAAGGAAAAAAAAATTAAAAGCCAGAAAGGGAAAGAGGTGGGGCAAAAAGAAAAAAGGGAGAGAAGAAGAAAAGAATAAATAAAGGAGAGAAAGAAGGATGATGAGAGTACAAAATAAAACCCTAGAAGACTGCTTCTACACCTACAGAAACCTGTATATATCTATATATGTCAGTGCCTTCCCACTCTTGCTCCAGATTCTAGGACTTTGATTTCCAAATGAAATGCAAAACTTACCTTAATACTAAAAAAGGGACTTTTGACCACCGAACAACAGTCCAAACCTTTTTTTTCCTTAGCCCAGGTAAGATGCTTCTGATATTTTCTTTGGTTCAGGAGTGACTTAACAGAAGGAATGTCACAGTTGTAGCCTATGTCCTTCAATACCTCTTGTGTGTGGTGGCTCTTGAAATGCAGATTCCTGCAGCACTCAACATGTTAAGAATGAAAACCAAAACTTTTTAAAACCTTTCAAGGCAGTGGTTAACCCTGTTGCTTATACACTCTTTTTCCTTCCGCACAACTTAATCAGCAACAATTTGCATCAGTCAAACTAATGATTAACTAATAAAAGGAATTGCAAAGGACAAGCAATAACAAGGATTTTTCAGAAGGCAATAAAGGAGGATAATGAGAAGGATAAACTTTAAAATGAAGAAAATCTATTGTTTTCAAAGTCATTTAAATAACAAAAGAAAAGAAGGTGCTTTCTCATTCAAATCACTTGTATGTCTAGTAAAATCCCCAATACAGTCAATTTAATTAAGCTTAAAGTCAACTTAAAACACTGTGTGTAAATGATACAACCATCAACAATTCATTGCACTCCTAGTAAAGATGCAAAAAAGCCTTACATGTTGTAGAATTCTTAAAGGCTCAACTTTATCGCTTTTTTGAAAAAGTTAACCTTTAATAAAATTCAGCATTTTTACTGAAATCACACATCATTTTTGCACACTTTTGTAACAGAATTCCTATAAAATAAATAATGCTGGGCAATGTCCAAACTTTAAATTAGTAATCCAAAAATGTTTGTTTCTCCTTGGTATAAGTATGATGTGACACACTTCACTCAGTCACTTAGTTTAAAATGGGAAAGACAAGATAACATGCCATTCAAATATGGCTAATGTTTGCTGATCGTCATCACTCAGGTAATGGCAACTACATAAAGGCTACTCACCGAAACCTGCTCGTGTCTCTATTTGCAGCAATAATTTTAAAAGCTTAAAACAAGGTAAAGTATAACAAACAGGGTTGGATGAGGGCACAATGCACAGTGATGCAATTATTTCACTTGAGTAAAGAACTTGTTTACTGTGTTCTATTAGTTCTGGTTAAATCAAAATATCTGAATAGGGCGCCACCAAAACACCAAGAACAGCCTTTTAGAAAATCCACACTATGGACTTAACAGCAGAGATGTATTCATGATCTTTATTCAGTAATTACAGTGCTTTAAAGAATCATCTGACCAACCTTACCCAATGTCCTTTCTATGCTAAGGACATGGGATACAAGCTGATAAAGGTCTTTCCTAATTACCCACACAGCAAGGTTAGTAAAAGGGGTGAGAGGGTAAATATTAATACCTGTGTTTCCCCACGACCTTCTAGATTCGTATCATTATTAATCATATCTCAGCATAAAACTCCTTCTCTTCTTTCTTCTATTATTCTTTAAATAATCGATGAGACACATATCTAACTATGGCAATTAATCTAGTTTTAATTTTAATTGCTTGATGGCCCAGGGATGATTGATTTATCCTTCTTTTTCACCATAAGGGAGCTTTTACAATTTCTCTCTGGTAGAATAACCTCCTTAGCTTGCAGTTTTACACCGAGCGCTGAAAGGTTGAGACAGAAAACGACTGAGAAACAAATCAAGTTAAGTGCTGTGAACTGTACCTGACTTGAATTTAAATCTATGCTTGCAGTCCATGGTACATTGGTGTGTCGGAATGAGGTGAGATCCTTCCTTGTATTCAACCACCACCCCCTCAGCTCCCCAGTTTCCCCTTACCCATTTCTTTTATTTTAGTTTACTGTCATGGGGCAAATATGTATGTATGCATGTGTGTATGAATTATCTTTTAGATCCACGCTGTTAACATTTCATGGAAGTCTGGGTATTTACAGGCTAAATGTTAAGGAAAGTGATATGACTGTTGGATTGCTCATAAGAGTTTTGTATGTGTTATGGCAAAGGCAGTCAGATGTCCTGGGTGGCAGGTGTGTGTGTATGTACGTGTGCACACATTTTATTTGCATACCACTATGCCTCTCTGAATCCACACCTGCTTAACTGATTGTAAGTATTTGCAGCCTTTTTTGGGAGGGGAAGGCACAGTGAATACACTGCATCCTAAATTAGACAATGAGCCATTTATAGATGTGGACAGATTTGTTGGTACCCCTCCACAATAAAGGAAGAAAAATGAAACCATCTTCTAAATCACTTAAACTTCATAAAAATCTATAATGTCTTATTTTTTTTTTAAATAATTTTTATTTATTTATTTTTATGTCTTATTAGTAATATTTTTATATTTAGTCATTGCTTTGATAATCGTTTCAGCTGAACATTCCATACAACTAAACAAAAAATATAACATGGTCAAAGAGAGATTGCACCCTTAATTTTACATTTTGTGACAGCACCTTTGGGAGCAATCACCCTTAACAAGGAGTCTCTGTACTTTACTATGAGATCTGCCAAAAGGTAGTTTGCCCACATTCTTCCTAGACAAACTGATCAAGCTGTCTTCACATTGAAGGTCTCTATGTTGCGATTTTTGAATACATATAAATGCTTAATAGGATTAAAATCTGAGCTCATGAAAGGTGATTTTTTTGATTTTTGCTTTTTTCACGGGTCCTGTTGCGGACTTTTAGGCATACCGTTTAGAGAAGCTGGTTGCCTACATGTGTAAAGGTGGGTTTGCTCTACAAAAAATATATCAAGACTTTATAAAATCATGACTAGATACGATACAGCATCAAAGTAGGTGGACCACACTGATATAATACAAACCTGGGTTTGTATGACTGTCAACCATTTGGATTATTTGAGTGTCAGTGGATGTGTGTGGGTGTGTGTAGGTGGGTGGGTGAACATATGTGTGGACATACGTGTGTTTGTTTTGAGTGGGTGTATGTGAGCAAGTTTGTCACCTGGAAGTGCACGATTGTTAGAATGGCAAGAACAAAAGAAGGCCTACAACACACAACAGCATCAAAGGACAGGTAGACTCGCCTCTGGAAGGGTTGCAGCAGGAAGACAGACGAAAGGCATCACCCCAGGACAGCCAAATTCCCTGCACAGAGGCAAGTCATCTGTGAACCACAGGAACAACAGAGCAAAGAGGCACAGGGTGAGATGTAGGGCACAGAGCACCCAGACCCAGCTACACTGTTTCTCGCCGCACAGCAGCCTAGGGTCGGCACCAACACCTGGGAGCAAGATTGCCCTGCACCATATAGGGGAGATGGCCCAGAGCCTCCAACACACCAGGCAGGCACCAACCCACTGCAACAGCCGGACGTCGGAAAGTCCAAGGTAGGAAGGACATGTTACCATCCCACCTGGTGAACTATGCCCTGGGAGGTCAAGAGGGAGGGATGCCCACCACAGCCTGGCATACACCCTGCAGCCCACGGCTGGCCCGACACATCCCTGGGAGCTATAGGCCACCCAATGGGAGCCCACCATTCCAAGATGTGGCCCCAGCACCCACACAAACAGCACCTCACCAAAGGGGCAGCCCTCCGCTTGTCCCATGACACCGTCAAAGACCTCGGGCCATTACCGCACCTCCCTGGGGGCCAGCTCCCCACCTGGCCCCTTCTTGTCCCACCCACACCCATAGCAATACAGTGCCAGTTGGGAGAGAGGGACCCCCCAGAAATCCCCAAAGACATTAGGTGAGTCCTCACAAAGCAGCCGCCGCACCCAACAAGAGCAATCTGGGAGAACCTGATATAGCCATGCAATATGAGCCCACTGCCAGCAGCCTATAACCCAGAGACCCACCAGCCCAGCCAGGATGGCCGGCACCACGCAGGCGGCAACACCTGTACATCATTAAGTGGTGTTTAAAATTATTGGAGACCAAACTGTTTCAAATTTCTTCTGTTATTTTTTCTTACAAGCAGACATTCTCTCCATCTGATTCGATTTATAAACTAAATTATATTTAAAATATTTTTATTCTTCCAGTTCTTAAGTATTGTTTTTTTTTTTTGCGATGCTAAGAACTGCAAGAAGGGTATGGCATCTATTTGTTTTCAAATCCACTTTTGTGATGTCACCAAGAAGGCAATGTGAGGGGCAGACTGGGACTGTGTACTCTAGGCATATTGATAGGTCTCCACATACTTTTAGCCAAAAGACATAGACATGTGTAAAGGTCGTTTATAAGGTTAGTCTAATGTTTTTGTCTTTGTTTTTTTCCATCATCAGATTTTGATATTGTACTATTGTTTTGCTTCAGGATGCCATGGTAGTCTTCAGACTTCTTAGATCCCTCCACAGATTTAAAGGTTCCAGTGTCAGATGCAACAAAGCAGCCTTGAAAGCAAACCAAACATCCTCCATGTTTCACAATTGATATCTATTATAGTAAGAAAGCAAAGTTAGGAATGACTGAATGCATTAAGCTGGTATTTTATTCTTTCTGTTTGTCTCTGTTGTACCTGCAAACTCCCACTCCCTACCTGTTTAGTAACAACAAAAACCTGGCACAGATTGAATGGATAGGGTCCAATCTTTCAGTTTTATGGTGGTATATTTTTTAACAGGAAGGTATTATAGTCAAGTTCAAAGCAAGGGGAGAGAGATACATCATCAATAATTAGTCCCAACAGAGATAGATAAATGTGTGTGCAGCAGCCTGAACTGCATACAGGCACACACTCACCCATGTAAAAAAAAAAAAACACAGCAGTCACTACACTCTTACCTTTAAGGTTAAACATTATGTCTCTTGGCAACATAAATAAGCTAAAGTTTGTATTAAAAGTTTCTACGCTTACTTATTTTGTTCCCTCCTAAATAGATCATCATTATTTTAAAAGGTTTTGGCACTAGTGGCCTATACTGAAGTTAGCAGACAGTAAATGGGCAGAGCGAGAATGGGGGAAAACATGCAGGAAAGGTCTCAAGGCTGGGAATCAAACCCAGGATAGCTGCATTGAAGACTACAGCACCATTTAATGACATTAAGGAAAGCTCTGCTCAGATTGAGTTTGTCATGCAAAAATCAGCATTGTTGAGTTCAAATTTAGACAAAAGCTTAATGCCACTCAAGAACGCATGTGTGCACAAAACTGCTAGTTAAGGTGTTTTAAAAGATAGATTTTTCCTTCTGTAATCATAGAACTGATGCGAATGGCCAGCAAGTTTTTGTCTCATAAGTCTAAATATTGTCCCAGAATCTTTGGGGCTTGTTAACATGCATTTATGGTTAATTCATTTCTACCATTTGCTCCATCTGTCTTATGAACTTCTGTTTCCATTAGCTGTTGCATCAACATCCTGGAAGATTGGTTGTAGTCTTATGAACCCTGTACCTTTTAATAATATTGGCAGCAGGAATGTTTGCTTTAGTGTTTGCTGTTTGATTATGGAAAATAAAATGCATTGGTTTACTCTATTTACTTTAATCACAATTATCCTTAAAATTCTTTCCTATTAAGTAGTTTCTTGCCACATTTTTCCACATGTGAGAAAGGCAAACCTTTTATAATGGAATCATACAAGAAAACAGGATAGCAAACAATGATACCAGAAAGGACTGTTACTTTGACCACAATATGCCCCTTCTCCTAAATATTTTGCTTGTTTTAAAAATCACTTAATATGAAGTGGTTTGCATGATCCTGATCTTTATTTTTGTGTGAAGCTTCAATTTTTCCCCTATTTGTTTTCTTTGGCAGGCGCAAATACAAGAAGACGTCCCAGAGGTAAGAGTTGCTACTGGGATTCTGCGCTTTCTCCGCTTTGCCCCCTTCTCCCTTTGATTTCTTCTTCCTCCTGCTCATCGTGGCCCAAATTTTCCCCTTTTTTTCTTGATCCTTCATAATATACCTTTTCTCTTACCACTTACATCACCAGATATCATGAGCTTTCTACCATTATAATTTATTTTTTATTCATTTATAATAGTTTATTTTCCTGTCAAGCACTTTTAGCCATGTTACATAAGTGCCGTTTAATAAAAGTGTTTGTTATTGTTGCTCTGAATATTATTGTTGCCTCCATCCATCCACTTACATTCCCAGAGCTGTTCAGTTGCTGTGAACTCAGAGCTGAAAGAGTAAAGCACACCTTGTCATGTGAATAAATTGACAACTACTCTTTCTTTCACTCTCCGAGTATCTCATTTTGATGGGTCATCTTGTTGTTATTGCCAGATAACTAGTGCCCTAAAGGATAGAAATTATGGTGACACAGTTTGCTGTATAAACAACATGTAGCCCTTAAAAGGTTGATGAATCACAAGTGAAGATGTTATCTTTCTCTTTATGAAGCTTTCATTTGTTGTGTTATGTTGGTGATACTCTGGGGAAATCAAGCTCCCATTAAAGTGGAATCTGATTTCATTTATTTACAAGGGTGAAAGTAGGAAATAATTAATGAGAAATGATGAGAGAATAATATAGATTTAACCATTGTTTGTTGAAAACATTCTTCTTTACATCTTTGTAGATCGGTTGTAACATGTCATTTAACAGAGGAAATACATATTACCATGTGGAAACCTTTCATATTGATGCAGAAAGAAGTTAAAACCAATGATTAAGCAATGACTGACCAATAAAAGACTGATGTGCTGTATTTCTCTTAAACTTTATTTAAACTCCTTAAACCTTTCACTGGGATTTAATGTGATAGATCAAGATGAAGTAGTGCATAGTTGTGACGTGTAATGATACATAGTTTTCAATATTTTTATCAAATCAAATGGATTTGTATTCAGCCCCCATATACTTTGATTTTCCTCAATTAAATGTAGTGTAACCAACTGTCTTCAGAGATTTAATCTGATCATAAATACAGCTGTTCTATAAATTGTGAGGTAGTTTGTTAAAGAACTTAAGTGAATTAACAGCATCACAAAGACTAAGGAACGCTACAGACGGAACAGAAATAAAATACTGGACATGTTTAAAGCTGGGTAAGATTTCAGTGTGCTAATTTTTGAAAAGCTCATAGAGCCCTGTTCAACATTATTGGAAAATGAAAAGAGTATGGGACAATTGCAAACCTACTAAGACATGGCCCTCCACCTTAACTGACACGCAAGAAGGGCATTAATCAGAGAAACAATCAAGAAACTCACAGTAGCTCTGGAGGATCTGCAGAGATACACAGCTCAAGTGGGTAAATCTGTCCGCAGAACAATTATAACTTTTGCACCAAACCAATCATCTTGAATATACCACTTCCACTGTGAAACTGGAAGTTGCAGAATCATGTAGTGAGAATGTTTTTTTTTGTTTGTTTTAGCATGGACAAGCAAGTTGTTTATAGTTCATGGGAAGATGGATTGAGCAGGATAATCTTGGAAGAAAATACATAACAGGTTGCGAAAGACTGGGGTGGATTTTCAGCTTCCAGTAGGATAATGACCCCAAATGTACATGCTAAAGATAAAATACAGTGGTTTTGATCAAAATACACGTTAGAACAGTCCAGTTAAAGTCCAGACTTGGTCCAGACCACTGAAGGCAACTGAATGCATTGGATGTTTGGGGGTATTACAGATATGTCCAGTCCTTTGCAAGGAGCACATTGGCACCAATGGAGAATTAAAACTAGTCCTTAAAGCAGCTCAGATTAGAAACTATGTCGATTAAGGATGCCTCTAATATCACTTCATGGCATTTTTCATGGAAACCGTGGAATTGCCAAACAGTCAGAGTAATTGAACTAAACCCTTCTCATGCTGCTTACTGAAACAGTGTGAGGTTGTTCAGAGCACTACAGAAGCAGCTGTTCAGAACCCGTTTTGCTCTTCCTGGTACTGTCTCCCTGTCTTTTGCTCTCGTTTGTGGGCGGGGGAGTTCCTTCTGCAGAGGATCTGGGTGATTGGCAGCTCCATATGTGTCTGTGTAATTACGGCTGGGCTAATTGGCAGAGACGAACACTGGGACATTGTCATTACTGACACACCAGGACAGCCCCTCGCACATGCAGATGGAGGTAGAGATGGCCCTTTTCACAGAGGGAGGCAAGGAGCAGTGGGAGAAGTCTGTTTCTGTGAGGTGTCCTTGTGTTTGTTTAGAGAAAAGGTTACAAGGGATGGAGGTAAGGCTGTAAAACAATAGCATCTTTGTAGGTTTTTGACCTATTCTATTGTCAAAATTCAAAAATATTTGAATTCCATGTAGATTTCCATGTTTCCTGTAGGACTGCTGTCTCCAATAGAAACTGCTTTTATATTGGTTTTATATTTTTGGATCACATGCTTTCGTTCTTCATTCTTTTTTTCAGAAATTGACAGGTTTTTAAGTCCTGCCTCGCTTAGTTACTGTTGCCAGAGCATGACTTTACATATATGCAGCTGACAGTGACAGCAAAGACAGATGATGTTTTAGATATTCTTAGAAAAGTTTTAATAAATAATCATTTTGAGTCAGCTAAAGCAGGAGGGCTGAACTAAAGTTTTTTACTAAAGTATTCAGACCCTTAAACTTTTTCATATTTTGTCACATTGCAACCAAAAACTGACTAAACAGCATAGTAAAGGTGACTATCGAGCTCCCATGGACCTATTCAACTAGAGTCACAAGGAAGGCTAAAGCTATCCTTGTTGGCCCAAACCATAACCTTTACCGTAATTACAGGTTGTTGCCATTGGCTCGTAGATACATGGTGATACAGTGCAATGCAAAAAGGTATAGATGTTCATTTGTCCCTGTTAGTGTCAGCCTCATTAAAAAATTGACCTGATAAGCTCAAATAGAGACTGTAGTCGCTTATGGTTGTATCCTGGTTGTATCATGTACAGTATGCTATGATTATTTTTGTATTTTTGTCCAACAAATTGGCCCCTGGGGACGATAAAATGTATCTTCAGCTTGAAACCTCCATGCACTTCATTGGTTTTTTTAGGAACAAGACCAGCACAAAGTAGGAAATCATTGTTAAGAGGATGGAAAATGTGCGTGTGTGGGTGCGTGTGTGTGTGTGTGTGTGTGTGTGGTGGGATTTGTGGTCGCCCACCCTGAATAAATACTTTGTTGAACCAGATTTTGCTGCAATTACAACTTGCAGTCTTTTGGGGTATGTCTGTATAAACGTTGCACACATACTTCTTTGCAAAAAGCTCAAGCTTCTGCAGATGAGATGAAGAGATTCAGTGAATATCAGTTTCTTTCCATAGATTCTCAGCTTTATTTAGTTCTGGGAATTGACTGGCCCAGTCTAACACATGAAGATCATTTATTAAAAACCATTTAATTCTAGCTCAGGCTGTATGGTTCAAGATTATTGTTGTGCTGGAAAGTGAACATCTGCCTCATTAAGTCTTACAGCCTCTAATAGGTTTTCTTCCCAAATTGCCTTGTATTAAACTCCATCTAACTTCCCATCAACTCGGCCCAGCTTCCCTATCCCTGTTGAAGCAAATTTAACAGGCATTTCCACAGCATAATGCTGCCACCCCTATGTTTCACAGGGATAGTGGTATTTTGATGCTGACATGCAATATTAGTTTTCCACCAAACATACCATTTTGCATGGAAGCCTAAGTGTGAATTTGCTCATATGACCAGAGCTCCTTTTTCCACCTTTTTTGCTGTTCCCTCTACATGACTTATGGCAAACTCGAAACAGAACTTCTTGTGGCTTTCCTTCAGCAGTGGCTTTCCACTTGCCACATTCTTACTGACTTTCTTTATGTACCTCTTGACTTGACATAGTGAGTCCAGTTCTGATTCTGATTTGAGTCTGTGTTTTTATTAAACTGGAAAGTTTCTTTTTTTTCTCCCATATGTTTGTTGAGATTTCAGCCTTGGCAGTGGTCCCGGAACTCTCCTTATGTACTCTACTTTCTGTAGCATTCTTGATCAATATTGCAACAGATTCTGCAGCCTGGTACTTTCTACTTGGTTTTCCAAGACTTAACATGTTTGTAAATTTCATTTTGTGTCTAGGACTGAAGTATTTAGAGGTAGTCTGTATGTTTGGATAAGTTCTGTTTTTTCCGTTGTGTGATTTTTAGTTTTGTTTTCTCTGATCACTTTAAATTTTTTTCAAATTAAAAATGAAATCATTTCATTTAAAATTCTTTTTATTTTTACCTGCTTGACATAAATTAAACATGCAATATTTTAATGAAATAGAAATGAAATAGAAATAATATTTTCTATTTTGTTGGTCGAGAAAATGTTTTTTGAGTCTATTTTCAGAAACCATAATAAGACCTTTTTTCAACAAGTCTTGCTGTATTTAGTCAAGTTTAATGAATGGTTGTACCTAAGTCTGTTTATGAGTAAATAGATGTTGGATGTTTTTGGCCCTACTTACTGTGATTTTAACATAGAAGCAAAACAATGGCTAATAAAAGAAAAAAAGTCTAGTTCTTAACTTTTTCGAATTAGGAATGTAAATTGATCATTGAAAATCTCATTCTAAAAACTGACAAAAAGTGTTGATCTGCATCAGCTCTATTTAATGGAGGACCACATTTTTACCATTCTTAACTGCGTTTGGGAGTTATGGTAGATGAAGGACCCAAATGCAGAGCGTAATGGAGAATGAAGACATTTAATAAATAAAGAACTTTTAGGGAGACCAGGACACGGAAGACAGGCAGGTAAACAGCCATGGAGCAAGGTAGTTTAACGGGAGGAACCAGTGGAATATTATGAAACCAGGGAGTATAAATACTGAGGCAGGGTGGAGAATGGACCAATGAACAAGGTGAGCTAATCAGAGGGGAATCAGGAACAGCTGGTGGAAGGGAACATGGCAATGGACCCCGGGCCACACTTTGGACAACCCTGTATTAGGTCAAAGAATAAGAGTTGTTTAGCCTTTTTGTGAAACTGCTATGATTTAATTGTGGCTCAATGATGCAAAACTGGGAAAAATAATTTAGCTTATTGAAAGAAAGAGCAACTTGTGGAAATGTTGGGCTTTCAAACCAAAAACGAAAAATGAACATCATAACATCTATATACCATTATGACAACACAGAGATTGAGTGTATGCACATAAATGTAAATGCTTTATAGATTGTGTCATAAATGTGGTACTTTTTAACCCCTTATCTTTTTATTATTATTTATTGATTTTGTTGACAAATCAAAAAAAAAAAAAGAATCTTCTTAATTTGTCAAAAAGTGCCCTTATAAATATAACGCATACCTTAGATAACACATAGTACTGATAGTATAAAAGCAATCTCACTGTTACAATACAAATACTGGAGAATTGTGAACAAGTAATATCCTGGAGCAAATAAAGATCAAAATCAGTGGAGAAAAAGACAGACACTGTCAAACCGAGAGTCACAAGAGACATTTCAGCTCTGTAGTTAATGTCAGTAATTGGGAAGCACACCCAGGCATAGGCTGCCTTTCAGTTAAATGCTAGTAAACCGAGCCTTTCTGTACTTTTCCCTGTGGTTCAGAGCTATTGGTCAGAAACCAGCTTTTCAGCACTCTGCTGCAGATGATTCATTTGGGAACTGCTTTTATTGGCTTTATGCTCGCATTTGTGGCTGAAGCAAATACAATCTTTCACCAAGAGACAATCAAGATTATGTTGACGTGTACCAGAACTCATTGAATCCTTTTTAAATATGTTCAAATATGTTTTATATTAATCAGAATAAGGTTGAGAGTAGTAGTTGGGGGATTTGATTTCCATGTAATAAAACCATCTGTCAGAAATTGTTAGTTTATTCACCAAACCCAACTGAAAGCTAGAGATCTCGGATTCAGACTTGATCAGCAATAAGTTTATTCTTGAATCTTTCACCAAAATGTTTTCATCTCTCACTTGGACCCTTCTTTTTCTCCTTATTCCTGTCACCTAGTCTCCTGTTCTCTCCAACTACTTGATGATTAGATTGGTAACCTGACTCAAGCAAATTTCCAAGCTTGAGCTGATTACATTCTTTTCTACCAATTTTGTTACTTCTTCCTCTCTTTATCCTCCTCTGTGTTTCATCATATATTTACTTCTGCTCGAAGCCACCAGAGTTAGCTCACTTCCCACCCCATCACAGTTTTCTAATCATTGCAGGTGCTCAAAGGCAACTAACTTTTTAAAATAATTTCAGTGCAACCAAAATGTAGTTTTCAAAGGTCTTTTGACTTACAAATGTAATACGGAGTAAATAACCAAAAATTTCCCTCTTGTCCCTTTCTTAGGGAAACAATACTGCATTACATCAGAAGATGTTTTAATAAAATTGACATGATAGTGAGAAAAAGTATAGGTAATGGTTCCTAACAGTAATTGGTAAATAAATATGGTCTCTTTAAACATAGATATTTATGTTCAGCAGGGTAGAATTGCAGAATAATAAGAAAGAAATAACACTATGGAGAAAGAAAAATTTTATCTTTTTGCACATTATAGTGTAATATGGTAACATATCAAGTCTGACCTTTCAGACACTTTTAATTGGTTCCACCAAGTCTCTTCAAAGTGCCTTTGCCATGGCTTCAGATCTGATCAAACTAACCTCTTGCACCTAAAACCTTCAGAATATGAATGCTTTTAAGACCTTGCTTTACTGTTATGATCAAAAGTTAATGGTTTGGATGTTTATTTCTAAATGTCAAACAATTTCTAATATAATTTACCTTATTCTTGCTAAATTAGAAGCTAAGAAGGCGTAATCTGTACTTGCAGTAATTCATGATTTGGCATTGCTTTAAAAAGGGACAATTGTGTGAAACGCTGAAATGCAAACTTGTCTTTTCTTCAGTTGAAAGATTACAAGTGTGAAACCATGAAGGAGAAGCAGCTTTAGCCAGCAACAGATAGTTGTGTCTAAATGGAGATTGTTTGCCTATTTCTTATCTCTCTGCTGTTTAAACAGGTTGGAGAAAAAATAAATTCCATGTCTGATTAGTTGTTCAGGCCTTGTGATGTGTCCTTCCCCTGAAACTCCGGAACATCTGAGCGGTTTGAATGCTCACTCAGATATAAAAGCAGGAGAGAAACCTCCCCAATCTGTTGGAAACAAGCCTGATAAAACTGCAAATCTTGGTCACAATGTGTGTTATTGTGCATCGTACACTTTCTGTTACTTAGCCTAAAATTTGTTTGAGGTTCCTGCAAAGTTTTTCTTGTTTTATGTTATATTTTAAGGCTGCCTTTAAACATTACGGTTCTCCAAAACATAGTAATAATACTTTCAACAGTGGCTGCATGGTGGCGCAGTTCGTAGCACTGTTGCCTTGCAGCAAGAAGGTCCTGGGTTTGATTCCCAGCTGGGGGTCTTTCTGCATGGAGTTTGCATGTTCTCCCTGTGCATGCGTGGGTTCTCACTGGGTACTCCAGCTTCCTCCCACAGTCCAAAGACATGCCTGTTAGGTTAATTGGGTAATCTAAATTGCCCTTAGGTGTATGAATGAGTGTGTGCGTGGTTGTTTGTGTGTTGCCCTGCGATGGACTGGCGACCTATCCAGGGTGTACCCTGCCTCTTGCCCATAGACTGCTGGAGATAGGCACCAGCTTCCCCATGACCCACTGTGGAATAAGTGGTAGAAAATGACTGACTGACTTTCAACAGTGTAAACAAACAACAGTGTTTTTTTTAAATAAGTTTCATTGTTAATGTTTGACACATTTGAGCTTGAATGTCTTTTTGAATGTCTTCTGCTACTGAGTTAAATTCCACTCTTGAAACAATTTCTCACTGTGTATTATTTACAGATGGACAACAAAAAAAAAACCACCAAAAAGACAAATATAAATGACTTGAATTCTAAATCGTACACATTTAAATAGTTAACAAAAATGTGCAACATCTGTGATCAACACAAATGTGATTCCGTTGGACTTTACATTCGGACCCAATATTCCTCAGTTGTTAATCAGTTATGGGTAATAAAGACATCACATGTTAATGTAAGTGCTAGTGCTGCCTTTTCATTTTCTTGTAAAGGGCTTCTATACTGATTACACTTTCCCTGGTTACCTTCCTCTCCAAGACATTGTGGAACTAAGTGTATTGCTATTCTGAAGATGGGTTACAAATCCTAAATGATAGGCTTTTATCCTGAGTTGAGTCCATAGCAAAGATAAGCACATCAACATCACCCGCTTCCATGGTGCCAGCTTGGCCATGCTTCCCCCTTCATGCTGCCTGCAGCTGATAATATTGGAGATTTATGTTGCAGATTGTCCCCTTTAATCTGGTTGTTTATATCCACCCTTCCACTAAGCATCCCACCTCTACACTTGTCCCGGCTGGTTGTTTGTCCAAGTGCGAAAGGAGCAGAGATGCGCAGCTATTTGCCAGTGTCTGCATATTTTTAGAAAGGATAAAAATGTGCTGTTACTGTGTGATAATGTGAAAAGTGACCATGTGCTTCCTCCAGTGTTTTGTATGCTGAATGTGTGTATTCGTGTTATGGCCTGCAGTCATCTGCAGTCGTCTCCCCCACCCCCCACCAACTATTCAGCCACAACCTTATTTATATCCAACTAGCCCAATCATTTTGACCCTTGTAGAAGTCGCAAACCTGATGTACAGTATGTTTAAACAGCTGCTGCATTGCTCAAGATTATATCTTTAAAACTACTTCTTGCAAAAGATAAAAAATAAAACATTTCTAAGGAACGATATGATGCAGGAGAATCTTAGTAAAAGAAAATGCTCCTTGACATTAACCTGTTCATAAGCAAAGAAAATCATCATGGTTACATTATGTTTAATTGTTCTGGCATGCAGAAAAAAATAAAACGTTCTCACTTCTCTAAGCTGCTGTTTACATGCACAAATATACATCATACCTGTTTTTGTGTGTGTATATTCCTGAAGAATGAATTAGTTTTCCATTAGTGAGTTTGCACATGAATAAACATACTAGTGTCTTCTGTGATGTTATCTGTAGAACAAGGCATGAAATCCTTCCAGTAAGTCACTTAGAAATCTGCTCTGTGTCAATTTTATTTTTAATGCACCCCTGGACACGCTCGACTAAACATCCTCTCCAGAAAATAAACCGTGAGTCCAGTAGGTCATTGTTATACAATCACATTCCTGGGGACTGAGAATGAATAGTTTGAGCACATGGTTTATTTTAAGCAATCAGATAAATCATGCATGTTAACTTTCTCAGACAGTTTCAATTTAGTTGCAGACTGGAACTGTAAACGAATAATTGATTGGTAGTTTAAAGAGAAAACAAACCACATTGTGATACTCTCACAAACACACAGTGATGAACATGAAAACACGTGTAAGACTCATTATATACACAAAATATTTTAGGTTTTATCATAGGTTTTACTTTAACTGATCAGGCATAACATTATGACCACCTGCCTTATTGTGTTTGTTCCCATTTTGCTGCCAACAGAGCCCTTTCCTGTCAAGACATGAACTCCACTAAACATCTGAGAGTATGCAGTGGTATCTGGCACCAAGATGTAAGCAGCACAGTTTCCTAGCAGAGGGTTGTGTGCAAAGCATCTCACAGCCTCTGTAGGCTTGCCTACTTCCCACAGTGCAACCTGGTGTCATCTGTTCCACAACACACAAGCACCTGACCATCCACGGTTTTTAAGTAAACATGATTCATCAAACAAGGCCACATTTTTCCATTGCTCTGTTGTCCAGTTCTAATGGTCACTTGCCTATTGTTTATTCTGATGGTGTTGAACAGGGATTAGAATGGGCAGCCTAACTGGTCTGAAGCTACACAACTCTTTACAAGCTGCGCTGCCCTTTGTATTCTAGCACCTAACCATTAGAACCAGAATTATCTCCTTGATTAATTGTAGCTACAGTAGCTCGTCTGTTGGAATTGACCACACGGGGCAGCCTTCACCACCCATGCGCATTAATAAGCCTAAGCTGCCCATGACTATGTTGCCAAATCAACACTGTTCCTTCTTTGAACCACATTTCATTAGTGAAGATCAGAAACAGTTTTGTAGATGCACTGCCCTAGCCATTTAACCATTACAGTCTGGCCCCAAATTACCTCAAATCTTTAGGCTTACCCATTTTTCCTGCTTGTAATACATCAACTTTAAGACAAAATGTCTACTATATGCCAGGTTTAATGATGAAACAATAATTTTATTCACTTCACATTGTCTGAATAATGCTATAATATAGCATAATAATCCTTACCAGGTATGTGAAGATTAACCAATGTGTACTGGTGCATAAATATGCACATGTGTGACATGAGTACATAAGTAAATCAGTAATTTTTAAATGCAGTTTTTGAATAAAATCTTGATGTAGAAAAATTAAATCTGTCCTGATGAGAGACAAAATTTACATTTATGATTTATATCCGATGAGGTTCTTCTGATGTCATTCTAAGTGGGGTGAGGTTTTTTTTTTCAGAGGCAGATTTTACTATTTATGATGAAACCTGCAGCAAGTGTATATAAATTAACATTAGCCTCTTTCACACAAAGAGCAGGATTTATATGCTTTTTCACCTTGTCAGCATGTTTTGTCAAATAACTCTCTCTATATCTGACATGAAAGGTTAAAGTCAATCTGCTGTTTTTCACACATCTGAACCATCAAGCAAGGTAGCCACTACCCCTAACTGTGATTCATGTTGGGGTCAGCTTCTTAGCTTGAACACAATGGTTTGTGGGATCAGCTGCTGGGTTTTAGGCAAAAAGAAACTGTGACTGGGGTTGAAATGATGCATCACACATATAATAGTTTGTAGTGCTGTACAATATTTCACACATTTATTTTTATTGCAATATCACTGTTCTCAGTTTCATCATCACAAAGACCTGCTGGGACTGGAATGAATATTCACTAATTAAATAAGTTTCATGCATTTAGTCTCTCTGTGCCAGCAATATATTTGTTAATGTTTGCTGTGAAATGAGGCAAATTTGTCTTTAAAACTCAAGACCTAAGCTAAGGCTGCATAGTGTCCCTCCTGGGGGACTCCGTTACTCTGCTGAGGGACTTCAACGTCCACGTGGGAAACGACAGTGACACCTGGAGAGGCGTAATTGGGAGGAATGGCCTCCTCGATCTGAATTCGAGTGGTGTTTCATTATTGGACTTCTGTGCTAGTCATGGATTGTCCATAATGAACACAATGTTTAAGCATAAGGGTGTTTATCATTGCACTTGGCACCAGGACACCCTAGGTAGGAGGTTGATGATTGACTTTGTTGTCATGTCTTCAGGTCTTCGGCCACGTGTTTTGCACACTCGGGTAACGAGAGGGGCTGAGCTGTCCACCGATCACCACCAGGTGGTGAGTTGGATCTTGCTGGAAGAGGAGAAACCTGGACAGACTTGGCAGCGTATAGTGAGGATCTGCTGGAAAGGTCTGGCGAAGCCCTCGGCCAAGGATGTATTCGAGTCCCTCCCCCGGGAGAGCTTTGACCAGATTACGGGTGAGGTTGGAGACATAGAGTCTGAGTGGACCATGTTCTCTGCAATCGTAGCTGTGGCCATAAGGTCTGCGGTGCTTGTCGTGGTGGCAATCCCCAAACCCGGTGGTGGACACAGGCAGTAAGGGATGCTTGATGAAAAAGGAGTCCTATCAGCTGTGGTTGGCTTGTGGGAGGGCTGCCCTTTGTCATCGGTCCTCTTCATAACTTTATGGACAGGATTTCTAGGCGCAGCCAAGGGCCGGAGGGGGTCTGGCTTGGGGACCAGTGGATTTCATCTCTTCTTTTTGCAGATGACGTGGTCCTGCTGGCCCCTCTAGCCAAGGCCTACAGCACGTGCTTGGGCAGTTCGCAGCTGAGTGTGAAGTGGCTGGGATGAAGATCAGCTCCTCCAAGTCCGAGGCCATGGTTCTCGACCAGAAAAGGGTGGCTTATCCTCTTCAGGTTGGAGGGGAGTTCCTGCCTCAAGTGGAGGAGGTCAATTATCGTTATGTGTTATGAATAATTTAATAGCTATTGCTGTTCAGTTGTCAAACATGATTCCTATTGAAATTGCACTGATTGATCCAAATATATTGTGTCACATTAAATCATATTCTATTGAAGGGAAACATTGAATTGGGCTAAATTATATTTGGTGTAAATTGAATTGTATTGAATCACTCTTTGCTGTTGGGAGTGTTTCAAGATGCATGGCACAGCGGCTCTTAATCAGATGAAGTCTTTTAACAAATTCATCCTGATACTGGTGGAGGTTGCTGAAGGCACCCGTCCTTCAAGTGGGGAAATAGGAAATTCCCTATTGATGTGGGAACATCTTCATGAAAAATAAAATTTAACCAGGCACTTCGAAGAGGATCTGATGCTGGAACACAATGTAATGAATCATGTTGGTTAATACACCCAACAACCAAACCGAACTTATCCTCTTTCAGTGTAGGCATACCTGAGCTTGGACTACAAAATCACAGCAAGAAATAAATATGGCGAATACGCAAAATTGATCAGCCAGAAGTCCATGATCTTATTTAGCTTTTCCATGGCAAATACTGTGATGTAACAGCTGGAAAAATGTAACAGATGACAGAGAAAACTGAACAGATAGACAAATATGACCAGAATATAGAGCTATCTCAGCAACACCAGGAGATGCTAAATTCAGCTTTTCTGCACTCCTACAGACTCCAAGTATACAACAAAATGTATTTAAAGGCAGAAAAAGTGGATTTTGCATATGTCCGCTTTAAAAGGCAATTCGATCAAATACCACAAAAATGTATGTAAATTTCTGAATTTGTTGGAAAGTTATAAAAAAAAAGTTCTTTAAATCATTTTCTTGATCATTATTCCAGCACTTTAGTACAAAAATGTAGTTTGATTTAAAGTTAGGCAGCAAAAACTAAAAGCTTAAGTGCTTTTAGTGTATTTAAAGATATGATTTAACTATAGTTTGATATGATACAGATTATTATGTCTTTACTATATTTCAGCCTTCCTGTTTTAGCAACTATATTATGAGTGATCCATGTGAACAGGTAAAGAATAACACCACAAAATGACGTAGCTGTAAGCAGATGCTGGAGCAACTGGTTGTTGATAAGAGAAGTCTCTCACAGCATGTGCTTCATTAGCAAAGGCTCTCATCATAATGGATGCGTCTAACTGAGACCTCCTCTCCCGGTTTAACATTCTCAGATAAATGACTGACTCTCAGGGAAATGGCAAAGAAATAAGGAAGAAAAAGAGTCTCCTAGTAGCTCAACAGTCCTCTCCTCTCTGTTGGTTGTTCCTGCTGAACATAATGAAGCATAATTGAGTCATAAATGGAATACTAATTTTGGTTACCATGGTGTTTGATGGAGACTTGTTGTTTCAAGAAGGCTTAAAGGGATAGGTTGACTTTTGTGGTATTTTGTTTCATTTTATTTTAAAGGTCACATTCATAATGAGAAATATTCATTATGTTAGATAATATAATTCCTTCACCATATGAGCTATTAGAAATTTGAAAAATAATATCTTTGAAGTCAGTAAATTGGAATCCCTCAGTTATTTGGTGATATTGCCTTTTTATTATTATTAATTGTGTTTCTGTGTAGCAAAGTAATTCATGGCAGGGACAAGAAAAGAAAAGCATCATATCTTCAATTATTACAAGTCTTAAAATATGGCCTTTTTCAAACAATCTAATTTGAAGGATTAAAGCAATCTCAAAAATCTTAATAAAGTTTTAAACCATCCATCTGCTAATATACACATAAGAATGCTAAAGTTAAAGTTAAAGAACATCCTAGAATGATAAAGACATGAAAAAATTAATCGGTCCAGGAAGCTTTAAAAAAAGATAGTAGTATCTGTCTTCTATAGAAATGAATATATTAAAGTTTTGGCAATTACAGCAATCCTGCTGCTTTACCTTCTGCCTGTCAAGCTTGAGTACCATAGCTTACTACCTTATGTTGTCAACAACCCTTGGCTTCCTGTGCACCACAGCCCATCCCAGTGACTGAGCATGTGCTTTGTATGTAGACTGTTGTTGACTACCTTTAGGTAAAGACAGAAGACAAAGAAAAGAAAATATCCTGGCTAAGAAACCGTAATCAAGGAACCACTAACTTTAGGCTATATTTTACGTTTTCATTTTTAACAGTTTATTGTCCTAAACAATTTTCATTTCATGATCAGTTGAATTTGACTATCTTGTATTATATTCAGCTCAAACTGGATGTACATAATTGGATCTAAATCTGATTATATTTATTGGAATTATTTGACATACATTTGGATTGGATTCTGAATAATTGGATAGTAATTGAACACGTTTGTCTTCTAAGCTGTCTATACAGGTCCTTCTCAAAATATTAGCATATTGTGATAAAGTTCATTATTTTCCATAATGTCATGATGGAAATTTAACATTCATATATTTTAGATTCATTGCACACTAACTGAAATATTTCAGGTCTTTTATTGTCTTAATACGGATGATTTTGGCATACAGCTCATGAAAACCCAAAATTCCTATCTCACAAAATTAGCATATCATTAAAAGGGTCCCTAAATGAGCTATGAACCTAATCATCTGAATCAACGAGTTAACTCTAAACACCTGCAAAAGATTCCTGAGGCCTTTAAAACTCCCAGCCTGGTTCATCACTCTAAACCCCAATCATGGGTAAGACTGCCGACCTGACTGCTGTCCAGAAGGCCACTATTGACACCCTCAAGCAAGAGGGTAAGACACAGAAAGAAATTTCTGAACGAATAGGCTGTTCCCAGAGTGCTGTATCAAGGCACCTCAGTGGGAAGTCTGTGGGAAGGAAAAAGTGTGGCAGAAAACGCTGCACAACGAGAAGAGGTGACCGGACCCTGAGGAAGATTGTGGAGAACGGCCGATTCCAGACCTTGGGGGACCTGCGGAAGCAGTGGACTGAGTCTGGAGTGGAAACATCCAGAGCCACCGTGCACAGGCGTGTGCAGGAAATGGGCTACAGGTGCCGCATTCCCCAGGTCAAGCCACTTTTGAACCAGAAACAGCGGCAGAAGCGCCTGACCTGGGCTACAGAGAAGCAGCACTGGACTGTTGCTCAGTGGTCCAAAGTACTTTTTTCGGATGAAAGCAAATTCTGCATGTCATTCGGAAATCAAGGTGCCAGAGTCTGGAGGAAGACTGGGGAGAAGGAAATGCCAAAATGCCAGAAGTCCAGTGTCAAGTACCCACAGTCAGTGATGGTCTGCTGCTGGTGTTGGTCCATTGTGTTTTATCAAGGGCAGGGTCAATGCAGCTAGCTATCAGGAGATTTTGGAGCACTTCATGCTTCCATCTGCTGAAAAGCTTTATGGAGATGAAGATTTCATTTTTCAGCACGGCCTGGCGCCTGCTCACAGTGCCAAAGCCACTGGTAAATGGTTTACTGACCATGGTATCACTGTGCTCAATTGACCTGCCAACTCTCCTGACCTGAACCCCATAGAGAATCTGTGGGATATTGTGAAGAGAACGTTGAGAGACTCAAGATCCAACACTCTGGATGAGCTAAAGGCCGCTATCGAAGCATCCTGGGCCTCCATAAGACCTCAGCAGTGCCACAGGCTGATTGCCTCCATGCCACGCCGCATTGAAGCAGTCATTTCTGCAAAAGGATTCCCAACCAAGTATTGAGTGCATAACTGTACATGATTATTTGAAGGTTGACGTTTTTTGTATTAAAAACACTTTTCTTTTATTGGTCGGATGAAATATGCTAATTTTGTGAGATAGGAATTTTGGGTTTTCATGAGCTGTATGCCAAAATCATCCGTATTAAGACAATAAAAGACCTGAAATATTTCAGTTAGTGTGCAATGAATCTAAAATATATGAATGTTAAATTTTCATCATGACATTATGGAAAATAATGAACTTTACCACCATATGCTAATATTTTGAGAAGGACCCGTAGATGGCATTTTTCTGTGAACTGGCACCTCGGGAAAAAAAATCTAATTTCTTGATAGTCTAATTCCCTGTTCATTTTTATAGTGTCAAAAAGCAGCGTACTAGCAGTTCCCAGAGAGCCAAACTCTGATATTAAATTACTCTTCCTCTGATGCAATTCTTCTCTTTTTGCTTTTTCATCACATCCAAAAATTAAAATGTCAATCATATGGAATCTGAGAAAATACTAAGTGCAGTTTTCAAATGATGATTTCATTTATTAAAGAAGCTATCCAAACCAACCTGTTTCTATCTGAAAAAAGTAATTGCTTTCTAGATCTACTAAATGGTTTTGCTATCCTTGGTGACAACTGCCATCAAGCATCTGCAACACCTTGAAGACCCTTACACAACTGTAGAGAAATTTTGCCCCACATATCTTTGTAAAATAGTTTTCATTCAGCCCCATAGAGGGGTTTTGGAATATAAATAACCTGTTTCTGGAAATGCCACATGTCCATTAGTTTTAAATGTGTACTTTGACTAGACCACTCCAACATTCTAAGTTTCTGCTAGAGAGCATAATTAATGGTTCCTTAAATTAAAGGAAATTGTACATTTCCTGAAGCAGCAAAGCAGCCCAGACGATTATACTACCACCACTATGTTTGACTGTAGTTATAATGTTCTTACTATAAAATGCTGTGTTAGTTTTATGCGAGCTATAATTAGACCCACACATTCCATAAGGTCCCACTTCTGTCAATCCACAAATTTATGTTCCCAAAAGTTCTGATTTTTGGCAAATGAAAGATAGGTCTTTGTGTTGTTTTTGCACATCAGTGGTTTTTACCTTGGAACTCTCATTTTTGCCCTGTCTCTTTCTTATTGATGAATCATGATCTTTGAACTTAACTTGGGCAAGTGGGGTATGCAGTGCTTTAGATGTTGTTCTTGGATCTTTTCGTGACCTCCTGGATTAGTTGGCTCTTGTGGTACTGTTGGTGGGGTAGCCACTCCTCAGAAGGCTCATGTTTCCATTTGTGAATAATGGCTCTGTGGTTAACTGGAGTCCAAAAGCCTTCGAAGATGCTTTGTAACCATTTCCTGACTGATAAGTGTCTTTGTTTTTGATCTGATCTTACATTTCTTTAGATGTGCTTTTTGAATACCCTACTTCATGTTGTCAGGCATGTTATATTTGAGTTGCATCTTGATTCTACAAGTCTGGCAACAATTCTTGGAAATGTATGGAAGAAATTAATAGTGTGTTTAACAGACTCGCCCTTTCAGTCCCGTTGTTTCAGTTAGATTCGTTTTTATTCAGTCACACAGTTATACGTGATGATTCTGTTTTGGTTCCACTAAAATGATGCAGAATGAATTTAAAGTTACTTAAGTATACCTATTAAAATTAGCATTGCTAAATCAATATAAAAAACTTAAAGTGCCTTAGAAAAAACAAATTCAATCTTAAATTAATTTGTTGATCCAAACAAAATGCAAAAAGTTTAAACAACTGAATTTTGGGATTGTGGATTAGAAAATATAAACAACAGAAGTAAAGGAAGTTTTAGTTTTTTTTTTCAATATCTACTCAATAATGGTACAATGTGGTAAAAATTGGCAAGGAGATGGCACTCTAACTGTGTTTTATATATATATATATATATATATATATATATATATATATATACACACACACATAATAACCATCAAGGATAGAGAGGTCCTGTGAAACAAGGATTTAAAAACACATGAAAGAGTTTAGCAAATAGGTTCAGTTAAAATAAAGAAAAAAAAGGCCAATATTCAAGTGAATGGCTGTGAAGATTGCAATTAGTTGAAAAAACAAACTTTGATGACTGTTGTCTTATTTAGAAAAAAACAGTTTTTAGAAACATAGATCAGTGAAACAGCTCTCATTAAATGTGTGATTAGGTTTGGAGGGCAGGTTCTGGTAAGTGATGCTGCCGCATTTTGTTAATCTCTTTATCTTGGAAAGAGAAAAACTTCCTGGGTATTCTATAACGATAGGATCAAGTAATGTGTTTGACTAAATTTGACATTTTAAACAAGTTTAATATAAACCTCTGTTGTATATTATCTTGGTGTCCAGAAAATCCTAAAGTTCAGCTTGCATTCTTGCATTATCCCACTTTAGTATTCATATGTTCACAGTGATAATAATGGATGTTAAAATGCTATAATACCTTTTTGTTAAACACTGTTAGACCCACATAAAGGATGCAGAAACAAGGTCTTTTCCTGCCATTCTATTGTGCGAAGAGGCGCATCACCAAGCAAAGTGCATTCTGATGTCCTTGTTTGTTCACTGGATGAAGGACAGACCAGTGATGGCCTCATTCAACACAGAGGACCACTTTTCAAGCTTTATTGATCTATGTGTGTAGTTGTGTACTTGTGTGAGTGTGACTAGGAGAATAGGAAAGATAGAGGTGTTTTCATCACCTTTATCCATTCATTTTCTATCATTTTCCCACCCTTTGTTTTAGAATAAATCTGAAATATTCTTGCAAGGCAGTCAGTGATATAAATACAGGTCCTTCTCAAAATATTAGCATATTGTGATAAAGTTCATTATTTTCCATAATGTCATGATGAAAATTTAACATTCATATATTTTAGATTCATTGCACACTAACTGAAATATTTCAGGTCTTTTATTGTCTTAATACGGATGATTGTGGCATACAGCTCATGAAAACCCAAAATTCCTATCTCACAAAATTAGCATATTTCATTCGACCAATAAAAGAAAAGTGTTTTTAATACAAAAAACAGTTATGCACTCAATACTTGGTCGGGAATCCTTTTGCAGAAATGACTGCTTCAATGCGGCATGGCATGGAGGCAATCAGCCTGTGGCACTGCTGAGGTCGTATGGAGGCCCAGGATGCTTCGATAGCGGCCTTTAGCTCATCCAGAGTGTTGGGTCTTGAGTCTCTCAACGTTCTCTTCACAATATCCCACAGATTCTCTATGGGGTTCAGGTCAGGAGAGTTGGCAGGCCAATTGAGCACAGTGATACCATGGTCAGTAAACCATTTACCAGTGGTTTTGGCACTGTGAGCAGGAGCCAGGTCGTGCTGAAAAATGAAATCTTCATCTCCATAAAGCTTTTCAGCAGATGGAAGCATAAAGTGCTCCAAAATCTCCTGATAGCTAGCTGCATTGACCCTGCCCTTGATAAAACACAGTGGACCAACACCAGCAGCTGACACGGCACCCCAGACCATCACTGACTGTGGGTACTTGACACTGGACTTCTGGCATTTTGGCATTTCCTTCTCCCCAGTCTTCCTCCAGACTCTGGCACCTTGATTTCCGAATGACATGCAGAATTTGCTTTCATCCGAAAAAAGTACTTTGGACCACTGAGCAACAGTCCAGTGCTGCTTCTCTGTATCCCAGGTCAGGCGCTTCTGCCGCTGTTTCTGGTTCTTGCTTGAGGGTGTCAATAGTGGCCTTCTGGACAGCAGTCAGGTCGGCAGTCTTACCCATGATTGGGGTTTTGAGTGATGAACCAGGCTGGGAGTTTTAAAGGCCTCAGGAATCTTTTGCAGGTGTTTAGAGTTAACTCGTTGATTCAGATGATTAGGTTCATAGCTCGTTTAGGGACCCTTTTAATGATATGCTAATTTTGTGAGATAGGAATTTTGGGTTTTCATGAGCTGTATGCCAAAATCATCCGTATTAAGACAATAAAAGACCTGAAATATTTCAGTTAGTGTGCAATGAATCTAAAATATATGAATGTTAAATTTTCATCATGACATTATGGAAAATAATGAACTTTATCACAATATGCTAATATTTTGAGAAGGACCTGTATCTATGCAACAATAACATGACCGTCCGTTTTAAAGTAAAATGCTACACATTCTATCCAGTTTTTAAATACTGAAATATTTGTTTTCATTGTTTTCAAGTAAGATGGTGCTACATGTTATTATGTTTCAATCACTGCCACAATGATTAATCTTGAGGAACCTAAGGAAATATTTAATTATTTTTTTGGTGACAAGCAATTAAAGATGTTATATTTTGACTGGACGTGTGTACATGTAAGTCAGAGTTCTACAAGCCATGTCGTTTACTCCCTTTTAAAATTATGTCACGCTAGCAAAAACCTTCCCATGCACTTTTCTCTACACTTCTTTGTCTCTAACGAGAGATTAATAAACATTCCAGCCATCCGTTAAAGGACAGTGAAAGTCAATCGCACCATTGCTGCAACATTTTCCCTGCTGGAACCTTCCGGGACTAAACATGGACCATTGGATGTTGTGATATCCCTCAAGTTAATCTCTGATACTTTCTATTGGTTGTATTTCATCTGACCTTGATATTGCTCTTGGGATGCATTGCTTTATTGCAATGTATTGTACTATAAAAAGTTAATTGCATTGTTCATTGCAGCAATAAAGTGAGAACGTATGTGCATTTTTAACTAAAGTTGAAAATATAATTAAGGTACCTCATTTGCACATGCATTAGTCTGAATTTTTAGTTATTGTTACAAGGGATACATTTTTCTATTTATAGTAGTAAGTAGAAAATAACCTGTTCGTATTTCTAACCAAGCTACATTCTGTTTAATTTATCAAGTCATAACTCAATGAGAACATCTTACTTACACTCACTGGTCACTTTCTTAGGTCCATCTGTTCATTTGCTTCTTATCACAAATATTTACTCAGTCATTGTATTTAGGCATCTAGAATTGTTGAAAATGACTTAAGCTGAAGTAGACAACCAACATCAGAATGGGGAAGAATGAAGATTTGAGTTAATTACATTTCTCAGCTTTGCAGAGAATGGTCTGAAAAAAAAGGAAAATTGTATGGATGCAATTGTATTCAGAGGTGAGAAGAGAATGGGACAGGTTGGCTCAAGATGGTAGGAATGCAACAGTAGATCAGATAACCATTGTTACAACAAAGCTATATAAAATACCTTCTACGAATTTACAACACACCTTAAAGGGGGTAAGCAAAAGCAGAAGTAGATTACATGGGATTGCCCTTATTGTTAACTGAGAACAGGATACTGAAACTGTAATTCGCACAGGCATTGCCAAAAGTGGACAACAGTGGATTGGAACATTGCATGGTCGGATAAGACCCAGTTTGAGCAGAGGGAGTCAGATGGACTTATAATTTGGCGCACATAACATGTAAGCATGGATCCATCCTGCCTTGTATCAATGGTTAAGGCTGCTAGTTATGGTGTTGTGGTCTGGGGGATATTTTCTTGAAACCATTTGGTCCCCTTAGTACCAGTTGACCATTGACCTGGATATTGTTGCTGTCCATGTCCATCCCTTTATGATCACCATGTGCCAAAGCCATATCACCTCAAACTGTTGTTCTGGAACATAACATTGAGTTCAATGTTTTCCAGTTGTCTTCACAGAAACTGTCTTGATCCAATTGAACACCTTTGGGAGGGATTAAATAGGAGATTCACATCATGAATGTACAACCAAATTGTACAGACAAATCTGCAGCAACTGAATGATGTTAAAGTTTCAATATAGACCACAATCCAAGAGGAATGTGTCTGAAACCTTGTTATTTCAATGTAATGGAGAATTATTGCAGTTCCAAAGGGAAAAGGGGTCCAACCCAATGCTAGCAAGTGACACTAAAAGGTACTTATAAGTTGGCCATTTTGGTTTCAGTAGGCTTTGTGAAATTATCTGAACTTTCTAAAGCATAATCAGTTTGATTACAGAGTGATTAGGAGTACATCAAAGTAAAACTGCCTGAATGATGTCCTTGAAATGTACTGAACTGCAGACAGAGCACTACCTCAGCTAAAAACAGTTAAAAGATGAAGATTAAAATCTATTAATACTGGGTGCATTAAAAGGCTTGGAGGTACTTTTCGTTTTAAGTGCTACTAAATATCAAGCTATTCCTTCAAGTATGAGCTTCTGTGTCTGCTCTGGTGCTGTCATCCTAGACAAATGATGGTAAACCTGAAGCTTGACCAATGCCCATAAATGAGACACATTTTGGGTTGGCAGGGGGTGTCGAAAACAGTCCTATTCCTGGGTGGAAAATCACAGAGAATATGGGTTTATTAATATTTTGCATGAAGCACAATGACCCTTTCTCAATGTATTGTGTCTTAAACAGTTAGAATCAACAATGGGGCCACTGTCGGGGTTAAGCCACAAAATTGGTTTCAGAGATAAACCAGCTCTTTCTGCTTTGGTACTACCAAATCTTTGCAAACTCTAAGGAAGTAACTGTTATTGTCAGGAACTGGATTTGGGTTTAGAGCTGCTGTGAACTGTTATGTACTCCATTATTATTAACCCCCAACTGTTTTCAATTTGGTCTTTAACCTCCTGCATATACAATAAATTACTGTATATGTAAGTAATGTCCTTTAAGTCTTGAACTGTCATAACTTTTTTTAATTATTTGTTTATTTTTTTAAAGTTTTTCTTTATATCCTCAGCAGAGCTAATAGAAGCTTGTCACACACCTGAGTCAAGCTGAATTGATACCTACTGCTTAGAAATTTGAATTTGCTGTGAGCACGTTAAGCTCAGAAGCCTGGGTAAAATCATTAACCGATCAGTAGGGTTTTCTAATGCTGGGTAATCAGTGCTGGGCTAAAAATAACATTTGAGACCTTTGTGAAACCAAACTGTAACAGTGTCTTAATGTAATCCTATTATATTCTTAGACTTTTAAGAAGGTTGAGATGTTGCACATCATGTAGATTGTAGTCAAACTTGAGTATATTTTATTTTTGATCTGACAGCTGCTCCAGTATTGTTATCGTTCCGTAGCTTTGAAGAGAATCAAGAAGGAATAATCTTGATTGCTAAACTGTGTGTGCAATTATTTCACACAATGTCCTTATTGGTTGCTCAGTTTCTGTTGTTTTTCCTATAATTTCTTTCTTTTTAATATTATTGAAGCAGCTAAAGTCAAGTCATTTGGCTTAAAGGAAACTAAAAAGCATAAAAGAAGAAATCTATCATCCACACTGTGTTGCCATCCAGAAATTAAGCCATAAGATATTTTTTAAATGAATTGTGCATTTTATGACTGCCCTTATATTTTAAACTTCATGATGTGTTGTGTATTTACCTAACACAGGGGTGTGATTGTGTGTATTTGTGGCAGACAGACACAAAGCCTTTTTAATCCCATGACAGCATGACTCATCTGACATGGGATTTCAATGAGCTTTCAAAATCTGGTTTTATTTTATTAGATTATTGTAATTGAATTACTGGCATTTAATAAGCATGTTTTGAACAAGGGAAACACTGAATAAACAGACAAAATACACAAGCCAACACCCCAACCCCACAAGCATGTGTATAAAAATCTACCCGTTTTCTGTTGCTCAGCATGCTAAATTGTTTATTTGTTCAATCCAACAATGCACATAAAAAAAATTTGACATGTTATGTGGGTGCTTGATTCTGCTTGTCAACTGTAGTGTGCATGAAAAATGAAGTGCAAAGACCTAAGTTGTCTGATAAGAGCCAAAATCAATGGCCAGGATACTAAGAAAGAACATCAAAAAGGCACTCCCACTCATAACTTGAATCACTTAAAGGCTCTTCTGGTAATTTGGTAAAATTTCATGCAGTGTTACTACTGTAGCAACAGATGTCTTTATTGTTGTCCACTTTTGGTCAGCCATGAGCTCTTCAGCTGCTGTCTCCATTTCCTCATCCCCCATTTCCCTTCATTCAAAGTCTGACTTGGACAATTAGAGTTAATACCTGTAACTGTCTTTCTATTTATTGTTGGACTGAAGTCTCTGTTGGATCTTTCAGATATAATTCTGCCGCAGCAAGAAATCATGCAGTCTGGCATCTTCCATACAGGAGTTACTATCAAGATTTTATAATATCAACAATGCGCAGCGTGGCATGTTCAAGGATAGATTTTTGAAATCACAGCGTGTGTTCCGGGCATTGTTGATGAATATTCAGGTTCCTACATGTTCAGACAGACTAGTCAATATTTTAAGTCTGGAATTTGTGAACCTTTTGATAACAGACAAAAAAACCAATTTGCAGAGCACACAGTGAAAGGATACATTTCGTATGATAGTACCAGTTTTTCAAAAGGACGTGAGTTGCTGCGATGCGACGGATGACCTCTGATATTCCATGTGAGGTCATCCTGCTTGCTTTGTGTTAGGCCACTGCACTTTAAACCATGTCGGTCTAGTCTTTATTTTTCTTTGTGGTTGTATTTGATGCCTCTGTTCCACCTTGCTGCTTCTGCTATTCAAGTTGACCAGGCAAAAGCAATTTAGGAATTGTATATCTGGGGTGTGCAACATCAGACATTTCTGCATATAGAGATATATTTTACAAATTAGAATATCACAGAAAAGTTCATTTAAGTATCTCAATTCACAAAGTTATTATTTACATTAACATTATTAAGATTAACTGCACAGACACTGTGGTTTTCAAACCTTTACTTCTGTTAATTATGAAGATTTTCCACTAACAACTAATGAAAACATGACATGTAAGATTATAATATTGCATCAGACCAATAGAAAAAAAACAATTTTCATTACAGAAATGTTGGCCTAATAAAAAGTATGTTAAATACTTGCTTAAAGGTTGTTATTTTCAAATTGTACTATTAATCTGACAAACGAGCCTCATGAGAATGCACATTTATCGAATATGACTGTACTAGCAACATCTTTCTTTACAGTGATAATTTACGTTTTAAAAATTCATTCAAAAAGTCATTTCTATGAATCTAAAATATTCCGTTCAGCAAAGTAAAGTAGTTGTTCTCTATTATCATTTAGAGAACACCAATGCGGTAAATAGTTGGTGACATGGCTTTTTGGGTTTTTTCTAAACGTGGCAAAAACAAATTGGTGATTTGAAACTACACGCAACTGTCAGCAAAGTCATGAGTTAATTTTTAATGGTGTAAATTTTCTTAGACCTTGGACCGTTTTAAAAGCTATTTCCTATTTCCTCTAATAATGATCCATACAAGAAACACAGGATAGACATTGTTACAAATCTAGACTAAAATAGCTTCCTAAATACTGATCACTTTAAAAAAAAAAAAAAAATCATTATCATGTAGATAAGATGTATATTTCTAAATTAAATCAATATGCATTGAGGGTTGTTTGTTGAAAGATTCCTGCTTCTCCTTTTAATTAAAAATCACTTTTGAAATTCTGTGTAAGATTTTCAAACCTTTGTTTTTGTACAACTAGTTCAAAAATGTGTTTTTATACTTCCCGCCATGATATTTAAGGTCATAAACAACAGATGTATAGTCATAACTGTGCACGTTAAATTATTAATTTTACAAACCCGCTGTGATGTTTAGGTTGCTGCAAGTTCACACATTTAGCCCAAGTTTGTTTGGTTCTACTTAACCTCATCTCCATGCTACCATTTTTTCTGGCATTTCTGGGATTTAAATTAGCCATGCCTGTTTTTTCAGGTTTCCTGGATGTATGGGTTATCATTCATAGCAGTTGTATTCATTATTAATGATCAAAATGTGCCTATAGGTTTCTATGGAAATCAACTTCAATTATTATTATTATTATATTATTATTATTATTATTATTGTTGTTGTTATTATTCTGTCACAAGTGTCAGGTCTGCTTTCTTACAATTAGGATAAGAAACTGCATAGTTTGGTTTCTGACATAGTGCTTACTGTCATCATGTAAAGCTGCTTGCAAGTAGAATGAAAGCACTTCGTTAAGCTGTTTTGTTTTTATTTCCCTCCCGAACAAGTAATTTCCCAGAATTTTCAAATTGCACTCAGGGATTACATGAAATGTAGTTTGGATTTAGAACAGCTTTTCTTTCTTGCCCCTTGAATACAAACACAAGTCGCTTGCTCATTTAGTTACATTTGACAGTACAAACACTATTTCACATTAACAACTATTGTAACAACCAAATATTACACAATTTGCAAATTCAACAAAGAACCAACATTAATAACTTCAGTGTTAGCAACTTTGTTACAAAGTTACCCATGATTACCATAGCTTAAGATGTTGAGCGGAATTATTAAACATTTTATTAAACATGACCTATCTGCAGCACAGTTTATTTGTGCTCCTGCTTTTAGCAAGAGTCAAAATGATATTCAATTACTACCTCTAACATCCATATCAGGTCTCAGATCTTTCTTCCTGTCACCATTGCTGAAAAAAAGGTCTTGTTTTTTCCACTCAAGACTGTGGAAATGGTGGTGGACTTTCGGAGAACTCCACCCCATACACCCCCCTCACCATCCTCAACAACACTGTGCCGGCTGTGGACCACTTCAGGTTCTTATGAACCACCATCTCTGAGGACCTGAAATGGTCTTCACACATAGACAATGTTCGAAAGAAGGCCCAGCAGAGACTGTACTTCCTGAGGCAACTCAAAAAGTTCAACCTTCCACAGGAGCTGCTGGTCATCTTCTTCACTGCCATCATTCAGTCTGTCCTGTCTTCATCCATCTCAGTGTGGTTTGGCTCATCCACAAAACAGGACAGGTCCAGACTGCAACGAATAATCAGGACTGCAGAGAGAATAATCAGAGCTGACCTTCCCTCCATCCAGGACTTATACAGGTCTAGGGTCAGAAAAAGAGCTGCAAAACCCAACACACCCTGCACATAAACTGTTTAGAGTTTTACCTTCAGGCCGCCGCTACAGACCACTGTCTGCTAAAACCAGCCGCCACAGAGACAGTTTCTTCCCCCAGGCTGTTTCTCTGATGAACATTTAATAGAGTACCAAACAACAGCATACAAATGTTACAAACGCACCTTTTTATTTTTATATGTGTATATTTGTATATCGTATATATGTATATTCTTTAATGCAAAAAACAAAAACCAGAGAGCAAAGTGTACCGGAGTCAAATTCCTCGTTTGTATGTACGAACTTGGCAATAAAGCTAATTCTGATTCTGTTTTTTCAGAAATACCAGTTTAAGTGGAGCAATTTTAGGCACTCTGTCAGGATCTGCTATTTTGGTTTTTGTGTTTGTTCACTTGTGACTGTTTTGTATATTCTGTCCCTTTGGTTTATTTACTATTATTTCCTGTTTTCCTGTGTTGTCCTTCCCCTTCTCTGTGCCCTACTTGTTCCTCCCCTAGGCCTTAGTTCCCCTTCAGTTATTATTTACTCAGTGTTCCTTTCCCTTTATATTTGTAGTTCTTTCCAGCCTTATTCCTAGTTTAGCTCCCTATGCTAGTCTCTATTGTTTCACTTCATTCTGACAGGTTAGCTTTTAGTTGTTGTTTGCCACTATACATAATTCCACTTATTGTTTACGTTTTGGTTTGCATTTATTCTAAGTCTTTGCTTTCTCTGCTTCCCTCCCAGTTAGTTTCAGTCAGTATTTGTTTGGGTTTGTTTACTTTTTAAGTTAGGGTTTCCTTTATGGTTTCTTTATTAGTTCTTATTTGCCAGGTTCTTATGTCTTAGGTTGTTATAGTTTTCTTAGATCTCTTTCCCTGAGTTTGTTATTTAGTCCCTTCTCCCATAGTTTAGTTTTGTAGTCAGTTCACCTGTTCCTCAGCCTCCCTGGTTCTCTTTGTGACTTATTGTTGTTTATCTTTTGATCCAGTTTTCCCTTTGGTTTATTTTATAGTCTAGTTTCTCCAATGTCCCTTTGTCTCCCAGTCCGGTCACCATAGTAGCCATTCATTCCCTCAGTCTTCACAGCCAGTTCTCGCACCTTTTCTCACTTTGCCGATTACCTTAGCTTCCCTCTCATTGGTAAACTCTCCTCTTCTCCCTGCTTATAGTCCTGGTCATTCTGATTATTCTCCACTGGTTCCTCCCGTCCTATTCTGTTCACTACCCCTGTCTAAGTTCTGTTGGTGTGATGTTTCCCTCAGAGGACTTTGTATGTTTTGGGCTTGACTCAAGTAAGTTTTTGGAAGCTATTCATGTAAAGCTTGGAAAACCTTTTTGATTAAAGATGAAGCCTTCTCTGATCATGCTGCTGCCCAGTTGTCTGCGTTTTGGTCCGATTCAACCACAGACCGTGACACACTCATGGTCTCCAGAATATCCAAAACCATTTCAACACAGCAAGACTACAGAAAAACTAATTCCAGCATGAACATAATCTTTGCTTTATTACATTCTCATTTATATGCCAGATAGGTTGTTCCCTTTATATTTGGGAAGTTTTTGTTTTCCACCCTAAGAGGATCATCAGGGCTGACCTTCCCTCTATGCATAATTTATACAGGTCTGGGTCAGGAAAAGGGCAGTTAAAATCTCTGCAGACCCCACACACCCTGCACACAAACTGTTAAGAGTTTGACCTTCAGGTCGGTGCAACAGAGTGCTGTCTGCAAAAACCAGCCACCACCGAGACAGTTTTTTCCCCCAGGCTGTTTCTATAATTAACACTTGACAGGCGGAGTTCCAGAACAACAGCATGCATACTTGGCCTGATTTCACATTTTTTCCCATTGTTAAGTCACTTGAATATATGTACATTCAAGAAGATATTCTTAATTCCCAATGATATATATACATACAAAAAAAAAATCCTCACTGAGAGCAAAGTTTACCGGAGTCAAATTCCTTGCTACTCTTCGTGCATCCTCCTTCTTCTTCTCCTCCTTATCATCCTTGCTAAATACAACAACAGGACTTCTTTACAACAAGGTAGCAGGTACATTTTGGATTGGAGGTATAGCCAGAACCAGTCAACTTTTTGTTTGATCACTCACACTATGTGCAATTTGGAGGCGTAAGTGCTTCTCCACAGTTGTTATTCTTATTTCGCCTGAAGCCCAGCATATTCCAATCTCTATGTACAATGGGTCTGACCATGGGACTATATTTATTGTAGACTGTACATTTCTTATTTCAGTTGTTTGGTAAAATGTATTTAGTTGTAGCCACACCAGTGGCAGGACACAATAAGCATAGCAACAATGCTGTTAAGAGCGTTATTTTGAAAGACTTGAAGCCTCACCAGCACATTTTGGACGTGGGCACTCCTTCAAATTTGCAAATGATCGAACCATGGCACTGTGCATGTCATGGTTTACTAATCTCTACTGTTAACAGGCTAATCCAGGACCCAGATGTGCTGCCACCAGAATAATTAATAGCCATAATTTCAGTGACTTTTGTGCATGCTTAAAACAGTTGGGAAACTCTCATGCTCCATCCCATTTAATAGGGAATGCAGGTTTTTCTTGATGCAGTCCTGAAGCATCAAGAACAACCTTCTGGTTCATTTTTCATTCTGTGGTGCAGTCTTATTTGGGTGTGAAAGGGACCTTAGATAATTAGCTTATTTGATTGTTTTTGATTTGCTTTCAAAGAGCATCAGAGTTTTTCTGTTTTTGTTTTCCTTTTTCAAGCAAGTATTCTCTAAGGTAGACTCTATCCTAGTACTAAGACAATAAACTAAATCATATCTGCATGTCAGGTTGTGCATGAATTAAGATTCATAGGCTGCACTGGGAATGCATAAAGAGATAAGCGTGACAGTAAAACTTTATGTGGCATATGAATGCTCAGCCTTTTATTATGATGACTCTGCTGCTGGTAAATCAAGCACCCTCTGTGTATTTCTGCTTAATGCTTTATCGCATTTCCTTATACTAACTCATCCGTTGCCTGCTTGAATTTGCTGAAATCCATTTTGTCAGAGCTCTATCTCCACATGAGTATGGATATTTAACACAATTGCATTTACTTTATTGTTAGCCGGATTATACAATGTTCTACATTCTGTGTTGCTCTGCCAACAAACTTTGGTGTGCACATGCTTTCTAATCTTTCTCTTAAAATCTTCTGTAGTATCTTATTTATTCTATTTCTTTTTTGCCTCTATTTCCCTGCCTTAGAACTGAAAATCAATTTTGGCAAAATATTTTGAAGAATGTGTTAATTGCTGAACTTTAAGATATAGAGCATTATCTTGCAAATGGGCCAGTACCTAAGAATAGATTTTTAAGATCTGTAACCTAAAAGTACAAAATGTCTTCATAATACACAGTCTGGGAAATATAATTTTTACCCTCTGACAGAAAAAATGGCAATTGAAAGGACATAGGCTCAGAACATTGCTTGAAACAGTTGTGTTAGAAAATTATGTTGGAAGGACACAGTTAACTGGTAACATCAACTCAGATAGACTTTTGACCATGTTTTTGCCTTCAAAGTCATAGGTTAACCTCATCCGACAACTAAATGATGCCATCAAACACATAAATAATCTGTAGAGATGCATCAAGTTTTGTGGTTGATGTCCAGTCTCTGGCTTTGGCCGTTTTAGCCATATCTATTTTTTCATGAGAAACTATAATTAACAGTGTACAAAATATTTTTTACAACCTTTCTGCTAAAAGTGGCCAATGATTATATTATTATGCCGAGGACCAACATCACACCATGTGTATGAGAGAGAGGTTTCTATAAAATCAGGACTTTACTGTTGTTTTGAAAGAATGACAAAATAATTCTGGAGAAATTCTAAGCTCTTTTTATTATCTTATATTATGGGTCAGCATGATTGGCATTAGTAACAATAAACAGCAGTCTCTCTGTGCATCTCCTGGTAATATTAGTGCTTAGCTATGCTCATTTCACTAATTGGAAAAAAGATCCGGTTTTCAAAAAGATTTTATCGCAGCCATTTTCCCAGTGCATATTTAAAAATGTGTTATAATGACAACAAAGATTGAATGCGTATTAGCTTATATTTACAAAACGAGTGAAATCTCACTTTGGATCCACAGTAATGTTTAGATATGTAGTGAGGTTAGATATGTAATCTAACCATAGTATTATTGTGTTGCTTTAAAAAAAAAAAACATCATGTCTTAGCTTACTCAGTTTGAAATGCAGCTTTCTCATTCTTTCACACACACAAATTGACTCACTTTATTTCCATTGCTTATGGTATAACAGAGAATATGTTACTTCATCTTGCAGATTTGATTGGCAGACTTTGACATAAGTGGGCTGTATTCAGCCAGCTACTGATCTTTTTTAAGGTTTCTTCTGTCCCACGCCATTCTTGTCACATCTGTCATTTGCAAACTCCCACAGGAGAGGCTTTGTTTAGAACGATAGGAAATTTTTGAAGGAGTTACAAATATTGCTTGGGGAGTGCAGTCTTGTACTGTAACTACACATTTATGTTAATTGAAAGGTTTTAGTGGAAGTTAAAGCATACAGAACATACCTGCTGTGACCGTTCCCACTCGTGACAAAAGAACCACCAACACTCACTGTGGAGATAACAATAAGCTTTACCCATTTAGACCATGTTTTCTATTAGCACACAAACAGAGACTGCTCAATGGCTTGTTTGGAAACCCTACATGAATGGTTTGTTTAGTGACAAAAAAGCATGCAAGCTGTCTTTAAAGAGGAACAAGGCAGACTGAAATGGCCAAGTTTCATTGCTGAAGCAGCAGTTGGTTTGAACAAAGTTGTAATAAAAACCATAAGGCCTTCTCAAAGGTTTTCGCTAAGAACATGGCGCTGAAATAGGATTTTAAGGTCCCACAATTTATTCAGCGGGGACTGACAGTTATATTGGTCCCTGAATGAAAACCAAGATTGCTGCCAGGCAAACAGACATTTGAGAGCCCTATCAGTTAGTCCTATCATGCCTGCACTTGCCTATGCCACTGCCATAATTCCAGTCCACACTAGTGGAAAGAAGTAATAAAAAAAATCACTCAGCAGGCAGAAAGAAAACTTAATCCCTTCATTCTCTTCTATGTTCTTCCTTAGCTCTGTTTGTGCTTTGTTCTGGTCAACATTTTTAATTTGCACTTTTAACTCTTCCTAGAAACCCCATTCATCCTCTTTTCTGCATTTGGAGTTTTTGAGGGCTTCACATAAACATCATCATCACCCCTATTTCTCTTGTCATGAAACACACATGAATTAGGAATTATCTGAAAAATTATCACACATGGTTGAATTACATCTTTTTTTTATTCAAAGACAAAAACAAACAATATTTACTTTTTTATAGACAATACAAAATGTACCATTGTAATTTCTTTGTCAATCTTCTGGTGGATGTAATTTCTAATGCTGGATAGGAAAAAGCATCATTATATATTATAAAGGATGAAATTACTTAAACTTCATTCATTCATTCATTCATCTTCTATACCGCTTATTACATGGTGGGTCATGAGGGAGCTGGCAGTTTCCAGCAGTCTACGGGCGAGAGGCGGGGTACACCCTGGACAGGTCGCCAATCCATCGCAGGGCAACACAGAGACATACAGGACAAACAACTATGCACACATTCATTCACACCTAAGGGCAATTTACAGAGACCAATTTAGCTAACAGTCATGTTTTGGACTGTGTGAGAAAGCTGGAGTACCCAGTGAGAACCCACGCATGCACGGGGAGAACATGTAAACTCCATGCTGAAAGACCTGCATGTCATCTGTGAGTCGAACCCAGGACCTTACTGCAAGGCAACAATGCTACCAACTACGCCATGGAAAATAAGCAATTACTTCAAATTATATTGAACATATAATATAATCCATCATAGTCATCACTTTATCAATAGCAGATAATTATTTTATTACCAGGTCTGTATGTTGTCAATGAACAACAATGACCTAATAAACAGAATAAATGAAAAACTGTCTTATATTGAATTTATGAGAAATGCTGCAGGCTATGTACTGCTCTAGTTTTTGTTATTTACTTGACACCAGTTCTGTCTAACGTCTCTAATTTCTGCTTCAGAGCTGTATATGAAGAAGCTTGGTATTTTACTCATAATGTTTGTCTCTGCTGTAGTCCCAAGTGAAAATAGATGCAGCTGATGTGGAAACTGCCTTAGTTTAACTTGAGTCATCATGTTTTAACAGGCCTTGTTCTGCTTATCAGCCCAAAAACCTGTGTGTGTTTTTGTGGAAGCACCCGAATCTCACTGCGTGATTACATTGACCCAAGGACATTGATTACTCACTATGGAGGCTAGAATGTCACTGGAACACAGGCAGTTACCAATTGTTGCTTTGTGGCTCTGCTCTCATTGCCCCTCTGCTCATTCTGGTACCATTTATTTCCCTCCGCTTTGTTCTGCGTGGAAAACAGGCTGTGCCAACTGCAACAGCTTCTCCAAGCAGAAATCAGCTTGTTTTTTTATATAAGTCAGAATGGTACAACAAGAACTTTATAAAAATAAAGGACAAATATCAATTCCAAAATTCGGGAGAGAACGGGTTCCAGCTTACAATCTTTAATTTGCATTCTTGCCATCATCCCATCTGATTGTCAGATCAGTTGTCAAGAGTTAGAGCACTGTGGAGGTCCACCATACACCATCAAACCGTAGATAATTGAAGTAATTTTTCCATACTTTTCTCTATTTTCCATACTTTTGTATAAGGTTAGCTTTGGGTAAAGAACTGGAAGCAGATGTAGTGAGGGAAAAGTACTTGAGTTCCAAATCTTATCTCTTTACCTTTCTAAAGGAACACAAATTCCATCTTCGAATACAGAGGCTGATAGCCAGAGGCTGTTGTTTATTTGCTCTCCTTAACCTGAAGGCAAACTCAACATGCACAATTTAGACAAGACAATCTGTGAGATATGATTTTATAGACCTAAATTAATTGTTTACATAATTCTAGCTGATGATACATTTTAAGTCCAAGAGAAAAAATACCTTTAAAATCAAATGTTTTTTTAAATTCTCTTTTACCCTATTAAGACAGTGTCTCGCCCATGGCCAAAATTGAATGGATTAAAAAATAATCTAAAAGGAGGAAATCAGGAAAATCTCATAAAAATAAACACAGCTCAGACTAAAAAGAAAAATAAAACAATTAAATGTGGCTCACTGAACATAAGATCTCTCTCTTCAAAGACTTTGCTAGTTAGTGACCCGATTTGTGATAATCAGATTGATTTATTTTACCTCACAGAAACCTGGCTGCAGCAAGAGGATTATGTTACTATAAATGAGTCAACTCCTACTAATTATTTAAATTTTCACATTCCTCCAAATACTGGGCGAGGAGGAGGAGTAGCAACCATCTTTCAGTCCGATTTATTGATTTGTCCCAGACCAATCAATAGCTACAACTCTTTTGAATATTTAATCCTTAGTTTTCCTCATCCAAATTGCAAAGCATTAAACCAGTTCTGTTTGTTGTCCTTACTCTCAATTTTTACATCGGTTTTCAGACCTTTTATCTGATTTAGTGTTAAATTAGGATTTGGTTATTATAGTGGGGGATTTCAACGTGCATGTTGACACTGAAAGTAATAGCGTAAATATAGCCTTTAATGCTATCTTAGACTCAATTGGCTTTGCTCAAAACATTAACAAACCTACCCACCTTTGTCTTCATTCTCTGGACCTTGTGCTGACATATGGCATTGAGTGTAAACAATATTTTCTCATAACCCTGTCCTGTCTGACCATTTCTTAATAACCTTTGAGTTTAATTTAACTGAGTACTCCACACCTGAAAGAAAATTTTATTATAGTAGATCATTATCAGAAAATGCCTTTAAAGAAAGGTTCCACTTTTAATTTCCTCATTATCACAAAAAAACAGTGGAGGGCAATAATTGTGATTCTTCCCCTTCACAAATTGATTCTCTTGTTCATAGTGTTACTTCATCATTACATGGTGCATTAGACAATGCAGCCCCCTTGAAAAAGAAGGTAATTATTCATAGGAGGCTGGCTCCCTGGTTTAATTCAGAGCTGCGTACTTTAAAGCACAATGTTAGAAAATTGGAGAGAAAATGGCACTCTGCACACCTAGAGGATTTCTACTTAATCTGGAAAAATAGCTTACTGTTGTATAAAAAGACACTTCGCCAAGATAGAACAGCTTATTTCTCATCATTAATAGAAGAGAACCAGAATAATCTTAGGTTTATCTTTAGTACAGTTGCTAAACATACAGAGTCATAGCTCTGTTGAGCCATCCATTCCCTTAGCTCTCAGCAGTCATGACTTTATGGGATTCTTCTTAAATAAAATTGATTCTATTAAAAACAAAATCTTTGACATACTCCCGAAGATAATTACTTCATCCTCAGCAAGTGAGACAACATTGGAAGTAACTGTAGAACCTGATCTGTGTTTGGACTGTTTTGATCCTGTGAGCTTCCTGAGTTTTCAGAAATATTAGCTTCATCTAAACCTTCAATAACCTGTAATTAAACCTCTACTTAAGAAAGCTTCGCTTGATCGAGATGACTTGAAAAATTACAGACCTATATCCAATCTTCCATTCTTATCTAAAATCCTTGAGAAAATAGTTGCTAATCAAATGTTTGAGCATTTACACAGCAATGACCTGTTTGAAGAGTTTCAGTCAGGATTCTGAGCATATATCACTGAAACAGCTCAGCTGAAAGTCACTAATGATATTCTTATGGCCTTAGATAATGGACTTGTGTCTGTACTTGTCCTGTCCATTTGATATAGTCGATCACAATATTCTCTTAGAAAAGCTGGAATATGCTGTAGGGATCAGGGGAACAGCACTAGGCTGGTTTAAATCTTATTTGTCTGACAGATCCAATTTGTTCATGTAAATGATAAATCATCTTTAGCTCCATCATACATCAGAGATCTGATTGTTCCATATGTTCCTAACAGAGGACTTCGTTCTCAGACTGCAGGTTTGCTGGTGGTTCCTAGAGTCTCTAGTAGTAGAATGGGAGGCAGATATTTTAGTTATCAGGCTCCTCTCCTGTGGAACCAGCTCCCAGTTTTAGTCCGTGAGGCAGACAACTGTCTACTTTTAAGGCTAGGCTTAAAACTTTCCTTTTTGATAAAGCTTATAGTTAGAGTGGCTTAGGTTATCCTGAGCTATCATCCTTATTTTTTGTGGTTTTTAGTATAACAATGGCCATCAGTGGGCTCTAGATGGACAAACTGTCTACTTTTAAAGCTAGGCTTAAAACTTTCCTTTTTTATAAAGCTTATAGTTAGAGTTGCTTAGGTTATCCTGAGCCATCTCTGTAGTTATGCTGCTATAGGCTTAGGCTGCTGGAGGACAAAATGACCACTTTCACCCTCTTCGCTACATTCTCACACTACTCTCCAATCAGTGGCGATTGCTCTAAGACTGCAAGGAAAGCTCAGCTTCCCCTAAAATGTCAAAAAATAAGTGATCCAATATATACTGTTGTATGTACATGTCATTGACTAAATATGTGCTACAACGCGCTCAACTTTTGTTCAGAATCAGCTTCTTATCATTGGTAACGACGCAGCTTTCCTCTCACTCATTCCCGCATCTTCACATTACTTTAAACAGTGAGTTCAATAGCGAAGCAAAATTGCTAGGCTTTGTCCCACCCATCGGACGCTCAGCGTCTCTGGGAGTCTATGGGGCAGCATCGGCTGCAGCGAAACGAGGGCCCATCGGACGCTCAGCGTCTCTGGGGGTCTATGGGGCAGTGAGCTGGCCTCGGCTGGCCCGGACGCTCAGTTTCTGCATGATGATTGGATGATGTGTCTGAGGCCGAACCCCTTTTTGATTGACAGCGAAATGAGCGAATCAGCGATCTTGAAATTGAGCTTCCCCTCCTTGAAAGACCAGCACCGCCACTGTCTCTAATTTTGCATTATTTGCTGTTATTTCAACTTTTAACTTTATGTTCTCTCTCTTTTCTCTTCCTAGAAGCTACACCTGGCCTGGCTCTGTGTCTACCTGTGACACCTTTCTGGAGAGGGGCATTGTCCAAGCTTCTGCTGGCAACAACTTAATGCTCACCCTCTACCGATGATCCACAAGGCCCTGTCTTTCATTGTTTAACCCTTTCTCTCCTAGACATATCAATTGACTGAGCTTTTACTGTAACTAATTATATGTGCTCTCTTTCAGACTCTAACCTTGAAAACTGGCTCAGAGTTTATCTGTTCTTTCTTTCTAGGTGAAACGACTAACTGCATCCATTAACATTTACTTTTCCTTCCCATAGAAAGTACTTCTGGATCAGTGCTTCAGTGTTCTTTTTGTGTCTCTGCTCTGTTCTCTCAAACCCCCAGTTGGTTGTGGCAGATGGCCGCTCACACTGAGCCTGGTTCTGCTGGAGGTTTCTTCCTGTTAAAAGGGAGTTTTTCCTCTCCACTGTCACTACATGCATGCTCAGTATGAGGGATTGCTGCAAAGTCAACGCCAGTGACTGTCCACTGTCTCTACATGCTCATCCAGGAGGAGTGAATGCTGCAAGTCACTGACTCAATCCAATCTGCTGGGTTTCCTTAGATAGAAAAACATTTTATCCAATTTGAATAAACTGAATCTGACTGCACTGTTCAATGGTTAGGATTAATTGGAATGTATGTACCTGACTGTTGTGAAGTGCCTTGAGACAACACGTGTCATGAATTGGCGCTATATAAATAAACTGAAAAAACTGAATTGAATTTTAGCGCTTGTGACATATTACTAGTGACGTCTCTGCAAACCCAAAGACAGCTGCCTCACTGCAGCTCACAGCTTGATTTTCTTTATGAACCTCCAAATGCAAGATGCAAAAGAACAGTGCACTAGCCTTCTTTAAGCCATCTGACTGGCAGTGAGCATCACTTATCATCTGACTGATAAGAGATGAACATTCTAGTAGCATGTTTTCTGGTGTAGCCAAATTTATTTAGCTTGATTTTATTATGGTAAATGGTACATGGTCTGTACTTATAAAGCACTTTATCTAGTCCGAGGACCCCAAAGCGCTTCACACTACATTAAGTCATCTACAGGACGGGGGTAGATAGGGGCGACCTGAGCCACAGTCGCCCCTATCTACTCACAAAACATATTACATTATATTTTTGTCATGTTTTGTAGATGTTTTAGCTATGATTTTCTTTGTGAGTTGTTTTCAGCATCTTTTTGTTATTTTTGGTTCTTGTTTCTGATCATGATTATGTTCTCCAGGCCGTGCTTTATTAGTCGATTATTGGGGTTTCTTTCTTATTCTTGTTTTCTGTTATGGTGTATTTTCGTTTATGATGCATCTGTTAGATTAGTATCTCTGTTCATCTCATTCATGTTTATTTGTTTTTAATCTCTGCCAAAGCCATTAGGTAATCAGCTTCATTCAGTCCACCTGTGTCATGCCTGTCAGCCTCCCTGTCACAGATGTGCTCCGAACCAAATATACTTATCAGATTTCATTGCTCTCAGCTGGAGAATCCTGTTCATTCATGCCTAGTCTGTCCATAGTTATGCCTGCTTTCGTAGCCTTATGCCTAGTTGTACATTTGATGTATTCATTAAATGTTTCTACTTCTGCATGCCTGTTTGTATTTGGGTCCAACTCCAAGAGACTTCCTGACAACTTTATCCTGATATTGAGCATAATTTTAAGATAACTATGTGTCATCTCTCTGCCTATAAATACAATTATTTGTTAAGAAAGCGTTTTCATGGATACACTGGTATTTATTATAAAAATGTTTAAAACATATCATTATAATATTTAGTCTCATATCATGTGCTTACTTTAAATCATTTGCCAGAAAAACAGGAATTACTTTTAACTCAAGACTTTACAAGACTATCTAGATGCAGCTTCATTTGTAGGGGTATACTGACCTTTTCATTGGATTTGACAACAAAAGGTATGTTTAATTTCATATATTTCATATCCCACTATACCATTACCTGTTGACAGTTTTAAACACTGTCAAAACATGAACTCAGTATTGTTCACAGGACCCTTTTTTGACACACTTGTTGAAAATCCCATACATTATAAGCTAACTTCAATATTCTTTACTATACTTTATTACGCACTTCTGTCAACTGGATCTCATGTGTTTATATAGAAGCAATATTCTCAGGACAGTTGAGCAGAATTTCTTTCCAGCAAAAATAGCGAACCTTGAGGGGATTGTAAATAAAAGCCCATTCAAGAGTATAGGGGAGCTTCACAAGGTATGGACCCAGCTGGAATGAGATGTTCACAATCCAACACACACAGATAGACATGGGCTACAACTGCGGCATTCTTTGTGGTAAGCCTAAAGTTATGACATCCGTGGATGAACTAAATCTACTGACCAGCTACTTAACATTAACATTGGGCACCTAGTCATGGTTGAAAGACATTCTTTTATTTATTCCTTTTTTTGAGCTTTTTTGATTTAGCTAAAATCATTAAAATTCACAGAAATAATTAATTGAAATATGTCACTATGTGTCACTAATTACTGAAATAAATTAACTTCTTAATGATAAATGGTAAATGGCCTGCACTTGTATAGCACTTTATCAACTCAGAGGACCCCAAAGCGCTTTACTCTACAATCAGTCATCCACTCATTCATCCACTCATTCACACACTGACAGTGGTAGGCTACAGCTGCCCTGGGGCAGAAGCAGGGCTGCCATATGATCGGCGCTACCAGGCCCTCTAACCACCATCAGCAGGCATGGCAGGTGTCTTGCTCATAGACACAACGACTGAGAAGGAGGGAGCGGTGGTTTGATCCAGCAACATAAGTGTTTGAGTTCAGAAGCTTTCTATGCATATATCTTAGTAAATAGGGCAAAGGTAAAGGGTTACATCTAACCCTGAAGGTTTATCTTCATAGTGAAACCTCAATATTTATAAAAGCTCAACGTAAATTTCCTACAGCTGTGAAAACGTGATGAAAGAGCTGAGCTGTTTGTTGGATGTAATTAAAAAGCATTGACAAATTTAAGTCAAGTCTTTAGCCAAAGAAAAGTTGAATTTCTACTAGTCAGTCCCTCATCTTTTCAATGGCTTAAACTGAATAATTCAGATGGCTTTATGCCCAGGAGTTACTTTGGCCCTGGCCTGTGGTATTAACACAGCGCATTGTTTCCACTGGCAATGGCAGCAGGTGAAAGAGGCTGATTTTGTTTTTGTTGGCAGTGTCATTTATTGGCAATCCTCACTGCTGCTGCTTTGTGTTTTTTTAAATCATGTTTTAACTGTGGGCTTCCTCCACCAAGCTTATTTATGAATTGTTCTGTCAAACATTGCTATTTGGCCTTCATCCTACAATGAAAAAAAAGTGTTTTTTTTTCCATTTTTGTGCTCTCACAAAAAGCATTCACTCAATAGGAAGCCCCCCTGGATGCTGTAAGTCTACGGAATAATAATTCCCTTGAACAAATAATTGGTTGGGCATCCAGTCTAGGCTATTGTTAGAGAGACAAAACTGTGAGTTTCATTTCTTCTTTTCAATATTACCTTTCAAAACAACCACTCCTCAGAGATAGAAAGTCAAAACAAATTGCCATCTCGCACAGAAAAAATCTATTCTGAGATATTATGCATTTTCTGATTTGTTATATATATATATATATGAATATATATGGTTGTATTTTCTGTTTTTCTATCCAAGGAGTTAACCTTACTCGAACACAGCTGTTCTTAATAACCATTATTAGTGCCATCCAAATAACAAGCACGATGATCTTAGTGTTACAGTTTAGCCTTTATGCATTACCTTGCCAGGGACACTCCAAAGTGATCTGTGCATGTGGCTACTGTTTATTGGAAAATATCTAGTATACATTTTTTGTTTTTTTGCATTTTGTAGGAAGATGTAATACCTCCATCACAGTTATTAATCTTTTGTGTAAATGGCATTGGAAGACTTTTGCCATAAGAAATTGCCTTCCTAACTCTGCAGCAAACATAATTTGATCACCACATAAACCAGCCTGCCACACATTTTTTTGGAAATGTTGAATATTTTGCCCCATGAGCGATACCATCCATGTAAGCCCCACAGCTGCAGCACTGGTACGGAATCCATCTAACTGCGACCTAAATGTTGCAGCAGTGACACAATAATGGCATCACTTAGTCTATGCTATGCAGATGCCATAACAAGTTAAAACTTAAATAGAAATGTGAGTCATCACTGACTGATTGTCAGTGATGTCGTCTGTTTATATTAGTTAATAAGTATTTGTGCCATTTAGGGCCACTTATTGAGCCTTGAAACGTCATGGGACAGTAATGTACCCAGTTATAATGTAGTGGGACACTCTATTGATGTCCAATATGCATAAACTTTTCACAAACTGAGCACATTAAAAGTGGCACACATCCTTCAAAGACATCACAGGTCTTGATGTTTCACAAAATCTCCTCATATTTAGACCCACCCAAAAGGTGTGTTTTTTAAATGCTAGCAATCATGGCAAGATAGAAAACAGATATTGGATTGGTTGACCCTCTCAAAATTATTTAATTTGTAACAGAGTAGATGCAAAATGTTTTCTTTTATTTTGATAATTTCAGTTGTGCAATGTATCGATAGAAAATTGGCCACTGTAAGCATGTTAACACATAATTCAAAGATCATGAACATCATTTTAAACTACAGCATTTTCACATTCTTATTTGAGAAGTTACATGTATTATTCCTTGGTTTTGGCTTCTCTTTTTGTTCGGATATCAACCTTTTAACTTTTTTCTGGATTTTTTCATTTTTTAATCCCTTCTCTATTCAGTCCCATACTGGTATAAGTTTTTAAGTTTACACAATTCCATGTTTTTAGTTTTACATACTGAACACCTTTTGTCGATTTTGCTTTAGGTGGGTTTTGTTCCTTGTTTGTTGTAAAGTTGGTTGCCAGATATGAACAAGTCAGACAGGATTATCTGTATTTTTTTCATCATTTAAAATGTAGACGATTCTGTTGATGTCCAATACATGCATTATGTGCTCTTTACCCAGAATATCTTTCATATTTTTCGAGATTCAATTTACACTCAGATAATGTTTTTAAACTTTCTAATACTCAAATTCTTAGTAGCTATGATTTGGTGGTGGGAGTGGGCATGTGCTTTGTGGGACTGTAAGTGATCAATGAATTCATCGGAAATCACCCGTAGCTCCTTTAAATAATTCATCATCAACTGTAACCTCTCTGGGCATTAACTCGCTACCTACAGAACAACAGGTGGTGTACAGCAAGAGCTGACAGTGTGCTAATTGGGGTTGCTACTTTCAATGCTATTTTAGGCATCGTGAATATGGGAATCTCTGAACACACAAATTTTTAATGGCAGATACATTATTATTGTACAGATGAGCTTGTATTTCATATTTTCAGTAATTATACAATTTTATATGACTGTTGATTTGCTTAAAAAAACCACACTGCATGGCTTCACAGTTGTACTGAATTTTACTGTATCGTAATAATGTTTGTATTGAATTGGACTTTTTCAATTAAACCTGAATGACAAATAGAAATGTAAATGTATACGAATGAAATGTAGTCTTTGTTGCATATTTGTCATCTTATTATTTTCGCTTGTGCTTAAAAAGTCCGAATGTCTCTTTTGAGAAAAAGACATGTTAGATATAATCGCTTTACTTTTGCATTTCATTTAAGAAGAACCTATTTCATAGTGTCAAACAAACTTAAAGTATTCAAGTGGCAGCCATAATAGGGGAAACAAAAGGAGTTTTTTTTTTATCATTATGACATTAAACACTAATTACAGGGCCATTCTTTTGAAAGAGAATGAGATACATTATTGCCCACTTCTCTGTTGCTGTATCACTCAAATCCATGCTTGTCATTGACATACAGTCATTCTTAGTGACATTTATGTAGATAATATTAGGACAGAACAAAGTGACTGGCATAGGTCAGCACATTGTTATATTTTTTATTGATTCTATTGTGTTTATTTGCTTATTTTCAATAGAGAGGAGAGCTGTATTTTGACAAGGCAAAGCATTCCTTGATGCAGTGAACCCAAATAAAATTAATCTCATATCAGTTTAAATTAATTTATCACGTCAGTAAGGCATGAGCATAATCCTATTTATTCAATGACTGCTGGATCTCTGTTTTAGATTACGATGTCTGGTGAAGCAACTGGAGAGAGGAGAGGCTTCCCTTGCTGACCTCAAGAAAAACCTCGAGTATGCAGCATCGGTGCTCGAATCTGTTTACATTGAGGAGACAAGGTAAGAAGAACATTAATACCCTAAAGGGGGTCAAGTTTAGCATGCTTCATTTTTTGATTTTTCGATTGCCAGACCATGCAATACTAATGACTCTAATTAATATAGAAATTGACTTGAACTATTTTGTGTCTCTTTGGTTAGAGTCTCATTCATATTAGGTTTTATTTCATAACAACCTTAGAATTCAATTTAAACTTTTATATATTTTTTCTTTCTATTCTTGTTCTATTTGTGTTCCCAATAATTACTACAATACTAAAATAAGTCATCTACTGTGGAACGCTTTAGCACTTTTGTTGCATTTTTGTTGTTTCAGCACATTTTTATGATATTTAAAATAGAATTTGTTGAATTCAATAGAGCATTTGAGTCCTTTTAATTATCATTATTTTAAATAAATACCTTCAATTCCACAGAGATATAAACAAATTATAGGTGAACTTACTTTTAGATGCTCAAAGCAAAACATTCCAATGCAGCTTTCACAACATAGTAACACACAAGAGATCCACATCAAATGAGGAGTTTTAATAATTAAATAGGTACATCTAAAAAAATTGAATACTATGGGTCAATATTTTTTGTCACTTATTACAGAAAGTGAATTATGCATAGAGTGAAATCTATGCATAATGTTGATGAGTATGGCTTAAAGATACTAAAAACAAACTCATGTTGTCAAACCCTAATTAGCTAATTAACATAGAACACTTGCCATTGTTTCCTGAGCCTCTAAATGGTCTCTCAGTCTGGGTCAGTAGGCTACACATTCATAGTGAATGACTTAACAGATGTTCAGAAAACATTGGTCATTGGTATCCTCCACACAGAAGGTAGGCCACTAAAGGTCTATGGTAAAGATGCTGTTTGACCACAAAGTGTTGTATCCAAGCATCTTCATAAAAGTAAAGTTTGCATTTCACTTGGAAATCAAGGTGGAGAGGCACAGAATCCATATGGCTTAAGTTCAGTATGAAGTTTCTACATTCAGTGGTGATTTGGGGCGCCATGTCATCTGCTGCGGTTGGTCCACTGTGTTTTCTGAAATCCACGGTCAACGCAGCCATCTACCGGGAAATTTCAGAGCATTTCATGTTTCCTTCTGCTGACAAGCTTTAAGTAAATGCTGATTTCATTTTCCAGCAGATCATGGCACCAGCCCACACTGCCAATGGTACCAAACGCTTGTTCAATGACCAGTTTTTACTGTGCTTGATTGGCCAGCAAACTGGCCTGGCCTAAAACCTATAGAGCAGTGTTGTTCAACCCTGGTCCTCAAGGCATACTGCCATGCATGTTAAAGGCTACGTTCACACAGCAGGTAAATGCGACAAATATCTGACTTTCTTATTGCAGTCAGAATGGCTCAATTCTGATCTTTTCACCTCCAGAAAAATCTGAACTGTACAACCTTCATTGCCTGATTACCTTTATGCCACACTGTAATTCATCCAAAAGGAGGCCCAGCCATGTAGTAGTGCATAGAAATGAACATACTTTACAGAGGCCTGACATTTCTGTTTAAAATATCCTTTTTTGTTCATCTTTTATAATATTCCAATTTTCTGAGACACTGAGTTTTAGTTTTTCATTATCTGTAAGCCATAATCATCAAATTTATAAATCTATATAATATGAGTTTCAGTTTTTGAAATGAGTGACAAAAAATAAACATTTTCATATTTTCATTTTTATGAGATGTCCCTGTATTGTGACCAAGGATTATATTCTTTTGAATGTTTTTTTATTGCTTAAAAACAAATGTATTAATTGTATTTTCTGTTTGGTTTTGCTTTCAATGTTTGCTTTGTATGAACCCAAATCTAAAGTAAATACCCAGCCTTTGGTCCAGTACTAGTTTCCAGAAGATATCTACAAAAGTTGGTCTAATGTCCTTTAAAACACTGGATATTGTATCCCTCAAAACAAACCAGTCTCTTATATAAAATTGCATTTCAATTATTTAGAATATTATCAAAAAACTTAATTTGTTCAGTAAGTTGTTTGTACGTATAGACATATTTGTTTCTGTTCATTTTGATAACTATGGGCCACTTCTAAAATAAAATCCAACATTCAGGTTCTTGGAAAATTTGATTTTCAATACAGAAACCTAAACCTAAGCTGACTGAAAAGTATATTCATCTACTTTACGGAATATGCACCTATTCCTTGGTTGGGGTTCCTTTTGCATGAATTACCGTATCAGTGCTGCATGGCAGGAGATCAACCGCGAGTCCTGCTGAGGTATTAAGGAAGCCCAGGTTGCTTTATTAGCTGTCTTCAGCTCATCTGCATTGTTGAGTCTGGTGTTTCCAATCTTCCTCACGACACTACAACATAGATTGTCTGTGGGGTTCATGTCAGGTAACTTTACTCCAAATTCAAGCACAATGATACCATTGCCTTTAAGGCAAGTACTGGTTATTTAGGTAGTGTATGCAGGTGCCAAGTCCTGCAGGGAATTGAAATCAGTATATTTATCAAGCTTTCCAGGAGAAGGATTCATGAAGTGCACTAAAATGTCCTGGTAGATGGATGTGCTAATGTTGGACTTAGCACAGCCTTAGCTAATTTTGGAAAAACAGAAGACCAACACCAGTACATGATGTGACTCTTCAAATCATTACTGACTGTGGACACTCCTCACTGGACCTCAAACTTAGATTCTGTGCCTCTCCACTACAAGGCTCTGAGGAAGTGCTTTATTACAGAGTGAATGCAAAATTTATTTTTATCTGAAAAAGGACTTTGGACGACTAGCCAACTGTCGGGTGTTTTTTTCTCCTAGTCTAGTAAAGACTCTTCTGACGTCTCAGGTTTCAGGAGAGGCTTAGCACAAGAAATGTGACTGTAGTTGGCTTTACGCCCTGGAAACCTCTGTGTATGGTGGCTCTTGAAGCACTGACTCCAGCTATCAAAAAACTTAATTTGTTCAGTAAGTTGTTTGTACGTATAGACATATTTGTTTCTGTTCATTTTGATAACTATGGGCCACTTCTAAAATAAAATCCAACATTCAGGTTCTTGGAAAATTTGATTTTCAATTCAAAACCTAAACCTAAGCTGACTGAAAAGTATATTCATCTACTTTACGGAATATGCACTTATTCCTTGGTTGGGGTTCCTTTTGCATGAATTACCGTATCAGTGCTGCATGGCAGGAGATCAACCGCGAGTCCTGCTGAGGTATTAAGGAAGCCCAGGTTGCTTTATTAGCTGTCTTCAGCTCATCTGCATTGTTGAGTCTGGTGTTTCCAATCTTCCTCACGACACTACAACATAGATTGTCTGTGGGGTTCATGTCAGTTAACTTTACTCCACATTCAAGCACAATGATACCATTGCCTTTAAGGCAAGTACTGGTTATTTAGGTAGTGTATGCAGGTGCCAAGTCCTGCAGGGAATTGAAATCAGCATCTTTATCAAGCTTTCCAGGAGAAGGATTCATGAAGTGCTCTAAAATGTCCTGGTAGATGGATGTGCTAATGTTGGACTTAGCACAGCCTTAGCTAATTTTGGAAAAACAGAAGACCAACACCAGTACATGATGTGACTCTTCAAATCATTACTGACTGTGGACACTCCTCACTGGACCTCAAACTTAGATTCTGTGCCTCTCCACTACAAGGCTCTGAGGAAGTGCTTTATTACAGAGTGAATGCAAAATTTATTTTTATCTGAAAAAGGACTTTGGACGACTAGCCAACTGTCGGGTGTTTTTTTCTCCTAGTCTAGTAAAGACTCTTCTGACGTCTCAGGTTTCAGGAGAGGCTTAGCACAAGAAATGTGACTGTAGTTGGCTTTACGCCCTGGAAACCTCTGTGTATGGTGGCTCTTGAAGCACTGACTCCAGCTACAGTCAGTGGCTTGTGATTTGCCCACAAAACTCTTTAATAAGCTTTGCTTCACAATCCTCTTAAATCTGCGTTGATCCCTGTTGCTATTGCACCTTTTTCTACCCCACCTTTTTCCTCTACACTTGCCTTTCCAGTGATGTACCAGGATACAGCACTCTGTGAACAGCCAATTTCTTATTAATGAGCTTGTGTGGCTCACCCTAAAGGGTCTCAGTGCCCGTCTGCTGGACAGCAGTCACCGAAATGAATGCATAGGCCTTAATATAGCTATTAATAAAATAACTTTTTCATTGGTCTCTTTAAATATTTGAATTTTCACCTCTTGGACCAGAATTTTGGGATTTCCCTTGAATTTAACGTTTTGAACTGACTTACAGAAATAAATAAACTTTTCAGGTATCTTCTAATTTATTAAGATGCACCTGTAGGTACCAGTGTAAATATAAACCAAACAGCTTCAAGGTTTTGTGCCAGTTGAGCTGAAACAATATTCTGCACAAAATACTCAGCTTTCTTTTGCAAAATGTGTCCGAAGAGATTCTAAACCCAATATGTAATTGGAAAAAAAACACTGTCTTACGTATAGTCTCACACAACATAACATGAGAAAATGTCAGTATTTCAGTAGCTAAGCAATTTATCCAACTCAATAAGGGTGAGTATTGTATAAAGAAGTCTACTTACTCCTACACTATGCTACATATTCATATCTCCAAATCTTGTTCTTTAATACCATGGACTGGTACATTTTTATTGCCAAAATATTTTTCTCATAAATTGAAAGATGCACATAAAAACAGAACTGAAATACTGTAACACTGGACTCACAGTGAGTTATGACTTAATATTTTTAATGCTTGGTAGTTGCTGGATCTGGACACTGATGCTCATTTTAACTTGAATAAGATGTAATTTTGTAATTCAGTCATCTTTAGTAATTTAATTTTAGATCCCTAATCCTACTACATTGTCATTGAATTTCTTAAGATGAAAATGATTTAAAGTTAGATTTGCAAAACAAAACAACTACAATACAAAAACCTTTGTACGATTAATAATGATTGAAGGATTAAGTGCAATTTATTTAGTTATTTTCAAGCTGTGGAGATGTATGTGTCTGTCAATGTTATAGCAACTGTTATGTTAAAGTTTTTTTTTTTTGTTACTTTTTTTTTTTTCAATTCTTGCACCACCGAATGTCTGCATGGCTAACGTGGGCAGATGGTATGTACTTTTAACAAGACCTTACATTTAAATGAGTGACAGCAAAATAAATTTGGCTGTATGTTTGAAAGTCTGTTTCAAGAATAATTGAAGTTAGAAAATAAACTTGGTCTATAAATGTCAATAGATGAGTGACAATTCAAAATATGAGCTTTGACCAGGCTTTGGGAATTATGTAAACCTCTCATCATCTAGATTCAAACAGATTAGGGTCAGCAATGGGCTGACTCCAGTCCAAGAGAGAGGATAATGAACTATCAAGTGCAGAATTCATGTAGCACCATCCTTATCAGAGTGATGTGAATGCTTTTTTTGAACATGAACAGGCTTTGCTTTTGATCCTGTACACATGTTAGTAAAGCTTTGGAGAATTATGTCACCCAATAGGATTTGTATAAGGCATTGTGGGATTTCTGTGATGGTTGGAATTTACATAAGAGGTGATATATTTGATTGACAGGTCTAAACATTTGTGTTTTATCCACAGTGAATCTTTCACTACCCTGTAAGCATCTTCATCTATCTGTCCTTTGTGTTTTTTTTTTCTGTCTTGTACTTCCATCTCTTCATCCAGGCGATTGGTGGACACAGAAGATGAGCTCAGTGACATCCAGTCAGAGTCTGTGCCTTCGGAGGTGCGAGACTGGCTGGCCTCTACCTTTACCAGGCAGATGGGCCTGATGCTGCGGCGAAATGAAGAAAAACCTCGTTTCCGGAGCATTGTCCATGCTGTTCAGGCTGGAATTTTTGTTGAGAGGTATTGTTAAATAAATAATTCACATGGCCGGTCACTTTGAGTTGCAAATCTATCACTTGTGAGCCCACATAAAAGCTGCCTAAAGGGACTTAAAGACATTCTATCAACATCTCTAATTTGGCTCTGCATAAAACATGAGTAAGGACAAAATTCATCCACACTGTGACTGTAGGTAAAATCTACACGAAAGAAGACTAATTTTGAGTGGCAAAATTTTATTGGCTTTATTCTAATCAGTCAGACAGTTCTTTATGTTAACTTTATTATGAATTTACATCTTTTTGTTTTTAAAAAAAGGTATAAGGTATGACCAACATTGTCTAGAAAAAAATATTCTTAGTACATCATACAAAAGGTTTGCACAATTTTGTTAATTTCATGGACCTCTGGTGTGTGTAATAAGTAGTAAAAGGTCATACATGTAACAGTGGAGCAAGACACAAAAATCAGGCAGGTAGAATAGCTGAAAAATGTTTATTAGAAAACTGAAGTTGTTGGAGTCAAAACTTTAAAAAAAGGCAGCATAAAGAACAAGAAAAACACTAAAAGACTGACAAGGATCGAGGACCTGGATATGCTACAATAGATATATTTATTTAAATTGATTTTTCTTCCCTTGTGCATCTACATGCTTGCAATGATTCAAGTCAAAATTCAGCATAACACTGACATTAACAACATTATTAACCAGCTAGGCTAAATATTCAGAACATTCTTCCTAAGCAAATGTAGCTTGTTTCTTAATTTGAAATAGTTTGCCATAATAACCTATATTACATTTGGAGGAAAAGGGGGAAAGGTAAGCTACCAAGACTGAGAAAACCATCTCGGCTGCAGAGCATGTAATCACAGAATAAAATGGTGCACTTCACAAAATAGATGCCATAATTAAAAGTGTGTTTAAATTAAGCTTAACAGCAACATCTGGTAACCTGGAATAGGAGTAATGATTCTGAATTTGAAGCTGTACCTTTTACTTTTCAAAATCGCTGTTTTCTACATGTGTGCAGCATCACCTGAGCCAGTGGTGCATTATTACAGCCTTGGCAAGCCTGGCTAATCACAACATGTCAGACAGCTCTCCCTCCAAGGCTCTGCTTTATCACACAGTAACATGCAACAAGCATTTGCTTATATCAGTAAGCCAAAACTATGTAAGCTAAAATCATACCTAATTCAGTTTTTTAGAAGGCACTCCACTGTTACAATAAAGTAATACTGGAAGAAGGAAGATGAGTGTGACAAAGGGGAACTGTGTTGCAGTCTAAGTTGTCAGAAAAATTTAAATGGCATTTACCATTTTCTAGACAAAAAAATGGTAAATGACAAATTTAATAGAATTGTATTATATCTTACAGTAATTCATCAAAGTTTGACTTGTGAAATGAACTTTTCTTTTATCACTCTTTCAGTCTGAGTTGGGTTGAGTTTAAGGTTTAGTCTTAGTGGGGTTCATCCCAAGCTTTGGTTTAGGGGCACTGTGTTCTCTAAGATATTTCCACTCAGCAGGGCTCTGCATTTGATGTCTTTATCTCATCCAAACAGGATGTACCGACGTACCTCCAATATGGTGGGGCTCAGCTACCCTGCATCTGTCATATCTGTGCTCAAGGTATAAACATGTGCATACTTACAAAAGCAAAAACAAAACATCAAAAACCAATGCAATATAAACTATAAGAGCACAATTTCCTATGAGTATACTCTGAACATTTCCACGTTTTGTCATGTTGCAACCAGAAACGTCAATCTGTTTTATTGGGATTTTATGTGGAAGGTCAACACAGTTAGTGGACTAGTGTGAAATTGATCAAAAGGCACATTGCTTTCACATGTATTTTGTACAGTGTGGCGTGCATTCAGCCCTCATTAAGACAACTTTTTGCTAGAGTTGCAGCTGCATGTATTGTGAGCTTTGTCTCTATCAGCTTTGAGACTAAAAGTTTGGCCCATTCTTTTATAGTGTGAGCTTAGTCAGATCGGATAGAAAGTGTCTGGGAACAGCAATTTTGGATCCTGCTAGAAATAGGTCTGGATTTTGACAGGACCATTCCAATACATAAATATGCTTTGATCCAAACTCCATTGTAGTTCTGCCTGTCGTCCAGGTGGACAACAACTCCACCACAGTCTTCATTAGGTTTTCTCCCAGGATTCCACATGGACTTTAATGGACTACAAATTGGATGCCCTCTGAATCCAGTTGGTTTCACTGAGTTTTATTTAGGGGCATCGTTGTCAATGGGGGCTAAATATGATAGCATGTCATACTTTTTAGCTTTTTGCCACAAAAAATTAAAATAATGTTTGCTATTCCTTCCAGTTCACACTTATGCCCAAGTTTTTGTTGGCCTATCAGCTAATGTATTAATACTTGTAAGTCACTGTATATTGTTTGAGAATTAAAGTTTAATCCTTCCAATTGTTTCTCTACCACACAGAATGTTGACAAATGGTCGTTTGATGTATTTGCTCTAAATGAGGCCAGCGGGGATCATGCTCTGAAATTCATATTCTATGAGTTGCTCACAAGATATGATCTCATAAGCCGTTTCAAGGTAAAGTCCCAAAGATATAACATTCTGCACCACAGGTGATTGATTGTTTTGTTCCATTAAAACAAGGTTAAAGAAGCACTCCTCAGTACTTACAAGAAGCTTCAACATCCCCAAATTGATGAAAGCAAGCATACAATTTCTGTCCCGTAACACCAAGTTTGTATTGTTTTCTTCCAGCAATGATAATTTTATGGTGGGGTCTAGACACACTTCATCTTGTGTAATAGTTGTGCAGCTCATTTTCCACAGCTTGTAATAGCTGACGAGAATCCACTGGTACTGATAGCATCTGGCAGTAAATGACACAGGCTATAAAGCAGATCTGAATACGTAATCAGCCCACGTTATTCTGATAGACGATTTTATGACATCAGTTTCTGACGCTGCACCCATTAAGTCGCATTTAAATCAAAAGTTGGTTTTAGGATGTTTCTGACTGCATTTGTATTTGTACCTCACAGATGCTTGTCGTTTTGTACATTTCAGATTCCGATCTCTGCCGTAGTGTCATTCGTGGAAGCCCTGGAAGTCGGATATAGCAAACATAAAAATCCCTACCACAACTTGATCCATGCTGCTGATGTAACCCAGACAGTGCATTACCTTCTTCTCAAGACTGGCATGGTGGTGAGTAGGAAAACACACGGCTTAGATTACATAATTTGTCTTGGCTCCCAGCATCTACAGAGACATGTTGAGTATGGTGGTTGAGCTCAAGAAGAGAAAGCTCATTGGATTAAAGCTAAGTCTGTAAAATGAAAGAGAATGTATCCTATTGGTATTCAGAACATCCCTGTCAGCTGATGTAAGCCAGCCTAATTGCAGCCTTGCCTGACATACAGCTTCTTCATATGGCTTTTCTATCCCACAGGAGTCCATAAAGTTCTTTAAACTTTAAATCAATTTTAATAGGAAGCAGGAAGCAGATAAAACATTATATATAGAAGAGAGAATATTTGCCTCTGACAAATAAATTAAAGCATTTTTGCCATAAATGGTATTTATCCTGAACATTTATGGTCCTTTTACGGTCCCTTCAAGAAATTTTTTTTTTTCTCCAAGTACTTAGTTGTAAGATTACTTCATTTCCACTTGTTATTTTATGTTGTTTTGTTTTGGAAGAATGTCCTGACCTACATTTCTCACCTTCTTCCAGAAGTGACTTGAGGGCACATGTGACACAACATTAATCTCAAAATGAAAAACACAAGCCAGACTTCAAAGTCCCTGTCTAGCCGAAGAGAAGGCCACCCCCATTCCCACTGTTTTTATTTAATCACCTTAATAAGGTGGCTGTGACAGCTGTTGACACGGTGTGTTTCTTTGGGCTATGCCTTGTGGAGTAAAATCACATTCATTCCACAACCACATGCTCACGGGAAAGCAGGGGAGCAGCATCTACCATTTTTAACCATTCCCCCCCAGACTCAGCTAAATCAACAATCAACAGGTCATTTATAAAGCTGGTTTATGAAGAAATACAGAGCACTGAAGAAATACAGAGCACTGGATTGGCCATCTTGTCCCCGCCCTGTTCTTAATGACTCCCCCATCATCCACACTTGATTAGTCACCAATATCAACTCGACTCCTCGAGCTAAATCCCCTCAGTGTGTGTGTGTGTGTGCACAGTCAGACGAATGCTCATTTCGTCGCAGAGGAATTGCCCACTCACTTATGTGTCTTTATATTGCATACTCTTATAGCATCCAGCTAAATCTAAAAAATGAAAGCAAACACATGCACACATTAAACTAAGTTGCTCCTAATGTTTTCTAGTCAATTTACCCCTTCACCATTTTGTACCTTTGTAGTTTTAGCTGTTTCTCAAAATGTAATACTTAGTAATTTGGGTATGAATTGGAGATATCTGTAATAGGACACATCAGAATCAGAATCAGAAAAGCTTTATTGCCAAGTACGTTTTTGGACATACAAGGAATTTGTTTTGGCGTAGTTGGTGCAATACAATACAAATTAAACAGTATAAACATATCTACAATATAATATAAATATATGTGCACAGTTTTAAGTGAGTGAGAGTAAGTATAGAGCAGTATAAGATGCAAGAGCAATACAACAGTGCAGGAGTCCAAGCTGAGCGTTAATGTAACACATAGAGTTACAGGTTACAGGTGTCCTGTCAGCAAAAACAGGGGGGGTGTGGGGGAAAGGGAGAGTGTCAGGGTGGTTTCTTGGCTTTGTTAACCAGGCTGGTGGCAGATGGGAAAAAACTGTTCTTGTGGCGTGAGATTTTGGTCCGGATGGACCGCAGCCTCCTGCCAGAGGGGAGAGTCTCAAAGAGTCTGTGACCGGGGTGGGAGGGATCAGCCAGAATCTTCCCTGCCCGCTTCAGGGTCCTGGAGGTGTACAGTTCCTGGAGCGACAGTAGACTGCAGCCAATCACCTTCTCAGCAGACCAAATGACACGCTGACGCCTGCCCTTATCCTTGGCTGTAGCAGCGGCGTACCAGATGGTGATGGAGGAGGTGAGGATGGACTCAATGATGGCTGTGTAGAAGTGCACCATCATAGTCTTTGGCAGGTTGAATTTCTTCAGCTGCCGCAGGAAGAACATCCTCTGCTGGGCTTTCTTGATGAGGGAGCTGATGTTTGGCTCCCACTTGAGATCCTGGGAGATGATGGTTCCCAGGAAGCAGAAAGATTCCACAGTGTCAATTGTGGAGTCACAGAGGGTGATGGGGGCAGGTGGGGCTGGGTTCTGCCTGAAGTCCACAACCATCTCCACTGTCTTTAGGGCGTTGAGCTCAAGGTTGTTCTGGCTGCACCAGTCCAACAGATGGTCCACCTCCCATCTATACCCGGACTCGTCACCATCAGAGATGAGTCCGATCAGGGTGGTGTCGTCCGCAAACTTCAGAAGCTTGACAGACTGGTGACTGGAGGTGCAGCTGTTGGTGTACAGGGAGAAGAGCAGAGGAGAGAGAACACAGCCTTGGGGGGAACCGGTGCTGATGGTTAGGGAGTCAGAGACGTGCTTCCCCAGCCTCACGCGCTGCTTCCTGTCAGACAGGAAGTCCGTGATCCATCTGCAGGTGGAGTCGGGCACACTCAGCTGGGAGAGCTTCTCCTGTAGCAGAACTGGGACGATGGTGTTGAAGGCAGAGCTGAAATCCACAAACAGGATCCTGGCATAGGTTCCTGTGGAGTCCAGGTGCCGGAGGATGAAGTGAAGGGCTAGGTTGACTGCATCATCTACAGACCTGTTGGCTCTGTAGGCAAACTGCAGGGGGTCCAGGAGGGGGTCGGTGATGTCTTTTAGGTGTGAGAGCACAAGGCGCTCAAAGGACTTCATCACCACAGAGGTCAGGGCGACGGGTCTGAAGTCATTAAGCCCTGTGGTCCTTGGCTTCTTGGGGACAGGGACGATGGTGGAGGACTTGAAACAGGCTGGCACATGACATGTCTCCAGTGAGGTGTTAAAAATGTCTGTGAAGACTGGAGACAGCTGATCAGCGCAGTGCTTCAGGCTGGCTGGTGAGACAGAATCCGGACCAGCAGCTTTCCGGGGGTTCTGTCTCCTGAAGAGTTTGTTGACGTCCCTCTCCTGGATGGAAAGAGCCGTCCTCGGCGTGGGTAGGGGGCTGGTGGGGGGGGAACTTCAGGGTGGGGGTTGGAGGTGCCAAGGTCCCTCTTGAGGTTGGGGAGGTGGGGGTGGTGGATTGTGGCTGCAGCTGTTGGGTGGCGTCGTGGGGGATGGTTGCAGGACTGTCCCTTTGTCTTTCAAAGCGGCAGTAGAACTCGTTCAGGTTGTTGGCGAGGCGTCGGTTGTTGATGGAGTGGGGGGCTTTCGGCTTGTTCGTTCGTTCGTCGTCTTCCGCTTATCCAGGACCGGGTCGCGGGGGCTCCAGACTCAGCAGAGACGCCCAGACGTCCCTCTCCCCAGACACCTCCTCCAGCTCCTCCAGGGGAGCCCAAGGCGTTCCCAGGCCAGCCGAGAGACATAGTCCCTCCAGCGTGTCCTGGGCCGTCCCCTGGGCCTCCTCCCGGTGGGACGTGCCTGGAACACCTCCCGAGGAAGGCGTCCGATGCCCGAGCCACCTCAACTGGCTCCTCTCGATGTGGAGGAGCAGCGGCTCTACTCCGAGCTCTTCCCGGATGGCCGAGCTCCTCGCCCTATCTCTAAGGGAGTGCCCGGCCACCCTACGGAGGAAGCTCATTTCAGCCGCTTGTATCCGTGATCTCGTTCTTTCGGTCATGACCCAAAGTTCATGGCCATAGGTGAGGGTAGGAACGTAGACCGACCAGTAAATTGAGAGCTTTGCTTTTCGGCTCAGCTCTCTCTTCACCATAATGGACCGGCACAGCGCCCCCATTACTGTGGCAGCTGCACCGATCCGTCTGTCGATCTCCCGCTCCATTCTTCCCTCACTCGTGAACAAGACCCCGAGATACTTAAACTCCTCCACTTGAGGCAAGAACTCCCCTCCAACCTGAAGAGGACAAGCCACCCTTTTCCGGTCGAGTACCATGGCCTCGGACTTGGAGGAGCTGATCCTCATCCCAGCCGCTTCACACTCGGCTGCGAACCGCCACAGCGCATGCTGTAGGTCTTGGCTAGAGGGAGCCAGCAGGACCACGTCATCCGCAAAAAGAAGAGACGAAATCCACTGGTCCCCAAACCAGACCCCCTCCGGCCCCTGGCTGCGTCTAGAAATCCTGTCCATAAAAATTATGAACAGGACCGGTGACAAAGGGCAGCCCTGCCGGAGTCCAACATGCACTGGGAACAGGTCCGACTTTGTGCCGGCAATGCGGACCAAACTCCTGCTCCGCTCGTACAGGGACCGGATGGCCCCTAATAAAGGGCCCCCGATTCCATACTCCTGGAGCACCCCCCACAGGGCATCACGAGGGACACAGTCGAATGCCTTCTCCAGGTCCACAAAACACATGTGAACCGGTTGGGCAAACTCCCATGAACCCTCGAGCACCCTGTAGAGGGTATAGAGCTGGTCCAGTGTTCCACGGCTGGGACGAAAACCACACTGCTCCTCCTGAAGCCGAGGTTCGACTATCGGTCGGACTCTCCTCTCCAATACCCTGGCGTAGGCCTTACCAGGGAGGCTGATGAGTGTGATCCCCCTGTAGTTGGAACACACCCTCCGGTCCCCCTTCTTATAAAGGGGGACCACCACCCCAGTCTGCCAGTCCAGAGGCACTGTCCCCGACCGCCACGCAATGTTGAAGAGGCGTGTCAACCATGACAGCCCTACAACATTCAGACACTTGAGGTACTCAGGGCGGATCTCATCCACCCCCGAAGCCTTGCCACCGCGGAGCTTTTTAACCACCTCGGTGACTTCAGCCTGGGTGATGAAAGAATCCAACCCCGAGTCCCCAGCCTCTGTTTCCACCACGGAATGCATGATGGCAGGATTGAGGAGATCCTCGAAGTACTCCTTCCACCGCCCGATAATGTCCTCAGTCGAGGTCAGCAGTCTCCCGCCCCCACTATAAACAATGTTGGCAAAGCACTGCTTCCCCCTCCTGAGGCGCCGGACAGTTTGCCAGAATCGCTTCGAGGCCAACCGGTAGTCCTTCTCCATGGCCTCACCGAACTCTTCCCAGGCCCAAGTTTTTGCCTCTGCCACAGCCCGGGCCGCAGCACGCTTGGCCTCACGGTACCCGTCAGCCGCCTCAGGAGTCCCACAAGCCAACCACAGCCGATAGGACTCCTTCTTCAGCTTAACAGCATCCCTTACTGCCGGTGTCCACCACCGGGTTCTGGGATTGCCACCACGACAGGCACCGCAGACCTTACGGCCGCAGCTATGAGCAGCAGCATCGACAATAGATGCAGAGAACATGGTCCACTCGGACTCTATGTCTCCAACATCCCCCGGGATCTGGTCGAAGCTCTCCCGGAGGTGGGAGTTGAATACATCCCTGGCCGAGGGCTCCACCAGGCGTTCCCAGCAGACCCTCACTATGCGCTTGGGCCTGCCAAGTCTGTCTGGCTTTCTCCTCCTCCAGCGGATCCAACTCACCACCAGGTGATGATCAGTGGACAGCTCAGCCCCTCTCTTCACCCGAGTGTCCAAAACATGCGGCCGAAGGTCTGATGATACGACAACAAAGTCGATCATCGACCTCCTGCCTAGGGTGTCCTGGTGCCAAGTGCACTGATGGACACCCTTATGTTTGAACATGGTGTTCGTTATGGACAATCCGTGACTAGCACAGAAGTCCAATAACAAAACGCCACTCGGATTCAGATCGGGGAGGCCATTCCTCCCGATCACGCCTCTCCAGGTGTCACTGTCGTTCCCCACGTGGGCGTTGAAGTCCCCAGCAGAATAATGGAGTCCCCGGGAGGGGCACTATCCAGCACCCCCGACAGGGACGCCAAGAAGGCAGGGTACTCTGCACTACCACTCGGCCCGTAGGCTGAAATGATAGTCAGAGACCTCTCCCCAACCCGAAGGCGCAGGGATACAACCCTCTCATCCACTGGGGTAAACCCCAACACGAGACGGCTGAGCTGGGGGGCAACAAGCAAACCCACACCAGCCCGCCGCCTCTCCCCGTGGGCCACTCCAGAGTAGAAGAGAGTCCAACCCCTCTCAAGGAGATGGGTTCCAGAGCCCACGCTGTGCGTGGAGGTGAGCCCGACTATTTCTAGTCGATATCTCTCGACCTCCCACACAAGCTCAGGCTCCTTCCCCCCCAGCGAGGTGACATTCCACGTCCCTAGAGCCAGCCTAAGCATCCGGGGATCGGGCCGTTGAGGTCTCCACCTTTGTCCGCCACCCAATCCTCTTTGCACCGGTCCCTCACGGTTCCCCCTGCAGGTGGTGGGCCCACTGGGGGATGGCCTCGCGTCTCTCGTTCGGGCTTGGCCCGGCCGGGTCCCGCGAGGAGCAACCCGGCCACCAGGCGCTCTCCGACGAGTCCCGACCCCAGGCCTGGCTCCAGGGTGGGACCCGGCTCCGCCGTACCGGGCGACGTCACGTGCCTCGATATTGTGTTCTTCATGAGGGGTTCTTGAACCATTCTTTGTCTGACCCATCACCTAGAGCCTGTTTGCCATGGGAGACCCTACCAGGGGCATTTAGGCCCCAGACAACATAGCCTCTGGGATCATTTGAGCACTCAAACCCCTCCACCACGTTAAGGTGACGGTTCAAGGAGGGGGGCTTTCGGCTTGTAGTTGGTGATTTGCTTGAGCCCTTTCCAGACAGACGCAGAGTCGTTGGCTGAGAACTGGTTTTGGAGCTTCTCAGAGTACAGTCGTTTGGCCTCTTTCACTGCCTTGCCAAACTTGTACTTAGCCTCTCTGTATATGTCTTTGTCCCCACTCCTGAAGGCCTCTTCCTTATCCAGTCTTAACCTTCTGATTTTAGCTGTGAACCAGGGTTTGTCGTTGTTGTAACTCACCCTGGTGCATGATGGTACACAGCTGTCCTCACAGAAGCTGATGTAGGAAGTCACAGCCTCTGTGTACTCGTCCAGACTGTTGGTAGTAGTCCTGAACACATCCCAGTCTGTACAGCCTAAACACGCCTGGAGATTCTCCACAGCCTCACTGCTCCACTTCCTTGTCGTCCTCACAACAGGTTTGCAGAACTTTAGTTTCTGCCTGTATGCAGGAATCAGGTGGACCATGATGTGGTCGGATTGGCCCAGTGCAGCACGTGGGACGGCGTGATAAGCGTCTCTGATGGTGGTGTGACAGTGATCCACATCTTACCGACCATGCCTCAATGTGCGCACTTATCTATTTATTATGTTTATTATGATGGTTACAGCTAATGGTAAACAACATTTAAGATTAGATTAGACCGATAAATAAAAATAAATTTCAATACAGAGATATGAGCTTAATGAAACATATGTTTAATACCTGCTTAAAGATATTTATTTTTAAAAGGTACTTTCATTCTGAAAAAAAACAAGCTCCATCAGAATTTATATTCTATTCTATATTCTATTCTGTTATATAATTTATTAAATATGAGTAGTATATTCTGGGAACTCTACAGCTGCATGCTGCAAAAGGTTTGAGATTTTATTGAATACATCAGGAATGTACCTATTCTAATAGAAATTGACAGATTTGCTTATGCCTAATAGCTGTGACCTCCTCTTTTCATGTTTGCTGTTGTCAAATACTGCACTTAAAAAGAACTGAACCTGACCTATGAAATTGAAAGCATGCTGTGTTGTGACCTTTTGATAGCAATAATTCATAAAAGAATAAAAGAGAGCATGACCTTTTAATTTATATTTATACTTTGTGAAACCAAGAGTGACAGTGAGAGGGAGAACAGTGGGAGGGTGATGTATAAGAGACTGTTTCCCAATAGATGTTATCTTATCTTCAGTTCTCTATTTTTGCTTTTCTAACTTTTTCGGTGCCTCCTTTTCCTCATTTGTTTGTTTTCATTCCTGATGCTAATGTATTCCTCATGTAAATTCCTCTTCGAATCTTTTATATCATATTCCTCTGTAATATCTTTATGGCCTAATGTGCCGCTCCCTGCATTCCCCATCACTGGTTTCTCATTTCTCTTGTCTAATCTCTGTCCATTCTTTACTCTTGTGTTCACTACTTCCCCATCTTCCTTGCCTGTCATATGCTTCAACTTTTCCATCTTGCTGGATTTCCTCCCTCCTCCTCCAGCATTGGTTGACTGAATTGGAGATCTTTGCCATGATCTTTGCGGCTGCGGTGCACGACTATGAGCACACGGGAACCACAAACAACTTCCATATCCAGACAAGGTAATGGATGATAAACTCAAAAATGCATGGCGCTGACTCACCCGATCAATGATTTCATTTACAGCATGAGGGCTTTCGTGCACACTGTGATCGCCCGCAGTGCAATAATAACAGGATGGATGTGTAGATGAACTCAAAAATTGAAGCCTTAAAAAATTTTCAGTTTTTACTCTACCTCAAAAATTCATGAAGTTTAAAGCTGGAAGGAACATTGATCGCATAGTTCTTTGCAAAAATGTTTTTAAAAATATGAACCTGTTCAAATTTTGTCATGTTACCACCACACTGCACTGGTTTTTCCTTTTACTTTACAATTCTACACTACCTTGAGTTGGTGTATCAGATACATTACCAATACAACACAATGTAGTTTGTGGTTATAAGATGACAAAATGTGGAAAAAGTCAAATTTAAAAAAAGATAGTTTAGCTTCTTTTAGAAATTATATAAATTCTACAACCTTTTGTTGTATCATTTTTATAATAGCTTTCAAAATTTGAAGTAATAATGTTTTTAAAGAAAAAATAATAGTTATATTAGGTAAGAGTTTATGTAGAATTCACTGTATGGAAGCACAATGTCAAAAGAATTAACTTAGCAAAGAGGAAAGTCGTTTTACATTAAATTTAATTTAGATGTTTATTATTTTGCAGGCAGTATTTTTATCATCAAAGACTGAAAACGAAAACTAGATCTTCCATAAAGGCATATAAAGTTTGATCATGTTTAATCTGAAATGCACTTTAAGATGATGCACTTCACTAAGCAAATTAATATAGAATGATTTATATTTTGTCTCCAGGATTTTTGATACCTATACAGACCCGCCAAAGAAAATGGTTTTACTTTTTCTTTATCTAAAAGGTCAGACACAGCTATCCTGTACAATGATCGCTCAGTATTGGAGAGTCATCACGTCAGCGCAGCCTACCGCCTACTGCAGGACGATGATGAAATGAACATCCTCTATAACCTCTCCAAGGATGACTGGAGGTCCGTTGCACATGTTATTGACAGACATGAATGACTGTAAATGGAATGAAAAACCCATCTGAGAATGTTTGCAGACAGACGGGATTTAATGCAAGCAGAAATGTCTGCCATTCTCTACCAATTCAAAGCCCCTAGTCAACCATGTTTTATCTAGATTACCTCTTGACATAAATCAGGCTAATGAGATCATCTTTAGTGTTCAGTGACACTAATGAAGCTATTATGTAAAGACACACTACAAAAGAACCCTCCAATCTGATTCCTTGTGTAATTAAGATGGCACTTGTTAAAGATAATATTACATATAGCTCTCATTTACCTTAAGAACTTTTTAGAATACTTCTGGACTTCAGATTATAAAAAACAGTTGATTAAGCTACTTGTAGCTAATTTGTTTTGTCTCCGGTGTCTTTACTCAGAGAGCTGCGGGCTCTGGTGATCGAGATGGTTCTGGCCACAGACATGTCCTGTCACTTTCAGCAGGTTAAAGCCATGAAGAACTATCTACAGCAGCCCGAAGGGTAAGTGGGTTTAAAACAAATATGTTTCTGTCAATGATGCAACAATGCTGTTGTAAAGCCTATCAGAACAGGTAACTAGGAATTAGCAGTATGAGATCTTCATAGTGTGACACCTTGAATAAAGATTCAGTTCTTTATTATACAGTTAACTGTATCATTTTTTTAAAATCATTTATCATATTTACACAAAGATTTATAATTTAATGCATTGATTTGAAACAGAAAAGCAACAATTATTCCTACTGCTGCTGAAATAATGTAACTTAATTACAGAAACTATAATATCATATTTGATGTGTATTTATTATTTAGATGTTGATAGAGATAATCAACAAAAAAAAATAAACAACCTCTAAATTTAGTAGTAGCTATCATTTGCTTATCGCACAGAATATTTTTTTTTTTTATTTGGCTTTTAATAAAGTAACACAAGTTTAACAAGTTTATATTGGATTGGCTAACTGTTAAGGTAATTAGCCTGCAATTTGCTGCCTAAGAGCTTAGCTTGTTAGCGGAAGTTTTAAAGCATCACCTTACAAAAAACTGATAATGGTGCCTTCCTTGAGTTTTTTTTGCCACCATAAATATTTCCACAGTTTATTTAGTTTTTCTCTGAAGCAATTTAAAAGTGCAGAGGTCTTCTTTCAGCCAGCTGTCCCTCAGTGTGCAGTAACATGTGAAGGAGGGGCAGTGTTATGTCACTACAAAATACTCTACTTTGTCTGTCATCTTATTAAAAGGATTTTTATCTGTAGGAATGATATGAAATTAGAATATTAGCTGTTTTGAACTTTTTTTAAACCTTCGCATGCCTTATTTAGTTCAGGCCTTGAATTATAATTTCAAGTACAAACACAACTCATTTTTATACAATGGAAGACATAGATGGTCATTACAAGTCCTGTGTTCAGACCTCAAAAAGCGGTATGTATTTATTTATAGGAGTTAGACAAGAAATAAGCTTGAGCAAGTAGTTCTAAATCAAATGAGCACAGGTTGCTCATAGTATTTAAGTGAAAACATTCAGTTAAGATCATTTCATTTCTGCAGCATCAGTGTCATCTTAAGACACTTCATAAGACTAACAGGTCCTACTCACACCCAATAATACAGAATCCAAATTAGTCCACATTTAATTCAAAATGATCCAATGCATTCCAGTTCAATCTAATAATATTGCCATATTAAGATTCAACAACATACAGTCTAATTGAGTTGCCAGTTCTTCATAGGGCAACACACAGACAAACAATGCACAACCATGGATGCACACATCCATCCATCGAATGTCTACCTGCTCATCCTTGCAGAGTCCCTTGAGGTAGACACCTGCCATCAGTCACTGGGTCATTGGGCAGGAGCACAAACTCATAGCTAAAGGCAATTTAAGTAATATTCATGATTTGTTCACTGTGGGAGGAAGTTGGAGTACCCACAGAGAACCCATGCATGTACAGAGAGAACATTGAACTTCATAATTAAAGATCCTAGGCCAGGATTCAGATCTTTTGTTACAATGCACAAGTCCAACCTGCTGTGCCACTGTGAACCCGCAAGTTTTATTACAGTACAGACAAATTTGATTCTTTATTGCCAGTTTTTTAAAGATTATATATCTAAAGAAGCCCAGTCGATTGCATTGACCCATTGACTCTGTAAACACAGTTATCACAGAAAAAGCTTTGTAGCCAGAAACAACAGAATAGTTAAATACAAAAGTCTCAAACCTTTTTTCAGCAACTTTCAATTGAAGAAAGTAATGAATAACTTTAGAGAAGGGAACAAATGTCATACATTCCAGTGAGACTGTAGTGAAACCTCCTGGGCAGGGGTGACCTCTGTACATTTTGTTTTATAAAGGAGGCTAATACCTACACTGCTAGAAATGGTACCCAACTGTCAAGTTTGTCTTTTTAGGGACTGGAACAAAAACATTCAAATTGAAAATCTTATACCAAAAAATATAAAAAGCAAGGAATTTCATGTAATCAAATATACAGTACATAAGAAAGCCCAAAATTGTCAATTAAATTACATTAGGGATAACATCGGTACTTATGGTTTAGTTTTTTACAATTTGGAGCTCATAATCTGCATGAATGGATGTAAAACTTTGCATGCAGGTCTTAAAGCCACACAACAAACCACACAAAAAAAGTGTAGCTTAAAGGCCTGAAAAGAAAAGGTGAAGAGAAAGTGGAGCAAGACTCCATTTAATGTGATTGCCAGCAACAGTTGAGGTAACAAAAACAAACCTCTACATGTTTTCATGGACAATTAATAGATTACTAGATAGATAAACTACTGTCTTCATAAGACATAACAGTAAATAAAGAATTTAAAAGTGTAAAAATTCAGTTTAACCTCTGCTTTCTGTTGACATTTTCAGACAGTTCTCAGGTCAGCTATGCTGTGTGCATCTTCCAGGACTTCCTAACAGAATTTCTTTTTTGCACAATTCAAGCACAGGGCCCTCAAGATAACTGCCAGTTGTTGTACAAGCAGTTTAAGGGACACAGCTGGAGAAGAGAAATAAAAGAGCTGTCAAGCACACTATCATGTAACAGCCACAGCCTTGAAAAAGAGTGGCCTGCAATGCACTTGTTAACCTTCAGGCTATTCTTTTTTGATTATGTTAATGTCCAACATGTGTAGCAATCGGAAAATTATTAAAAGGCACCAACATGGAGACAATAGTCTCTCTCTCTCTTTCTCTATAGATGTATAAGAAAAGTGCTGACTGCAGGGTAATCAGTCCGCTATAGTCTTTACACATGCACATAAATACAGGATTGCAGTCTGCAGGCAGCAGTGATGCTGAATAGACTTTAATGTGAAGTAATTCAAACCAGTGTGCTGCAGGCCTGCTTACAGAGCACTTCAAGACTCAATCTGCCATAAATGGAACGCAGGAAAATGGAAGCCAGTCGCTCTCACCCCTGTTTAACCTTGTACTGTGTGTACATGTGCAGAGTGTTTTTGTGGATTTTGTTTGTCTATTCCATGTAGTCTGCCTCTTTTTCATATTTGTCTGTGTTTGTTCGTTCATGCATAAATCCATTAAACAAGATATTTTGATATGGTTATCAGGTGATATTTTACACACCATTTTTGAGGTGGGATGATGCATCTTCATGCTATAATCCAGGGCAGAGGACCGATTAGCCTAATGGTGGCAGTATGATTAAAGAGGGTTTTTTTTTACTCTCTCTTTTTCGATCATCTTGTTTTTGATGGCTTACATAAGAAGAGAAATGTTATTTAGCATCTACATAATGTTGAAAAATGATTTTTACATACACTGCATAAAAAACACAGCCTTTAGTCTTTACTGTCTTCATACATATTTAACTTTTCTTGTTGTTGGTCAGTTAGTATTACCAAAATATTTATATTTACTAAATGCAATAATAATGAGCAAGATGAATTTTATTTTGATAATTTTGCTTAAATTGATAAGTTTGCATTAGTATTAGATTATCTTGATCATAAACAACATTTCAGCTGGGCCCACAGATTTTCTTTTTGCTTGAGATAAGGACTTAAAGAGGGCCACTCGAGAACATTGATTTTGCTATCATTAAGCCCCTTGGTAACTAAATTGGCAGCATAAATAGGTTCTTTGTCCTATTTGAGGTCCCATTTGTACCTAGGTTTTAACTTCCTGGCTCATGTCTTGAGAGATTGCGTCAATATTTCCCAATATTTTCCTCATGATGCCATCTATTTTTTGAAATGCACCAATCTCTTCTTTTTTGCAGCTGTGCACCAAGCCTTCCTGCTTCAAAACATCCCCACAACATGATGATCCTCCCACCCGCTTAGCACCTTCCTCTTTCCTTCAGATGTAACGATGTTCATTATTGCCAAACATTTAATTCTTAGTTTCATCAGACCATAGGACATATCTCCAAAAATTGAGGTCTTTGTCTCTGTTTATTTTCAAACTGTATTTTCAAACTGTAATCTGATTTATTATGTTAATCGCTGCTTCCTGTATGAGTAGCTTTTTGGCCCATGTACATCCAGGATTTGTTTCACTGTGAATAGTGACACTCTTACTAGCTTCAACCAGTATTCTCACTAGGTTGCTTTGGTTCTGCAGTTGACTCACACTTATCATACCAAAACACTTTTATTTCTAGGACACAGTTCCTGAACAGTATGATGGCTAGACATTCTAATGCTGTTTATACTTGCATATAATGGTTTGACTACATTAACATTACATCTTCAGGTATCAAAAATTGTACCCAAGGATGTTTCAGACCACAATTCATTTCCAGATTTCTTTATTTTTCCATGACGTCAAGCAATAAAGCAGTGTGTTTTAGGTGTTGCCCTAATATCCATCCATTGACAGGCCTTCATTTAACTCATAAATTATGTATTGACCAGAATCAGAAAAATGAAACAAAACAAAAATCTCGAGAAAAAAAAAAATTGAATTATTTTGCCATTTAGAAAATTGTAAGAGTTTTAGGCATCCCCACTGACCTAAAACAGGAAACGTTTAGTTTCATTCAGCGAGTAAATAAACAGTTAAACAGTAGCTTCTCATTTTCCTGACTGGCAGCATAAAGCTCGTCTTAATAGACAGCCATTCAGGTAATGAAAAAAATATGACATTCAGATCATGTTAATCCTAAGCGCTTATAGACAAAAAAAACTTTCTGCTTTATTATGGATGTTTCATGTCTTCCTCACAAGTGACAGCGTTCAAGTAACTGACATATTGTTATTGTCAAACTAATCATTAATTCACAGTTTATTTTGAGGTCTTCATACAACTACATACAGTCTCTAATGACTTGTGTTTAAAATCAGACTATACTTTATGGCTTATTTGCAAGTAAATGTTCTGCAGCAATGGTTTAATTATCCCTGATCTCTGCTTGTGTTTAAATCAATTTAAACTGAAAACCAATAATTTATCAGAGTAAACAAAAGGTCCAGAAGAAATAAAAAACAGCCATATTATGTATTTAGTCCTGAAGGCATTCTCTCTGTGTTATTGGTATTGGTTGCTACTGTGACTAGTAATAACCTTCCGTATTAGTCTCTGTTGCAGCAGACTGAAAACTGTCTCTGACCTAAGATACTCGCTTGTTTCATCAGGATAGTAGGCAAAGTGTGTTCAGTAATGGTCATTGTTCTAACCATGTCATCTCTACGTGCTCCAGAGGAGTTGCCAGCATGCAGTGATTTTTAAAAGCTTTACAGTGAAACAAATGATGTGTTGCGAGCGTTGTGGCTTGGTTTTGGTGCTGACAGCTCATATAGTTTGATGATTATTGAGTGATCAGATTCATATCAAATCATAGAAACGACCTTCATTATTTAAAAAAAAATGTTTCTATGAAAACAAAATGTAAAAAATAAATGTTTGCCTTTTAACAAAATGTTTTATGAACCTCATTTCAGTACAATCATGCTAAGCAATATGGAAGCTTTAAATGAGTGCAGCTAAATCTACTCCAATAAACAAGAACATGTTCTTGAAATAATGGTCGTCTTTTGTTTGCAATAGCTGTCTCCAAAGAACAGCATAAAGCCATTATTCCTTTGCATTTAACTGGCCTTGCATGCAAGGAAATAGCTGCAAACAATATTGACAATGAAGGAACGCTTTTTTCAGATCATTTAGAACTTCAAGGTGAAAGATTCTATTGTCATGATGAAGGCTTCAGGATGTGCAACAATGACCATGGCTAGGACATTTACTTCTGAGAATGAAATTGTGTTGCCCCTAGCTTAGAGCTTGCTGAACATCAATATCGCTTGTGTGTGAGAGCATTCGGAAGCACAGTGATGGAAAGACTTTTGGACAGCAATCTTGTTACAACTAGGGCAGCGAAGGAGCCACTTTTGTTCAAGAAAAAGTGCAGACTTAAATCATGCAGAACACAGACAGATGGACAACAGAAGACTGGGGCAAGGTTACCTCTTCTCACAAGTCATCTTTCGGATGATTAGGGACGTCTTTAAAATCATTTTTATTCTATATCTGGTACTGCTGGGGGGGGGGGGCTAAGGCACAATTCTGATCTTTGCCATTAATGAAAAACTATATAAAAACGTCCTGAACTTATTCCAACAAGCCATACACAAAGTTGTCTCAGAGCCCATGGCTAACTCTCAGAAATAGGTGAATAAACAGAAGCCAGCAGGATGTGAGCAACTTCAAGCAATATAAGAAGGCTCATTCAAAGTCAGGATTTGGCTCAAAGAACATTTTCGGAAGAACGAAATATGAAGAAGTGTCGATACTTGAAATATTCACTCTTGACATACATTTGTTGTATTTGCTAGTGAACTCCTTACAATGTATGTAATATGTAACTGCTATTCAGTACAGATGCAGGAAACTAAAATAACAAATTATAAATGATAAGGCCATAAACTCCAATATTTGTGTCACTCTTGTGGCTTTTAGCAGCTGACTCTGATGCCACTTCCCAAGAAAATTCCATTTTAATTAAAGCAACTATACATCATCTTCCTGCAAACTATAGCAGGTCTGTTTATTTACAGAAGAAAAATAACTGTCTCTACCTTTTATGATGTGGGATATTAGAGTAGCTGGTCTTTAGTGGTTGAGGGCAAATGAATGAGGTTTTTTCAGGCACTGTTAGGAGACAGGATGTCTGGCACCAGACTAAGTTGGGAGGGGTACTGTGAAGTCCCACATAGCTGGGCCTTTAAGAATCCTGGAGTTAACACTATCTTAATTAACAACATTTCTTGTGCCCAGTCTGTCCAGATGTCTCTTCACCTTTCTGTGAGGGAGAGAAAGGTAAAATCAAGAGTAAATGGTGGTTTGTATGAGTGTAGATGTTATTATGGATGTGTTAGGGGCCATGATTGGGGTCTAAGGTGACACCAAGGGGATGATAGGGAAGCTTTTGGTTTCAAGGAGGTTGTGAGATTTATGTCTGAAGGCAGGAGAGAGTAATGCTGCACATCCTTATGAGCTTACCTTCCTTCAAGAAAGTGGTTCAAAATAATTGGCTATGTCCAGGGTTGCATCAATCTGAGCACCCTTTACCTTGAAGCCACTGAACTTTTTCATCTCTGACCAGACATCCCACTCACTGTTCTGCCAAAGATTGCTCTGTAGCTTTTTATTATCAACAACACTGCACTATCTTTAAGCTTTACGAGGACACTCTTCAGTAAATCTCTGTATCTCACCCCCAGATGGCTCTTCTCCTTATGTTCAGCAGCTTTTTCAGAAAATGACAATGCTGGGCTTGTTATTGTGGAAGCACCTCATTGTACTGGTGGGGATTGTGATCTCCACAGTTAATGCAGTTTGCCACATAGTCATGGCATTGATGGTACCACAGTGTCACTCACTGATAGCATCCCAGTTAGGGGCCTCATCATAGCTTTTTGGAGTTTCTTCATGCTCCATGACCACCTCCTTACAATTCTTTTGATCACCATATGTGTACTGAACAATAGGTGTGTATGTGGAGGTGAAAAGGAGATGATTATGGCTGTGGCTGTACATCTTGTTGCATAAAATGAGAAATGCGGCAGGATTTTGACCAACAGGTCGATATGCTCTTTTATCACAGTGATTTTGTCCAATTTAAATGACCATTTCTTGAGAATATGTAACGCTGCCTATTTTTTTATCTTTACATAAAATGTGATTCTTCCAGTTGGGCAAACTTGCTGTGAAAGCATTCTCAATGTATGTAATCAACTTTTTTTGTTTGCCAGTTTTGCTACCACATATTATATACAAACCTCTGAGCTTAGCAACATAAATTATAGTGCCAATTTAATTTGTATTGCACTGATTGAGCTATTTTGTATTATGCTTTGCTTCTCTTATATAGGCTGTCAGTTGTAGACCATTTGCTTAAGCAGCTGCGCTATACCTTGTTTCCATCCTTTTTGTTAACCATATACTGGTAAGTAGAAGGGCTTCTTTTGTCCATTTGTTCTAACCTACAAAAACAGCATTTAACGGTTTAAAATTGAGGTTCATGGAAAAACAAGAAATGTTTAATATAGTTTAGCCTTCCATTTTTGTAAATTTTGTGTCTCTCTATCTTTTTTCCCTCTTTTTCAGCATTGACAAGCCCAAAGCCCTCTCTCTACTTCTCCATACAGCTGACATCAGCCATCCAGCCAAACGTTGGGACGTCCACCATCGATGGACCACCTCCTTGCTGGAGGAGTTCTTTAGACAGGTGATTGGGTTCTCCTGAAATTTTCACTTTCATTTACAAAGCTTTGTAAGCTTTTGGAAAGAAAAATGTGTTGATCTCACTATGAAGAAAGTTATTTATAAATAAAACTAATGCAGGGAAATTGCTGTGGTTATAAAGCTTTCTGTGGTGGTCTTTAATGTAACAGCATTTGCTGACTAAATGTTAAAAATGGCTTTATGTATTACCCAGATGGTTTCATTATCAGAGAAAGTACAATAATGAGACCTATGTTGGCTCTAATGTGGGGATACATGAGCACACTGCTGTTAGAGATACAATCATACTTAGGCATTCAGATACATTTTTCTGTTTTCAGTGTTTACATTTACAATGATGCTCAAACGTGCTTAAGTCCCTGTTAAATGCCAGGATTTAAAAAAGATTCCCCTACAAGTTCAATCTTCTTTGGCAAAAGTCTGTCAACATCTCATATCTTGATGTGGTAATAATATGTAACTACTACTATGTTTCACTGTGTTTCACAGTATTTTTGTCTTACTTTTTGGGATGCCCAGTGTTGATTATGTGTCTTTAATAACCTTTGAAACTACGGCCCAAAAGTTTGACCATATGAAATTGTACTAGAAGATTCTGGAAGATTTTAACCAGTCCTGATCGCTTTTGTTGGGAGAATAGGTGTTTGTCTTACAATCCTACTCCGTAGTGTAGGCATGAATAGAATATATGAGATTGCTGTGATATCTAGAACCCAACTAGTACTTGCTGAAAGTTCCTTCAGGTCCCTCAGCACTGCTGTTAAATTCTTGCCAGCCTCCTTGCCATTTGCATTTTGTCATTTCATTGTATAAATGTCCGGTTTTACTAATGTCATTGTCTTATATTTCTTCGAGTTAGTGATGACTGCCTTTACTGTGCCATAGGGTATATGTAATGCCATAGAATTTAGTGGTCTTCTCCTGATTGATACCTTTGCACAATAATCAATCAAACTTAATTTGTGGAGGACTTTACACACCCAAAATGACCAAAGTGCTGTACAGGTCCATAAGATTGAAGAAATAAAAGCATGAAATTAGCAATAAAATCCAACATGTACAGTAAGAGCAGTTAAAAAGAATAAAAGGTAAGAAAATAAGAACTGTTAATAAAACTAGCCTGATGTATACTTCTGCTCGACTGGAATTAAAAGCCAGGTTAAAAAGATGAGTCTTTTAAACTTGATTTAAAATCATTCAGGTGTTGGCCATCCAACACCTGAATGATTGAGCTTCAATAAGCAAGAAGAAGCCCAACTGTTTAAACATTTAAAAACCAAAAGTAAAATCTTAAAAACAATTCTAAAATGCAAAGGCAGATAGTGCGGGGAGGACAATATAGGAGTAATGTGCTCACGTTGCCGTTTACCAGTCAGCAGACTAGCAGCAATGTTTTAGACCAGCTGTAGACGACAAAGAAGAGAGTTGTCCTTCCCAGTATTAAGAGTGTTGCAGTAGTCCAGTTTAGAAGTAACAAAAGAGTGAATCCCCCCTTTCAAGGGCACTATGAGGTAGATATGGTTTGATTTTAGAGATCAACCTCAGATGACAGAAGCTAGACTGGAATACTGCACTGACCTGTTTGTTGAATTTAAAACCGTTATCAAATAAATACCCCAAAGTTCCTGACAGCAGTACAACTAAACAAATTTAAAGGCCCAATTGCAAGTCAGTTGTCCCAAGAATGATCATCTCACTTTTATTTCCATTTAAATACAGGAGGTTAAGCTCCATCCAAGTTTTAATGTCCTTTAAACAGTTTAACAGGTTTCCTACTGACTGGCATCCACTTGCTTCTAGCGGGAGATAGATTTGTAAATCATCCACAAAGCCACAAAAAGACAAATTGTACTTTCTAAAAATGGACCACAGAGGAAGCAGATAAAGGAAGAACAGAAGATGGCTATGATCTTTTCTAACCTTTTTCCAAACTGTGGCTTTAAATTTAAACAACCAAATCCAACTGGGACAGTACAATTTGATTTCTGGTTAATCAAATTCATTCTAGAGGATAGCAGGTTTGTAATTAGGAAGACAGGAAAACTAAAGCTAAATGAAAAGATATTTTCATTTGGATATTTTATCAATTAATTATTTTAATGGTATGCAGATTTAAACCAGGTTATTGAAACTTTTTGCAGCAGATTTGTTTTTTAATTGAACAGTAGCAGATATGTCACAATAAAAGTCCAAAATGCTTTGCAGTTACTTAACATGACCAAACAAATTTGACAATTTAACAGGGGGGTATATACTCTGGAGTTCCACTGTATAAGTAAGTCAAATGGAATTACAGTACAGCACTGGAAGATTGTTATGTATAATTCAGAGTTTGGCAATTGAGTGTTAAATACCACAGTTTTATTCATGAAATAATAGAGGATCTAGAGCCTTATCCTCAAAGATGGAACAGGGGTTGCTGACCATTTGAGATGCTATTAGGTATACTTGGAAAAGCTCCAATTCTTTAATCAGCATCACTTAAGGGAAGTGGAGAACCTTTTGAAACATGGCCAACACAGACAGGCTATTTGAGTAAATCTAAATGTCTTTTGATGACAGATGAAGCAAAGCATTCTCATAATATCAGTGCAATACAGTTGATTTATCTTATCTTCTCTGTTCCTTGTTTAATAGAGCTGGGAAGAAATATCAGGAAGAAAATTATATCGTTAGTGATTAACAGTTTTAATAAAGATTTTCAGCAAGAAATTACCTTAGATCTTTATATGTGGGTTATGTATTTATAAGCTTTAATTCTAAAAATAGACAGGCACCATGGAAGATTAAAATGTATAATATTTCTTCTTGAATAAAACATTGGGCTATAACTGATACATTATGTATTTGTAAATGTTATTAGAAGAGACATAGGTGTAAATTGTGCCACATTCCTTTCATCTGGTTCATTATTAATACTTATTGCCATTGTCATTGTGCCTGCTTCTACAAGGCCTTTGTCTCTTGGGATGCGAATTGACAACAAATAGCTCGCCCAAAGAATATTGCCTCTCGACTGCCCATCTCATCAGTTTGTGACAAACTGGAGGAGAAAATGAAACAAATTTGTGGCCTGAAATGACTTTGGGAGGGACTCAGACAAATCAGAAGTCTGATGACTTGCGTGTATGCCTAAAGGCTGTAGTGTATTTTAGTAGGATCTAATCTAAAGTCCATTCACTGTTGAAATAAATGTGTTTCCAGGGGGACAAAGAAGCCGAACTAGGGCTGCCGTTCTCTCCACTGTGCGACAGAAAGTCCACATTGGTTGCACAGTCTCAGATTGGTGAGTAGCTTTTTTCACTACTCTTTCTTTTGTTACACCTCCCACACTTTTCAAAGTTTTTTTTTCTCAAAGGAGGCTCTTTTGAAATAAAGCCTAAAGCGAGTAAAGGAAATGTACAAGAAAACTTTAGTCTGGTGGGCAATCGTGCTAAAAACACCCACACAATTGTATTTTTACAAAGGGAATGCAAATGATTCTAAAGAAAATACTGTAATTCAGATGTACCTGTAAATGTGTTGATATTATTGCTGTACGTTTGATTGAAAAAGTAGTTTTTCAGTGTATTGGTGGCCTCTGTCTTAACTCACTTTTAAAAGTGTTTAAACATTTTTCAGTTATGACAACAAAGATCAATGATTTTTATCACAATTGCATATTTTAAACATAATAAAAGTCACAGCTAGTTATATTCAAGATATTTTTTTGTTATATTGATTTTCAGTAGGCTTCAACAAAATTCTAAAATAAACACCATCCAGTTCTCAAGTGTCTAATCCACTGAATAGTTGACATTTTTGCAATTCTGCTCTTAATACAGTGATGTGAGTATAACAAGTTGATATTAGCAAGTTAATTAGTTGGGCTATCTGTTTGGGGAGCCAACCTGCAGTGCTAGCTTCAAATGTAAAGAAATATTTAATATGACATTAGATTTCAGTGGTTGTACAATCATACATTTTTATACACCGTTTCCTTAATCCCATGATGCACTGCTTGAATCCTGCTAGCAACAGGATGTAACAGGCATGTTTAAATGTAAACACACACACTCTTACTGAGTAAATATGAACAAAAACAAACTAGTGGGAACATCAACTTTTACACCTTGAAAGATTTAATATCACAAGTACCTTAATCTTGGGGAAAGACTTGAAAAAATGGACTCTGGTCACATTTACCAGCATGTTTATCTGCTTTGCCAGCTTCACTGCGACAAATGAAGGACTGAGGTAAAAATAGAATCAAATTGTGGATTGATCTAGCAGTTTCTATGCTTTTAAGTCACAAAGCATTTGTGTTATTTTTAATGATAATTTTCTGTTGCAGGTTAAGAATGTGGTTAGGGAGAGAAAGACAGCAATCTCATGCAATAATGAATTATTGCGATCACTAAAGGACATAATTACATTACTTGTTATTTTTGAATCCTAAAATCGTACTTGATCTGCTCACAGCAGCCCTGTTGATCCTTTTTAGAGCCAGCAGTTGTTCTCTGGGTCAAGCACAAGTGGGACAAGGATTTTCCACCTCTTTGGGTTTTAGTTTGAAAAGAGCAAGCCTGTGGGGCTTTTGGTGGTCACTTAAAATGTTCATCAACAATATTCTTGTTGTTCCCTTGTTTGTTGGAGTACACATAGCTTTTTCTAAGGTATGCAATAAGCAGGCCAATCTGGGTATGTCCGAACTTTGCAGTGAAATGTCCATAGCTGGGTCATTATCGTAACCAAAATATCAAAGCTAAACTTGTTTAACATGTTACTTCAAAAACAGAGCTTCTGTTAATAACAAAACAAATAAGGTAAAAGCCCTGGCACATTGTACCAGTAACAACTCCATGCCTGGCATTTTATAATAAATATTTTGTAACCGATCCAGAGTTCTTCCTAACAATGACGGCACCAGAAGACGGTCATTGACAGCTGTGTACTTCGCCTGGGATCCAACATAATCTCCAACTATACAGTTTAACAACTGCCACCAACTGTAAGAGCAACTTATGCAATAATAATAAAAAACTACAACAACAAGAGAACATACATACTCACAAAGCAATGCATGACAGTACATTTATTGAATTTGGTTAAATTGAGATACAATATTTAAATAAAGGCCAATGGTGGTGTAGTGGGCTAAGTCTGTGTCTTTGATACAAGGAACCTGGGTTCTAATCCTAGATGCATCAAGAGGGGCAACCAGCTTAAAAACTCTGCCAAGTCTGTGTACAAGTTGTAATGACTAGCTCTGAAGAAGTTATTATAGTTTTAACACTTCTCAATAATTGTTTTGTACTTGTTTTCTTTCCGAGCCCCTTTGAATGCTAACCAAGGCATGCTGATGATATCTATTGCTGATATGTTTGTCACCAGGGTTCATAGACTTCATCGTGGTGCCCACCTTTACTGTGCTGACTGACATGATGGAGCGTATAGTCACTCCGCTCATTGACGAAGCTTCCCACTCTGGTCTTTCCAGCTTTAGACGTTCAAGGTAAGCGAACAAACGGAGGCTTTTGGGGGAAGAAATGTTATTTAAATGCTTTTTGGTAGCACATCAATGCAAGGAGTTGGGTATAAATGTGAATAGATTTTAATCTACCAGGCTATTTAGTCAAGGATAAAAAATTTTCTTCTTTTCGAGCCTTCACCTCTCAAACCTTTCTGAGCAACTGCTCGCTAAATTGCATGACTGAATCACTACAACTCCTCGGCAACAACAGCATGTCTAATGGAAGTATTGAAAACAGCAGATGAGTCTCCCATGAGTAATCCATTTCTTTGCATGGAAATATCTCCACCTTTCATCTTGTGGAGCCACACACCTTGAAATTGGCATTTTAGAGACGCTAGTCAAGCTATGCTCATCATCCATGATCATGAGCCTTCAAGCTGGACTGGCTTACACATTTGCCCGTGGAGATAGGAAATGAAGTGATTTTCTCTTCACTGGTTTAATTTGTTGGCTGAGTACTTTTTGTCCATCCTCATCATACATCAGTTACATGTAAAGGGGACACATAAGTTAGGCATTGTTCTTCTACTATTGTGTTTTTAACAAGTAAGCTGCTCTGAAAAGGATTGTCTAAAAGAACTTTCCATCTTGGAAAGCACTTTTACTGGCTAATAAACCAGTTCTTTAACTGTGTAGCTCTGCAACCATGTCTGTAACAGGACATCAATATCAGCTTTGCCCTTCTCTTCCACAACAATCATTACCATTACTTAGTGATGCTCCAATTGAAACTGAGTGTAAAACACAGATAGTATAGCTATACTCGTAGACACCTGGGTGCTTATAGCCTTCCTTATACAGTTTATTGACAGCATTTACTTCTGCCTCAGTAGTTCTAAGCTATATCTGCTCTATCAGTGTTCCTTTGTTTATCATTTCTTTTTTTTTTTATAAAGCGCAAATAACATTAGCTTTCCTATAAAGATTCCAGGGGTAAAGCCCTGGGGTATACACATCTTGGACAGCAATACTGCTTTCTTCAGCATTCAGTGACCAGAGGTTGTCACTTACAGATTTGAAAACTCAGACACATTTTCTTGTTGCAAGATGATGATTATTTATTCAATTCTGATAAATCTCGGTGAGGATCATTGAATTCACAATAACCAACTAACCCAAAGTCATATTTTTGGACTATCGGAGGATGCCAGAGTACCTGGAGAGAACCTACACATGCACAGGGAGAACATGCAAACTCCATGCAGAAAAGACCCCAGGCCAAGATTCACACCCAGGGCATTCTAGCTGCAAGACAGTAGTGCTACCAACTGCTCCACCATGCAGCCTTATCAAAAAAACTAACAATTTTGAAAAGTTTACACATTGAAAATAGATACATGAAAATATATATGAAACTGTAATTGCCCCTTAAGATTTCTTCTGTTTTGCTATTTATCACACCCTCAATGTTTCAGATTATCAAACACATTTTAATACCAGATCAGCAGCAGAAATAAAAAAGTGGAAATAAAAAAGGAAAAAGTTTTCCAAAATAATCTGGCCTTATGTGGGAAAGTAATTATCCCCTGAACCTTGTTGCATCATGAACACTGACTTCAACTGAGGCAGGTGAGGCCTGGAGTGCATTACATGTTGTTCAAGGTTATTTTATGACCTCTTGGATAGGCCATTGTTGCAATTTTGGACTAATTTTGGTAGGCCAGCTAAGGTAAGGTCCACCACTTTTGCCTTTCACAATGGTTTGCTTGAGCCCAAAAGCCTTAAAAAATACTTTAAAACTTTTTCTAGACTGATAAAGGGTCAGTGACTTGTTCCTCATCTGTTCTTGAGCTTTTTTAGATCAGAGCATGATGCATTCCCCTTTGAGATCTTTTGCCCATTTCATATTGTCAGACAGGTTCTATTTAAGTGGCTTCATTATTCTACAGCTCTGCCAGTAGTCAGGCCTGAGTGAATTAATCTTTCAAAAAACTTCGAATCATCATTAATTTATGGGTTATCAATAAGGGCAATTATATTTTCATGTTGGGCCAGGTATGTTTGGGTAGCAATTTCAACTTTATTTAAATATTAATTGAAAACTTCTTTTAGTATTTACTAAGGCTATCTTTGTCTGACATAAATTTCTGATCTGAAAGACAAGGTGAAAGAAAAAGGCCAGAAACAGAAGAAATCTATAAAAGGGCAAATACTATTTCACATCACTATATAATTAATATATGGCAACAATATATAAAGTTAATTTATACAGCTTTAGATAGATGTAGATATACAGATTTATCATATATGCACATATAAAATCCTCACCACTAATAATTAATGTAAGTATTAAACATATACCTTCCTACAATTTACTGTCCATATGGTATCATCCTTTTAAAACCACATACATGTTTAGCATATGGCAATTTTACATATATGAATATAAAACTTTTCAGTATGAGGAGATGTGGTGTAGGATGTTGTAAATATAGAAATGTCTTTACTTTACTTTTTATGTATTATATTTTCCATCTGAGTTATAACAAAAAAATAGCAAATGGTATTTTGAGTTTACCTCATCGCCTACTAGAGACTTAAACTGAGAATGGTTTTCTATTTTGAGTAGTGCAACATGCGAGTCAAACTAACAATGCATCAGTACAGTTGCTCATAAACATCTCTTAGGGCCTTAGGGGTTGGGTTGGGGGGGACTCTTCTGTCAGCAAGCAGTGGGGCCTCGCACACTGCAGTCACAACCCCAATTTAAATGCACTTTAGACATACAAATCTGCATTTATAGCAACATTTAAAATGACCACAGACACACATGCAAACACTGTGGTGGTGACAGGCTGGATGTTGAGGGGCACAGCGTGGTCTTGTTTTGTTACTGCCCCTGCATCTGTGCTGGTTCGGCGGCAGATTGTAAATGTGGGGGTGGCCTGGGGGTCTCTGGCAGCGTCATGGGAGGGGTCTCCAATCCTTGGAGTGGTGTTGTTTGTACGGGTGTTATGGCCATGTCCTGGAGTGGTGAGCTCATATTGCGTGGCCTCTTGCTCTTGAATGTGTTAGGTCAGCTGTGGGCCTCTGGGACTACGCTGTGCTTTAGTTGGCATCCCTCCCTCTTAACCTCCCATCTCAACAGGTGGGATGGTAATGTGCCCTCCCTATGCTAAAGGGAGGGCTGATGCAGCAGGCTATTGCCTGCCCGGCAGGTTGGTGGCTCTGGTGGGGTCTCTCCTGGTTGGTGGTGAGTGGTCTTGCTGCCAGGGACCCTGGGCTATCAGGGAGTCTGGATCCTGGGCTTAGCCTGTGCGGCCGGAGATGGCGGTGCAGCTGGGTCGGGGGGCTTTCTGCCCCACGTCTCACTCTGTGCGTCTTTGGCCAGGGGGCTGCTGCTGCTGTGCTTCTCTGAAAACCTACCTCTGTGTGGGGCGAACGGCTACCCTAAGGGAATGCCTTGTTTCTGTCTCCCTGGTGCTGCTGCGGCCTTCCAGAGCCAAGTCTATCTGTCCTTTGATGCTCTTGAGTCCTGGGTGTTGCAGGTTTTCTACCATTCTTGCCACTCCAACAACTGTGCACCTCCAGGTGATGAACTCGTTCACATACACCCACCCACCCACGCACACACACACATGCACCATCACACAAATATTACAAATGGTTAAATGTCACAGAAACACAGGTTGTTATTACAGCAATGTGGCCTGCCTACTTTTGATGCTGGATGCAGTTTTGATTTAATGCAGTCAATTAAGCAATTACAATTCTGTCTTGAGATCATTTTTGTAGAGCAAAACTGCTGTGGCACATTAGGACATTGGCTTCTTTATGGTATGCCTCAAACAGGACACATAAAAAAAAAAAACAAGTGGCTCATAAACCTTTTACCACTCCTATGCGCTTTATTTTTTTTTCATTTATTTTCTTTCATATAGTGGCTGCACAATATTTGTAAAACTAACAATAACAACATCAACATGTGTTTAATTTTGTAATGTGTACTAATACGAAGAGAAAATAGGAAATATCAAAAGATAATGAACTAGGAGCATGATGATGTTAGTATACAGTCCAGATCACTGCCATGTCAAAAAGGCCTCTCCACAGAAATACTATGGCTGTAGACTTTTTGTCTTCTTGAAGTTATAATGTGCTTCTTTTATATATTGATTTCTTTTTCAGTCTGAACAGTATTAGCTCAGATGAAACCAAGAGGCACAGTGTGAAGAGCATGGGCTCTGACAGCGGATCATCTGGCCAAAGCTCTCTTCTGACAGTGGACATTAAAAACTTCAAGTCCTTGTGGAATGAGGAGGTTTATCAAAACAGGGAAAGATGGAAAGCCCAGGCTACTAAAGGTACAGTTAAACCTTTAAAAATCACCATATGCAGCAAAACATGTATGTCTATAAAGATTTGCAGCATTTATGATGTGAAAGTTAGAATATAAAGATGAACATCTTTTAGCTTGGTCAAGGTGGTGTTTCATATCAGTTTTATTCAGGCCATTGTTTCTCTCTTTGTGTTATTCTTGTGCAACAGCCCGTGTAAACAAACTAAGTTGACAGATGTTCAAGTGACTGTTATAGACCTCTTGGCAGATGGATATTCCTTTAACATGTTTATTGGCACTAAGTACAAAGCAAAAATGTTGTGAATAATGATTGAAAGTAATTAATCAGCAAAACAGAAATCTAAATGATTTCTGAAGTCTCACTAAAGCTGATAAACGAGCTGAGAAGGGAAGGTTTGCTAATTTAATTATTATATAGGTTCTGAGCCATGTAGGTCATGGTACTCTTAAGTGTGTGATTTGGAGGAACTGGACTTCTTGGGTGTTGAAAACATTGCACCTCTCATCCACAAAGCTTTCTCTGCTGGTGAAATGTAATCATGGTCCAAAAGAGGCCCAGTTCTGAACAGTAACATTTTCTTCAAAACAAGTTTTGGCTGCCCTCAAGTGGTCAAAAGTGTAAAAGCTGGTGTTAGCTTCAGCAGAATTCAAAGGATCTTACCTTGTATGGAGTCTTAATTGGAACAAACCAAGTGTTGAACTTCTTTCAACTTTACTTACCCAAAAAGGTTAATTATTAATGGATGGATGTAAATAAAGACACAACCTTGCTAAATATGACTAAATGTGACTCTAGAAGCAGAAGAGAGAGCTAAAAAGGAAGCGGAAGAGCGAGCTCAGCAGGTGGAGGCTATGGAACCCCAGGAGGTCCAGACAGAGTCTGGATACCCTGAACAGAAGGAGAACAAATTAGACAGCAAGGTGCCAGAGTCAGCAGAGGTCAGCAGATCAACAGATGGAAACACAGAGGAACCAAAGCAGGCAACGCCCCCTGGGAGCACCACACACCAGAGTCCCCTGCTCCAGAACGGTACCTCATCTGAACTTTCTAATCCCAATGCTGACAAAACTTTATTCGTCTGAATTTGCAGGACATTCAATCAGTAATTGTGATTTGACATACAAACTAATCTTGTGTTATAAACATGCACTGATCACAGATTTTATGGTGGTTTTCCAATTTACAGATTTTGTTAAGCTTTTACTTGCCAATTTCTTTTAAAGAACCGCAATAAACAGCATTTGAAATTTACTTTTCTAACATTGGCGGCCATTAATTATTTATATTAAAAACTTTGGCAACATCTCACTGAATGTGTAAGAGAGAACAGTCACTGTAAGACAGTGTTTTAAAATTGTAAAACAAAGATGCAATCATTTGCATTTGAAATTGTAAACTGTCTTAAGCATCTTCTACTATATTAAACATTTTGCGTGATAGGCTATATATTGTTTTATAAAAACTATAGAGGCTTTTATTACCTCCAGACTCTTCTACATCGCCTGCAGCCGGTCCAGAACACTGCTGCCAGTCTTCTCACAATTAACAAGCGACTTGACTTGAGCACATTACCCCATATTGTCCTCCCTGCACTTGTTGCCTGTACGTTTTAGGATTTATTTTAAGATTTTAATTTTGATTTTTAAGGTTAACAGTCAGGCATACAAGTCTAGTCTAACAGAGCTTTTACACAAGTACATTGCCAGAAAACATTTGAAGTCAGAACTCTTGTTGATTTTAGATGTTCCTAAGGACTCCTTATGGGACCTAAGAAAACAGAAACCTGTGCCATCAATTAAAACCGAATTCATTTGCTTTTTTTCATTGTATTAAAAATTCAGTTTAACTTCTTCCACTTTCAATTCTATAATTACATTTTAATTCCAAAATTAAGTTTTTTGTGTCACACTTCGGGGTCCTTGAGAAAAGGCACAGAGTAATCAAACACAAATTCACCGGTTTACGTTTCACCTCAGGTTAAACTTTTGAGCTGGAGCATGGCAGATTTCAACAACTAAGTCAAACGACCATCTATAAGAAGCGTCGTGTAAACAAGTGATGGTCTAACTGTAATAATTATGCTACCTGTGGCTATTAGATAAACACGACAAATTAGCATAGTGTGTTGCCGGTGTTACGTCAGTCTGCGTTTCCCCTGCCCTTACCTCAGTGTAACTTATGTTGCCTAGCAACGGTGACAGCTTAAAGCATGGAGACGTGAAGCTGAACAAATCAAGCCCGAAGGTTAATCCCGCTGTCTCCACAGTAAATAACTCCACATGGGTTTTATTTACCCATTTACATATTCCTGATGACTTATAATACTATTTTGTTTAAAATGTTTTGTTTTCTTTAAATTTTATTCTTGTTCATTAATCAGCCACTTAAAATGTTCAAAATAATTTTTGTGTTTATAGATATAATAATATAAGACTGTAAATAAAATAAATTGATGACAAATACCATTTGTTTAATTTATTTGTAAGGCTTTTAATAACTTAAACACTAACTAATATTATTTTTAGGGACAAAGAATAAAACCCTCTTTTTTGTAGAGTATAATAGTTTTTACTGTTTTTAGCTGTTCTTTTCTCTTTCTACTTGTTTTATTGGAGGTGTTTATATTTTATTGGTCATTTTTTATATTTTTATAGACCTGTATAGAACTTAGGTCACTTTGGGTGTGGAAAGTGCTCTATAAACGGTTAATTGATTGATTGATTGATTGATTGATTGATTGATATAAACACTATTTAGAAAATAGTTTCCTTTTAACAAGTCTCTTACATCTTATTTTTAAGCATCTCAGTGATACTAAAAGTAGCTTTGCTTCTATTTTCCAGCTGTAACAACTTCCACACCAAAGAGTTATGTGTTGTGGTGCATTCACTGATTAGTAAAAAAAAATTTTATTTTTGAGTTTCCAACAGGCCAGTTACCACTCAGGGCTAATAAGGGCTAAAAATTGCCTGGTCACCAACTGATGTTTGGTGCATTACTTCTGTGCTATTATCTGAGTATTACAGCTAAACTGAACTTTGTTATGTTTCACACAAACAAACTTTAATATCAATAAGCTGACTTATTACAGCTTTAATTTTTTCTAAATTAACTCTGATTGCTTAAAAATCAAACAAAATAATCCTAAATGAATCTTATTACAGAAAATAAAACAAGACCGACCAATGTAAGGCTACAGTGAATTTTATTAGCAGTCTTTTTCCCAATGCTATCATTTTCATATTTTTTCTGATGATATACATATTGTGTAACAATTTATTTATTATTTCTGGAGTGTAAAGTTAAACAATTAAAACCAGTTGTAGCTTGCAAATTACCCTTGGATTCCACACAATTGTTCTTTAAATTCATAATTTTTTCTTCATCAGACATCTCAAAAATAATTTGTGGGTCTAAACGTTGATGTATCTAATTCCGTGTTTGTGTTTACTGCATTTTAAATCTGTCTGTAAGTTTAAGAAATATACATGTATTTTTGTTTTTAGGAGAGTTGTCAGAGGGGGCTGAATCTCCAGATGGTGAAGAAAACAAGAACAAAGGAATGAGTGGTGGGTTTAAAATTACAACTATAAATTATTGACAGAAAGCCAAAGTCACTGTCATAAAGATTCATTAACATTCATTAAAAAAAAAAACAGATGTTTATGTGCTGATATATGCCTGTAGGTATGAATCAGAAACCAAATAAATGTCTAGACTTAAACATATTGTAGGGAGATGTTGCAGTGATTGATATCCAAATTTAAATTCCTAAATTTTGTGTCATGTTGCCCCCAAACAGAGGCAGTGATGGAATAACAGAGCAGAGGAGCATCATGGCAACACTGATTCTGACCTGCTACTGTTTAAATGTGTGGCAGATGGTCAGCTGCTGGACTCTGCTGCCCACTACAGACGACTGAAAAACTGACACCCTTGCTTCCTTTTGTGTTTATTACATCCCTCCATTTTAATTGCTTTTATCACACTAATCATGTTTTCACCATTTAGAAACAGTTAGGTGCATTATTCCTTTTTTCCTGATTACTTTTATAAAAATTTAAGAAGTTTATTTACCTTAAACTGAAACCAGTGAGAATAACACCTTGGGCAAACTTGTTTATTTTATTGTTAGTTCAGCATTTTTTATTTTCCCATGTATTTTATTTTTTTGTAACTCAACCCCTGTAACTGTTTTAAAAGTCCCACCTCCACATTCTGCATACATCTATATTAGATTTATTATTGGGAGATGGGAGTTGCGAGACTTGTTCTGTCTTTCTAACACATATGCAGATCAGATGCATATCTAGAGGGACTTTAACAATGCCTATACTGCATGTACATTATACTGTATGTCTGTACAGTAAACTGAGGTTAAGGCTTCAGTCTTCACCACTACTGTTTTACTACCAAGTACTCCTTAAACAATCCTAGTCTGACTTAGAAAACTATTTTCCTTTGAGTGCTCCTTATGTTTGCTAAAGCCACAAGAAGACTATTTTGCGTGTGTTTGCTTTCTTATTGTTTTCCTTAAACTTTGTGCAATCTGAATGCATTTGTATTACTTGCAGCCAGGTACAAATAGTTTTTGTTTTTCTCTGTACATATATTTAATGTTAATTACTGGTTGCATATGAATCGTAAGTCCATCTGCTGTCCAGTGAAGGAATTATTTTTAGATATAATGTAAGATAAATGTAGTGAAAAAAGTCCAAAAATTAGAAAGCAGCTTTTTGCAATTTCAACATATCACACGCGCAAATGCATTTGAGTTTTTTGTAAATACAATTATTTTTGTTTATCTTTTTGGAAATATATTTGTTTTGCATTAATGTCATGTACAATTTATGCACTACATGTGTCTAATATTGTCACATTGTGTGTTTACTCGATGCCTTCTGATGTGTTTTGAAGCTGTAGCAAGAGCTCAACATCGTTGCTAAATGTGTCAATGTTAATTTTTTGCTTTTATTTAGCAGTGCAGTTTTGTCACAGCAGCTTCCCATTCTTGGTCGCTGGTGTAACGTTTAATCAGCGTGTTTACAGTGTGCCCGTACGCCACTTAGCCCACCAAAACTTCCACGCTTCTGTGACGCATCTGAGGCTGCGAATCCAAAGCGTATCTGCTTGTTTTTGCCAGGAATTTAAGACTTGCTTTGTTGTATGTAAAATATGTAATTATTGCGCACTTTGTATATGCACCATATTGGACACGTGGGTCAGTTTTCACTTTAAACAGTGCCTAGCAAAAGTATTTATACTTTATATAAGGTTTTCATATTTCGTTATGTTGCAACCACAAACTTCAATTTATTTTATCTGGATTTTCTGTGGTAGACCGAAACAAAGTAATGCAAAACTGTGAAGAGAAAGGAAAATGTCAGTCAGTCATCTTCTATACTGCTTCTTCCAGCAGCCTATTGGCAGGGTACACCCTGGACAGGTCACCAGTCCATCCCAGGGCAACACACAAACAACCATGCACACACTAATTCACACACCTAAGGAGAACCCACACATGCACTGGGAGAACATGCAAACTCCATGCAGAAGGACCCCCGGCTGGGAGTCAATCCCAGGACCTTCTTGCTGCAAGGCAACAGTGCTACCAACTGCGCCACCATGCAGCCAATGTTTTCTTCTAAATTATTATTACACCTGCAACTCTTTTAGACCTCTACCAGCTGACTTATTGTATGGAGAGCATTTGCCTCATATTTAGCTCCATCTGTCTTCCCATCATTCCTGGTTAGCTTCCCTATGTCAGGATCTGTCTGTCAGGTTTTGGGCTTTGGTTCTTTGTTAGTTTCCCTGCACCTCCCTGTCTGTGTTCTTCAAGTTACTGTTCATGATTTATTCTTGTGTTTCGACTACTTTCTGGTTTCCTGTGTTATTTTGAGTTATTATTTTCCTTATAGCTCTGATCCCTCCTTGTTAATGTTCTTTAGTTTGTCTCATTGTGTACTTGCTCTAGTTCATTTAGATTTTTTTTCTGTTACCTCCCTGTACTCATTGCTCATTTGTGGTAATTAGTCACTCTCCCTCAGTATTCTTAAGGCTCACTTCCACCAGCTGCTCCTGATTAGCCTCCTCAGTTCATTGGTCCATACTCCACTTACCTCAGTATTTAAACTCTCTGGTTTTCATTGTTTGCCACTGGTTCCTCCTGATATCTACCCTGTTCACAACCTGGAAACTTCCCTGTTTGCTACCCTGTTAGCTGCCTTCTCGATGTCTGGTGCCCTGCCTGTAAGCTACCTGCATTTTCATAATTAAAATCTTTTCTACTCACCATGCAGCTCTCAAGCTCTGGTCTGCACTTATGTCCAGGAAAATCCTCAATGTTCAAGACCATTATGCTGTTTTTGTTTTCACTAATGTTCTCTGAAAAACCACTCAGGTTTTTACAGGTCAGCTGGTTTCATACTGAAATGAAAATAAACACTGATGGACTCTATTTACTAATTGGGCAACTTCTGAAGGCAGTTTGTTGCACCAGATTCTATTTAGGGGTTTTATTGATTTTCTTTCCACTTCAAAATCATGTCCCGCTTTGTGTTTGTTTGCCACATTTTATTCTAATAAAATACATTGACGTTTGTGGTTATAACTCAACAAAATGTGTAAAAGTTCAAAACAATACCTTTGTAATGCACTGTACTCAGTACATTAATTTGAAGAAAAGAAAATATACATCTGGGCAGTATTTGCAGAGTGATAGATATTATTTTCCTTACACCTCACACTGTTGAGTTTTTTATGAAATTAACCACATGTACTTTGTATAGTTTATGTTTTAGATGATACCTGAGTATAATACACTGCAACATATAGTTATATGCAGACAGTTTAGAGAATTGAACATTTAAAAAATGTAAAAACATTAAAAAAAATTAGAGATTCTTTTTGTACCCACATTGTTGTATCACTCTCCATTTTTTAAATTCACAACCAGTTTATGAAGGATTATACTAGTTTCTCATGAACTGAAACCATATGCTAATTTCCCTCTAAAATATGCAGTCAGTGGTTAGCAAGCCAGCTGGCTGAATGTGTGCCTCTATCTGTACTTTCTACGTCTCAAGTATCACCTATAACACGTTCACTGATGTCGTTAAAACCTGCGCTGGTCCTGTGCAGCTCAACAACTAATTGAGTTCTGATAATTTTTCACACTAAAGATTCAGCTGACTATCTTGTTTTTAAATTTCATGTTGCAGAATGTAGTATTTTTAAAGGTAGATTTAGTGGTATATTTTGCTCACTTTCTTTTAGAGAAGTATATTTTTTAGCTATTCTGTGCAGCGTAGTGTCTGTGTTTTCAGGGTTTTTTTTCTACTGTTTGCTCCCTTTTATTGTTCCTTTTTTTTTTTACTATTGTCTCCCGCGTCAGTGTGTTATTCCTTGTTTTTCTTCTCCTGTGCTGAAGTCAGAAAAAAAATCTAATCTGTAAATGTAATGTGCAACAATCCTTAAATATTAGAATAAAACATAATTGTAATAGGCTGCCTGACACTTGGTAAAAGCAAAATATATTTTCTGGACCAAGAGACCAACACATGTACAGACTCTTTGCTCTAAATTCTTCTAGCTACTGTGATAGCCTATAACATACAGGTCCTTCTCAAAATATTAGCATATTGTGATAAAGTTAATTATTTTCCATAATGTAATGCTGAAAATTTAACATTCATATATTTTAGATTCATTGCACACTAACTGAAATATTTCAGGTCTTTTATTGTCTTAATACAGATGATTTTGGCATACAGCTCATGAAAACCCAAAATTCCTATCTCACAAAATTAGCATATTTCATCCGACCAATAAAAGAAAAGTATTTTTAATACAAAAAACGTCAACCTTCAAATAATCATGTACAGTTATGCACTCAATACTTGGTCGGGAATCCTTTGGCAGAAATGACTGCTTCAATGCGGCGTGGCATGGAGGCAATCAGCCTGTGGCACTGCTGAGGTCTTATGGAGGCCCAGGATGCTTCGATAGCGGCCTTTAGCTCATCCAGAGTGTTGGGTCTTGAGTCTCTCAACGTTCTCTTCACAATATCCCACAGATTCTCTATGGGGTTCAGGTCAGGAGAGTTGGCAGGCCAATTGAGCACAGTGATACATACCATGGTCAGTAATTTACCAGTGGTTTTGGCACTGTGAGCAGGTGTCAGGTCATGCTGAAAAATGAAATCTTCATCTCCATGAAGCTTTTCAGCAGATGGAAGCATGAAGTGCTCCAAAATCTCCTGATAGCTAGCTGCATTGACCCTGCCCTTGATAAAACACAGTGGACCAACACCAGCAGCTGACACGGCACCCCAGACCATCACTGACTGTGGGTACTTGACACTGGACTTCTGGCATTTTGGCATTTCCTTCTCCCCAGTCTTCCTCCAGACTCTGGCACCTTGATTTCCGAATGACATGCAGAATTTGCTTTCATCCGAAAAAAGTACTTTGGACCACTGAGCAACAGTCCAGTGCTGCTTCTCTGCCGTTGTTTCTGGTTCAAAAGTGGCTTGACCTGGGGAATGCGGCACCTGTAGCCCATTTCCTGCACACGCCTGTGCACGGTGGCTCTGGATGTTTCTACTCCAGACTCAGTCCACTGCTTCCGCAGGTCCCCCAAGGTCTGGAATCGGCCCTTCTCCACAATCTTCCTCAGGGTCCGGTCACCTCTTCTCGTTGTGCAGCGTTTTCTGCCACACTTTTTCCTTTCCACAGACTTCCCACTGAGGTGCCTTGATACAGCACTCTGGGAACAGCCTATTCGTTCAGAAATTTCTTTCTGTGTCTTACCCTCTTGCTTGAGGGTGTCAATAGTGGCCTTCTGGACAGCAGTCGGGTCGGCAGTCTTACCCATGATTGGGGTTTTGAGTGATGAACCAGGCTGGGAGTTTTAAAGGCCTCGGGAATCTTTTGCAGGTGTTTAGAGTTAACTCGTTGATTCAGATGATTAGGTTCATAGCTCGTTTAGAGACCCTTTTAATGATATGCTAATTTTGTGAGATAGGAATTTTGGGTTTTCATGAGTTGTATGTCAAAATCATCCGTATTAAGACAATAAAAGACCTGAAATATTTCAGTTAGTGTGCAATGAATCTAAAATATATGAATGTTAAATTTTCATCATGACATTATGGAAAATAATGAACTTTATCACAATATGCTAATATTTTGAGAAGGACCTGTATAAACATTCAACAGGACTTTATACGGATCACAATAGGAAACAGCTGTATTGCTAAATTCTAAATATGGTGTTTTGTTCTGGTTGCAATCAAACAGTCTGTTAAATGCTTTATTTCCCTGCTTTGTCTCTGTAACGACTGATCTCAGCTACCACTGATCTAATGGCTGAGAGTAGATGGATGTAAAGCTTGGGTGTGTGTGTGTGTGTGTGTGTGTGTGTGTGCTGCAAAAATACTTAACGTGCATTTCTGATCTCCTCACTGTGACCTGCTCTGTCGATGAGCGTGATTAGATGAGTGTTTGTGGGAGAAAGAGGATTAACCAAAAAGAGATGCAGTGTTAAGCTGGCCAAACAATTCATTTTAAATCCAGCAGTAATATGATTTAGAAAACCCAATTGGCCCATGATGTTGATCAGTTTTTGCTCATAAATTTGTAGCAACACAATAATCAGAACTAACGACCCTGGCTGCAATATTTCAAAAGTATTGAGGTTGATAAGTTATCCTAAAAGCTGGTAAATATTGTCCTCTGCCTCTCCGAGTGGACAGAATGACTGGGAGTGTGTATGTGGGTGAGTGCGTGTGTCTGCACATGCATGTGTGTGTCACTGTCCCATGCTGGCCAGGCGGCCGTGTGTGCCACCATGCTCTGTGACTGCACAGCTGTATCAATAAATCTGAACTCAAAGGGCTCAGATCATGTGTGCCTGTCTTCATTTCTGCACCACCACACAATGACACGCTTATGGGGACTAAAAATACCTTATGCGTCTCAAAATTAGTTATTTTAAGTTACCTTTATATTTCAACTCTATCAACAGAACAGATGCCCATGAGACTGAACATTTTTTTTCTATACTGTAGTCGCCTCTGACCTGGATACCGAGACTCATGTAATGTGAATTGGGACACTGCTAAACGTGATGTACCTGTTCTCAATAATGAGAATTTTATTGAAAAGTGATTGATTTTACTAACATGTAGAATCCAAATAGAATCGTTATAGACAGTGTGATATGTTTCAAGTTCTTATTTCTGTTACTTTCTTACAATGATCTCCAGAGGTTTCAGAGGAGTCCCCAGAACGGAGCCATTTTTTTAGGAATTGCTGCATTAGCACGACATGGCATGGAGAACATCAGCCTGTGGCCTTGCTAAGGTGTTCAGGAAGGCAAGGTTGCTTTAGAAGTGCACTTCAGCTAGTCTGTACTTTTGGGTCTGGTGTCTCTCAACTTCCTCTTCACAATAGGATTCTGTGTAAGGTATAGACCATCTGATTTTGCTAGCCAGTCCATCACAGTGATATCATCATTGGAGCAGGCATTGGTACTTTGGCAGTGGAGGTGGGAGCCAACTTCTCTAAAGTCTCCTGGTAGATGGGTACTCTGACTCTGGACTTGAGGATCACAGTGGACCATCAGCAGCAGATGGCAAGGCTCCTGAATCATCACTGAAAGTGTTAAATTAACCCTAGACCTTGGATTCTATGCCTCTGCACTATTCCTTCAGGCTCTGGGATATTAATCTCCAAATAAAATTGCTTTCATCTGAAAGATGGTATTTGTTCCACAGAACTACAGTCCTGTGCTTTTTTTCCCCTTAGTCTAGGTAAGACACTTGTGATGTTTTATCTATAGTTCAGGAGTGATAAAGAAATGCAACAGTTCATTTGCACTGCATCTGAAGTCCACACTTTGTGAGTCTCGACCAAAGCTTTCCCTGGACCTTGCTTCATAATCTTTTTCAGGCTGTCCTTTTCCCTGCTCCATGTGTTGTTTTCTAACACACTTTGTTTTTTAATTTAACTTATATTAATCTGCTTGGATACAGCATTCTGTGAACAGTTAGCTTCTTTAACAATGACCTTTTGTGGCTTATGACTCTTGTGGAGGGTCTCAAGAACTGTCTGCTGACAACTGTCAAGTCTCCAGTCTTCCCCATCAATGTCCAGGCCATAACTTAACATTTCTATATTAAATCTGTCTTGTCGGTTTTATGTACCATTCAGATTTTCTGAAAAAATATATATTTTTTTTCATTAGTTGCTACTAACAATCAGTATTAACAAGAATAAATGTTTGAAATATATCACTCTGTGTGTACAATATACAAAACTATATAATGTACACATTTCATTTTTGAACTGAAAAACCAAAATAACTTTTCAAAGATATTGCAATTTATTGCAATGCTCCTTTATCCTCCTTCAAAACTGTGGAAGTCAAATTGTATCCCTAATTTATTTTAGAATATTTACAAATTTGATTTTGTCTCCCCTTCTGGCAGAAAAAGCAGGCCTGAGGAAGCACAATGTTTTTCTTAAAAATCAAGGACTATGGATTATTTTATTCTTGAGGACACTTAAAGTAGGATAAATGGTCAACCTGTAAAACATAAACTGATCTCATCCAAATATCTAGCTATTTGCTGATAATAGAGCTTAAAAATAGAAAACATATTTGGGCAAAGGTAAAAACAAGTATCTATTAGTGCAAGGCAGTGAATTTCTGGCACTTAAAAAAGAATACAAAATCAACAAATTTCAGATCCTTGTACTTTATAAGTAGATCTCTGAAGATAAACAACATTAGATGTCTTCTAATTAATTAGTATTATTTTCTGAAAATGTAAAAACAAAAAGTCTTAAAAAAGTGGTTTCTTGTAATTCTATATATTTTCCAAAGCATCACTGCTAAATTCCCCCTGTTCCGCCATCTATTCTCCTACTATGTAGCAGGCGGGTTGTTACTAAATTTGCAACAACATGGTGTTAGTTCTCTGAAATGCATTCAGGCTGACATTCTGTCGATATATTATGTTGATTTAATTTCCTTGAAATAAGTGGATAGAAATAGTGGTAGTGTCCAATAACAGCAACCAAAAAAGCAAAATAAGCAAAAAAAAAAAAAACAAATACAGATTCTCAAAATCTGAGATGTATATGACATGTGTGCATAATTTATCAAAATAATAAATGTTTTGCTACTGCTTATTAGTTTTTGCAAATAAGAATTCATTGGTGAAATAAAAATTAAACAACCGATGAATACATAATACCTGCAGTCTGAAAAGTGACTGAAGACTGAAGCATCAGCTTATAAATGCCTATGTTTTCCATGGGGTGAAATAATCTAACGCAGTCGGATTTCTCTTGGCCGTTCTTCAAAACGGAAGACAAGGGAAAATGTCATTCATGTCAGAAACATGATGATCTTTATGAGTTATGTAATGCTATGAGAAAAGTGCTACTCCTTACTTGTCCATATATACAGTTAGAGCTCAAATTAAAAGCTTAAACAGGCGGAGCTGTGATGAACAAGGTCTGTGGTGGACACAAGTTTTCTCTGCCACCACTCATAATGAAAAGGAAAGTAAAACAAGTAAAAAGAATCTCTAAAACTCAGTATTGGAAAACTGCAACGCATTTTCCTCTGAGATTGTGCTACTGGAATAAAGTCTTTTAAAGTCTTATTTCCAAGGAGAACCAAGAAATGTACAGGGTGCTGTATATAACCAACTTTTAGTATAATTTGAAAGACTTTCATTGAAAGGTCCACTAGATGTCTCTGTTAGACCTTAAATCTCATTGAAACATCTGAAGTGTTAAAGCTATCAGCCTCAGAGGGCCTGTGGCAGTAAAAAAAAAGAAAACCAACGAACTTGATATATACCATGTCAATCCCCGAGACAGTCTACACCATATAACTCTTTATTCATTGTGCAGGCAACTCCACACACATTAGACACGGAGCGCTTATTTATCACCAGCAGCATGCATATTCATGGGCAGGTTGATGGAGCTCGTAGAAGGTTTTCCTATGACTTCTCAGCACAGCACTGAGTGCCGGAGCAGAAGGCGAATGTTAATTCAATTATACGGCAGCTGTTCCTCGGTGCCTATGGCCACTGTGTTTGCACTAGAACAGAAATCTTGTATTAGGTTCCTCGCCATAAAAGACCAGTGCCAGGGATATGAACAGGGACTGCCTGTTTCCAAAATCTATCAACAGTGTTTTAAAGAGATTTTAATGCTTATTTTCTGGCCTTAGTAAGGTATTTAGAGCTGCTGTATAGGAAGATTTGTCAGATTTCTTTGTTCTTTTGGCTCACTGATGATTTACAGAGCTGCTGGGTTTTTTGTCATTGCTCTATTAAATCTGCTCGGTAGTAAAATGTGTAAATGAGATTCTTTGCTGTATTAACTCCAGTCAAGGGTGGCTGGATATAAAATGCATCCTGTGGAGTCTCCTTCATCATTTTGTCAATCTTTCATTGACTTTGTATGTGTGTGTGTGTTATAGGTTATGTTTTTTTAACCTAAAAGGGACAACATATATGTTTAGATCCCCTGTTCAAACTATTTTTAACACGTTTCAAATAAAGTAAGGAGTAAGTACACTTAGCAACAGTAAACAAGGTCCTTACATGTGTGTGTATGGGTGTGAGGGTGTGTAGGTGTGTTCATGCTCCACCCAGCCTTGTGTCCCAGACTCGGGCCGAGCTCCAGTGCTGCTTTTTGGAGAATTAGTAGGAGAACATGAGGGGGAGGGTGTGGAGGCATTCACCAGCTTGTCCCCTCATTAACCGGCTCCTTGAGGCTCGCTACGTGTGATTTAATCAGACAGCCACTGGCGGGAAAAAAGCTGCACAGATCTTATCTGGACCTACTAATCAGCTTGCTTTTTCTTTCATCGAAATCAGAAATCAGCCACACCTGCAGAGAGATGCGCCCAACTGCTCATTAACAGAAGCAGTGTGGTACTACATGAACTAAAACTTGTACCTTGTCCAGTACACACCAGTTCAAATTGATTTCTGAAGGAATTTACAGCTCTGAAATTGAGAGGTCATCCGTTTCTCTGATTTCACTGTTTATAGTTATGCCGTGAGTACATTTTTGTTTTAGTCTGTAAATTCCTGAAAAAATTTCTCCCAGGTTCCAAATTCACATTTGCATAATGGTGAAAAATAACAAAAATTGTCAAAATAACACAAATGCTGTGTTTTGATACCTTAAATAATTAAAAAATATATATTATTTTGCAAGTTCTTTTAGCAAAAAACAGAGAAAAATGCACATAGCTATTCATTGTTTAAGAACAAGAGATAAGTATTTCTTTGTCTCAAATGATTTGTCTCAAAATATTTAGTTTAGTGCCATGTGTCATGTTGATTATTTATCACAGAGTATTATCTATTAATTTTATTAACAGAGCATTTATAAAATGTAACACAAAGTGCACAGAAGTTTAAACAAAGAAACAAGTATGCAAACACAGGTAAAAAGCACACCAATAATTACAAATCCAAGTAAATTAAATTACTAAAAAATAAAATATTTAAGAAAATCCATCTAAAGTAATGGAGTGAAGATATGAGCAATACAAACAGAAAAATATACAATTATAAAACACAAAAACACTTTAACCGACAGACAAATAAAATACCATAAAGCTAAGGAAACAAAAATCTAGAAAAAAAAAAAACTAAACATTTCAGAAGAACAAAACACAATTAAAAATAGAAAAATCCTAAAATCCTAGAACATTATTTCGAAAAACAAAAACTTGTCCACCAAAGTAGAAAATCAAAAAATTATTTTTCCTTTAATATCCTGGCATTCCGCATATGGAAGCTGGTTTTTCAGATCAGCAAAGGATAACTAGACAGCTAGACAGTCTGTAGTTTCTGATAATCTAATCACGGATTGCAACTATTCCAGTTTATATGAATGCCATGAGTGCTATGAACTGAAATTTCTTTGAAAAGTTTTGGTGAAGTCACGGTGAAGGCACGCTTCATCCGCATCTTCCTCTAATCAATCACCAAAGTATCATTCTAATCTGCATCACCCTTTTCCCAGGCACTCTCGTCGTCTAAAAGATCTATGTCTGAATCTCCCTTAATGATTCTTCTACGAATCCTGTCAGCCTCTTTCATAAAACTGTTGTCCATACACTATCTGCAAACTAGCTGTAGATTTTATTAAAATATAAAAGATTATCTTTAAAAACACAGACGAATGTTACTGATATATGTGCTTAAGAGACAGAACCGTATAAAATTAAAGAAGATTAGGCTTTCTTAATTATCATCTATTTTTTTAAATACTTCATATAAGAATACAACATTTTAAAGACTGACTTGTGTAGTAAAATTATTTTCGTTATGTCTTTAAATACTATTGTATTATATTTTATGTTGCAGTTTTCATTGAATAGTTTTTATTGTTTTTTTATTTAGATATTTTTTAGATGGCTTTCAGCTAATTTACATTTGCATTAGTTGTGTTTTCAAAGGCTCAGTTTAGTGTGTATGGATAGAAATCTTTGATTGGCTTTTATGCTGATATTTGAAACTGATTCTGTGTTTTGTGAAATATGTTTATACAGTGATTTTGTGATCTCAGATATCATTTAAATTTATTTTGGCACACTTGCATCTTTCATCTTATATCACGGTTGATCCATTAGTTGTTCAATCTTTAATTTCAAACTATACATCAAAGAACTATCTAACCCTTTTCACTCTTCTGCAGTATGTGTGGCCTCTTAGGAAACTGTTCCTTAACTAAACCAGAACCAACAGCATGTTGTCGGCACTTAACCACACATGGCCACTTGATACGGCGTGTAACATAGACACTGCATATCAAGCTGTTTAATAAAAATGAAACCCTGTCTATCCATTGGAAAGAGCACAGAGCTGCATTTAGAGTGACTGATCGAGAGCCCAGAAGCAAAGAGGCCCTGTGGCTCGAGCTGCTTGTGAGTCTGGGAATTGGCCCAATGGTTAGAGAGCCAAGCTTCCCTCCTCTTGACTGGGGCCGACCTCCGAAGAAGCTATTCCTGCTGGCAGCCAAGTGGCTCGTTTTTTTTTGGTTTTTTTTTTGGAAGGCTGTCAGGTGAGGATTGCTGGCTGCCAACTGTAACCCCCTCAGGTGGGCATAGGGGGCAGGACAGACGCCCATCATGGCTGTAGCATTGTGACATGCAGCAGATGATGCAAGTCACTTAGGGCATTCAGCCCCCTGACGTCTCCAGACAAAGATTTGCATTGAAAGGCTCCATGGCAGAGATGATTAGAGAGATAGCAGCATCCTGACCCTGACCACAAAACTGGCAGCAGCTCATTTGGATTAACAGCATAACAACTTGTGAGCACTGACATTACTGTAAGTTTGTGTGACAAATTTGCAGGCAGGCATTCAGTAGTTACACACATGCTGTATGATGTGTTGCTGAAACTCACTGTATGTGTCAGTTTCATTAGAAAAACAATAAATCAGTCCCTGATTAAAACAGATAACAATGAGGGGCTTTAATTAAATGTTTGTTGCAACCCGTGCGCTGTTTCTGTGACAGATAAATGTGACCGCAACAGAGGTTTGGTGGAAAAAACATAAAATAATTAGATAATTTTATAAGACAGGGCCATAAGCTACAAGGGCTGGCAAATATTGACTTCATAAGTTGTATCATTTTAACAATTCTGCAGCAAATTAGATTATATGGGTCGAAATAATGTAGAATAAACCTGAAGTTTTAGGGGCTTTTGGGTCTTGGAGGGTCCATCATTTATCCTTTTGGCTGGTGGGTAATTCCCGTTATACTCTCCGTCCAATATTTCCCCCTCACAGATTGTTTGTTTTTTGCTTTTTTTTCAAACTTACATGTTTCAGATTGTCAAACAAATTTTATTATCAGAAAAACATAATCTGTATAAACACAAATTGCAGTTTTCAAATCATAATTTCATTCATGATGGGAAAAGACCAAAAAGTGTAATTGCCCCCTATTAAATTGTGAATCTGGAGTTATTAATTATTTTTTCCAGCTTCACTAGCCACATCCAGGCCATTCCCAGATCAAAATAAATTGAAAGACAGATGAAAGTCGTGAACATCTATCAATTGGGTAAGAGTTACAAAGAAAATTCTAAGGTTTGGGACTCAAGTGAACCACAGTAAGAGCCATTAGTCACAAATAAAGAAAAAGTCAAACAGGTGTGAATCTTACCATCTTACCAAAATTACTCCACTAACAGCTCATCCAGGAGGTCACAAAATAACTAAGAGCAGCAACTAAACCACTGCAGGCCTTACTTGCTTCACATAGGGTCAGCATTCATTATTTAAAAATAAGACAGAGACCGGTTAAAAATGGCAAACCCAGACAGTTATAAGGCGAGAAACATTACTGACCAAAACAAACACAAAGGCCCATTTCATGTTTATCAGAAATATCTTGTAGATCCTAAATATGTCATATTTTGGGTTTGTGGAGGACCAAAGCGGAAACAGGACATCAGCAGGCCCATGATGGATGGACATATACAGGTCCTTCTCAAAATATTAGCATATTGTGATAAAGTTCATTATTTTCCATAATGTAATGATGAAAATTTAACATTCATATATTTTAGATTAATTGCACACTAACTGAAATATTTCAGGTCTTTTATTATCTTAATATGGATGATTTTGGCATACAGCTCATGAAAACCCAAAATTCCTATCTCACAAAATTAGCATATCATTAAAAGGGTCTCTAAACGAGCTATGAACCTAATCATCTGAATCAACGAGTTAACTCTAAACACCTGCAAAAGATTCCTGAGGCCTTTAAAACTCCCAGCCTGGTTCATCACTCAAAACCCCAATCATGGGTAAGACTGCCGACCTGACTGCTGTCCAGAAGGCCACTATTGACACCCTCAAGCAAGAGGGTAAGACACAGAAAGAAATTTCTGAACGAATAGGCTGTTCCCAGAGTGCTGTATCAAGGCACCTCAGTGGGAAGTCTGTGGGAAGGAAAAAGTGTGGCAGAAAACGCTGCACAACGAGAAGAGGTGACCGGACCCTGAGGAAGATTGTGGAGAAGGGCCGATTCCAGACCTTGGGGGACCTGCGGAAGCAGTGGACTGAGTCTGGAGTAGAAACATCCAGAGCCACCGTGCACAGGCGTGTGCAGGAAATGGGCTACAGGTGCCGCATTCCCCAGGTCAAGCCACTTTTGAACCAGAAACAGCGGCAGAAGCGCCTGACCTGGGCTACAGAGAAGCAACACTGGACTGTTGCTCAGTGGTCCAAAGTACTTTTTTGAAAGCATGTCATTCGGAAATCAAGGTGCCAGAGTCTGGAGGAAGACTGGGGAGAAGGAAATGCCAAAATGCCAGAAGTCCAGTGTCAAGTACCCACAGTCAATGATGGTCTGGGGTGCCGTGTCAGCTGCTGGTGTTGGTCCACTGTGTTTTATCAAGGGCAGGGTCAATGCAGCTAGCTATCAGGAGATTTTGGAGCACTTCATGCTTCCATCTGCTGAAAAGCTTTATGGAGATGAAGATTTCATTTTTCAGCACGACCTGGCACCTGCTCACAGTGTCAAAACCACTGGTAAATGGTTTACTGACCATGGTATCACTGTGCTCAATTGGCCTGCCAACTCTCCTGACCTGAACCCCATAGAGAATCTGTGGGATATTGTGAAGAGAACGTTGAGAGACTCAAGACCCAACACTCTGGATGAGCTAAAGGCCGCTATCGAAGCATCCTGGGCCTCCATAAGACCTCAGCTGTGCCACAGGCTGATTGCCTCCATGCCACGCCGCATTGAAGCAGTCATTTCTGCCAAAGGATTCCCGACCAAGTATTGAGTGCATAACTGTACATGATTATTTGAAGGCAGACGTTTTTTGTATAAAAAACACTTTTCTTTTATTGGTCGGATGAAATATGCTAATTTTGTGAGATAGGAATTTTGGGTTTTCATGAGCTGTATGCCAAAATTATCTGTATTAAGACAATAAAAGACCTGAAATATTTCAGTTAGTGTGCAATGACTCTAAAATATATGAATGTTAAATTTTCATCATTACATTATGGAAAATAATGAACTTTATCACAATATGCTAATATTTTGAGAAAGACCTGTAGATGGGCAGAATGATGAACCTACAAACATGGAAACACAAGAACCAGGGAGACAGCAATGGCAACAACAACAGCGATGACAACAGACAACCCAACAATATAGGGGTAGAAAACAGGAACTTAAACACAATTAGAGTGAAAAGAACTACAAGAAAAACAGGTGGGTCCAATTAACAAAACAGAAACAGGTGTGGATCATGACAATAGACTTGGAAAGATAATCTGACTGAGTACACAAAAGCAAATCCTTCTGGAAGGTGTGCATCCTTTCTCTTCCAAACAATCCTAAAGGAAAATGTCCCACCCCCAGTTATAACGCTGGACACTGATCCCAAGCATACCAGCCAGTCCACCTCTAAATTACTCAAGGAACATTAATACAACCCCGATTGCATTGAAGTTGGGACGTTGTGTAAAACATAAATTAAAAAAATACAATAATCTGCAAATCCTGTTCGACCTGTATGTAGTTGAATACACTAAAAAGACAAGATATTTAATGTTCAAACTGACAAACAATATTGTTTATTGTTTGGTTTTTTTGTTTTGTTTTTTCAAGTATTCACTCAATTTGATTTTGATGCTTGCAACACATCCCCAAAAAGCTGGGATAGGGCAACAAGAGACTGGGAAAGTGGGGAAATGCTCAACAAAACACCTGTTTGAAACATGTCACAGGTGAACAAGTTAGCTGGAAACAGGTCAGTGTCATGATTGGGTATAAAAGGAGCATCCCTGAAAGGCTCAGTTGTTCACAAGCAAGGAGGGGGCAAGGTTCACCACTTTGTGAACAACTGCGTAAGCAAATTGTCCAACAGTTTAAGAACAACGTTTCTCAACTTACAATTGCATGAAATTTAGGGATTTCATCTCTACAGTCTATAATACACTGCTCAAAAAAATAAAGGGAACACTCAAATAACACATCCTAGATCTGAATGAATGAAATATTCTCATTGAATACTTTGTTCTGTACAAAGTTGAATCTGCTGACAACAAAATCACACAAAAATCATCAATGGAAATCAAATTTATTAACCAATGGAGGCCTGGATTTAGAGTCACACACAATTAAAGTGGAAAAGCACACTACAGGCTGATCTAACTTTGATGTAATGTCCTTAAAACAAGTCAAAATGAGGCTCAGTATTGTGTGTGGCCTCCATGTACCTGTATGACCTCACTACAACGCCTGGGCATGCTCCTGATGAGACGGCAGATGGTCTCCTGAGGGATCTCCTCCCAGACCTGGACTGAAGCATCCGCCAACTCCTGGACAGTCTGTGGTGCAACGTGATGTTGGTGGATGGAGCGAGACATGATGTCCCAGATGTGCTCAATTGGATTCAGGTCTGGGAAACGGGCCGGCCAGTCCATAGCTTTAATGTCTTCATCTTGCAGGAACCGCTGACACACTCCAGCCACATGAGGTCTAGCATTGTCCTGCATTAGGAGGAACCCAGGGCCATCCGCACCAGCATATGGGTTCACAAGGGGTCTGAGGATCTCATCTCAGTACCTAATGGCAGTCAGGCTACCTCTGGCGAGCACATGGAGCGCCATCCGGCCCTCCAAAGAAATGCCACCCCACACCATTACTGACCCACTGCCAAACCGGTCATGCTTAAGGATATTGCAGGCAGCAGATCGCTCTCCACGGTGTCTCCAGACTCTGTCACATCTGTCACATGTGCTCAGTGTGAACCTGCTTTCATCTGTGAAGAGCACAGGGCGCCAGTGGCGAATTTGCCAATCCTGGTGTTCTCTGGCAAATGCCGAGTGTCCTGCACGGTGTTGGGCTGTGAGCCCAACCCCCATTTGTAGACATCGGGCCCTCATACCATCCTCATGGAGTCGGGTTCTAACTGTTTGTGCAGACACATGCACATTTGTGGCCTGATGGAGGTCATTTTGCAGGGCTCTGGCAGTGTTCCTTCTGTTCCTCCTTGCACAAAGATGGAGGTAGTGGTCCTGCTGCTGGGTTGTTGCCCTCCTACGGCCTCCTCCACGTCTCCTGGTGTACTGGCCTGTCTCCTGGTAGCGCCTCCAGGCTCTGGACACTACGCTGACAGACAGCAAACCTTCTTGCCACAGCTCGCATTGATGTGCCATCCTGGATGAGCTGCACTACTTGAGCCACTTGTGTGGGTTGTAGAGTCCGTCTCATGCTACCACGAGTGTGAAAGCACCACCAACATTCAAAAGTGACCAAAACATCAGCCAGAAAGCATAGGTACTGAGAAGTGGTCTGTGGTCCCCACCTGCAGAACCACTCCTTTATTGAGTGTCTTGCTAATCGCCAAAGATTTCCCTCTGTTGTCATGATGTAGGGTTGTTTGGTTTTTGGTTTCGGGGTTTTTCCTTATGTTTTTCACTGTTCAAATTTTGAAACATGTTTCTGTATATTTTCCTGGTCATGCTTTTGTTTTGTCTTGTTCATGTTTTGTCAAGTTTGGTTTTTGGATCTCGTTATGCTTTTGCTTCATGTTTTTCTAGTTTGTGTTCAAGAGTCTCTGTTTTGCTCCAATTACGTTTTGTTCTGTCAATTAAGTTTATGCAGTTCACCTGCTTCAAGTTAATCTGTCTCCTTACTCCACCTGGTTTTCACGCCATATATTCACACCTGTTCTGTTAGTCTTTGCAGAAACATCTCTCACTCTCATGCTCAAGTCTTATTTTTTGATCATGCCATGCCTGTCTTGCCTGCCCGTTTGTTTTGTTCCTGCCTCCTGTAATGAGTGAGTTTTTGTTATTAAATCTTTTTCACCTACCATCACGCTGCCTGCTCGTCTGTTGTGGGGTCCAATTCCAAGTAAACCGTGACAGAACCGTGACAGTATGTTTCCGCCAAACATGGACCTCGCGGACAGTAGGCAGGAGAGCGCCAGGGATCGCTGGGTTAAGCAGCAGATGAAGGAGGTGATGAGACTTCTGCCGACTGATTTTGAGGTTCTGCCGTCTCCTCTGCTGCTGGAAGAGATGGAGCGTGAGGCGGCCCAGCGCCAGAGAGTTCGGGAGGGCTGTTCTGTCCCTCCGCCTCAGCTCCGACGTTCCCCACCTGCTTCCGTACCAGCAACAAAGCCGTCATCTTCCTCCCGCCGCAAGAATCACCGTCATGCAGCGATTCCCAGCCGGTCGACTGGCGAGGAGGTGGTTTCCCTGCCAGCTGACGTGAGGGCTGCAACAAGTAAGCCCGCATCTTCGTCTGCCATAGCACTGTCTCCCAGGCTCGCTGCACTTCCGCCCATGCCGTCTGCGCTTGCTCCAGCCTGGAGTTCTGGGGCAACACCTGCCGAGCTGGAGCAGCGCTTGAGGTTCATGGCACGCCAAATCAAGATCCTCAGGACGACTGGTCTCCTGTATTCCTCTCCTGAGCTGATGGAGAGGATAAGGCAGATCAAGATGGAGTATGAAGCGGCAGTAAGGCTGTTTTACTGCCATCCTCCATCGCCCACGTCAAGCCTCCAGGGAGCTGCTGCAGAGCAGGCCACGTCAGGTCCACAGCCTGACACTAAGTCAGCCTCAACCCCCTCCAAATGGCGCAGAAGACGTCGTAAGAGGGACGCCCCGGCGACGCCTCAGCTCACGCCACCGACGGTCCGGCCGACGCCTCAGCTCCTGCTCATGCCAATGAGGGTCTCGGCGACGCCTCTGCTCACGCCACTAAGGGTCCGGCTGATGCCTCGGCTCCTGCTCACGTCACTGAGGGTCCGGCCGACGCCTCGGCTCCTGCTCACGTCACTGAGGGTCCGGCCGACGCCTCGGCTCCTGCTCACGTCACTGAGGGTCCGGCCGACGCCTCAGCTCCTGCTCACGTCACTGAGGGTCTTGCCGACACCTCGGCTCTTGCACACGTCACTGAGGGTCCGGTCGACGCCTCAGCTCCTGTTCCTAGTCTGCAGGAGTTTAAGGAACGTTTTGTCCTCGTTCTGGCTTTTGAACCCAGAGCTGAGGGCTTGCCAGGCTCTGCTTCAGCCTCTGAGGGTTCGCCAGGCTCTGCTTCAGCCTCTGAGGGTTCGCCAGGCTCTGCTTCAGCCTCTGAGGGTTCGCCAGGCTCTGCTTCAGCCTCTGAGGGTTCGCCAGGCTCTGCTTCAGCCTCTGAGGGTTCGCCAGGCTCTGCTTCTGCCTCTGAGGGTTCGCCAGGCTCCACGCCTCTGGAGTTCCACAGAGTGTCTGGGAAGTCCTCTACTCTGCTCAGTCGGCCTCCACGTCTTTGGTGCAGGCCCGGTCGCCCGCCTGAACTCTGTGCCTGCCCGGGATGACCTCCTGGTCGTCCGCCTGAACTCTGTTTTTGTTTTTTATTTAAGTTTTACATAACATGCCAGCTTCAATGGAATTTGAGTTGTAAAATGCTTTAAAATGGTCTAGTCTAAGTCTATAATTAAATCTGATTTTATGGCCATTCATGCTCAAAACCCTTGGTAGCTGAATTGAAACTGTTCTCCAAAGAACTTTGAGCCAAAATTCCTTCACAGCAATTTAAAAGACTCAGTGCCATGTTGTCGCAAACAATCGATGTCAGTTCTTGGTACCAAGAGGTATAATTACTTTTTCACATATGGTTTGGACAGCTTTTTTATCTTGATTTACCTTTCTTATAACTACATCTGAAACATCCAAGTGTGACAAAAAACCAAAAACAGACAAGGTTTCTAAGAAGGCCAATACTTTTCAGTGCACTGTAATTCAGTTTTCATGCTCTAGAGTGCTTCTTAAGACATAGAAAAAGAAAACAAAGTAGAACAATACAGAAAATGAACTATCGTGATGTATTTGGAAAATGAGTTAATAGTTTCAAGCTCATGTTTAAAGATGAAGGAAAGAGAAAGGATTAAAAAGGAGATCCTATTGACACTCAGCATATTGATAATGTGAGAAGATAAAATCTAAGTCCAATCAATCAACTCAACGTTTGAAAAAAATAGTTTTGGCACCACCACCAAATGTGTAAAAGTTAACAAACCAGTATAATCAAGTCTCAAGTCAAATCAGACAGCTTGGAGGTTTTTTTTCTTTTTTGCAGATGAGTAAAACCAGATAATGCCCCACCTGTATTATAGAGTCTAGTGTATTTTGGAGAAGTGATGATAAATCTTGTTTTTATTGACATCACAGTCCACATTTTACACTGCTGTTTTAAATGCATTGTCTTCCCGTGCTTATACAAGAGTAAAGATGTGACTCTCTCTTAAATATGAAATGTGACACATTTTTATTTATCTTTTCACTCTCTGCAAATGGAAGTGTAGCATTCTACCACAACAGATTGTCATAGGCACTTTGAAGGTGTGCGAACAGATTGTGCTTTGAAAGAGAAACGGGCGCCTGCAGCAACGCTTCACGTCTGCATCCCGTCTCTGTCTGAAAACAGGACAAACATCTTTACATTATACATTTGCACAAACATATCCATTATTCATGCTCCCATATTTTAATGCTATTAGCACTTCTGCGCCACCCACCTAAATACCTGTTTGCTTGTTATCAAAGGTGCAGCAACAGCCGGAATAACTATAAGTGTGAGGAAACAGTCTTGAGAGTTTTGCACAATTGGGCCATCACACAAAATAAAAATAGATCTTAGAAGAATATATTGCAATGCATATTAGGAAATGTGGGATCCCAGCTGAGTGGACATTGGAGAAAAAGCGTTCACCTGTCTCCAGAGTGTTGGCATCAGCAGGCAACAGCAACAAAAGAAAACACACACCAATATACACAAATAGGAGCAGATAATGCTCCACCTGTGTAGGTGGGAGGTGCAGCCACTCAGCAGCTGAGTGGGGCAGCATATGGAGGTTCTAATTGGGTAGAAAAGCACAGCTGGAGGACACCAGTCCAGGACTTGGCCTCTGGTAATCAGTCCCACAATCCTCAGTTCTCCTTTGCACATCCACCAGGCTGCATGTGAGGCACTGGCTGGTGGGAGGTTGATTGAAACCAACTAGAAACTTATCTTATACGAGGGTTTTTCTAAAAAGGTTTTCCCTTTAAACTCAAGGATGTTTCTGGAGCACGGATGTAGCCATCCCAAAAATATATCTCAGTCTTCCTAAATAATGATGACCAGCATGACAAAAACTTTGTCCACCAACTGAAAAGCCACATTACTAACATATCTCAAAAACACAATAAACAAATTTGTATGAATATTTTAATTTTCCTGAAACAAAATGCATAAAGTCATGTTAATAAGTAAATAAAAATACATATGTGCATGAGCCATTACCCTAATGTGGTCAACTTGAGTATGCACAAAGCCATGAATTTCATAAATATTAATGATGTGCAAATGATAATCATAACAAACAGGTGTCAAAATAATTTTTCAGAAATGTGTATTAAACTAAAATTCCTCTAACTCTACTAAAGACATAATCTATCCTACTGTTTGTTTTCAAATTCATTCCATAATAAACACATCTAAATTTGTTGACCTAAACTCTCAAATGTAAAACCTATAGAGTAAGCTCAGGGTCGATGTGAACTGCCATTCATTGAATATTTTATCTTTTTTAAACAATTCTCTATACCTTTATATGTCTGGTAGATTAGCAGCATTCTGAATTACTGAGACCAGCCTGTCTACCACCAACAATCATGTCACATTCAAAGGCACTTCCCCTTTCTTCACCGATTCTGAGGCTCGGTTTGAACTAGAGCAAGTCATCTTCATGACATCTAGATACCTATGTATTGATGTTGCTGCCAAGTCATTGGCTGATTTCTTATTAAGCAATTAAACAGGTGCACCTAATAAAGTGACCTATGGATTCAAGTAATGTACAGGGATACAATTTGTAATACTGAATTTATGTGATACAAAATTATTGAAGTAAAAAGATTTTTCTCAATGGAGCTAAAAAGCTTTTGATATTCAGCCTTGAAAAGTTGGATACAAAACTTGTTGCCAGTGAGAAACTTCTAATCTTATAAATCAGAATTTCAATGGTTTTAACTTTCAGCTCAGATATTTTTACTTCTAAGTACAGATGTAACTTACCAATGCATTGCAAATACTATGATTACTTTGTTCTGAGCTCTTGCTTGCCCTTTCTTTCTGACGTGGTCACTATCTTTTTTTTCCCTAAATGTTTCCTTTAAACTTTATGTAAATGTTTTATTTTTATTAAACAGAACAATACTGTGAGACACACGCTATTAGTGTAGGAAATGGTACAGTAAAGCAGAAAAGTGAAAAGTTAAGAAGCCCATTCCTTCTCCAGAATCTCCAGTTCCAGTTTCACTCTAGACAGAGATAGAAATGTTTGGTTCTTGTTCTTATTGCTGTAAGGTTTTTTTTTTTTTTTACTTTTCAACGGTGACGTGAAGATAAAAAGAAGATTGCGCACACTTGAGGCATTCCTTAAAAACAAAATATCAGTGGAAAACAATTTTTTATGGATACCAAAAAGACAATAAATTATTTTACAAACAGCTTTATGGCATGACAAGAATATCATTATCAACCACTGAAGTGTTCATTTAGGTATCCACAAGTACTGAAACTAAATGGTTGCACTTGTATGTGGCACAGCGTAAGCACTTCCTCATTTAGCCTTTGTCTTTGGCATTTAGTTAATTGTACATGGAGCTCAATTCAAGGCGATGTAATATAAATAGCAAGAGTTGTTGTCGAGAGACTGAAAATTAACATTACAGGGCTCATTATGGAGTCAGTGTTAGCTGGAGTTGCTTTGTACATTAGTTCTGAAAGAGAACTAACCCACGAGATGTGACTCTAAATTAAACGTTGGACAGAATCCTGTTGTATAACCACACCATTACCATCCTCTTAACCACATCACCTCGCACTCATCATCCAGACACGGATCCCTTCTAACTGCTGACATCAATTGAGAAATGCTTTCGACTCAGTGTGCAACGTGTGGCGCCTTCATTTGCAACTCTGCGCCGCGCACAGTGCCTATAAAAGCTGATAATGTGATAATTAAAAGAGCTGACAGGCAAGAACTGTCAGCCAGGCTCCCTGATTTACCAACTTCTGCTATTTGTTATACCTCTCAAATTACAATGCTTCCACCCTTGAAGTATAACATGTGAAATATCAAATGCAATAATTAGGCAAGCTCGAGGTGTGATAAAAAAAAAAAAGAAAGTTAAGCAAAGAAGTCACAGATGACAGTTTGATATAATCTGTCCATAAAGCATCACAAGATCAGATTTGAGGCTAAGACAAGGATTTTAGCAGACAAAAGATCACAGTCCTGTCTCTTTCTCTCTTCCTGTCTCAACCACACCATGATTTATTACCTGAAAAGACAAGAGAACTAATTAGTGGAGTAATTAATTAATATAAATTTGCATATTTGCATTTGCAATTAGTGCAGTCAACTGATTAGTCTGAGATGGGGAGTTTGACTCTTCAGCATGTATGCATGTGTGTGTGTGTGTGTGTGTGTGTGTGTGTGTGTGTGTGTGTGTGTGTGTGTGTGTGTGTGTGTAGTGGACCAGAACGATTAGCAGACCAGCTAAAACAATTTTGGGAGGGTGGCAAAAATGAAGGAACACTATTTGGCTGTTTTGTTTTTAATTTTTTGAGCGGCCATATGCACAATTCATGTGTGTTCAAATGTATTTGTCCACATGCACACATTAGACGAAACATTGCAATATTCACCACATTGTGTGTATGCCCTAACTGTCACGGTTGAAGGTGCCCTGATCTCACACCAGCCACCTTTCTACAGCCTGACTCATACTTCTGATCGATGCCCTGCGATAACCAGACTGAAAAGTTGCCTTAATTGATTCTCCTTGCAGCAAGGTCATTCATAGGCACACATTTCAGCATGCAATTGTGTGTGTGAGTGTTCCACATAACTGAGGAGTGCATATACCCATATCGAGTGCCAGCTGTGCCCCAGCATGGATTTGGCAGCATGCCATTGTGCCTTTTTCCATTGGGTGTGCTTAATGGCTATGATGCTATAAGGAACCACCAGTATGCACGCTCCCTTGCTATGTTCACACCATTGTAAGGTATCCACTAGATTTTCTTAATCACTATTGCATGGAGCTTTAAGAATTTGAAGTAAAGAAATTAGCTTAAAAGACATTTTCAACTAAAGGATTATGGCTGGAAAACTATGAACTTTTCCCCAAAGAACTTGTGTTTCACATCCTTGTAACCTGGGATTTGCACAAACTCCCAGGTTGTACAAAAATAGTAATTTATAGAAATCAGTTTAGGCTCTACTTTTTTTCTACAGCTGTTGGTTGAGTATAAACCAGATAATTTATGACTTACTCTGGCCTTCTTTCTTTTCAACGGTAAAATAGATCCATCCAAAATTTCCATCATCTACATGCAGTTGATGATACATTGAAAAGGCATAACATCATGACCACTGACAAGTGAAGTGATTAATACTGATCATCTCTTCATTGCACCTGTTAGTGGGTGGGATAAATTAGGCAGCAAATGAATATTTTTGCAAGTCAGAGAGGATTAAAGTTTAAACAGTTAAAAGTAGAAAAGAAATGGACAAATTATTGGATTTAAACGTGGCACAGGGGCCATTTCTTTAGAAGCTGGCCACTAGGCTGAAGGAAGACCCAGATCTAGTTTGCAACAGTGGGGTGGATGGTAAAGAAATCCTCAAAGCATTGTTGAAAAACTGAAACTAAGATCCTGGGATTAACAATTCTTCATAACTACCCTTAATGCTTGGCAAATGCAAATAAGTGGATTTGGGGGCATTTTAAGAAAAAGATAAATGCACTGTAACACAGTTTCCAGCACATTGGAAAGAAAACAACCCCATAGCATCACAGATCCTTCACCATACTTAACACTAGACATGAGGGGCCTTTCTACAAATTGTCATGTCCAGCTCTGCTGTTAAGTGTTTTACAGGTTTTATTTTGTGTACTGTCTCAATTCAGAAACTTCACTTCCTGAAATTCTCACCTGTAATCAGCTTCTGCCACAGTTATTTTATGCCACTATGTTGGCTCTAGAATTTCAGTCCTCTGTTCCTTATTCCTTATGCTTACCACACAAATTCACCCTTTATTTCAAGTCAAACACAAATGGAGTGTTTGTTATTGAAAAGCTCAACTTTAGATTCATCTGGCAAAAGAACGTGGTTCCATTTTCAATTTCTGTCCATTTTTTCAAACTTTGTGTGCTAAAAAATCTTTAACATCAGACAACTTTCAGGACTTTTAGAAATGTTTAAATCTGAATGAGACCTTGGTGTTCTTTCAGGTGGTTTTTGCCTGGAAACTCTCCTTTGGATAAACTTTTTGCGGCTGTCTCTTTCTTATTGTTGAATCATGAACACTGACATTAAGTGAGGTAAATTAGGTCTGCGGTGCTTTAGATGTTGTTCTAGGGTCATTTGTGACCTCTCGGATGAGTCATTGTAGCACTTTTGGAGTAATTTTGGTAGTACAACCAATCACCCCTGTTCCATATTTTGTCCAATGTGGATAATTTCTCTTATTAGAGACTGCTGTAGTCTTAAAGTCTTTGAAATGGGTTTATTATCATTTTCCGACTGATAGATGCCAAGAACTTAATTTCTCATCTGTTCTTGAATTTCTTTAGATTGGGGCATGATTTGTCACTATATGATATCCTCTAGCCAACTTCCTGTTGTCAGACACTGATCTAGTTGGGTGACTTCTTGGTTTTACAGCTCAGGTATTAATTAGGCTTGACTGTGGCTAATGAAACTGAATCAAAAAGGTGGTTAATTATTGTTAATTCAACAAGGTGAGCAACAATATTTTTTTTATAAGGCCAGGTTAGTTTAAGAAATTAATTTGAAATTTGAAATGATCTATCTATCTACCTATCTATCTATCTATCTATCTATCTATCTATCTATCTATCTATCTATCTATCTATCTATCTATCTATCTATCTATCTATCTATCTATCTATCTATCTATCTATCTATCTATCTATCTATCTGTAACATGCTTTTTTTATTCCGTCACAATCAACAGAGGGCTTCTGAAACTTAACATATCTACTAAACATGTATCTGTCTACTTGTTTGAATGCCTGCAGACTCTTGCACATCAACCCGTTCATTTTTCTTACAGCGGGTGAGACGCAGGTATTAGTCGTTATCCCTCTCCGGTCTGCGTTTTTGACGGTAAACGCGGGCCTCCCGGTGCCTTTTTACCGGAGCTGCCAGATGATCGGCGCAGAGTGGAGGGTCCCACGGGACGCTAAACACGTGGTCTCTGCTGCCACAAGACGTCAGCGGCAGATGGCATGGGTACCCGCTGTTGGCATGAGTGTCATTCCTCAAAGAGAGAGGGAAGGAAGGGGGAGAGCGGATCGCAGCGAGGAGGAGAAAGGAGGGTTTGAGCTCTGGCTGGTATAATTGTGCAGTTTGCAAAAGAAAACTGTAAGAAACTACCGCGGAGATTCAAAGGATGATTGGGGCCATGAGAAGTACACGTTGACCAGAGGTGGGTATGATTTTGTGCGTTTTTAAAAAAAAAATCCGTTTAATCTGAGTACAATATTGTTTAGCTGAATTAAAAAAAAATACCAAGGCTTAATTTGGTAAAACTGTTCTAAAAGATTCAGCAAAAGGCCAAAACATTCTTCAAGTCAGTGCAGCTGAGTGTTTTTGAAAAGGTACCAGTTACATCGGCCTCGCTTGCCAATTTGTTCCTCTTCCTCCTGGGAGGACTCATTCACAGGGTAATTAACTGACAACCTTCAAAAGACGTCGGCGTTGAATTTGCTCTTACAGTTTACGTCTCCACTTTAATCCTGCAGGAGATATGTTGACGCTGCCATTCGAGGAAACTCATATGATGTGTGAGCCGCGCTTTGGTGCCAACTATCCCCGCGAAAGCCTGCCTGAGAGCCTGCAGCAGCAGGAGCGACAACAGCGCACCACGGCCAGGTCCGACCCGGACATGATGAGGGAGGCCGAGGACGACCTCTCCGACAGGGAAGAAGACGAAAGGGAGGACGACCAGGACGAGAACGAGCTGCAGAAGAAACGGGGTCCGCGGAAAAAGAGGCCTGGCAAGGAGCATGTGGACAGGGCCAAACTCCGGCGCCAGGAAGCCAACGCCCGGGAGCGCAGCCGGATGCACGGCTTGAACGCTGCACTGGAGAGTCTGCGCAAAGTTGTGCCGTGCTACTCAAAAACTCAGAAACTGTCCAAAATCGAGACGCTCAGACTGGCAAAAAATTACATCTGGGCCCTGTCAGAGACCCTGAACGCCGGGAAGAGACCGGACCTTCTCGCTTTTGTGCAGACTTTGTGCAAGGGATTATCTCAGCCAACCACCAACTTGGTGGCGGGCTGTTTGCAGCTGAACGCTAGAAATTTTCTCACGGATCACAACGGAGAAGTGATGTTTTCTGGCAGGTCACCTTACGAAGCTATGTACTCGTACACCGGCTCGGACATGAACTCACCCCCGGGCCACAGCGGTGGCGTCATGGACGCCAACTCCAAGCCGTTCCGACACTACAGCTACAGCAGCGCCTACGAGACCTACTTCGAGAACCCGTCCCCGGACAGTAGCAGCCCACATTTTGACGGCCAGCTGAGCCCCCCGATGAGCTTCAACGGGATTTTCTCCCTAAAACACGACGACCCGCCAGATTACGGGAAAAGTGGCCACTACGGTGTGCGCTACTGTGGCGCGCCAGGGCGCACGGCCCTGGCACCCACCTCAATGTACCGAGTCTCCCCGGAGGCCCGTTTTCCCTACGACCTGCACGTCCGCAGCCAGTCCTTCCAAACCCAGGGGGAAGTTAATGGGTCATACCACAATTAATTCATCAGCCAGGACAAAGTGCAAGCTTCAGATGCAAATTTCTCTGCACAAAAGTAAAAAACAAAACTGAACTCTGATGCACATTTGGGGGTTTAAAGTGACTTTTTAACTGTAAAGGCAGCAATTTGGATTATATGATTTTAATTAATGATGAGAAACTTTCATCTTAAATTGATCTTGATGTTTTTAATGGAAAAAGTTTTAATGAAATGGTGCTATGTATCTGTTTCCAAACAAGTCGAATTTAAAAGGGAAACGTAGATGAGGATCACTTATTTTCCTTTTTTATTTGCTTTTATTTATTTATTTCATTTGTTTTTACAGTTGCAGCGTAGTGTTCACATTTTTTTCTTAACGGAAGTACAGCAAATGTTGGTGATTATACACCTTATTGATGCAGGTAATACCCAACACAATCCGGTTATTTGAAACGATTTTAAATAAAACTAAAAAGAAGGTGGAAAAATTGGTTTCACTTTATCAGGGAACTGTACCCAAACATGTCTGGAGTTCAGAGAATCATTGTGTTGGCAATAAAAGTTAAATTGAGCTATGCAATGTTGCCAAATACAATCCGTGTATATTTAAAATTTGAAATGCATTTTCATTAAAGCACCTCGTTGTTTAGGACCTAAAATGAGTCAATTACAGGACAAGGGCCTGAAAGTAAGGGCAGAAAAGGTCACATTTAAATGCATTGCTATATGTCGGATAAATTTTGTGGTACCGAACTGAATGTAAATTATTTCAGTATTTATGTACTATTTATTTCCAAGTCCGTTTTTTTGTGAATAATATATAATAGAAATGAATAATGTAAAATCATAGTGTGAACTTATGTGAATTTCCACAGTTTGTTTATGTTGCAATGTTGTAAAATTTTACCAGAGCTGACAGGAATACAAGGCATTTGGGTGCAGCTTAAATAAAATGTAAAATGCTTTAAAAATGGGGAAAAAAAACTGAGAAAGACAATGGCCATCAGTAAACAACGAAGTTGAAGCTTTGGACTGCGTGATGTGAACTTTTTTCTGTTGAGTGCACTTAGTGTTTCTGCACAATGTTGGTAACAAATCTCATAAATCCTTTAGAATTTATTTATTTATTTATTTATTTTATCAGATACCCAGTGCTTATTGGATGATGACTCTAATTTATTTCATGAAACGCACACAGCCACGCACGCACACGCTCTTCACACTGACACGCACTTCTGGAAAGCCGTTATGGAACGAAATATTCGTGAAGTAATGTGTTAATGTTTTGTGATGTGTTTTCTCGCAATAAAATAAATTAATTAATTAAAAATAAAGAAATAAATTAAAAAGAAGAGGACGTGGGAGGCTTTATGTTGTGTCCCAGATTCTCAGCTTTCTGTAGCCATGATCGACAGCAGATGGCAATTAGGAAAATACAAAAATAATAACAATAGTAGCTGGAAAATAAATGTAGATAAAACCAAGACTTTTGTTAATAATTTCTAAAATGCGACTCAGAATGTGGCAGGGCAGGGCGGTAAGATTTGCGCTCTGAATTCTTAACCTCGAAACGCTTAAACGCTCTACTTTTTACTTTTTAATTACAAGTTGGCATTCATTGTCCTTTTTAAGTGTTTTTTTTTTTTTTTTCTGTTTTATTTGTCGCTAATTTGACTGACTTCCAGCTGATCAGATGGCTGATTTGTGTCAGAAGCGCCCAGGAGGTGTTGGATGTCATCCAGTCTGCAGCGCATGGCGGTTGGTTGATCCTCCCAGTTTGGAACAAAGTGGGTTTGATAATCCCCGGAGGCAACAACATTACTGCTGTAAAAGACAAGCAATCTCTTCGAGAACAGAAACGATCAACAGTCTTTCGTGTCTGGCGTTTGTTCCTGCTCTTTTCGTGCTTGGAACTATCTGCATGTTGCTCTTTCTGGGTAATTATTTAAATGTTTCCGAGTCCTTTAATCAGCCCGTTTTCACTGTTAACACCGGATTGTTTATATACGATGATCTAATACAAATTGCATAGATGATCCCTTTATTAAATAATACACTGCAAACAGTATTATGTCACGTAAGAACATGCAGCTCTGGTTTGTTCACAACGTATAGAACTTTTTTACATTTTGTCACGTTTCAGACACACATTTAAATGCATTTTGAGGGGATTTGGTATGATAGACCAACACAAAATAGTCCATATCTGTGAAGTGGAATTAAACATTTTCCAAATGGAAATTTAATGTATTGTGCATATGTATTTAGCCAAAATCAGTTTAATACTCCTAAATAAAATCCAGTGAAATCAATTGTCTTCAGACGACACCGAATTAGTAAATAGTTGGCTGAGATAACCCTTTGCACAAAGTCTGCGCGAAAGTGAGGAGGTCTGGTGTCTTACCTGGGCTCAGGGTCTGTGACAGGGCCCAGATGTAATTTGTCTGAGTCTCAATCTTGGACAGTTTCTCAGTTTTCGAGTCAACCTGTGTGCAATTTAATCTTAGTAAAATACAGCTGCCCTTTGAAGGCCTCAGAGGTTAGTGAACAAAACAGTCTTTAGAGATCATGAAGAGCAAGGAACACAACAAACAGGCCAGGGATAACATTATGGAGAAGTTAAAGGTCAGGCTCTAAAACAATCTTCTGAGCAGTTGACATTTCATGGAACACTGTTCAGTCCATCATCTGATAATGTAATATGGCACAAATGCAAACGTACAAAGAAATGGCTGCCCAACTAAATGGACAGACTGGACAAGGGAAGCATTATTCAGAGAAAATACTAAGAAGGCCCATTGTAACTATAGAGGAGTTGCAGAGACCCACAGCTCAGGTGGGATAATTTGTTTAAAGGATAACAATTAGTTGTAGTTGTAGTAGTTCCTTTAAAAAGGAATGGGGAAAAAAAAGCTATTGTTAAAAGAAAGTCATATAAAGTCCCATTTATCTAGGGGACACAGCAAACCTGGAAAATGGTGCTTCAGTCAGCTATACTGCCAGCGCTACTTTGAAATGGTTTATATGAAAGTATATCCATGTGTTAGAATGCCCAGTCAAAGTCCAGACTTAAATCCAATTTAGAATCTTTAGTAAGGCTTCAAGATTGATGTTTAGAGATGCTTTCTGTGTCCACGTATGCTCTCCCTCCAATCTGACTGAGCTTGAGCTATTTTGCAACAAGGAATGGGCAAACATGCCAGTCTTTAGATGTTCAATATTTTTTCTTCCTCTTCACAATTATTCACCATTATGCACGGCAGTTGGAGGATATAACATGGCAAAATGTAGAAAAGATCAAGGGTTATGAACACTGAAATTTTTATTGAGCCTCTCAGCCCAAGGTCAGATTTTAAACTAATTAAAGCAACAAAATAGATCTAATAAAAGTTAATCTTGCTGCTTTAATACCTGTGATCTGTGATTTACTGAAATAAACCTAAGGAGAAGCTACACTTCTAAATCCAAAAGCTCTAATCTCATACTTCAGATATCCTGATCAATCTTCAAGCAAGTAGGTCAAACAACATTAGAGACTGAGAAAGTTCAAATGTGCAGATGTATTTATCATACTGTTCCCTATTTATGGTTTAGGTTTTACTGGCAGTATTTTGCTTGAAAAATGTAATAAGTTGACAAGATCAATCTGATTCAATCCAGTTCAATGTATTTATTAATACAGTTTCACAACAAATGTCTCAAAGCACTTTGTAAGACAAACAGATCAAATTTATATACTGAAGTTTATAGTCAGTTCAGATTAATCATACAGACAGATTAAAATTCAATTACTGACATTCCAATTGGATCCCAGTTTTAAAGCAATGCATACACCGTAGTTTATTATTCTGATTCCTATCCAAGAAAACCCAACCAATTGCAAGTCATGGACTTTGTAGCAATCCCTTTTCCTGAATGAGTACATGTCAGCAGTGGACAGTTGATAGCTTTGAGTCGTTAACTTTTCAGCAGTCACTCATGCTGATCATACATGAGGTGACAGTGGAAATCAAAGTCCCTTTTAACAAGAGGAAATCTCCAGAAGAACCTGACTTAGTATGAGAAACTATCTGCCATGATTGACTGGAGGTTCAAAAGGACAGAACAGACACACAAGAAACACAACAGCATTGATACAGAAGTACTTTCTGTGGGTTTTAAAGTGACTCCATGTATGAGAAAAGCACAACTTTGCATATAATCTCTGAGCCAGTAGTAACATCTACGCCCTGAAAGGCAGAGACTACAAAGTCAGTCACATAATAGCTCCTTCAACTGCTTTGTCTAGGACTGAGGCAGGGTTAAACACAGAGACAGAATCAAGTCTATAGAAAGAGAACAATAACCATCAGCAGCTTAACCAGTGGCCTGCATGTGTCACAGCTAAGCAACAAAACATAGGGCCAGGTGTAACTTCTTGAAAGAGAAAAAACAGAGAAAACATAAAGTTAATGTCAGTAATAACTGCAGATTATCCAGAATTGGAGAGTAGAAGGAGAAAGTAGCAGGGTGCTGAAAATGGTCAGTATGTCCTCCAGTAGCCTAAGTCTACACCAGCATGACTATAAAATAGCTCAGGATAACCCGATCTACTGTAACTATACATTTTATCAAAAGTAAAAAGTTAAACCTTGTCTTAAAACTACATAAGAGTCTGTCAATGTAAATCAAACATCTGTCTTACATTCTACTTTGAAGAAAAGACAGTAAAAACTGGTTTTGTTGTAAATCTTCTTTTTAATCATGCATGGTGATATCAGAGCAGTCTGAATTATAAAAGGCTCCAATATAAATTCCTGAGCAAATCTTTGTTATTGCAATCTAGAAAATGTAACTAGTAAACAAAATAATATATTTTCAACTGCTAGTACATGCCACACAAACAAAACTTCTATATCTACAATGCATGCTAATTCTGTGCTATACACAGGTTTAAGGAAATGTCAATTCAACTTAGAAAATAGGGGAAAGTGCTTGCCTTTTTATCTGAAAGTTAACCATTTTTCTATTTTAATTTGATCACTTATACTCCTTGTCAGGATTGTTTCAGGTCCTTCACAGTGTACCTTAAGCCTTGGGGCTTGTTTGTCCACTCACTAACACTCTCACCTTTTGTGTGTGAATTAATATTTGCTTGTGGAGGAGCAGCAGCTTCAGATACCTTTTAGGTCTTTACATAAAGGCCTGAAGGGATGTGGGAGTGTGAGGAAAGGATGGTGTTTCATGCCCAAAGGGTTCATAGGGTCGCACGGTGCAGTTTAGCACGAGGTCAAACTTGTACATGCACCCTTACATTCATCCAGCTCATTAGACTTGGTGCAACAGAGGGAGAAAGACAGAGAAAAGGGGACCATATGGTCATGCTCTGTGTGGGAGTTAGGAATAGAAATAGGGTACAAGTGCTGTAAATTGTAAGAAAGGACAAAAAACATAGTGTTATGAAAAAAGTATTTGCTCACTGACAGATCTCTTCTTTTTTTACTATTTTGTCATGCTAAAGTGTTTCAGATGATCAAAAAAAATTGAAGTCAGTATTAGTCAAGCATAACCTGGATAAATATATTAAAAAAAACAGTTTTCAAACAATTTTTTGAGATATTAACAGGAAACATCTATACAACTAACCTGGCTCTATGTAAAAAAAAGTAATTGGTCCCTAAGCCTAATTACTGAGTGTACCATCCTTTGGTATCAACAACTGCAGTCGAGTGTTTGTGATAAATGGCAATGAGTCTTTTTTAATCTCTGTGTTGAAATTTTGGTCCACACACATTGGAGAGTTTTTAAGTATGAAGTTCAGAAATTCAGACCTTAAACAGGTCATGCTACATCATCTCAATTGGACTCAGTACAGATTTTGAGTAGGCCACTCCAAAACGTTTCTGTCGTTTCTTTTTAACCAACTTAAAAGTTGTGCTTTGGATCATATTCCTGTTGCAAAACCCTTGAGCATGAGCTTAAGGTCATGCACTGAAGGCCAAAGATTCACCTTCAGGATTTTCTGCTAGAGAGCAAATTTCATGGCTATATCAATTATGGCAATGTGTCCAGGTCCTGAAGAACCAAAGCAGCCCCAGACAATCTCACTACCTCCAGCCAATATGTTGTTCTTTTGAGAAATGCTGTGTTAGTCTCGCGCCAGATTTAATAGGATGCAGACCTTCCAAGAAGTTTAACTTTTATGGCATCAGTCCACATAATCTTTTCCCCAAACCCTTGGGGATTCTCAAGATGTAAAATGTGAGAAGGCTCTATGTGTTCATTTTGGCCAACAGTGGTTTTCGCCCTGATACTTAAATACCATTTTACCTGCCCTTGACTGAGGCAAGTGACACCTGCAGTGTTTTAGATGTTGTTGTTTTCTTTTGTGACCTGGATGAGTCATTGGTGCTTATTTTAATTTTGGTAGGCTGGCCATTCATGAGCAGGTGTATCTCTTTTCCATGTTTTCTCTATTTGTAGATAATGGTAATCAATGTGGCTCACTGGATTTCCAATTCCTTAGAAACAGCTATGTACCCCTTTCCAGAATGATCGATGTAAATGACTTTGTTTTTCAACTGTTCTTGATTTTCTCTAGATCAAGGCATGATTTGTTTTGCTTTTTGAGCTCCTTTAGCCTACTTCATGTTGTCAGAAAGGTTTTCTTTAAGTGATTTCTTGATTGTACAGGTTTTGAAGTAATCATATTTGAGTGTGGATTTGGCTCAGCTTTACAAACATGAAATCACAGGAATTTTGTTTTAATTTTGGGCCAAGTTGGCTTTGATAGGTTTTTACACTTAATAAACCAAAACATATTTTGAAAGCAACTATTTGTATTTACTCATGTTGTTTGTCAGATATAAAATGCATTTGATGATCTGAAAATCTAATAAAAATGAAATCTATAAGAAAGCAAATACTTCTTCACAAGCACTGTAGAAACTGCATTTTCTACAGTTATGCTGTAAAATGGTAGTAATTAGACACATCCCATAACACTGATGAACAAAACACAAATCCATCTTTATGCACATTTATTAGATGTATTATAGTAAGGATGAATTTTCTGCAACGTCTGAAAATCAGAGCACCAGTGAAGAAAAATAAAAATTATGTCCCCCCAACCACGTCGGCGAGCATCCTCAAAATTTTGTTCCATTCCCAAGCCCCAGATGGTCTGGGATGGGAAACGTTCCCCCATTAAATTCCTAATAATCATTTCTCCAGTGGAATCGGGGGTGGAGGAGGGCTGGGTGCGAGTGTGTGTGTGTGTGTGTCTGGAGACGATGAAGAAGGGTGAGGTGGGGAGTGAGAAGTGAGGATTGGGTTGGTTGGTGGGTGAGGGGGGAGTAGAGGGATTTGGTGTTTTAATTAGACAGATTTAAGGAGCTGAACCCCCTCTTGAAGAGAGTGCGTGAGTGCTGGAGGTGGCAGTGGGGGAAGTGGGGGGATTATACTTCTGTGCGTGTGGGTGCATGTGTGAAAAAACTATGAGGAGGCTACGAGTGAGGATGTGCATGTGTGTGCGTTGTGGGTCACGGCAGGGATGGCGATGTTGCAGAGAAGGCCTGACACTCCCGTACTACGGGCCAGGATCTTATTAACGTGTCAGATTGGTGGATCAGTCTTCCTGGCAGCCAGCCCAGCCTCTCACAGGAAGTACTTTCTCTCTATCTGCGAACTTGGCACTGAAAGGTTAGGCGGGGAAGTGGGTGGGTGGTGTGTGTGTGTGTGTGTGGGGGGGGTAGTATGTAGGGAATATATTGGCCTGAAAGAAAGAAGGAAGGAGAGGAAAAAGACAAAACATTAATTATACCATTTGGTCAAATTGGGTAAATATTGGGTGAAAAATGGTCGGGATTTTTCCTTTAGAGAGTGGAATGTTTGCGAGTAATGAAAAAGTAGCGCTGATTTTTTCCAGGGGTGAAAGAGGCAGACTGACTCTTGCAGTTTTTGTTATTCTGGAGGTGGAGATATGCAAAGCATGTGACGGGAGCATCTGTCACTACATCACCTTTGTGATTTGTGCTCTTTGTCTAGGGGCACTTTAACTTTGTGTATGCAGGCTTTTGTTGAGTGTGTGTGCACGTGTGGGGGGAGACTACAATTCAACAGCATATAGGGTGGGTTTTGCAGCAGGTGGGAAACGTACAGGGGTGTGATCCTCTGACACCCCAGCAACACCCTATTTCAGGGCAGAGACACGGGTGCTGTTGGGTGAAGTGGTTTTGATTCCCTTGACTGTGAATGTGAGCATCTGGTAATAATAACTGCAGTAAACTTACAGTAAAAGTGTTTCTTGTAAACAACTTGTTTTTCTCAGATTATAGCAGCTATAGTAGAGCTAAAATACAGAAAATTATCTTGTGTGACTTCGTAATTGAAAATGCCACAGTTTTTTAACATTATCCCATAATATATCTAACATTACTTTTGACCGCTTTAATGTTTTTATGGATTCTGTCATGTTATAATTTTTGAAGAATACTCAAACACAAGTGAGAAAGGAAATTGGTTAGGATTTTCAACAACTATCAAGGACCCACTAAATCTCAAGCCTCCTATGACCTCCTATGACTGCTGAGACACCAGTGTCGCTGTTCCTGGTAAACACAGTTTAACATAAACATGGACTGAGAGAGTGTTGAATAAAAGAGAAGGCTTTCCTTCAAAATGCATGCTTTCAAAAGGAATGTAGGGAATACTCAAAAGGAAAAGGATCAAAACACACATCAACAATGGATGTGTGTAAAGCCCTAATCTCAAGCCTGTTGCACATTTTTGGCCTATGCTTAAAAGTTGGTTCTGTGTCAGGTAGGGTCATCTTGATATATCAATATATTTGATAGCAATAAAAAGGGAAGTCTTTAAAAATACTCATTGCATCAACATTTATAAAAACTAAGCTGTTTGCATCTCAAGTTGACACACAGCTTTGCACAGCAACACTGCAGACACACACACTTAGCCCATACCTTCCAGTCATGACAAAAACAAAACAGTGAGGTTGTGCTGGAAGTTTAAAACTTTGGCAACATAACAAGCACGTTCGGTGAATAGCCTTGGTGATCCTCGTTATTCATAAAGACAAAGCAAATTTGTTTTTTGAAGGTGTCTTGCTCAAAATCCAGATGAAAAAGAAAAGTTGAAGCAACAAAGCACTACAAACTTTGCAAAGCCTTTTAAAGACTGTTGCTCTGATTTTTCTTAAACTGAATTTTTTAAATGTCAGTAAAGCACTTGTATCAGCAGCAGTAAAGGAGTAGACATGTCGGATGGCATAAGTTGATATTCTCTTTTTAATTTATTAACAATTTCCTTCTATCCCTGTTAAGCCTTTGTCAAACTGTGGGTGTGAAATGAAATGACCAACACAAAACCCCCTGCCATTAGTTCTCTGTTCAGAAGTAAAGTAATTAGCGGCTTATATGGCCAACGATAAAACAAGTAATGCTAAAGAAAACATTTCATGCAGATCAGTGGATCAAAACTGAAGCTTGGAAGTCATGTGAGAACGGATAAAAAAAGTGGCAACCTAACTTTCTTACTCTAACTGATGGCTAAAGTAAGCATGATGGAAAATTACTTGAAATACACAAATTGAACAGTGACTGATGAATACATTTGCATGGATCAGATCCCTGTTTATACAGTTAGAAAAACCTCTTCAATTAACTGCGCAAATAAATCCAAGGCGAAAGTTCCCATCTAGGATATTAATATTTTTAATAAGTGTGTCTTGTTTACTGTTTTGCTATACAGGAAAGAAAAACTTTTAAATATATATATATTTTTTTGTTATCACTGCTGAATTGTCTACTTCTTATAATTGTTTTTCCCCATTAAGAAAACAAAAATATTTAATATTGAAATTGATCAAGTATTGATCTCTTCTCTTAGTAACAATATCATGTTTGAAAGTTTAGTATCCTGACAGTAACAGTGCCAGGACACCATTCATTTTCAACAAGCACCACCAATTAGGCTAGAATGAATGGTCCGGCCAGAAATTTTGCTTGTTGATGGCTACAAAAATATTTGGTTGACGTGCAACTTGCAAAATGACATTTTACCAAATATTCATGTATAAATTTAGTTGGACCTTCATGTGTAATTTTGTCCCTATGTGGATTAGATAAAAGTCCACAATAAATTCACACCCAATATTTATGTCTAAAAATGTGGAAGTGGTCTTTTGTACCAAAATCAAAATAATTCAAAACAAAAAAATGTAATCGACGTTCATGCCCATGTGTGTGTAAACCTCTGAAAAAATCAAACCCTGTCTAAGGAGAAAGCAATCTCTAATAAAGAATCCCTGTTTTTTTCAGATTTAGTTTTAGAAGTCTATAGAGCCTGACCTCTTATCCATTAACTTTCAGGTGTGTAAAAGCAGGAAGAAAAAATACTTGCTTGAAATCAGAAACTTGCTTTGGGGTTCAGCAAAAATGTCCCAAACATCTGAATAGCTAAAAAATAATGATTCAAAAGGCAATAGCCATTAATATTCTGCACAGCAGTACTTTATTGGTTTAAGAAAAAACAATTAACAAATAAATCCTGAAATGATCAAATCAAGATTTCTGTCTGCACAGAATGTTATTTAAAGATTTAATTTGATCTCGTTAAAATAATCTGGAGGAAGTTGCTTTAAGAAATACATAAAATTCCCTGTAAATAAAAGAGACAAATGTTAAGGGACCCTTATAGGGCAGCACTGATATGATTAGGACTTTGCAAAGTAGTGACAGCATACTCAAATTTTTCAATATTATGTCCTTTTAAACTGGTGGACATATTAAAAAATATATTTTGATCAAAGGAAGCAAACCCTGCAAAAATATCTTTATATTTCTTGGTTGGAAGCAGAAACAAATAGGCTAAGTAGAGGTTATTATTGTGAAAAACACTTTTTATTGTGATGTTCTGTGAAACAGAAAAAGAATACCACAAAGCAAATTCTGGTAACTCTTATTAGAGTTACCACCATTTTCCTTTTGTTTTTTGTTCAATCAAATGATGTCTTAATCTGAAGTGTTGGAAAAGGGTCCATTTCTAAGCGTTTTTAATAAGCTTCAAGGTCAGTGAGTACACCTTAAATCTTTGTTTCTGCCATCAGCAACATGACAAATAATACTTATGCAGCTCAATGAACACTAGACATGAGATCAGCATTGGGTCTTGTCATAATTATTTACCCATAAATATTTCCAGCCTAATTTAGAACACATTTAACAAACTTGTCACCAAGACTAAAGATATTATAAGCACAAACAAAGTCTTCTAATCATGCTAGTAACTTAATACATATAGGTCTTGGGTTTGAAACCCTGCTTTGGCTCTTTCTGTAAGGAGTTTGCATGTTCTCCACATGCCTGTATTTGTTCCCCTGGGTACTGCAGCTTCCTACCACAGTCTAACCACAGTCTAAAAACATGACTGTTAGGTTAATTAGCTACTCAAATTTGCCCTTCGCAATGAGTGCGTGTGTTTGTATGGTTGGTTGTCCTGTGTGTGTCTCTGAGTTATTCTGTGATGGACTGGTGACCTGTCCAGGGTGTACTTGGCCTCTCATCCAATGATCGCTAGAGATAGATACCAGCTCTTCAGGAATTTCCTTTTGGTATATTTTTAAAGATTAAGATTTATTTAGGATCAACACTTCAGTTGAAATGAAAACAGGAACTAATAGTTAGTGTAAACATGTGTATTGATCTATTTACGCATGATTTCATCAAACTAAGAAATGTCACAAACAGATCTAAACAATAATGATACCAATGTTAAATATACTCTTCTGCAACTGCTGGCTGAAAGGGAAAGTTTTATGATGAAGGGATGGACATTCAAAAATTTCTAATCTGGAGTAAAAACTTATGAATTCAAATTCTCAAAGCAACCTGGATATATCAGTTTTCAGGTCTGGAATCACTAGGAATAGACTGGAAGGAGTGCCTTTCTCAGTCTGCAATCAGTCCTCTTTTTGACTCACCAATTGGAGTTCCACAGCTGATGCAATTCCAAACCCCTCCCATGGCTTGGTTCTGCTGGTGAAGAAATGATGGCCCAAACAGCTGTTGTTCCAATAGAAGGGTCAATGGGAGACTGGAACCTGTCTGTTCAGGACCAGTTCACTGTATGTCTCTGGGGTTCCTCACTTAGGATCTGGAACTGGATTGGAAATAAAGGAAAAGCTTTTGTCAAGAAAGATAACGAATGACACTGTACGCACATTTGATAGATAGATAGATAGATAGATAGATAGATAGATAGATAGATAGATAGATAGATAGATAGATAGATAGATAGATAGATAGATAGATAGATAGATAGATAGATAGATAGATAGATAGATAGATAGATAGATAGATAGATAGATAGATAGATAGATAGATAGATAGATAGATAGATAGATAGATAGATAGATAGATAGATAGATAGATAGATAGATAGATAGATAGATAGATAGATAGATAGATAGATAGATAGATAGATAGATAGATAGATAGATAGATAGATAGATAGATAGATAGATAGATAGATAGATAGATAGATAGATAGATAGATAGATAGATAGATAGATAGATAGATAGATAGAGTGGGCAATCTTAAACCACCATCATTCCCATTTGAAAATGAGGAATCACCAACATTAAACATGTAAGAATAAGTAGGAACTTTCTTGGCTCATCCAGACTAATTATATACTGCTTTGTGAGGAGTCATTAGGAGCATAATTAACTATCTATTAGTATGAAGAAAGAAACCATTCATAATATCTCGCCTAAAAAGGGCTTACTTCTTTCTCTTAACTCAAAATATCATTCCATAATCACTCCACCCAATTATTAATAAGAATCTTGATAAAGCTTCAGTTTTGTTCACATGTACATCATCACAGATGAGGTTATCACTGCGCTGATACAATTCACTGTATATGATGGATGTAAAATTAATAAAACTAGAGTTTTGAAATGACTCTCTTCCCTGAACAGGAGGTGTTTGCAAAGTAAAACTTGGTACACACGCATCATCTGGCAAAAGGCATCGCCAAACAACAATGTGCATCTTTGTAATGAAAGAGACTACATCTTCACAGTTTGTGTGGTAAGGTATGCAGATGCAGATGCACACCATTGGGGGACTGTTGTGGAGGTTATGACAATAACAAATGTCCCAACCTGACAGGAGTGTGATGGCATGGATATATGTTCTCACTGCTGTGGAATATCTTACAGTTTTTCTTTTTAGTATTCTAGACCATTCTGTCCCTCCACCAATCTGTCCCATACTGCCTTTCAAGCATTTCCTGTGGGACTCATGCTGTGCTAGCAAGGCCTTTCTCTCTTTTTTACTCACAGGCATACACACCCACACACCCACATGCACATACACAGACTGTGGTGACTGTGTGGCGAAGTGAGCTGTCTGTGGAGGGTTGGATTCTTGGTGTCGGTCCAAAAATGTGTCACTTGGGACACGCATGGCCTGCTGGAGGCAGGAATTCTGTCGCTAATGGGCCCCGCAGCCGTCGGCACCACCTGGGGATATGGGAGACGGGGTGGATGGATGGGGGAGGACTGAGGAGGCTGGGAGGAAGGGAAAGAGGATGGAGTGTGTACAGCACAATGTGTGTAGTTTTATGTATTTCATGTGGATCACTGCGAAGGAAACTTAAAAAAAAAGTGTGCCATGCATATGTATTTTTTTCCTTTAATCTGATATCCCTGTGGAGAAGAAACAAAATGCACACACAGCATCTATCTATCTATCTATCTATCTATCTATCTATCTATCTATCTATCTATCTATCTATCTATCTATCTATCTATCTATCTATCTATCTATCTATCTATCTATCTATCTATCTATCTATCTATCTATCTATCTATCTATCTATCTATCTATCTATCTATCTATCTATCTATCTATCTATCTATCTATCTATCTATCTATCTATCTATCTATCTATCTATCTATCTATCTATCTATCTATCTATCTATCTATCTATCTATCTATCTATCTATCTATCTATCTATCTATCTATCTATCTATCTATCTATCTATCTATCTATCTATCTATCTATCTATCTATCTATCTATCTATCTAGAAGGTCATAAAAGCAGGTATAATGAATATTTTAATCCTTACAAATCAAAAGAAGACTGCTCAAATTCAATTAAACATAAACCAAGTTGTTTGTCTCCCAATAAATTCTTTGAACTTTTGCAATTAATATATTTAGAAGAAAAAGTCAACATTTTCCCCGCCATGAAAGGCAGCTTATAAAAAATGTGAAGGCATAAACAGGCAAGGCAGGTGTTGACGATGCAAATGAAACGGATGACAGATGGTGAGCCTCGCAGTTGCTCACTGTGCAGATAATGGATCGAGGTAATCAAATTCCTCTGAGGCTTCAGGACTTTCTTCAGAACTTTCTCATCAATTGCACCATCAAAATCCAGGGTCTTCAAATGCAGCACCCTTCCACTTTAAAAAGAAGGGTTACGAAAAAGTTATAAGATTTTATTCTTTCAAGTTTACCAAACTAATGTGGATATTAGATGTGTCTCAGGACAAATCGCTCTAAGCATCATTCAGGTGTTTTGTTTCTGGTAAAATAGATTAGTTTATGACAGATCAGATAAACCCTTTGCAGTAAAGTGCAACAACATCAGCAGCAGGCCAGCAAAGCCAGTCTACAGGCAAAATTGTTTTCTCATTCAAGCAAAAACACTGCTTTTCATGCTCTGTGATGAAACTTTTCATAGATTTATTCACTTGTTGTGAGAGCTGTGAGCTCAAAAAAGATCATGAAACAAAGCGTGTGATGTGTATATTTTTTACACTCTCACTGAAGAGAAACGGGCTGTGTTTTGTATAAACTCCATGAGTGTGATGACAGTCATTTGATTTTCATATGAAGGTCAGTTTTATGGTTCATTTGTGTTTTATGGTCGTTTTGCATCGATGGACGTTTCATAACAAAAAGGGTCATGTAACAAAACACAATAAATGTGCTTTTATGAATAAAATACATAATTACAATGCAGTGAGTCTCTAAATAAGCCGGCTTTACTGCACATATTCCATCAACATATTTCTGGAAAACTTAATTTACCGACTTGGAATACAAGATGTGTTGTGTCGGACAAAATCTGAAGGTGCCAGCTATCAGAAAACCATTTCCTTATCACATCTCTCAAGTGAAAGATATTACTGTAACCGCTTTCTTTCACACTTCAAGCTAATATAACAGCTTTAAGTGTTACACATATGTCTGCAAAAAAAAGTCTAGGAGAAAGCATCACAGAGCCAAAGTATTTTTAATTTCACAAGTTTTTTACATGTCAGGTGATTTTGTTATTTTCTTGAGATGTGATAACAGCTATTTAAGAATCTTTGTACAGAGGAACATATTGATTCTGTAAAAACTGTGAAAGTATTTTGCTTGGCATTCCTTTTTTGGAATATTGCATAAAAGGCGCATGTGAGAAATTAAAAAGGACAATAGGAAAGCAAAATGAAGTAGTTTCTTCCTGAAAAGAAGATGTGTTCTTTTTGTTTTCTTTATGTTTTGCTTAATGAAAGGTTTTTACGTCTCTTTGTATTTACTAAAGTTTGTATTTGGAAATGTGGATTATGAAGCAATATTTTGTTCCTATGTTTAGGGAAATATTATTTCTTTTTTTAGTTTAAGTAGTGGTCCACATAAAACTCGGATTTATTTGATTTGCACTGCAGAAAGAGAGTAGATGAAATGGGTGTGAAAATTACCTTTTCCAGTTATTTATATAATCTAACCGGTGGAAAATTCACTCTCAGTTGATGCTTGTTCAATTTTTTATCAATCTAATTTTACAGCCAAGTAAGTACTCATATTTTGTATATATTTAGGGTTTCAATGTGTACTTAATATTTCACAAACTTCCAATATGGTTTCATTCTTGTTTAATAAATAATGGCACATTAGAATCTATGATGTTTATTTGTTCAGCAGGGATTTTACTTAATTGTATAACTACAATAAAGTAAAAATAGAAATGTGTATTAATTTATTTAATAATTCTTCTCAGTAACACACCATAAAAATGACTAATAGTTAATAGACCAGTTATCAATCAAGTTATAAATGAGCTGTAAACCATTAATAAGCAGTTATAGTGCATTAGCTTTGGGGTCAAAGCAAACTTATATGCCCATCTTCTTGTCATATTTTCATTCTGAATATATGTAAAAATGAGCTGTTTTATAAATGCTTATTGGTGATTTATAAAGCATATACTGATGAACTATTAATGGTATATAAATCATTTAAAAGGCGAGTCTTATTGGGCTTAGTGTACTACCTTATAAACATGACTGTAAATGCTTGAAGACAAAAAAATATATAATGTTTTTACTTTATTTTGCAGCAGTTATAATAACACTCACTTTATAAGTTATACATCGCTAAATAGTTAGTATACCAGTAGAGGTTCAAGCTCAGACCAATGTACAGCTGTTTTATATTTACAATAAAATAATCTGTTCATTTATCAGCTACAGTATATTTCAGTCATTATCTTTGTAACTACAAAAAAGGTTGGTGTTTTAGGTTAGACTGAAATAGTTTTAGAACCTGATGAACACTGAATCGTTTCTACATTAAAGCCTTAGCATTGATAGAGGGTGTTGTTTCTTTTTAACATGTCTTTATATGTGAATGTGTATCTGTTTAAAAGTATTTAAATATTAAAAATTAATCAGATGTGGTCAGTGTGGCATTGCTTTGCAACATCCTTACCACTGGAAATCAGCAACAGTTACAACAGTTTGGCTCAAGAAAATGTCAACATGAAGCATAATGAGGGAGGAACTGGAACTTTCCTATTTTCCACCTGCATTCCTCCTTGTAAACCACAAGGTCCACCTCATCCCCAAACCAGCTGCTCCCAGCAGTGGACTTAACATGTCTTCAAATTATTTGTTCATTTTGACACGAGTGCCAAATGTTTCTTCAGTTTTGATTTTTGCACTTTTGTTGCAGGTGTTTGCATGTTTCTACCTTTGTGGTTGTATCTTGTCCATCTATATCATAATTTCCACAAAGATAACTTAGTCTCAGTTTCTCCATGGCACCTGAATGAAGGAGAAGCATAATGTTAAGAAGAAATGTATTGTTTTTGGACCATATTTTCCTGTTGTTGCCTGCCCTGCCAGGCCAAGGATACACACACACACACACACACACACACACACACATATGTACACTTACACAGCCAAGTCAGTGTAATTACGTTTTCTAAACTCATTTGGATGTTCTTTCCTTCAGTTGTCTTAGCTTGTGTGAAATTCCTAATTAACTTCATCTCAACAAATTCACAAAACTACTCTATTTTATTTTTTTAATGAATTCCTTTGTCTCTCACTGGCCCAGATGAGGCATGAGAAAGGCACATGTACCGTGAGCATATTAGTTAGGCGTGCCCATGTGATGGTGCCCGTTCACGGCTGACAGAGCGTTGGTATCCTCGGGCATCGCTGCCAAGCTGCCAGTCTGTGCCGTCACACCTTGCTGCCTTTAAAGATTGCCCTGCAGAGAAAAGGAGGGGGTACGGAGGGCCTCGTGGTTTTTAACAGCTCACAGTCTGGCATGCCAGGAGGGTTTACGACTCAGGATCGGTGCCAAGAACTGCCCACCAGAGAGATGGGGGGTGGGGGACAAGGATGCAAAGAGATATGGGTTTGGAGCTCAAGCACAGACATAAATTTAGTCCTGGATCAATTGCATTCCTGCAAGGTATCTGTGTATGGTTATGCTTGTGAATACTTATTCATCAGTGTGAATAAGGAAGGGCAGCTGGGACAAATGGAAAGGAATGTATACAACAAAACTATTTGTCAAATTAATTCATCAAGCTTTTGTATGACATGTTAAAGGAAAGAAGGCAGTGTGTATGCACATATAACATAGCTCTAACACCATCTACACACATACACACACACTCTGCCTTTTCTCAGTAATCCACACAAATGGCAATGGATGGCAGAATGTAAATGAGCTGGTTATTACACAGCAACGTTCATCAAGCTGAGCTGGAAAGACTTCAATGGCCCTGATGAATATGCATGCAAATTTGTTAATTAAGTTAATTATTCTGCTGAAAATTCATTTGTCTTCCCAAGGACATTTCTGCAATGATTTTAACATGTTTCCACCATTAGTCATGCACGGTGCTATTGAAAATCACTCCTGTTCACCTTTTTGGAAAGTTGAGGCAAAGACGAAGATTGAACAGACACAAACGAGGAACAGGATTGACAACAAGACCATAGGAAAACATATTAGGAGCTAGGAGGGAGGTTGGAGGTAGATGGCAGCTGGTGGAGCCTGAGGATAAGGAAGGACAAGCCAAAAAGTGGGGTCTGCAGGATATGAGCTCAGTGGGAAGAATGTGCCAGGAGCTGAGGTCCAGGATCCAAAATGAAAATGTTTTTATTTTTCATTATAATAGCCCTTTTAATGAAGAGGTATGTCACAGGTATGTTATTTTAGGCTGTATGTGTTGGAATGTAGACAGTATCACTTCCACCTCGTCGTTAAGTCATGCACAGTCCCACATTAGTGGGCCTTTGCATGACCTTATTCTTTGAATCCTATTTGCCACGAACACATGAAATCTCTTTGCATCATTATTCAGGTATCCCAACACTACCTTGGAATCTGTCCACAAATGCTCTTGAAGATTGCCTATCTCCAGCTCATTCCTTAACATTACACCTGTTCTTGCTGCAAGTACAGCAGCAGTTAACTCAAGCCTAGGGACAGTGGTGACTTTGGTTGGGGCTACACGTGCCTTTCCCATGACTAGGGTACAATGAACATTCCCTTGTGATGTCAGTGTTCTTAAATAACTGCACTGTCCATAGCCTGTCACACTGGCATCAGAAAAATTGTATAATTCACACAGTGTAATGTTAGTGGTTGCAGGTAAGAAACATATTTGAATTCTCACTTTTGACAAGTTTTGAAGGTCTAAGAGCCAGGATTCCCACTGTGTATGGAATTGATCCGAGAGTGCCTCATCCCATCCAACTTTTTCTTGACATAACTGTTGCAGGATTTGTTTTCCTCTTAAGATGAAGGGTGCCATGAATCCTAATGGGTCATAAATTGATGCTACTGTGCGCAGGATTTCTATTCTGGTCATTCGGTGTTCTTTCACTGTAGTTCTGAACTGAAACTCATCAGAGGAAATGCACCAAGTACTCTTTCCATCAGAGGCTCTCCAAGTGCTAGATCCAAATCTTTAATACTTTCAGCACACTCTTCTCTCGGTAGTGACTTTATCACCTTTTCACTGTTTGACATGAACTTGTGTAATCTTAGTTTACCTGTGCACCACAGATCTCTTGTTTCTTTGATTAATTTTATTGCTTCTGCTTCTGTTATAACACCATCATCTACATAAAAGTGCATTTGAATGAACTTCACTGTGTTCGGAGTGAATGTTTCCTCACCTTGTGCAGCTAGATGTTTTAAACCAAAGTTAGCACAGCCAGGTGAGGAAGCTGCACTAAAGAGATGTCCCTTCTTGCGAAAGACTGAGGTCACCATGCTCCCACCATAGGAAGAATAAGTAGTCCTGATCTTGAGATGTTACATGGAATTGATGAAACATACGTTCCATATGATAGCGATTGAGCCCTTCCTGAACCTACAGAGCACTACCACCAAAAGTGTTTGTGAGGTCAGGCCCTGTTAGCAGGTGCTCGTTCAGTGAGGTGTCTTGATATTGTGCAGAACAGTCGAAGACTACACGGATCTTACCGGGCTTTTGAGGGTGGTATACCCCATGGTGGGGAATATACCAGGCAGGGGTATTACATAGCTCTTTCTCTGATACCTTCTCTGCATCACCACGCGCAATAATGTCCTCCATGACATTTACATAGTCTGCGTAGTACTTTTGATCCCTTTTAAATCTGCGTACAAGACTACTTAAACACTGCATTACACCTGACATGTTATTGGGAAGATTTAGTCTGTCGCTTTTAAAGGGCAGTGCCATTTCATAATGTCCATCTTGTTTTTTGTTGGACCACTTGTTGCTGAATATTGGACTACTTGCACAGACACCAGGTCTCCTGGTGCTTTCGGCCATTTTGTATCCAAGACATGGCGGCTGATGTGAGACGCCCCAAGTCTGACGTCATAGGGCGCTATATATGGAGGCCTCCATGTTGAAAACCCCGCTTTCAGCTGGAAATCTTGACATGGTTACCACGCAACTGGAGCATCCTCTGGAGAAGAAGAGATCCCACGTGGAGTCTTCATTTATTTCTCTCTCTCTCGTTGGCCAACGAACAATTCATAACTGAGGTTTCTGGAATGAGAAGGACAGGAATTTCACTTTGCCTATCAAAGACGTGAGCTTAACACGTAACTAAGAACACGGAGTTTCGAGGAGTCGAACCGCCACCGTGTTTCATCTCAAGTCGACTTTTGATGGTCAGATCATATTCTTCCTTTCCGCCAAAGAAGCCGGAGGACGACGTCTGACCGTTTTCCCTGAAGTTAACTGTGGACACGCAGTTAACCAACTCCCCCTTGTTCGCTCAACCCCGCTCAGAGGAGAGCCGACAACGAGTAAAACTATCTTTATTTTTATTTCTTTATTACAAAGCCTGGGCAGGGTCAGAGATTGTAGAGCGATCAGAATCGCTAGTTAGGATCTCATGTGCTCTGAATGATATGTGCATGTAACTTTGTTATTGAAACTTTGATGTGTTGATGTCTGGAGCCGTTGTGTTCCTAGCTTTGTGCGTGTTTCACCATCTGAGAGTCAACGCAACCCAAGACTGGACTGTTAAAATAACCTCATGGTGAATTTTACCATTTTCCTTTGTCTTCAACCTCACTGTGCTAGCTTGCCGCCAAAAGTTAGAATCCTTTGTGCTCAGGAGTTCGGGGGAAGTTTTATGATCGGACATCACTGAGTACAGTCGGAGCTGCACTCCAACACCCACCCCCCACTCGCCACCACACCCCTTTTCATATTCTCATTCCTTCTTCTGTTTTTGCCATAAACTGCTGGTTGATTCAATACATACCCACTGCCGTTTGTTGAATTTTGCTTAGTTAGATGTGTTACCCCTGTGTTTGTAGAACTTTGCATGTTAAGTAGGTGAAGATTAATAAATATTCACATAGATAAAGAGAGAGCGTTTTGTGTTCATTGTGTGCAAAAAGTGATTTGTCAGTCAAGATAAGGTAAAGTTCCACACGTTTCGGCAGAAACGGTCGATTAAACAGTGACATCTCTGGCAATAGTTATTAATTATTACGGAGTAGTTAACGGTTGTAATTGTCAAAGGCGTTGAGCCGCAATTACAACACCAGAAACATCTCTGGTCTTGATTCATAAATGAGGATTTTGGTTAAGAAATTGATTTTGTCAAATTATGATTTGTAATTATAATTATTGATCAAGATTAATCAATCAATAATCATAACCCCCAACATATGGCGTCCCTGGGTGGGCCTTAAAAAGACAGACATCGAATCACTGTTGCATAGAATGAACAGTTGTGATCTCCGTTAAGTAGACGTTTTATTGTGAAATGTTTTTTCGTTTCGCACAGAACGTTTGTGAATTAGGGGATATTTTGACTAGTTTTTGCTCAGTTCTACTGCAAAGGATAGCATTATCTTTCAGAGGTGTTTGTTGTGAATGCAAGGTGAAAGTTGGTTTAACTTGTGGAAAGTTAAAATTAATTTCCAGCCGGCCAGCCTGCTGTATTCAGTTGCAGAAAACCAGCGCTGATAAGCAGCAGACCTGCCCCAGTGTCCGCTGGGCGTAATTACAGTTGTGACCAACATTCTCCCAGTCAGGTAGAGAACAACACCTATATCTGGGGGCCATTTCATAAATTACAGTTGCAGCTGGATTTCCCAAACCGCAGACCTGCACTCAGTACCATGTGGTGGTCACTAGTGAGAAGGAAGTGCATTTCGTACTTTGATTTTTTTATTATTTATCACTCAATTCATTGACACAGGCAGATAATTCCATCACCTATGATCAAAAGGGCATAACTTAAAGTTGAAAGTTGAAGTTATAGATCATTCATTACCACTTATGGATAAAATTTAAGCGTTTTGCTGGGTTTTATTGTGTGAAGCATGTTTTGATCTGACTCATAAAACTAACTTAGTTGTCTAACAGGAAGGTAGGTGGTTCATATTAGAGAACACAAACATTTATTTGAAGCTAAGAACAGCATTGAATGTTTAGTTTCGGTTCCCATTTTTAAAGTTTTATTTTTGAATTTGGTTTTAGGTTATTTCAAAATTCTTTCCCTCCTTCTTTCTTCCCCTTTTTGTGTGTTTGCTTGATTACTCCCATTAAAGCATAGACTTTGGTAAGCCACAGTTTGAACGGTCAAACCTGTGTGCCCATTTAAAGCCAACCCATACACCTGGAAGATACAGGTATGAATCAGACAGCTAGCTGAATAGCTTAAGCTTCTTGTTTGTGGCTAATTAATTTTAGCAGTCCTTTAACCACTGAACAGCTCAGCCTGTTGTGTGCAGCTAATTAATTTTAGCAATCCTTTAATTACTGAACAGCTCAGCCTGTTGTGTGCGGCTAATTAATTTTAGCAATCCTTTAACCACTGAACAGCTCAGCCTGTTGTGTGCAGCTAATTAATTTTAGCAATCCTTTCATCACTGAACAGCTCAGCCTGTTGCATTGCTGCTAATTTTTTTTTTTAGTGGTGATTCATAGATAAACAGTTTGGTGTGTTTGCATTGTGCATTTTGGACCAAAGATGGAGGGAACATCCCAGACTGCAGCTGGAGATGTTTGTATGGTGGAGGACCCCATAGGAATGCAGGCACAAGAGGTGATTGGGTCATTGATTCTGTTGTCCCCAGAGGAGCGTAAAGGTCTCAATGAGTATGGCATTGAGCAATGTGAAGCCAGGATTCAGGAGTTGCTCCAAGTCATTACAAACCCACTGAAGGACAGACGGGTCTCAGATGTGTTAGAACAGCTCACTCTGTTATATCAGCGAAGGTTAATGTTGTAAGTTGACCAGCGCGTTAAACTGCAGTTTGAGCTGAATGATACTTTGCAGACAGTGGATGTCCTTAGAGGTGAAATAACAGAGGTTGGAAATAGATTGGAAGCAATAGAGGGTAGCCATGCCACCCCTCCCCCCCTGGAAGAATGGGGGGACGAACCGAAACCCACCTCACAGGTTGAAACCTTTGGAGGTGAGCCACACCTGCGAAACCCTGAGAGAACCTGCAGGTCAGATCTGGAGGATGTAGAAGCTGCTCTCCAGAGATTACCTTTCCAGGCTCATAGGGTTCCCCATACATCCACCGAGGCAAGAACAGGTGTAAGTAGTCAGAATAGGTTCAGTGGTGCGGTGCCCCACCCCACTGCAATCAGCAGCCATGAACGGTACCTAGCTGGGGACCCAGCAGGTGTAAATAGTTCACGGCTCAGATGCGAGCAGCCGTCAAACGTGACTCGCAGTACGGTCCTCTACGATCCCTCACCTCCGCCAAAGCAACAGGAGTGCCGCCCCTGGGATTCAGGTGGTTCCTACCACCCTCAACCGCTGCCCAGGACCCGAGTCCGGGTAGCACAGGGCCCACCGTTGTACCGGGAGCAGCCTCCACTGCCTCCTCCGAGGATGAGGCATGATGCACTGATACCCCCTGAGTGCAGCCGGATGATGACTCAGATGGGCTGGGACCAATCCCTGAGAGTGGATTGCGCACCCGCCAGCTTGAGTCCCTTGCCAAAGACATAGAGCGTTTCGACCCTAATAATGCAGAATCAAACATTGATGATTATCTTAGGGAAGTTGAACGCTGTCTTTTAGATTTGTACTGCCCATCAGCACGGGAAAAACTGAAGCTCATCTGGAAGACAACATCCAGGAGCGTCCATGTTTTCATGGAGAGCCTGACACCCGCAGTCCGAGACCGTTATTCAACCCTTTGCAAAGCTTTAAGGGAAGAATATTCTGTGTACACGGACCGGGCCTCCGCCACATTTGGTGCTTTCACTGTCCAGCAAAAGAAAAGCGAAACACCCAGGGAGTATTACCAGCGCTTGAGAGCCGTTTATTTCCACGGACGCAATGCGCCCGGCATTGAGGAGGAACAAGCTTTTAAATCCCTGTTCCTCTACAACCTTCATGAATGTGTGCGATACGATGTTACTATGTATTGCAGAACCAAGGCCATGAGCATGCAAGAGAACCGCAAATATGCTCAGATGGCATGGGAAACACGTGCTCGCCCGACCAAGGGATCGGAGAGCGAGGCTAGAGTTTTACGGATACATGCAGAAAGGAACAGTCTTGCGTTGGAAGATCAGGAAATGCCTTCAACCAGAACCCATGTGAGGAACAGGTTCAGGGAACAAAGTAGGTTTGGTCAGCTGGACTGGGGGGGTGGTACTGAATACCAACCACAGTCAAAGTTGCCGGACCACTTTCAGTCGAACAGACGACCTGACCATCACGTGAAGCCTAAAGGTAAACCTGATGGAAAAGGGTGGAACCGACACACAGAAGGGATTATGGGGAAAGAGATGGAGGAGGCCTTACGTAAGATGGTGACAGAAGTGGTGCATCAGGCCACCACGCCCCCACAGCCCTTGAAACAGGAAGCCGACCCTTCAGTTAAACCAGACCCAAACTTCCCGTCAGCATGACTAGGCGTGGACCCAGTCTCCACAGCGATCAGAGTCTACCTGATCGGATGGGGAGACAAACCTGGGAAACTCCAAGTACCCCTTGGGACCTCCCCAGAAGAAACACCACAAATCATCTTTCCAAGGTTCTCAGGTGAACTGAACCGAAATGGACATGCACGTCGTCTATACTGTGTGATCATGATAGGAGGATGTTTTCCACTGAGTTTCTATTTTAAAATAGGATCAGAGATCAACCTGATGTGCTCAATCATGTTTGAGGAGGTGAGTAGAGCCATGCTCTCCTTCAATGAACCATCTCAGGCCGACGCTTGTGATGTAAGCATCACCAGCTGCACCCAAAACCGATCATGCATCACTAGTTAGGTGGAGCTGGACATCATACTCTAAGACACGGCTCTGGTGCACCCCATTTACATGTGCACATTAAACAAATAGCTTTTTCTTGGTGGCCAGGACTTGCTGGACAGGCTGGCCCCACTCATTGACTGCCACCAGGACCAACTCTGGGTCCAGGCGGAGGTGCCAAACTCACTGGGTGCAAGCAGCGAATGATCCGTTGTGACCAATCAGGTCACCAGCTTAGAGGAGCCCAAAGAGCCTCTCAGGCCCTCGTCAGAGCCGGTCATGTGCACCTCTGGGAAACAGCTGCACCCAGCAACCCAGGAAACTCCTCCTGGATGCAGTCATGCATTATGGCTTGGCTCTTTAAAGAACCCAGGTGTGAAACCTCACAACCCCAAAGTGGTGGAAGGTGTACACCTGGAAACCATGTTCATACCAGAAGTGCTACTAGCATTCTGGCTGGGACATCCATCAACCATTAGAGAGCTGTATGACCGTTTGTGCCAAAAAGACCCCCTTGTAACTGAGGCACAACACAGCCACACGCTCCTTTTAGCAGATGGGCTCCGCCCTCTCCTTAAGAGAGCCAGAGTGTGCAACTCCAGTGTGCAGATTGGCATCAAACAGCTCTCCCATGCTGTGCACATTGTTCCAACAGACCAAAGGGGGGTCATGTTATTCTATGCCCATTACTCTCCTGTAGGGTGCCATAGGAGCTACAAAGCCACACTCCACACCCTCCAACAGATGGCGCACTGGCCTCCAACGTCTTACGACACCCAGGTCTACATCAAAGGATGTTTAACCTGCCACCAGTTTCAGCCATCCCAGCCAACCAGTCAACCTCCGCTTCAGCGAAGGGGGGTTACATTACCTTGGTTCCACCTTCAGACCATCTGGGTCGAACCAGCTCCAAAATTAACAGGAGGTAACAAATTCCTCCTAACTGTGACATGCAGCTTCATCAAGTGGGTTGGATGCTTGTCAGAAAAGGTTGACACTATCATCCCAGCTGCTGCTGTTTTGCTGAACCAGATGAAGTCCTACATCAAACTCTCCTCCCCAACATAGAGCTTGTCTCCATGTCCGGGAAAGGAGAGACTAGTGCGTAGGACTAGTTAAACAGGTGCATGTTTCATGAATCCACACTAACATGCTCTAATCACTGACAACTTTCTTCAACAGAAACAGTTAAACATATAACTACCTTCTAGGACACAGTCTTAAACTGTAAGTTGGCACGATAATTTTCCATAACACTCTGCATGCACAGCAGACCTCACAAAAGTGATTAAGAATGATGTAATGGACACACATGCTGCCAGAGATTTCATGCAAAATCGTATTAAAGGAGGTTGGTTCATTTGTAGACAGTCCCACCGAGGCACAGATACCCATTGGCCTAGTTCTGCTGAACTTAGTAGAGAAATCCTAAGTCCACTACAGCAGACACCTTGCAACCTCCACAAACACACCTGGCTTATAGCCTAGGTACTGCAATTCATTTATTCTTTTCTTCCCTCTTTTCACATCTAGATAGTTTAGAGACAGGAGTCATATTAAAACCCATCATCATTCGGAAGGGCTAATGGTTTAAGCCTAAACCTGTTTTAACCATTTGTTTTTTTTTTATTATACACCGCAAACCAGCAGGTTTGTGGTTTTAGACCACAATAATTTATTAGGATGGTGTAGGGCCTCCTTTTGCGGCCAATACAGCGTCAATTCGTCTTGGGAATAACATATACAAGTCCTGCACAGTGGTCAGAGGGATTTTAAGCCATTCTTCTTGCAGGATAGTGGCCAGGTCACTACGTGATACTGGTGGAGGAAAACGTTTCCTGGCTCGCTCCTCCAAAACACCCCAAAGTGGCTCAATAATATTTAGATCTGGTGACTGTGCAGGCCATGGGAGATGTTCAACTTCACTTTCATGTTCATCAAACCAATCTTTCACCAGTCTTGCTGTATGTATTGGTGCATTGTCATCCTGATACACGGCACCGCCTTCAGGATACAATGTTTGAACCATTGGATGCGCATGGTCCTCAAGAATGGTTCAGTAGTTCTTGGCAGTGACGCGCCCATCTAGCACAAGTATTGGGCCAAGGGAATGCCATGATATGGCAGCCCAAACCATCACTGATCCACCCCCATGCTTCACTCTGGGCATGCAACAGTCTGGGTGGTACGCTTCTTTGGGGCTTCTCCACACCGTAACTCTCCCGGATGTGGGGAAAACAGTAAAGGTGGACTCATCAGAGAATAATACATGTTTCACATTGTCCACAGCCCACGATTTGCACTCCTTGCACCATTGAAACCGACGTTTGGCATTGGCATGAGTGACCAAAGGTTTGGCTATAGCAGCCCGGCCGTGTATATTGACCCTGTGGAGCTCCTAACGGACAGTTCTGGTGGAAACAGGAGAGTTGAGGTGCACATTTAATTCTGCCGTGATTTGGGCAGCCGTGGTTTTATGTTATTTGGATACAATCCGGATTAGCACCCGAACATCCCTTTCAGACAGCTTCCTCTTGCGTCCACAGTTAATCCTGTTGGATGTGGTTCGTCCTTCTTGGTGGTATGCTGACATTACCCTGGATACCGTGGCTCTTGATACATCACAAAGACTTGCTGTCTTGGTCACAGATGCGCCAGCAAGACGTGCACCAACAATTTGTCCTCTTTTGAACTCTGGTATGTCACCCATAATGTTGTGTGCACTTCAATATTTTGAGCAAAACTGTGCTCTTACCCTGTTAATAGAACCTTCACACTCTGCTCTTACTGGTGCAATGTGCAATCAATGAAGACTGGCTACCAGGCTGGTCCAATTTACCCATGAAACCTCCCACACTAAAATGACAGGTGTTTCAGTTTCATTGTCCAACCCCTGTATATATGTGTGGTATCTTTTATTGCGGTTTCATTTTGTCTCAGGGTTACCAAAGCTGATGACCAAGGAATGTAATGATGATATGAATGTATTGTCCTGTATTTTCTCATTGAACAACGTATAAAGGTATGAGTTTAGTCAGAGTTTAGTCCTGCCCAGGCTGACCTCTACTCTGCCCAGGCATAGGTTTTGTGAAACACAGAGACAGTTTGTTTGTTCTGCTTCACCACGGATCACTGATTGTTCAGCAAAGGACATAATGGTCCCAGTAGCTTCAAAGACTGCGATTCATCTCACCCTTTGAACCTAGGGGGGAATGTTGGACCACTTGTTGCTGAATATTGGACTACTTGCACAGACACCAGGCCTCCTGGTGCTTTCGGCCATTTTGTATCCAGGACATGGCGGCTGATATGACACGCCCCAAGTCTGACGTCACAGGGCGCTATATATGGAGGCCTCCATGTTGAAAACCCCGCTTTAAGCTGGAAATCTTGACACGGTTGCCACGCAACTGGAGCATCCCCTGGAGAAGAAGAGATCCCACGTGGAGTCTTCATTTATTTCTCTCTCTCTCGTTGGCCAACGAACAATTCATAACTGAGGTTTTTGGAATGAGAAGGACAGGAATTTCACTTTGCCTATCAAAGACGTGAGCTTAACACGTAACTAAGAACACGGAGTTTCAAGGAGTCGAACCGCCACCGTGTTTCATCTCATGTCGACTTTTGATGGTCAGATCATATTCTTCCTTTCCGCCAAAGAAGCCGGAGGACGACGTCTGACCGTTTTCCCTGAAGTTAACTGTGGACGCGCAGTTAACCAACTCCCCCTTGTTCGCTCAACCCCGCTCAGAGGAGAGCCGACAACGAGTAAAACTATCTTTATGTACGTTGGCTGGGTTCAGCGTGATACTTTCTTGCTTTACTGAAAGGCAATCTTCCTCATAAACTTGTAGTTTTGCCTTTGCTGGATTGAATCCTTTCAGATGTTTCAATCTTTCAATTTCTCTTTTCAAATGCTCAACTGACCTTTTCCTGGAAGCACTTTCTTCTTGTCTCCATAGAACAGCTGCTTTCTCCTCTTCTCTTTTTAAGTTGCGCTCAGTTTCCTCCTTTTCCTCTAGGAGGCATTGTGACATTGCAGCAGCTTCTTGGTCTGCACTTATGCATTTGTCTTCTTCTTCAAGCATTCGCATTCTTTCTCTATATTTCTCTTGTTCAGTCATTATCTTAAGTACAGCCTTTGTGGCTTCATACTCTGCTGCAGCTTCTTGTCTTTTGACAGAGAAGCCATAAGACTTAACTGTATTGGCTTTAAACAAGCTGTGATCTGAGACACTGACAGAGCTAGAGGATGTAAAAATAGAGCCAGCATCAGGCCATACAATCTTTTGAATTTCTCCTTTAACATGAAGTTTGATGTTTTGCAAAACTAGCATAGTCACTGATGTGCATTTGTCTAGCTTGGAAGGCATGTAATGAGGTGGTCCATCCATTACTCTATATTCATCATAAAGAGCATTAAGCTCAGCAACTTCCTTTTGTGCAATGTCCATGTGACCTTCAATAATGTCAACTGAGTCTCATTTTATAACAGATTTTTTTTGCCACTTTGATTGACGCTTGCCATCTGTCATAAATACTGTCAAAGCAACGTTGTGGCCCTTGTAACTTTTCTTTATGGAATTCTCTTCCCTTTTCTGTGAGCATGCGAAGTCTTTCACTTCTATGCTTCTCTACTTGAACAGCTTCCACTACACGGGTTTCATCCAATTGCTCTGCTTCTGCAGCTTGTTCTGCAGTGGCAACTTCAATTCCTGTTTCATTTGTTTCTGACATCTTTGTTTTTCTTGAAATGTTATGCACCTATTACTTAATGAAAAAATCTCCTTTTAATTTCAGTTGACTTTAGGAATGAATTATGAACTTGGTTGCATTAATTCCCTTCTTGTTACCTTGTTGTACTGTTGTTGTCAGGCTTAACACGGTTCCTTATTGTCTCTCCCTCTTTGTGTCACTTTCCAAACAAAAACTTGTCTGGCTTCGGAACTTCTTCATGAAGAACAAACTGGTGAACCGGTGTATCCATTAACATTTACATCAGCTTGGACCTTGGTGCAGTGACGCGATGTCGCCACCACGGAGCTTGGAATCATGCAGGCCCGAGTCCGACTATCACTTCCACCTAGTCGTTAAGTCCATAAAGAGTTCTATTTACTGATGACATGAATTTGGCTTTACTGTGGATCGTACAGTCTCGAAGTTGGGATTATTACAGCACCATCTTGATCACAATATTATGTCACCGTAGATCTAAAACACAACATAAACTTCAATGAGATAGAGAAATAGAAAATACAGATATAAAATTATATATAACATAAACATACCTCGCTGGCTGACCCATGCTTGGAGGTAGAAATGAGGACCTAAACCAATGATTTAAATATTTTAACCCTTTCTAACTTAAATTGGCCCTTCCTGGTGCAACTTGCAATAATCATGCTTCACTGAGAGCATGCATCTCTTTTTTGGCGCACCAGCAGAATCAACATGCCATATGTTAGTTCCTACCAGAGAATTTTCAAAGTAAATGTCCTAATGATACGTAAATATGCATAACGCTTAAATAAAATATATTCACTAATCTATGGCAGTAAAAGACAGTTATACTGATTTTAGTAAAAGCTTATTTAAAAATGTATTTCATGTTATGTATAGGGTAGTTCAATAAATTAGAATATCTAAAAGTTCATTTATTTTATTTTATTCAAAAAGTAAAACTTGCATTAATTATGTAGATTCATTACACACACTGTGACATAATTGAAGTGTTTACTTCAGTTAATTTTGATTGTTATGGCTTACAGCTCTTGAGAAATTTCAAATTCTTCCTGAAGTTTTCTTGAAAAATTTTAGAACATTAATGCTCATTTAAAAATTTAAGAAAGAAAACACCAGAGACCTTCCCGTAGTGAAACATATGTAAATGTAGGGTAAAGTATTTGCACTCAAAACTTGGTTGGAGCTCACACTTTTTCCTTCCACTTAACTCTCTATATACCGCTTTTAAACTGTCAGCAGTGACTGTTTATGGCTTACCCACTGTATGGAGGATGTTAATCACAGTCACAGCTGTCAAGTCAGCAGTCCTACCCATGATTGTGAAGACCTTAACATGTGCATAACATAACAAATTTGTAATAACATTTTTATTATTATGATTATTATAATTATCAATAGTACTAGTAGTAGTAGTAGTAGTATTTTGGTTTTCATGAGCTGTAGGCCTTAATAATCAAAATTAAAGCTTTAAACATATTAGCCTGTGTTTGATAAATCGAAATAAAATATAAGTCTTCAATAAACTACTGAAATATATTTTTTTGTTATATTCTAATTTACTGAGATGTACCTGCATTAGGTTGTGTTATACTTTTCTTTATGTATTGAAATAAAGAACATAAAACAAATATGACCCCTAATAATATATATAGACATATTTAACATTAAGACACTTCCCAAGTCCAAAATATATAATGAATGTATACTATGGTAAACCATGAGAACAGTTTTTATATATAGTTCTACTGAGTATAGTTTTTCACACAACTTTGTAGTTCATTGTGTGGTTTAGTCTCAACAAGTATATTTCTATCTAGTTTTAATAGATAAATTACTGTTGAATATAACAATACCTGCAACAGATAATGCACAATGAGAGATGCAGTGGAGAGTTTCTCTATTTTTGTCATTTATCAAGCAAAGTGTTATTTTTGGTTGTGGTATTATGTATTTATTTCCATCATGTAAAGAAATCAAACACATGGAAGAAGTAAGAAAGAGGCCTAAATATTAGACCTTTAAACCTATGAAATCAAACTGATGCCCTGAGCCAGGGTGTCAAATTTATAGAGGGCTGAGGGTCTAAAAGATGCAGTATCTCTCATTTAAACCTTTGCCATCTTGTCAACGTTGGTTTTGCTACTGTAACTTTTCATGCCATCATACCAAGATCTAAAGAGCTCTCTAAGGTATTCAGGAGACAGGTCATAAATCTATCCTTTTTTTAAATGCCATTTGTTTTTGTTTAAAAAAAAAAAACTCCTGGTAAAAAGACAAATCAAAAGCATGGTTTAGATTTGTCATTCATGACGAGACTGATGCACTTTTGTTAGACATGCTTTTAACAACTTTAATCCACATTTATGACACCTGTATTGCAACTTTGTTGCATCAATTTTGCAGCTGTGTTGTAGATTTGCTACTACTATGTTTTACCTTTGTTGTGTCTTTATTGTCCTTTTATAGCACAATTGTGAATCGATGTTTGTACAGAACAGTCATCTTCGTCAAAGCTGAAGACAGATGTAGTTTATAATACCCTTTCTAACATTTTTGAAGCATACATTGTTGGTGCTTCTGTTTGAATGAGCAACGACAACATTATAAGGTAATCATTTATTTAGTGCCACAAGATAGATGCTGTGTAAAATGTAAGAAATAGCTATGGATCACTAGCTGGCCCTTTAGCTATAGAAATGGCTGATACAAAACAAAGAGCAAAGAATTTAATAATACAGTAAATGACTGGGTTGATTAAAAAAAATTATAAAAATTATATTTTTTAAAGAAATTATGAGCACCTAGCACTCAGAAGTTAATACTGCAAGAAATTTGAGAGACAGAATTGTTTTCCAGAATGATTCGATTGTATGAATCTTAGTGATATATTATTTAATTATTTCAAAAATATACATATGTGAATTTGAAGATTCAAGCGCTCTTGGGGGAGCTAAGCATGTATATGTATAAATATTGGAAGGTAGCTATTTTTGATTAAATAACTGAGGCTGTCTTACAATGTCATTGTTTGTCTAAACCTGACATTTAGATCCCCATCCCAAACATTTTTCTTGGCTGAATATAGACAGTGAATGACTGACGAGACATAGCCATTAAAATGGTGATCATAAACATCCAGTGTATGGTGGGTTAGCTGTTGTTGTCTCATTGTTACAAAAAAATAAAATAATTTCTGTAAATGAGAACTTATCTTTTTTTTTTTTTTTTTGCAAAATAGCAATAAGATAAAGTGTAAAGTCTACATACACTACTGGTCAAAATTTTTAGGCACCCTTTCTCATTTACTGGTTTTTGTTTATGTGTATTATGGGACAACACAGGTGCAGCTTCTGGCTCTGTTGCAAAATATTCTGGTATTCACCCAGGTAGTAAGACTGCTAGAGAGCTGGGAATTGCAGGGGAGCAGTCCAGGAGGCCAGTTTTCCAATGCCCACTAAAGGCTTACCATGAGCTGGATGCAGCAACACTGAATGTGGGCCAGTGGTTTGCAAAGATGAAGGTGCCAACAGAGAAGGTTAGCAACACTTTAATGGACATTTGTAGTGTTGACTAGTATTTTATACTATGAGACTATTATCTGTATGCTACAATTAATACAAACTAACAGGTAGCAACACTTTTATAAAGCATGCCTTTTTTTTAGGGCATGCTCCACTGATTTTCAACTTTTCCAACAGTTGTAACATAAAAAGCAAATTGTTTAGTCAATGAAACAGGAGACCACCTCCTGATCCCCTTTAGGATAAAACACTTAAAACTGTGTCAAAAGCAGAAAAACTTTGACCTGACCCTAAATGACTTGAATTCACTTTTTACATATGGAATTTAATAAATAACTAGCAGATATTTACCTGTAAAGGCAAGGTTGTTTCTCTGATGTACTCAGTTGATATTGCAGTCATGTCCAGAGAACACCAATATAATCTAAACTCAGTAGAAGCAGTTGGGTCAGTTGATTTGGTTATACAGGATTACATGAAAAAACCCTCTTTTTGAATGAGTGATTTGCAAATGCAGTGTGCAAAAAATGGGATGTTTTAAAAAAAAATATATATAGTCATATTCAATAAATTAGGATATGGATTCAGATGAGGCTTGTTTATCAGATTGAAAGTACCTTTGAATGAACAACCTTATGCAGGCCTTAAACATCATTTTCATAAAGCCCACATTTGTGCATTAATAAAATTCTCTTTACTGGTCTGAAGTAATATTCTAATATTCAAAGTTTGAAATATGCTTCTTCTTTATAAACAAACTACAAATTTGAAATTTAGATTCTTTGAGAGAAGTGGTGGCTTCTTGGCTGCCCCCTGGTGGTCTGAGGGTCCTGTGCAGCTGCTTAGGTTGCTTTGCCGTGGGCCAGGCCCGCTGCAGTGACATGCACATGTGCTATAGACTATTTTTAAATAAATGATGGCTACGCATGTTTTATGCTTAGTGTTGTTAAAGTATCACTATCTACCTGAAACTCAGTTGACAGCATGCCGGAGCAGAGAAGACTGTCCAGAAGCTCTTGCTTGTTTAAAAATATAGATGAGGTGTAATAGATAAAATGTTTTCTTTTAAAGACATTTTATTTTTTATTTTTTCTACTGAATATTCCAAAATTTTTACATTTACTATATAATTAGATTTTTTAAATAGGTTAAAGAATGTGTTTATTTTTTAAATACTGAAAATTTAAAATGCTGGCTGATTTAATGAAACTTTGAACTTCTCAACAACTCAGGATGGGGACCTTTTTTGTTTCTTTTTTAGTACTTATCATGTCCCAATATGTTTTAATGATTTGCAAAGCCATAAACGGACTAAATACTTGTTATTGTGTAAAAGAATGGTACAGAAGTTAAAAAAAATAAAAAAAATAGAAATTCTGGAAATAGTTTGGGGAGAAAACAAGCCAGATGGGAATAATTTAACAGAAACATCAGGCCGCACTGTTTGATACATCAAATGGCCAGTTTTTAACTGATGCAGCAAAGCTCAGTCTGAATACCCAGATGTTTGATTTCTTAATTAAGTCTCCATGGTAGTTAATCACTATGCTTTTTTTTTTCTATCTGACAACAGCAGGTAAATAGAGGAGGATGACCCTAAGATATAGAGAGCCGACGATCAGAGACAGGCTGCAGTTGTTCTTCATGGTTTGTCTCTGAAAACGCACCAGGAGTCCTAAAACTTCTACCTGAAATTCACAGCAGAGGAACTATATGTGTATGGACCAATAACTTCTTGGCAGCTTCGTGAGTGGATGTGCAAAAAGATGGAACAGTGAAAACTGCTTTAATCCAGTACAAGATGCCCTCTAGTGGCACACAGCAGGGTTACAGTGGAAATAGGAAAACCATGACGAGTCCGTCATGTTTTTTTGTTTTTGTTTGTTTTTTTAAGTTTATAAATGTTATTCTGGTAAAGTCATAATTTTGTGTACTTTGTTTTTCAGGAGGCAATGTTTGCTTTTATGTTGTTGGTGATTTTTTTTTTCTTCTTCTTTCTTCATTTTTTTTGGCATTGTTTTAAATTTCCCATAACAAACTTGATCAGAATGTCAGGATAAGTTTCATTAGTGAAATGACATACATGCCAGCGTTTGATATATCAGGATTAAGTCGTCAATTTTTGGCGAATAAAACAGTTGTTTGGAAGCATAGGGCTGCCACACTTAATCGATTTGCATGCATTTTCCTGACAGTCCAGATTAACAAGCAATAAGACTTTATTAGCAAAATGAACACAGTACACACACACACATTTCACGCATTTGAAAGGCATCAATTAAATTCACATATGGTCAGAGTAATTATCGTTACAGATAACTGAAATTAAAAAGGGAGCTATCGTTGTGCGAGTTGCCTGGGAGAAAAGAAGGGAATGGGAGGAATTTTAAGGCCATGGAAGGCTAGTTGCACCGACTACATCAGAAAACAACAACAGCTGTTTTGCTCATGGCTAAAAGGACGACTGAACAACAACATGAGAAAATAAACTCGGAGATAAGAATGCACTGACTCAAAAGAAGTGGAATGCTTTGAAATTGTGTGTTGAACAGGATCTCTATAAGATAAAAGTATGTTGTGAGTTTGATCTGTTCTTTGATGTTGTATGTTACAGAGTACAAGCAGTTTGATCAGCTACTTTAATTAAACAATTTAAATGTACAGTACCTTGCACAACTGTTCATATCACTTGAACTTTTTCAAATTTTGTTGCTGTCCGTGCTGAAGAAATTCATCCCCACAGCATGATTCTGCCACCACCATGTATCACAATTGGGATATTCACAGGGTGATGTGCTGACCTGCCTGCTGTGTTCCTTAGTCTTCATGATGCTGTTTGTTCACTGGTGTCTTTTAACAAGCCTCTGAGGCCTTTACAGAACAGCTGTGTTTATACTGATATGAAATTATACACAGGTGGACTTGTCACTAATTATGAGATTGTATTCAGGGGTATCAGGGCAAACATGAATTAATACATTTGTTTTGGAATTCTGAAAAATTTTGAAAAATTCTGAATCTTTACCTTTCACTTTATAACTATGCACTGCTGCGGTTTTGGTCTACCATATTAGTCTTCAATAACATAAAATAACATGTCAAAATGTGAAAAATCTGAGTATGAATAAACAGAGCAACCTTGAAGTCACTCATAGATCAGTGCAGTTAAGACAGAACAAGCCTCTTTATTGTACTTGGCCTTAAACATGGCTTTGAACAGCTAGTGTCAAAATTTACACATCCAGTTCAAATCCAACACAAAGCTCTTTCCTGCCAGGGAATGTGTGAGCACTCCTGCGACTGCTCTGCTCTTTACTTGTATCCATTCATCCAAGCGTGCTGGATGGTTTAGTTAATTAAGCTTAATCTAGCCCCAGAGATATGACTGCTGTTACAGAGACCCACTGAGCTGTCCCTGAACACTCCTCTTCGGACCCCAGCTTCCAGACGTTGAGCCATCAGGGCCTTACCATGCAGCCAATTTTGAGTATACTGGCAGCCCTCCAGAGAAATACATAACATGAGATAAAGATCATTTTACAAGAGTTACGAAACAAAATGGTACTTCTGGATAGCTTGTATAAAAATATATTGCATTGTGACAGACTTTCTGACATGACACAAGTGAATGTGCCCATGTAGAATTACACCCTGCAACTTTGTATAGGTGTAGTAAAACTAAGACCCACGGATTGTTCCTAATGGAACAATCGATCGAAACACACACTCAATAATAAAGATAGAGTTGCAAAACATGTTCTGCAATTTGAAAAAGATGGATTGCAGTTGCTCTTTAGGAGTGTGTTATTTACAGGGGCCATCTAAAATGCACATGAATTGTAAAAAAAAACAACGTTTTTTTGTAATGTTAATGAGACCATTATGAATATTTTTTTTACAGATGTGACATATTCTGCACAATTAAAATGAGAAACAAACGAATCTATTGGCGGGGAATGTGAAATGATAAAAACCTGCATTAACCCATAGGCATAAATGTGCACACGCTACTGTATAACTAATACAGTGCCTTGCGAAAGAATTCGACCACCTTGACCTTTTCAACCTTTTTCCACATTTCAAGCTTCAAACATAAAGATATAAAATTCTAATTTTTTGTGAAGAATCAACAACAAGTGGGACACAATCGTGAAGTGGAATGAAATTTGTCGGATGTGTCAAACGTTTTTAACAAATAAAAAACTGAAAAGAGGGGCGTGCAATATTATTCGGCCCCTTTACTTTCAGTGCAGCAAACTCACTCCAGAAGTTCAGTGAAGATCTCTGAATGATCCAATGTTGTCCCAAATGACTGATGATGATAAATAGAATCCACCTGTGTGTAATCAAGTCTCCATATAAATTCACCTGCTCTGTGATAGTCTCAGGGTTCTGTTCAAAGCACAGAGAGCATCATGAAGACCAAGGAACATACCAGGCAGGTCCGAGATACTGTTGTGGAGAAGTTTAAAGCCAGATTTGGATACAAAAAGATTTCCCAAGCTTTAAACATCCCAAGGAGCACTGTGCAAGCAATCATATTGAAATGGAAGGAGTATCAGACCACTGCAAATCTACCAAGACCCGGCTGTCCCTCTAAACTTTCATCTCGAACAAGGAGAAGACTGATCAGAGATGCAGCCAAGAGGCCCATGATCACTCGGGATGAACGGCAGAGATCTTCAGCTGAGGTGGGAGAGTCTGTCCATAGGACAACAATCAGTCGTTCACTGCACAAATCTGGCCTTTATGGAAGAGTGGCAAGAAGAAAACCATTTCTCAAAGATATCCATAAAAAGTCTCGTTTAAAGTTTGCCACAAGCCACCTGGGAGACACACCAAACATGTGGAAGAAGGTGCTCTGGTCAGATGAAACCAAAATCCAACTGTATGGCCACAATGCAAAACGATATGTTTGGCGTAAAAGCAACACAGCTCATCACCCTGAACACACCATCCCCACTGTCAAACATGGTGGTGGCAGCATCATGGTTTGGGCCTGCTTTTCATCAGCAGGGACAGGGAAGATGGTCAAAATTGATGGGAAGATGGATGGGGCCAAATACAGGACCATTCTGGAAGAAAACCTGTTGGAGTCTGCAAGAGACCTGAGACTGGGACGGAGATTTATCTTCCAACAAGACAATGATCCAAAACATGAAGCCAAATCTACAATGGAATGGTTCACAAATAAATGTATCCAGGTGTTGGAATGGCCAAGTCAAAGTCCAGACCTGAATCCAATCGAGAATCTGTGGAAAGAGCTGAAGACTGCTGTTCATGAACGCTCTCCATCCAACCTCACTGAGCTCCAGCTGTTTTGCAAGGAAGAATGGGCAAGAATTTCAGTGTCTCGATGTGAAAAACTGATAGAGACATACGCCAAGCAACTTGAAGCTGGAATTGCAGCAAAGGGTGGCGCTACAAAGTATTAACGCAAGGGGGCCGAATAATATTGCATGCCACACTTTTCAGTTTTTTATTTGTTAATAAAGTTTGACACATCCAATAAATTTCATTCCACTTCACAATTGTGTCCCACTTGTTGTTGATTCTTCACAAAAAATTTGAATTTAATATCTTTATGTTTGAAGCCTGAAATGTGGCAAGAGGTTGAAAAGTTCAAGGGGGCCGAATACTTTCACAAGGCACTGTACCACCCTTCTAACCATTTTCAGCATTCAGTCTGCCTGGGTTTACACATCACATCAGTTATATTCAATCTGATTAACCTAAAACAAAGTTTAGCTGTACTACCAGGATTTTTCTGCCAATAACTCAACAGCAATACTGAAATAACTCCAGGAATGACTTTGTTTCATGTGTGACAGAAATTTCCTGTATTCTCCACATGTTTCAACTAATGAGTAGGGTTGATAGTTGAGAAACAAAAGCCAGTCAGTCAGTCATTTTCTACCGCTTATTCCATAGTGGGTCACGGGGGAGCTGGTGCCTATCTCCAGCAGTCTATGGGCGAGAGGCGGGGTACAGCCTGGACAGGTCGCCAGTCCATCACAGGGCAACACACAAACAACCAAACACACACTCATTCATACACCTAAGGGAAATTTAGAGTTACCAATTAACCTAACAGTCATGTCTTTGGACTGTGGGAGGAAGCCGGCAACCAGGTTACAATTTTTCAGTTACATTGTACATGATAAATTTCAGATTAAAATTTGAAAAAGTTTTGAAATGATTTGTCATGGTCTTTTTTCATAAAAACACAACTACCAGTTTAACAGGAAAGTGTACACTTTTAAGAACCAATATTTATTTCTCATTGGTTTTTTCACACGGTCTAGCATTGCTTTTTGGACCAGTACAGACCAATTGTACTTATTACAGAGGTCATTTGATTAGAACATGATATAGTATCAAAATTCACAGGATAAATGTCTATTTGCCTGAATATTATGATGCATTTTAGTAATTATTCACAAAACAAAGTTCCCGTCTAGTAGTGATAGCTTTAATTGGAAATGGAGGTGTCTTAAAAAGGCAGAGAAAGGTCCATCAATCAATACTTTACACCTGTTTAGGTTTCAACAGTGGCATCGGAGTTGGTTGGTATATTTCTTCAGTGTTCAACAGGAAAACCCGAGTTATATTCTGGACAGGTTGGCAGGCTATTACAAGACAAAAACGCTAATAAGCAACCACTCACACACACACACACACACACACACAAACACAAACACAAACACACACACACACACACACAAACACACACATACACACACACATATGCCAAAGGGCAATTTCCTTTGCTTCTGGACTTTGGGAGGTAAACCTGAGGAAAGCATACATGGATGGAGAGAACATGCAAACTGTACACAGAGAGGTGCAGCCCATGTATTTAAACCTTAGACTTTCTTGCTGTTAATTATACCCATGTACTGCAATCTGCGTGGAAAAGAGTGTTGATAAAAATGTTTTTACAGGTTTATATGTGTTTTTGCCACACTAGGCAAATAAACTGTCATGATCTGAAATTGGAGATTGCTTTTAAAATAAATATTACCTGATTAATAATAAATAATACCTTCCAGCAAATGTAAAAAAGTGAGAACAAAAAACTAAACGCTGTGTGATTCTGTTAACAAAAGGCAAAGCAAGTTTATTTGTATTGGATTATTCCTACACAGGGTAATTCAAGCTTTTTCAGCAAAAGCAACAAAGATAAGACACATTAAAAACAGGAAATACAAAAAACCCCACAAAAGATCACATAAAAAGAAAGAAATCCTCAAAAGCACATTTACAGCTAAGACATCACATGATATAAGCATCTTTGTCATTTTATTTAGGGCTGGACTGACGATTATCTCTTAAAAATATATTAACAGTACATGCCTGTATACATCATATAACAGCAGGATGTCTGTCTCATAATACAACTCTCAAATGATTAAATACATCAATCATAATAATGTCATTTAATACATTCTGAAACGAAAGAATGTCAACAAGCAATCATTAGAAAGCCCTTTCATTCCCGTTTGTTGCCCCCTTGTGGGTTAATTTGCTCGGCACATTATGTCACAAATGGCAGCAAAATTCAGTGAGAGGAAGCAAATACAATACATTTGATTAATATTTTAGCTCGTTCCTAAAGCCAGAAATTGTTGCTTTCGAAATGCAAAACTTTCCTCTAATGTCTTCCTCTTTCTGATAAAATAGTCTTGCAAAACTGTCGTAAGTTCAGCTATTTGTGTGTTCTACTTCCCTCTTTGTCAGTTTTTGGTCTTAACAAATTATTCAACCGTAGATGTATCTTTCAAATGCTGTGTATTATGACTGACATCTTAATAAAAAAGGTAAAATGAGAGCAAATGTAAAAGGAGAATTTCAACAGCTAAATTATTAAAAGTGGAAAACAAGATTGTTTTCACTCTGGAGTTTGGAGCCCAATGATTTTACTTAAACCCTCTTTTAATATTTGCTATAAATCATAACAAGCTTCTTCACAAGACCCTTTTATTTTATGATTTGTTCATAGAATATTAAATTTATACAGACACGGAAAGTCAATAAATAGCTTCTTTCAAAACAGATCAGAAGAAATAAAAACAGAAAACAAAATGCTGCTTGTATCAAAGTCCTTGAAGGTCCAGTTTGTAACTACTGTAGTTCTTTGCAACTGAGCTCCAAGAAAAAAAAGTTGACTTTAATAGATTAAAAGGCAAATTTTTTTAACAAAAAAGGGTGATTGGCCCTATAAAGACTAATATAAAGAGTAACAGAAACTTCAATGTTTTTTTTATAATTTACCTAAATTTATATATATATATATATATATACATATATATATATATATATATATATATGCATTGTAAGTAATGAATTAGGTATTTATGGTCATGTATTTCTCATATTTTATGATAATATCATATTTTAATATACACTCACCGGCCACTTTATTAGGTACACCTGTCCAACTGCTCATTAACGCAAATTTCTAATCAGCCAATCACATCGCAGCAACTCAATGCATTTAGGCATGTAGACATGGTCAAGACGATCTGCTGCAGTTCAAAACGAGCATCAGAATGGGTAAGAAAGGTGATTTAAGTGGCACGGTTGTTGGTGCCAGACGGGCTGGTCTGAGTATTTCAGAAACTGCTGATCTACTGGGATTTTCACGCACTATCATCTCTAGGGTTTACAGAGAATGGTCCGAAAAAGAGAAAATATCCAGTGAGCGGCAGTTCTGTGGCCGCAAATGCCTTGTTGATGCCAGAGGTCAGAGGAGAACGGCTAGACTGGTTTGAGCTGATAGAAAGGCAACAGTAACTCCAAAAACCACTCCTTACAACCAAGGTATGCAGAAGAGCATGTCTGAACGCACAACACGTCGAACCTTGAGGTGGATGGGCTACAGCAGCAGAAGACCACACCGGGTGCCACTCCTGTCAGCTAAGAACAGGAAACTGAGGCTACAATTCACACAGGCTCACCAAAATTGGACAATAGAAGATTGGAAGAACGTTGCTTGGTCTGATGAGTCTCGATTTCTGCTGCGACATTCGGATGGTAGGGTCAGAATTTGGCATCAATAACATGAAAGCATGTTTCCAACCTGCCTTGTATCAATGGTTCAGGCTGGTGGTGGTGGTGTAATGGTGTGGGGGACATTTTCTCAGCACACTTTGGGCCCCTTGGTACCAATTGAGCATCGTGTCAACGCCACAGCCTACCTGAGTATTGTTGCTGACCATGACCATCCCTTTATGACCACAGTGTCCCCATCTTCTGATGGTTCCTTCCAGCAGGATGACGCGCCATGTCATAAAGCATGAATCATCTCAGACTGGTTTCTTGAACATGACAATGAGTTCACTGAACTCAAATGGCCTCCAAAGTCACCAGATCTCAATCCAATAGAGCACCTTTGGGATGTGGTGGAACGGGAAATTCGCATCATGGATGTGCAGCCGACCAATCTGCAGCATCTGTGTGATGCTATCATGTCAATATGGACCAAACTCTCTGAGGAATGTTTCCAGTACCTTGTTGAATCTATGCCACAAAGGATTAAGGCAGTTCTGAAGGCAAAAGTGGGTGCAACTTGGTACTAGCAAGGTGTACCTAATAAAGTGGCCGGTGAGTGTTCATTCTTATGCCTTAAAAACAAATGGTATACTGAAACAGCATTTAAAGAAATATCTAATACATTTGGCATTTTAAGGTAACTAACAGTTGTACAGTTGTAACAGTTATTATTTACATAATAATAGTCTCAATAAGCAGCTTTCCTGTGATTTTAACTTAACAATAATAAAGACTTCAAAGTTTAGCTTCCAAAGTCACAGTTTTTGAATCCTGCATAGTAAAGATACAGCAGTGTGATGTTTTACAGATGTGATATTCAGATGGTAGAGACTTTAGAGAGAATTTTGTTCAAAAACCATAGGCATGGATCCCTCTGGCCTTGTATCACTGTTTCAGTCTGGTTGATGCATTATAGCTTGGAGTATACATATATACACGTTGGGTCCATTAGTACCAGATGAGGAAAAAATACAGTACCTCAGCCAACTGACTGTTATCGCTGACCATATGTACGTACACCACAGTGTACCCATCCTCTGATGGCTACTTCCAGCAGGGTAACACATCATTCAGCGAAGCTCAAATCATGTAAAAAGTGGTTTCTTAAATATGACAGTGAATTCAATGTAATCTGTTGACCTCCACTGTCACCAGACCTCAATCCAATAGATAACCACTGAATGTGGTGTAACTGGAGATTTGCATCAGGGTTGTGCAGCGGACAAATCAGGAACAACTGCACGATGCCATCATGTCAAAAATCTCTAAGGAATATTTCTTAGACTTTGTTAGATCTATACCGCAAATAATTGTGGCAACATTGAAGGCAAACAAGGAGCCAACCTTTTACTAGCAGGGGGCCATAATAAAGAGAACAGGGAGTGTATTTTCAAGCACCAACCCTTCAACCTGAAATGTGATGAAATAATAACTGTTTCAATCTTGGTATTTTGAATTTAGGGTTGTGATTGAAAGAAAAAAACTTTTAAAGTCTTGCTTCCAAAAATGTGCCTAAACCACTTGCACATATTATAATTATTATGTAAATCTCTAATAAAACTTTTTTGGTTTCACCAATAGAGTGAAAGTTAAATATGAAGGTAATTCAAAACTTGAAATCGTAAATGTAAAAGTTGGTATAATGAGTCAAGTGCTAACACAAAGAATTTGTAGTAAATAATCTTGAAAACATGTGTAATAAAAACTAAGTACATTTAATAATTTATTAATTCAAAAGGTTCTTCAGTACAGCGCATGTCTAATTATTTTGTAACTTAAACCCTTTTAAATATTTAAATTAAATGATTTATCACAGCACTATGCAGCTTCTTTTAATGTTTTGTGTATTTTTGACAAATCAACAAAAATACTGAAATTAAAACTGAAATAACCGAAATATTTGCCTAGGGTGGCCTACGGGGTGAGGTGGGTGGTAGACGGTCAAGTTTTCTGCACCATGACTCTTTTCAGAGACACACCAGAAGCATTGTCCCCCAAAATATTGGAGACAGATGCATTTGTCGCCCCAAGTAACGTCAACAACATCCAAAAAATGTTTTATCATCTTATTTCAGCAAAATGCCACTACAAAAGAAAAAGCATTAACGACAGCAGGACGTTGTTTTCTTAAAAAGAGTAACGTCGGTGTGAGTAACGGTTACACATCACGAGTGAACACCTGATTGCATTCGGCTATTTATCATGTCTGACATCAAATTAAATATTATGTGTAATATTGTCTTATCAGAAGAATGATAGTACATAAGTAGTGAGGCAGTTGAAGCAATAAAAGGTGGAGAGACGGAGGAAGCTTGAGTGAGGGCATAAATGATATTAGAGCCAGGGGCAGCTTCAGGGTGTGGTGAGGTTTAAAAATCATATTGATTGAATAGATCCAGAAAGGGGAACAGGTGAGGACCGATGTCAGTTTAGATCATTTTGTAATCATTATTTTTTATTTCCACAGTACTATAAAGGTTTGGGTTAGAATATGAGGTTATCAGCTGCACTAGAACACCCCACAAGTGTTCTGCACATTTATATGGTGAAATGCTACTCCATAATTACCAAGAGGTGGATGTTTTCCCCCATTATTTTTAAAATGTGCCACCATTTTGCTCAGGAGCAGTACCTTAGACATGCAACTCTGAAGCTATTTTGTATGTTTAGGAGCAGCAATACAGCAGTGCAAACAGAAAAAGAGGATGGTACAGGACTGGAAGTGAGGTCTTAAAATAAATCAGTGATACATCTTACATTGATAAGTACTGTGCACTTTTGGGTAAAAAAGCTGGTAATATGAACGTTTCCGCAGGTGTAGAAGCAGGTGTTATCAGTATTCATTTCATCCTTCTTTCTTTCCTCCATTCTTTTCTCCTTATCTCCCCTTTTCCTTTTTGCCCCACCTTTCTCTCTTTCGTGCTTCTTTTTTCCTTTTCATTTCTGTCTCTGTCTCCGTAACAATTTAAATAATCCAAAAGCAGTTTCTAATAAAGTTTCTTTTATAAATATCAAGCAGAGCTTTAAAGCATCAGCTGTAATGCTCCACTTGTCAAAGTAAATCTGTTGGGCTTTTTCTTGGCACTCAGACAACTATTCTGAGCGCTACTCTGCCGGACAGGACATGGTTAAAAAAAAGATTAATAAAATAAAATTAAAATAAATAAATAAATCAGTGAACGCTTTTAATTTCAGGCTGAGGTTATGCTATTAACAGATTTGACAGTATAAGCCTAAACACATCTGCAAATCAGTTGTTAAAAATCTTTATGTATAAGAAAAGCCTTAAAAGATTTTGCTTTTTTATCTTTTGTTAGTCAGATCCTGATACTGTATATTACTGTATGTAATGTCATGAGGCCATGCAGGGACATCCATGGTTTGAAGCATTTTTTACCAATAAAACAAGTTAAACCATTTAGCTTGTCAGCCACTAAAAATAATCAAGTAAAGGTAACAAGGTTAGGTCAGGTCTACACAACCGGCAGTAAATATTATTGACATATATTTTGAATATTTATATTTCTTAATTTTATTTTATTTTGTCCATTTTGCATTCAGGGAATGTAAAATATAATATCCTAACACATCCTGGATCCAACCGATACTTTGCGCTGGGGATATGGCGTGCATTGATATTGCAGTCAACTGGGATTTGATATAATGTTCAGCTCTAGCACTTTCACCATTTTTTTTTTTTTTGTATCTGAGTAATTCAGATTTTTTATTTTTCCAACATTTATAACAATTACATTTAATTTGGAGCAGGATTATCTAAAACTAAATACAGATCCTTTTTAAAGCACAGCTTGTCACTTTTGATCTACTTATTCTGTTCAGAAAAATGGAAGTTGATGTGTTATGGAATATGTAGAAATGTATGTAAAAGGGAATTACATTTTTTCATTTAATTGTTATTTTACTTTTCACTTCACGTTTTTATTTTGTCACTTTCTTTCTATTTCTATTTCTTTCCTTCAAAATTTAGCTTTTTAATCTCTAAAAAAATAGAAAAAGGAATTATGTCTGCAAATGCAAAAACATTTTCAAAATCCGAACTGGAAACCAGTTCTAAAACCAGAAACTAAAGATCCTAATCTCATTGACCCGGCATCTTAATCTTCATCCTCATGATTTTCCGGCGGAGTGCTACAGAGCCCTTTAAACCGCCCTCTAAACCTTTGTGTTCCACACATTTGAAACAGAGGACTCAGGCAGCAGCAGAAGTGGCAGAGTATAAAACTGAAGAAATCTAGACGGTTTATCACATAAAGCCCCCTAAAGTCGTAATTTACAGCACCCAAAGCCATGAGAGAATTTATAAAAAGTAGGATATTGTAAGGGGTCAGGCAAAGAAGAGAACTAACTGTTATACATGCAGTTATTTTGGAAGGCCGAGGAGAGCTACTCATGCTGCTTGATGAGATGTTTATCCACATGTGCAAGTAGCAGAACGTAACCATAATGAAGGGAATGACAAAGAAAAGAAATATCTGGATGTTAACTTCAATTAACTGCATTTCAGAGATACATACTATCATAAATCCATGATGCGGATCTGTGACATAACTGTGTACTGCTAACTTAATGCTCACAGCAGCAGACACCAGCCAGATTGTGACGCTGGAAATGAGGACTCTATGTCTACCTAAGTTCTGAGTAGATAGACATGATGGCTGGATCACAGTGACGAAACTATGAAAAGCCATGGCAGTGAAGATTGCCGCATAGCTGTTCAGTCCAAGCAACAAAAAGCCTCTGAAGATTCCACAGGCCCATTCGCCAAAGATCCATCCATGGAGCATGTTGCATGCAGCAAAGGGAAGAGTCGCAGTGAAGCAGAGGTTAGAAACTGTGAGCTGCAGAAGTAATAAGTCAGAAGTTGTCTTCCAAGCCTTATCCCTCAGGAAAACCCACATGATGAAGCTGTTTCCAAGCATGCTGATAACGAAGACAATGCTGACAAACACACCAGCACACAGCTGAAAAGCTGGGACCTCAGTGTGAGCTTCATCCATGTCATTATAATAGTCCAAATAGAAGAAAGAATAATTTTCTGTCATCCTGGTGCAGTCCTGTAAGAGAACAACTTAAATATCAGGCAAAAAACAACCTATTAGTTTTCTAAAACTGACATATGTGTGCTATCTTTTTACTTGGATTAAAAATTTTGAAATTTAAATTGAACTGCTTCCCTTTGGGATTAGGTTACCAATGTGTCTCAGCCTCTGTTTTTCATTGCCTGTCGACAACATTCTGTACATTTGCAGTTAGATTGGCTTCCAACATCCCAAATGTCCAATCTGTTTCCCTCACACTTGCAGACTCCTGTCTTTACCTTCTTCACACTGAGATTTACATCCAGAAGGAGTTAATGCTACAAATCTCTGACTCAATGCAATCTGCTGGGTTTCTTTAGATAGAAAAACTTTTGATCCAATTTGAATAAGTAACTGAATCTGACTGCACTGTTCAATGGTTAGGATTAATTGGAATGTATGTACCTGACTTTGTGAAGTGCCTTGAGACGACATGTGTTGTGAATTGGCGCTATATAAATAAAACTGAATTGAATAGAATTGAATTTATGGGCCAAGTTTCTCTGCCAACTATCCCTAACTAATCCAAACTGATGAAAACTTTTCCAATTTGGAATTGGGGCTAAAATTGGGCAAAGGAAATTGCCTAGTTTGTCTCTAGCTTAATTCGTAGAGAGTAAAATCACCACCTTGACAATTTTACTCAAATAAATAGTGTTATTCAGTTAATGCATTTGGTTATATATTTACCAATAAAAAAAAAAAGACAAAAGGCCTCCGTGTATCACAACGCTGAAACCCGATCCCAGAGGCAAAACGTCACACAGGAAGGAGACCAAAAGCTGCAAAAGAAACAAATGACCAGTCAGTGTAAAATACCAGCCACACACCTTATAACATTCAGTCAACAAACTAGAAACACCAGAAGCAACAGCTACAGTGCCATAAGTATTGACCCTTTTACCATTTTTGTTCAGTTACAGCCACACACTACTGTCAGTCAAATTAGAATATTATCGAAAAGTTCCTTTTTCAATAACTTAATTAAGTGAAACACATTATAAAAATAACTTATACACAGACTCGTGTTTTCAAGCCTTAATTTCAGTTAATTATAATTATTTTCATCATACAGCTAACGCAAACACAACGTTTAGGATTAAAATATTATATCAGACCAACAAAAAAAACAAATTGTTACAGAAATGTGGGTTTAATTAAAAGTATGTATAATACCTGCTTAAATTTTTTTATTTTCTAAAAGTACTTTTAATCCAACAAACAAGCCTTATTGGGAAGCATATTCAAACTTATTAAATATGACTGTATTTAATTACGGTTTTATCTAACCTACCAACCCGAAGCAGGTGATAAATTGGAACACAAATGAGGTATAGTTTACTTTAGCTTTGTTTACAAATGAAAACCTAAAACAACTTGCCATGCAACTACATTTTTCTACAATTACAGCTGCAAGTCTTTTGCAGCATCCAACAAGTTTTCTTCCAGGATTGTCCTGTATTTGTGCCAGCCATCTTCCCATTAGTTCTGACCAGCTTTGCTGTCCCTGCTGTAGACAATCCTCCCCACAGCATGCTACTGCCATTACCATGTTTCACAGCAGGAATAGTGTGTTCAAAGTAATGTTAGGTGACCCTATGAAAGGCTGTGGGTTTTTCAAACATATTTCATATGTATATTTAATTTCGAGATTAACAATATAGAGAAATTCAAGTAATAGAAATAAACAACAGAAATCGAAGAAAGGATGTTTAAAAATCTTTTGTTAAATGTGATTAAAACATGGAAGTTTTAAACATCATTACTCTGCATTTTGAAGGAGCCCTGCTCAGACATTTAGTTTGGTTAGCTCACGACTGTTGATGTGAGAGTGAATGCCAGGGTGAGAGCTGTCTGAGGCCTTCAGAAAGAATATTGTAGCAGTTTATGTGTGTGATAATGGATTTAAAAATGTATCAAAATAATTTGAAATTAGTTAACTGGTCGGAACGTAGTCTATTGCTATACCATCTAACCTCGCTATGACGCCCACACCAAAGACAAAGTCATAGTTACGACTTTCAAAGACTTAATAAAAAGATGCATGTCATATTACAAGATGCAAAATCCCATAAGACACAAGGTCACAATTAAAGTCATAATGATAAAATACAACGTCACAGTGGTACAGTATATAAAGTCAAAATACTTTTGATTGTTCTTTCATAGAAAAGTTTTTGAAAATATCATATGAAATAAAGAAATTATAGTACTGCCTTTTCCTCAACCATTTTATGAAATAGTTGTTAGTGCCACCGTCTCCACGTTGCGATCGAGCTTTTGCGGCCTTCAGTTTAACCTACTGTCTGTTTACCTAAAGCAAAACACTAACATAACACATAAACGGCATACGGTGCTAAAATAAAACAAATAGGATCACATACACGCTCGGGCCCAAGAGTAGAAGCAAAAGAAGACCTCCTAACGTCTTTCTTTTATGATCAAACACTTCGCGGGAACGCAGCAGAGTGAAATGAAACCGGAACTGTACCCAGCAGAGAAAGCCAAAAACACGTGCTGAGTGACTCGTGCCCTCTCGCGGGAACACAGACAGGGAAACGGATAAATAACGTTTTTATAGCAGCTTTCGAGAGACAGCAAGTTCAATTCGTGGCAGTGGCAGGCAGAAATGGCAGTTCCGGTGGCAGCTCCATCTGCTGTAAATTCGGATGTGCGAAAGCAACCGCAAAACATAGAAACAGATAAAAAAAAACATTATTTGACTGACAGAATAAAGTGCATTTATTTACCAAATGACTTAAGGTTTTATTTGTGGACATGCTGCTGGTATCAACTTGAAATGGTTGCCAGATATGCTGAACCCTGTTTAAAGCTTTAGTAAAAAGCTTACTATGCGGTCCAATAACAACTACAAATAAGCTAGATAGCTTAACTATGACTACCCAAAACAAGATGAAACTTTCAAAATGCCTTTTGAAAATTGCATATGTTGTTGCTATAAAAAAGGAATATCGAATCCATCGTGCTGAAGTAACTACTCAACTGAAATATAACCTTTAAAATGTGGAAAATGTTCTATTTTTTCACAGAACGTTTTTTTTTTTTTTTTTTGATACATGGTATTTATTTAAATATCCAGCATTTAGGTTTACCAGGCAACCCTGCAGGGCAGGTATTGGATGTTCAAACAGCCAATCAATACAAAATCTAAAGCTTTTTGCTAGGTTTGAGGAAGACTAATTCGTTTTTGTGGACACTAAACAGCATAGCCCAAGTATATGTACTACAGTGACCCTCTGGCACCCTGTGGCAGCCTTGTGGCCAGGGACTTCCACAGAGTGCCAGCGTGGTTTTAAGCATTTATTTATAATTTTCTGTGAGTGACAATTCCGAATAGCCGCTCGTGCTCTTTAATAAACCGACTGTTTTATTTAAGTCTTCGTCATCCTTTCAGCATGTCATACACACACATAGTGCTATTTATTTTCCATCTCAAGTAAATACAGCCACCTTATGTTATGGGTCTAAAGCTGTTTATTAAATAAAAACCAATAAAGACATCATCATTTAAAAGTAACAGGCTATAACAATAATGACATCCCGTTTGCCGATAATCAGCATTGGTTTCCACAAAACCAGCCGCCTTGCCATCACTTCCGGTGGCAGCTCCTTAGACAATAGTAACTATGATCAATTCAATTCAATTCAAAAATACTTTATTAATCCCAAAGGGAAATTAAATGTTGTTATAGCTCATATTATGAAGGTTTCCTCAAAGAGCTGTTGTAGATGCTGATGGCTGTGGGCAGGAAGGATCTCCTGTAGCGCTCCGTCTTACAGCAGATCTGAAGAAGCCTCTGACTGAAGACACTCTGTTGTTGTAGAACAGTCTTATGAAGAGGATGCTCAGGGTTCTCCATAATGTTCTTCATTTTATGAAGAATACGTCTTTCCACAATGATCTCCAGAGGTTCCAGAGGAGTCCCCAGAACAGAGTCAGCCTTTTTTATCAGCTTGTTGAGCTTTTTTAAGTCCCTGGCTCTGATGCTGCTTCCCCAGCAGATGATGGCAGAAGAGATCACACTTTCCACAACAGACTTATAGAAGATATGCAGCATCTTGCTGCAAACACTGAAGGACCTAAGCTTCCTCAAGAAGTACAGTCTGCTCTGTCCCTTCTTGTAGATGGCTTCACAGTTGCATCTCCACTCTAGTCTGTTGTCCAGGTGAACACCGAGGTATTTATACTCCTCCACCACCTCCACTTCTTCTCCCATGATGGAAATAGTTTTTGACTTATTCCTGTTTCTCTTAAAATCTACAATCATCTCCTTTGTTTTAGTCACGTTCAAAATGAGATGATTGTTTCCACACCATGCCACAAAGAGGTCCACCACCTTCCTGTACTCCGCTTCTTGTCCATCTCTGATCCACCCCACGACTGCAGAATCATCCGAGTATTTCTGCACATGACAGGAGTCTGTCTTGTACTGGAAGTCTGAGGTGTACAGGGTGAAAAGGAATGGTGAGAGTACCGTCCCCTGTGGTGTTCCTGTGCTGCTGACTACCTGGTTAGACTCACAACCCTTCAGTCTCACAAACTGTGGTCTGTTTGTCAGGTAGTCTTTGATCCAGGAGATTGTTGAGGCCTCCACCTGAGTCTTCTGGAGTTTCTGACAAAGCAAATCAGGTTGGATTGTATTAAATGCACTGGAGAAATCAAAGAACATAATCCTCACAGTGCTACTGGCTTTGTCCAGATGACAGTGGGTTTGTTGAAGCAGGTGTATGATGGCATCTTCAACTCCAACTCCACAGCGATGAGCAAACTGAAGGGGGTCCTGATGGTTTACTGTTTGCTTACTCAGGTGGGCCAACATGAGTCTCTCTAAGACCTTCATGATGTGAGATGTCAGAGCAACAGGTCTATAGTCATTGAGAACTGATGGATGAGTTTTCTTTGGTACCGGAACAAGACAGGAGGTCTTCCACAACACTGGGATCTTCTTCTGGGCCAGGCTAAGGTTCAAGAGGTCCTGCAGAATCCCACAGAGCTGCTCTGCACAGGCCTTCACGACTCTAGGGCTGATATGATCTGGACCTGCAGCCTTATTCTGATTCAGTCTCTCCAGTTGTCTCTTCACCTGACTTCTTGAGACACACAGGTGGAAGGGGGAAGCAAAGGAAGCATCAGCATCTTCTGATATGGTTGAAGGCAAACATGTAGAAGCATAAGGGTCTAGGGCTGAGGTGGAAGATAAAAAATGTGAGGTGTTACTGGACAGCTGTGTGTCCTGTGGGTCAAAGGAAGGTGGAATGTCTGTTTGGCTGTGAGCAGGAGGAGGAGGATGTGAAGCTTGTTTCTGAACTGAACCTATTGAAGAATATGTTCAGTTCATTGGCTCTGTCCAGACCTCCATCGGTCTGATCATCCTTCTGCTTGAAGCCTGTGATCTTCTTCATCCCTGTCCACACATCTCTGATATTGTTTTGCTGGAGCTTGCTCTCCAACGTCTTCTTGTACACCTCCTTGCTGTCTCTTATCTTGACTTTAAGTTGCTTCTGTAAACTCCTCAATAATTCTCGGTCTCCCTCTCTGAAGGCTCTTTTTTTCTTGTTAAGCAGGTCCTTCAGGTCACTGGTGATCCAAGGTTTGTTATTGGGGAAGCATCTCGCGGTTCTGGTGGGGATGATGTTATCCACACAGAAGTTTATATAGTCGGTTACACACTCAGTCATGGCATTGATGTCCTCTCCATGTGGCTGGCACAGTTTGTCCCAGTCTGGAGCCTGAAAGCAACCTTGCAGAGCTTCTTCAACTTCCTGTGACCATTTCTCACAGTCCTCTGAACAAGGGGCTTATATTTCGAGCAGAGAAAAACAAGATTGTGATCGGATTTGCCTAGCGGAGGTCTTGCTGTAGAGATGTATGAGTCCTTGACATTTGCATAAAACAAATCCAATGTTTTGTTTTCTCTGGTAGAGCAGCTGACAAACTGTTTAAACGTTGGTAGTGTAGCAGAAATTGCCACAAAAGCATTGGGGTTTTGTGTCTGTAGTTTAGCAACAACTGAGCTGATGGCATCACATGCAGTGTCGGCAACAGCGGAAGGTGGAACGTAAACTGTTGCCAAAATAACACTGGGGAACTCTCTGGGTAAATAATATGGACGAAAACTTACTGCCAACAGTTCAATATCTGGACTGCAGAGTTGACACTTCACAGTAACATGTCCTGGATTACACCATCTCAAATCTCTGTCTGCTCGTATGGTTAAAAAGCCGAGAGACACTGGAGTCGAGGATATGATTCTGCAGCCATGTCTCAGTAAAACACATAATACTGCATTCCCAGTACTCTGGCTGGGTCCTTTGTAGGGCTTGGAGTTCATCCAACTTGTTTCCCAACGATCTCACATTGCCCATCATAATCGACGGAAGAGATGGTTTGAACTTCCTCCTTCTCTCTCTTCTCTTAGCTCCTGCTCTGCATCCACGGCGTCTCCTTTTCAACTAATCAGGGATTTGGGGTTGTAGTTGAAGTATTATTTGAGCTTTTGAGATATTAATCAGCTGCTCCCGGTTGTAAGAAACAACCCCGTTGCCATGGCAATGCATCATAACAATTGTCCAAAAATAGAAAGTATTAAGAAAAATCTTCCAAACTGCACAGCATCCGACACCGGAGTGGACCGTCGTCCAAAAAATATCAACTGTATCCACCACAAGAGGAATAGTTCCCAAAAAAGAATAAATCAGAATCAAAAGTAACAAAGCTACTCCAACCTGCTGCCACCTTGAGCAGCGTAATGACAACCCATTTGCCGATAGTCAGTATTAGCTTCCACAAAAACAGCGGTAACCGCCATGGCAGGCTTTTCCGTCGGTCTGGCACCTTCTGGCATCTTTGCAGAATCCCTTGGCTCCCTCCGGCATACTGTGGCAGGAACTGCCAATTCTGCCTGCCACTGCCACGAAATGAGCTCGGCCCTGCTGCAGCTTTATTGCTAAACTCACATACACCAACTCAACCCAATCACACCTATTTCTACACATACACATAAAATGATTTGATAAAGTTAATCATGCAATTAGGATTCCAACTTGAGATATCCTTTCTGTAGAGCATATCTGCCCTGGTACATTCAGCAACCAGTTTCTTTATATGGTATGCCTCAAATGCCACAACAGGACATCTGGATAAAAACAAATAGGAATAAAAAAAAAATCATTTTAAAGAAAATTTATTTTGGACAGACTATACTTTAAAATAAAAAACCTATGTGGCTTAAAGTAAATAAACTGAAAATCATGTCTATAAAAAGACCAAGTTTTAGTGGTACTTTGTTAAAATTATAGTCACCAAGCAAAAGAAAATCAAGTCCATCTATCATGGATAAAAACATAATATAGAGTTGTATTCCAGAAGAAGTTTGGACATTTAAATAATATCATATCCACTTGATTTTAAAAGTTTAGTTTGTGCTAGTGAATTTTAAAAACTTTACACTTTACACACATTTTAAAGTGGGGCAAGGCAAGTGTTTCCCCTTTTGAATCTTTTTTCTGTTTTTGTATTTTTGTCAGTTTCATTTGTCAGACCACCAAACAATTTTCAATATTAGACAAAGATAACCACATAGTTTTCAAAAAATCAATCTAAACCAACTTGGCACTAAATGAAAATCAAATGTTTCTTTAGAAAAAAGGGCCGGAAAGGGGGGCAATTTGGCGCAATATCTGCTGAAAAACGCTTGCATTTCTATGCATGGCTGCAAAACGCATTGCAGAAAATCTGTGATTTTAAAGTCTCGTCCAGCTGTTGACTGATGTTTGTCAGCTTTAATGAAGAGAAAGAGAGACAAACAAACAGACAAATTAGAGTATTTCACTAATTTCACGTAATTATTGTGATGTTAAAGTCTGAAGAAAAGAAAAACCATGGCCACAACAATTTTTCTGAATGTCTAATAGCCTAACTCACAATAAAGTGTTGATAATAGAAACAAACATACAGTATTTTATAATTACAGCATGCTGGCCCAAACTCTGTTCTGTGTGGGCAAAAATCACTTTAACTCTATTTTCATGCAAGCATTTCTACTTCAACAGCTGAGAAATAATTTTGTTAGGTAGTTAACTTTACAGGTTAATATATGTCGAAGGCTATATATATAATGCTCTATGGAAATAGGAAAATGTTACTTAGCTGTCTGTTTGATTTTGTTAGAATTATAATAGACACAATGTTAACATTAACTACCTAAAGTAGGTTTGTGATTTGAAATGAAAGGTAGGTTGTGAATTATGTTGATATTGGTAATGGTTTATTAGCTTATTATTAGTGTAATGTTTCAACTCTGTCAGGAATCAGTCAAATAATGTTTACTGTCTTCTCACCTGATTCAGTGAGTCTCTTTTGATTAAGATGCATAGCAGAACATTCATTTCTTTGACTTACTAATTTTCCAGCATATTGCCAAGAAAAGCAAGGCTATAAAAGCATAAATATATCCTGTTTTACAAATAAATTTGGTAATGGATGCCCTTTTTGGCTTCAACACCTGCCTCCAAAACTGTCTGTGGATGTTGACTTGGTCTGGTGTTAGCTTTCTGGATGTTTTTTTGTATTTCCCCCCTGCATGATGCTGTCTCTCAACATCAAGTCAAAGCTTAACAAAGTAAAGGCCGCACCTCAGTGTATATTAGATGAACTCTTAACAGCATTTTGGGCATTTACAATTAACCAATATAATTTCACAGTGACAGTTGATTAACCAATGACCATCACTGATTTATGATGTCAGGTTCAGCAGATTCTCTTTTTCAAAATAATTGAACTATTGATATGAGTAAAAAGACACATTTGGAGATTTTGGGATGTGTAGGTTTTTTCTTTTCTGCCACACAATGACAACTATTTTGATAGAATTTTCCCATGAATATTGACTAATGACACTCCAAATGTTGTGAAAAGCAGCCCAAATTTGAACAACCCGCCCAAAGCTATCTTCTTTCCAGCCCAACATGTTCAAAAGAAGCCCAACTGGGGGAAAACCAGTCCAGTCTGGCAAATCGCACAGCACTACACAGTTTACACCAATTTCATAAAGAAAACAATAATCAGCAACAACAATAAACATGTCAGAGCATAATGTGTACACCTGATGATGGCCCCTTCGCATCTCTGCCTGTTCCCTTATATATGCATGTCTAGAACCGGCCCTGCCAACTCTTTGCAGAATTATTTCAATTCAGCCAAAGTGGAGGAATTTCCAGCATACATGGCCTATTTAAAGCACATCAACTGATATGCCTCCGATTAACTAAAATGTTGTGAATGAACGGAAATTCTTACTGGTTGGTAAGTGATCATATACTTATGTCATGCTAATTAACTACTTAAAAATCACACAATGTGATTTTCTGGATCTTTGTTTTAGATTCCATCACCCACAGTTGAAAAGTATCTATGATAAAAATTAAAGCCTTCTACTTGCATTGCAAGTGGAAAAACTGCAAAATTAGCAGTGTATCAAATACGCATTCTCCCCACTGTAGGTCAGCAGGACCTCTTTTATAATAAACTTTCAAATTTGATGATTCTCAATTGATTAAACACACCTATCAATAGATAAGTCATTTGATCTCTAACAAATATATATCATATTCATTAAAAAATCACCAGCATTAGTTCTGTTGCTTTTTTGCCTCATGGGTTAATGTGTTCAGCACAGTTATCAAATGTCTGGGAAATTCAGCCAGAAGAACAAAAAAACTATTTTTTAAACACTTTAGTTTTTTCATCTTTTGCCTATGGGTTGCTTTAACAATCTAAAACTTTCCCTTAGTGCTTAGTTTCCGTCTTTCTTGTGAAACAGTTAACACTTAAGTTTGATGCTTCTTGTTTTCTACTTCCCTATTTTTAAATTCAAGTATTTTTAATAATTCCTTCAACCTTGGTTACAGTTTACATTTGAGTCATTCACTCAACTTTCTGTATACCTATGTATTTTTAAAATATGTTTTAAAGCACAACATTTATACAGTTGAAAAGACAAACCCAATAATCATTTCATGCTGAAAAGGCTGAATTAGAGCTCAAAAGTTAAAGTTTTTTAATAAATCCAGAAAATATATTAAAAAAAGGAATTTAACCAAAAACACAACTTTGAAGTTGACATTCAAATAGGAAGCTTAACTCATGTAGCCAAAGGTCTGATTAGGTGGTTGCAATTAGAAACTATTTAGAAAAACAAGAGAACACGTAATTACACATAAACATTTTCTAAAAGTATAGCTCCAATTGAAGTGTTGTTGCTGTCTTCTCTGTTTTGTGGTGGAGTGCTACAAAGCCCTGTGAGCTGCCTCCTAAACCTTTGTGCTCCAACTATTTGAAACAAAGGGCTCAGGCAGCACCAGAAATGGTAGAATGCAAAACTGACATACAGTACACAATGCAGCACATGTACTAATTCATAGTTGTGCTCTATAGCACCCACAAACATCACTGATTCTATAAAGACTTGGATACAATAAGGCGTCAAACAAAGAAGAGAACTAACAGTTAACCCTAAAGTTATTTTTTAAGCCCAAGGAGAGCTGCTTGTCCTGCGCTGTTTGACGGTAACCTACATGTTCAAGTATTGAAACAAAACAATAACAACGGGAATATAAAATGAGAAACAAATCTTGATGTAAATTTTAACAAACATCACGATCACTGACTGAATTTGGAGGGTACACAACTTAATATCACCATAATCCAGATGTGTGACATGAACATCCACAGCTAACATAATGCTCATGGCAGCAGACGCCAGCCAGATCACGATGCTGGAAATAAGGACCCTGAATTGTCTTGAGGTCTGAGTAGAGAGACATGATAGCTGGATCACAGTGACGTAACTTTGAACAGCCATGACAGTGAGGATTGCTGCATAGCTGTTCAGTCCAAGAAAGCAAAGTCTTCTGATGATTCATTAGGGGTGTGTTGCACGCAACAAGGGAAGAGTCACGGTGAAGCAAAGGTTAGCAACTGTGAGCTGCAGAAGTAACATGTCAGAAGTTGTCCTCCAAGCCCTCTCCTTCTAGGAGAACCCATAAGAGGAAGGAGTTTCCAGGCATGCTGATAAGAAAGATAATGTTCAAAAACACAACAGCATACACCTGATAGTGGTTGAATTTATCATGAGGTTCATCCATATAAATATCGCTGTCGTTATGGAAGAAATAATCAATGTTATCACCGTCGTCATCCATTCTTGACTCTTCATGAAGGATAACAACAAAATATGTAATGAGGAAATAAAATCAGTTTGATTTTCCAAAAAACAACAATAAAATAATTGTCTCAGAAAAAGCAGCTCAGCAGAAAAATCTGGTAAATGTTTCTAATGTAATAAACATTTATACTAATTACAGCATGTTCTTGGTGAGGCATATGACCGTTATCATATTATTACAAATTTCATTCAAAACATTTGACTTCCAAGTATTTAAAAATAACTCCGAATTATATTTTCTTGAGTCAATACGAATTATACGAATTCCCTTTTTCATAAAAGTTTCACTAAGTTTCACACAGGTGATATAGTCCACCTTACCTTGGTGGGATCAGAGATACTCCATCTAGTGATGTTACTATTGTCACTGGATTACTTGTGTCATTTATAATGTATTTACTTGGTGTTGGCTTTACTTCATGTTGAACAAAAAAAATGTGTGCGGCAGCATTTTTTCAAGAGTCAACCTATCGCAATGTGCCAGAAGGCAGAGAAGTGTTTGGATAGAGAAGCGAAAACAACATTTCTAGAACTCAGCAAAACCGTTTGTCTAAACTTGTCTGTACATTATGACACAGCAAATAAAAAGGCATGGAGGTTTCTTTCTTTCTTTCTTTCTTTCTTTCTTTCTTTCTTTCTTTCTTTCTTTCTTTCCATATCATGATCTATAAAAAGTTTTAAAGGAGGACTTATCTAATGTTCGATTACTAGGATAAATTGAAAAAAGCAAGTAAGATTTTGTGTGTTTCAGAATCTTGATTTACCACCAATCAAATTGATTACACATAATCAAGGGTTATTTTTCTTATTAATGACACTAAATCAGTTTCCTTATGATTTAAATTATTTAAAGAAACACAAAATGGACATGACAAAACAAAGAGACTCATACTAACTCTACAATCTATTTGTACAGAGAAAAGGGGAATGTTATCTGGACTAGAAATATAATTTCAATATAATATCTCAATATATATCTAAGCAATATCTAAGATTATTCGTGCCTGTAGAAACGATCCACAGTCATAAATAAAAAAACAAATCCAGAATTTGGCAAACAATAACTATTTCAGATAAATAAATTGCAAAAATGAGATCATAAATGTAAAAGACAACATCAATATATTCTGAATATTCAAAAACGTTTTTAGCAGGGGTCACCACAGACTTATTTTGTGACAATTTTAGATGAGCCAGTTAACATTTAACACAAAAAATACAAAAAACACATTTTCTCCAAACTCCAAACTTACTATTTAACAAAAGAAAACACAAGACCAAACACACAAAAAATAAAGGGGGTTTAAAGCTCACCTCAAGGGGAAACAAACAAATTATCTAACAACAAAGACAAAATACACATAGTTTATTCAACAGTTGTTTCAAATTACTAATAATCCAACATAAACCAAAGTAAAATGAACATCTTATGAATTACAATAAAATATACAAGATTTAAAATAAAAAACTCATTGATCTTCCCCCCATAATGGAGCTGTATTGCCTAAGCACTTCCTATTTCTAACAGCCCTGCATGTCTTGGCTCATCCTTTGCAATTACAGTACAAGCAGCCGTCGTCATTGTTCAAACAACACAATAGCAAAGAAAAAGAAGAATTTAACAAAGTTGGACACGCAAAACGAATTGAGATCATCTCCACACTAAAATGGATATTTTACCCACAACACTCACATGCAAAAACAGTTTCAGTGATAAAAATTCTGATTTTTAAAATACTTTTCAAAGTGATGAGTCAGTCCATTTAATTTGGAATAATGTTCAGACCATTCTTAGCTCTAAAAGTGCATGTTTTAACTCGTAATCTTGAATTTAAGCAGTTTCATATAAAATAATATTGTGCAAACAAAACATGTGTGTGCATAAATGAAACAAGGACAGCATCTATTGTGGTTGTTGGTGCATGGGGGTTAGCGACCGTTATCTGTTGTACTCCTCCAGCACAACACCTGAGTGGTGAGCTGTACTGACGTTCTGAAAACCAGACATGTTCTGGTCAGTGGCTCTCTCCCTGTTTCTCATACCAACAACTTTGCAGCGCAAAAGACAAAGCAGATGATTTCGTAACTTTTGTGTGAGCATAAAAAGAACAGGATTCATACAGCAGTGGGAGAAGGCAAGTATCCGACAGATATTGTAGACAATATCCAGCCGCTCCATTGATTCACAGGCTTTGGGTTGGTACAAAGACTTAATAAGAAGTAGAATATTGTAGGGTCCCCAGCAGATGATGTAGGCTCCCACAATGCAAAAAACGATAGTCAGGGCTTTGTGCCTTGTTCTGTTTGTTGCCTGTAATACAGTGTTAATAATGGCACAATGGCAACCAATAATGATGGCAAATGGGACAAAAAAAAGCAGCGTAACTTGGAAATAATATCCAAGCTCATCAGAAGATTTAGCTTCACAGTAGTAATCATCATAAACCTCCATTTTGAAAGCATCATACACAGATGTACCAATACTGACCATCCAGGCAACCACACATGCACAGATAGCACATTGTTTCTTCCTCAGATTGTTGTTGGGCCAGTTGTTCAACACCACAGTGAAAAAACGATCCACAGTCATGGCAGTTAGTACAATGATGCTGCTGTACAGACCAGTGAAGTAGGCTGCAGTGATAAACTTGCACAAAAAGTCCCCAAAGATCCAGTGGTCAAGGTGGTAGACAGCCCAGAACGGGAGTGTGGCAGTGAAGATCAAATCAGAGCAAGCCAGGTTTAGGATGAAGATTTTTGTGACAAGATTGAGTTTTTCAAAAGTGAAGAGAACACACATGAGGAGAATGTTGCCTATGACGCTGATGATGGTGATCATGATAAACACAACCCCAGCAATGGTTGAAAAGTCATAAAACTGACAAGGAAATATGAAGCTGTTTTCTTCATCATTGGTCAGATTGTCGCTGTAGTTCATTGCTGTTTTTCTAAGGAATATGAGCACAAATTTAAGGGCTGTCAATTTATAAATAAAGACAGAAAAGATGATCTAATCATTTGTATTACTTTTTAAAACAACTTCTGGAATATTTTACAGAATAAGAACACAATTCCACATTAATTACAAAAAGCTTTAAACAACTTACCACGGACAGACACTGTCAACTCTCCTTTTGATCTGCACTTTAAAAATAAAGCAAAAAACAAGAACAAAAACTTCCCTCTTTCTGTTTCAAATTAGGTCAGACATTGCTGATGATCAGTGATGACCACAGATGACGTGTAACCTGAAATACAGTCCTACAGGATTGAACTAGAAATCAGTCTATTAATTATAATTAATAGATCGATTTGCTTCCATGCCTTTTTACTTGTAGTTAACGTTTAATCTGTTTTCTCTCAAATTTGCCTTTATATAAACATAGCAAAAAGAAGAGATGGCAGAAGATAAAGACATAAGTTAAGCTAAAAAAGTATGAATCTAAAAATTTTTGTAAATGGACTGAACTTATATAGCGCTTTTCCAGTCATACAGACCGCTCAAAGTGCTTTACACTAGCGCCACATTCACCCAATCGCACTCACTAACGCTCACACATTCATACACCGATACGCAGATCGGTAGGCAACTTGAGGTTAAGTGCCTTGGCCAGGGGCACATTGACATATGGCAGGATGAAGCTGGAATCAAACCCACAACCTTCTGATTGCAAGACGACTACTCTTCCTACTGAGCCACAGTCACCTACTGTGCCCACTTCTATCTATTATGACTATCAGCCTTATGAAAAAACTTTCAAATGTCATGAACTCAACGAATCTGGCTGGTCATCAAGATTAACAAATAAAATACATTTTCATATGTGTTTTATTTGTTAATATTTGCACATATTCTTCTCCATTTTAAGCCTAAATAGATGAGAATGGTACAGACTGCAAAATAATAAGTTCAGTCTAAACTCAGGACTAGAGAACAATCCCCAGGGACCAGAGCTGTCTCCATCATCACTTTGGCTTAAGATACGACTCAATACACCAAACAGCATGTTTTGGTCAGTCCAGTGAGGTCATTTTCAAACAGGACAATGGATTTGCTTTCTTCTGCTCCAGGCTTAAATGTCTGGAGATCCTAACTTTGAAAAATGGAATGAGTTTATTCAACGAGTAAGTGCAAAGGAACAGTTTTAACAGTCATTTAGGAGTAGTAAAAAATGAAAAAACAGTATTTACCAGAGCTTAACTCAAAAATACATGATTTAGATTGTGTATGATGGCAGCCAAGTAATTATTTCAAGTCATGTCCACTGGGTAACCTTGACGGATCTGTCCTCTTGGTTTGACAAAATAATTTCATTCTACCTCTGTGTCGGTTTGATGGCAATTTTCGGACGTACATCCCGAGATTTGAAATGACCAGGTCGGAGGAGCTGTCAGGAGTGGCTGTTTTGGACTAGTGACTAATGCAGGTGAGTATATAACAGACGTGGCTTGGTGTGCCATGGAGCAGTTGTTCCTGGGCTGATTTGGAGAGAAATCACCGCGTTTAAGGAGACACGAAGAGAGCACAAAGTAAGCAAGCAAGAGTCCCCCTTTAATTAGAGGAGCTGCAGCTCATTGGAAAATCCATACAGAGACACATATATGACACATACATATAAAACGAACACCTGCAGGGGCAGGCAAGTTCAATCAGCTTGGACAACGACCACACTTGTTGTTTGTCCCCCTACCATTAGGTAAAAATAGCCAGGCCCTGAAAACCTGGGTGAGTTATATCAGATAAATCCTTCATCTTTAGCTTCCAGGGTGTTTGTCAGAATATCTGAAATATATATCTTGATAGCAGATTCAATCTGACATTTTTCTAAATATCAAATATTGCTCTCTAGGTTCTGAGTATATCTAGAAAGCTCTACAGAAATATCTTTTTTCCCAATACTAGTTTTTAAAAGATGAAATGAGACATCTCTGTGTACTAACAATACATTAGACAGGTGCTGCCATCTTCAGTCCAATCATCCAACATGGCAGCATAAGCATTTGATGCAATATCACTGTGGCTGTAAATGAATCCCAAGGTGCTTCAACAAAGCATCAGTTTAAGAGTCTGCCCACTTATGCAACCAGGCTATCGTACCTTTCTAGTGTTTTTGCATTTTCTTCCCTAATACATATGCCTAGGTTTTTACATTAAATTGACCTGAACAGATGTCACATATGTGTAAAATATTTAGCAATACTTTTTTTTGGTGTCAGTTTTTACATCACAAAAACATAGGATGTTAACAGTGTGTACACTTTTGAAAACCACTGTATGTGATGCTGTCCTGGTCTAGTAGGTACTGTAACTAAGCAATTTTTGACCCAATGATTTTTGGAGTGGTGTGTCCAGGGCTTAACATTAACACCCACCAACCCGCCAAATGCAGGTGAATTTTAGCAGTGGCGGGTAACACAGCCACTCTGACTAGCCACTTTGGCGGCTTGAATTATATATACAGTTTTTAATTATAATTAAAACAGTGTACAAACAGTAGTACAAAGTAGAAATGTTTCCACTTTGTACTACTGCACATTTTCATATAGGGAGCTTTACACAGAACCAGGCGCGTCGTCAGACCCGGAGGTTTTCTGAATAGCCCCGGACTTCTTGATAGAAAAAATTTAGAAGTATTAAAAAGATGCAGCCACAAAATGGTATTGGACTTCACATTTTTATTTAAAAACAATCAGTTTCTTTTTTTCAACTGAGTTCCACATAGTGACCTCCCACTCCACCTAACCTGACGATGAGTTAAAAGGAGAAACAAAAACTACTTATTTGCGCTCTCGCGGCACCGCGAATGCGCAACTACGTGCACAGGTAGATACAGACTCTTTTCTGGAGGAGTCCAGAACAGCAGTTCACTCCAGGGCCGTCGACCTGCCTCGTTAATAACCCGAAGAGTTACACTGAGCGCCTCAAACAGGGCTCATTTCAGAACAACCGCGGAGCCAACCAGACAGAGGGAGGCTGGTGGGTGTGTGTGTTCAGGAACAGGTGGAAGCAGAGCGGTATAACCCAGGCTGAAGATAGCGGTCAAATCTGAATGCTGACTCGGAATGGGCTAATTGTAAGTTACAACTAATCGCTTATTCACCCAGCATTATAGCTCATTGCAGCAGCCAGTCTTACTGTCTAGTTCTACATGTAGACAGAAAAAGGTGTTGCTCAATAAACCAGGAAAATATCTCCTGGTTCCAGTAAGACGTAGTAGAAAGAGCAAAAGTAAGCCTCCCTCTTTTCTTTCATATCTTTGCTGATTCTAAACATGCAGCCCTGGGTTTAAAGATGCAATATAATTAAGAAATAAATCATACAAATGTACCACAGATGGACCATTGATTAGTTAACTATTTTATTTTTCTGAATTACACATGTAATATTATATAAACTAAACTAATTAAACAAGGATACAGTTTTACTGAAGTTGAGACATACATATGTATACAGTTATCAATAACTGTAATATTAGTACTGATAAGGTCCAGGATGAGGCTCTATGCTATATTTTAAACACCCCAACTTAACACCTTTTCCTCTCATAGTGTTTAATAGTAAGAACTGCAATAATGTCTCACATGCTCAGTACAGAACAAAAGACTGGGTTGAAAAATGTTTCATTTATTATTTTTGGCTGGACAAATTTCTTCAGAAGTGGAATGAAGGGCTGAAAAGATGTTGATAAAAGAGAACAGGTTCAGAAAAGAAGGAACAATTTTAATAAAATGTTTCAAAAGCTGTTGGCATAATTAAAATAAATAAATGTGTTTTAGGATTTTACCATTTGACTAAGATTTAATAAAAATCTACTTTATACCATTTTTGAAATGTAAGAAATTAAGACAATGGAGCCTCAGGAGTGGAACACTTTGATGAGAGTGTAATGTTTAAAAAGGTCGTTTTTGTAGATGACAAAAGAAGCACATTTATCTGACCCATAGTAAATATCTCTGAGTTTAAGAAAATGTTTTGTCATCAAAAATTCAGATTACATTTTTTTTTCTAAATACCTCAAAATGTGTCATTATTTGCTTCAGCAAAATGGCTTTTCATCAGTCCTAAACTCTGTTTCTTCTTTTCCTTCATTCTTCTTCTAACAAAAATAAAAAAACCAAGTAAAATTATTGTAAACCTTTTTTGTTTGATTCACAATAACTTACATTCAGTCTAAAACCAGCCAAGACAGAACTGGTACAATATGGCCTATGTTATTTTAACTTTAAATTACTTATAAACTGTCTTATGGAAATATAAATATTTTGGGTTTGGGCTAAAGCCCCCAATGTTTTTTGACCCTAAAAACACCCCTGCACAGAACCTTATCGGAGCTGAATGCTTGATAATGACCTGAAGTGGTAAATATTTTATGTAGTCTTGATATGATTGTGTAGAAGGGTCATTTACATTTAAAAATGTTGTAAATTTAATTCAAGTAAACTTTAGCACGCTATAGTCAGCTTTAATAATATTAATCATAAATTCTCAACAACAACATTGTGGCTGGTGAAAATGCTGAGTGACTAGTAACTTTGGAAAACCACTAGCCACAGTGGCCGGTGAGCAAAAAAGTTAACGTCAAGCCCTGGGTGTGACTATCAGAAATCGTCTTCCTTTATGATAATTTCCAGGTGAATTTGACCAATGTCTTAATATAATGATATTATGACTTGATATAATGCTGTGACATTGCTGTGTTTAATACTAAATAAGTGAGGATGTGCAAAAAGTATCATTTAAAACTTAAAATAATCATCATGTTATCCACTTGTATATGATGAAACTATTAATGAGCTACAATAGACAAAAATGAAAACAGTTGCATTTAATTCTGAAGACTTCAGCAAAATATCAGCAACCCAATAGTAAGGGATTATACACAAATAGGTCAAAAAGGAATCTTACAGCAAGTGTGCAGAATCTTCTAAATCAGCTTCGTTCTCGTCTCTTTACCTTGTTTCCGTCATTGCACATAAAGTGGGACCTATTTATTCATCCAATGTGTACAGTTGAGATGACAAGCAATAACTATTTACATCATAAAAAGTAATCATCAACAATTATTGCAACCAGCTTAGAACAATGAATGAACAAAAAGAAGCTGGGCTAAATCTATGGTAAAATTATAATATGAAAGAAAAAACTTAACAAAGAAATTTACAGTGACATTACTGTATGCTTTGCCTATTTACATTACAACAACTTTCTATCAGTCTAAGGGATATCATCAAATGGTTTACAGCTGGATTTAATACAAGCAAAGCAAGTCTGATGAAACAAAAGCATAAAAACAATGTTAATAGCAATTTCTTTATTATGCTATTTATCTTCCATTCTCGAGATTCATGGTCACAGTTCTGCTGAAGTAAAGACTAATTACAATTATCTAACTTTTTGTTGTTTAATGCATTTAACAAGTTATATGAGAGACCTTTTCAGCTTTAAATTTTCACACTTTAAATGTCTTCAATAAAAGCCCTGAAGTTTTAAACCCTGCCAAATAATAGGGACCAAACATTTAAATGTTTTTTTTCTACCTACTGGAAGACCTTAGAGGCAAAACAACTTCCACTATGCTTGAAACTAAACACAAATCTTGTATTTCTCCCATGTAAGAGCTGCAAAATGAAAACGTCACCTAAATTTGATGGAAGTTATAAAAAAATAAATGCTTTCAAATTAGGAACCCATAAGTTGGCATTTTCTGACAGCTAGATGGCGGATTCGTTGCTGCTAGTTACAGATGTGATTGTGACTCTGCTCTCTCTATTGGAGATGCTGCTGTTGTTGTGGCCCCAGTTCTGCAGCAGTTTCTTTAAATGGGTTTTGTATTTAACTCCTGCAAACACGTAAAACACAGGGTTGAGGCAGCAGTGAGAAAAGGCAAAGAGACGGCTGATGTAGAAGGCGTATTCCAGGGTTTTGTGTTTTTCACATAGTTCTGATGATCTTTTTGAATTAGTGGTTTCTGGGGACCCCAAAGAGAACGACTTCAGAAAAATGATAATATTATAAGGTCCCCACCCCAAAAAGAAGACAACCATGAGAATGAAAATGAGTTTGACAGTTTTGTTTCTTCTTCTTTGCGCAGTTGGACGCAGCAACCTGCACACAATCTGAGAATAGCAAAAAACAAACACCAAGGCTGTTAAGACAAAGAGAACATTTTGTTCATAGATTCCCAACTTTGTTGCAAAAGAGGTCCCATATCCACAATAATCCTTGGCTTTATTGTCTTTGATGACTTTGATGAAGATGAAGACGGGACTGGCTGCCAGGATACTGACAACCCAAATAAAGACAGTAGTTAAAATCCCAGATGGGCCTGTAGTGGATACAAGGCTAGACAGAGGATTCATGACAGCTATATATCTGTGAATCGTCATCAAGATGAGGAAGAAACCACTGCTGTAGAAGCCAACAAAGAAAATAAAGTTGATGACTTGGCATGCAGGCTCCCCTAATGTCCATCCATGCATGTGGTAGTAAGCCCAGAAGGGCAGCCCTAAAGTGAATAAGAGATCCGACACAGCCAGGTTCAGGATCAACGTATTGGTGATTGCTTTGACATTCTCGTACATGAACAGAATCACAAGAACAAGGATGTTTCCAAACAGACTGAATAATATCACAAAAGAGAAAAAAAAGATGGTCAAAGTGCTTCCAAAATTAATCACACTCTCTTGGTTGCAGTCATCATTGTCATAATCATAATCATAATCAAAAGGAGGGCTTGTTGATTGCCTCATTTCCGTCTGAAAGGCTGCTGCATGCGTGCTGTTTGCATTACTGTCCATGAAGTATTCATCTGTGGCCATTTTCTTTCAGCAAGAAAAGAGTCTAAACACATAAAAACTTTGTTAGATAATTAAATTAAATATGATTTACCTTTATTCTTTGTATTATTTTTTTATTTGCTTGTTTGTTTGTTTCTGTATGAACTAGTTTATTGATCTAGCTTCCTCTTATGTTAAGGGAATCTTTATTTATCTTTATCTTATTGTTCTCATTAGAGTGCAGAAATTCAAGAGGGACTAATTAAGAGACAGTCTTTCTCTGAAATCTTTTTATTCTTTGTTTGCTTTAGGGATTTCTAAACCTGTGTATGAAACTAAAATCTCATACACTTAGTTTTGCACAGTATTTAGGTGTGGAAATTAGTGTGACTGCTAGCATATCTCATGAATGAAGGAGCTAGGTAAATATCATTTTGATCTCAAACTGTTTTATGTCTATAATAATGTTTGCTAAAAACATTGACTATATAGTTTGAGTCATCAGAAAGGTTACTGACATTCTATTTTGCCATTATAGCCTGTCTGTCTGAATACATTTTGTTTACATGAAAAAGAAGTGCAATAGATAAAAAATAAAAGCTTTCGTTTATCAACATTTTCAGGACAACTTGAATTTCACATTCTCATACTTAAAGAATTTCCATTAAAATGCATAAAAATGCAACCCTAAATCTTGCAAGTATTAAAGAGTAAAAACCATAATATAGAAACATACTGTACCTGCACAATGGTGCACAGGAGTGTTGGGACCAAAAGCAGTGAAGAAATGGTCAGTGGATCTCACCTTAAGTAGAAATCAAAGAGGAACAGAAAACAAACATTTTCATTTCATCAATTGGTTTAATACAACACATTTAATTCATTTTGGATTCTGGACTAATTATTTGTTTATCTTTCCATTTTCCAAAGTTTTAGGCAACCTGAAGAGAACTGTATGGGTAAAATAAATGAATTAATTATTAATTTCTGTTGTCACGTGTGCCTCTCAGCCAAACTACGTTTGCATCCAGCTGATTGGTCTATCAGTGGGTCAATAATTCCCTGAGCCCGCCTCCACAGATAGCAATGTTTTGTTGTGACTGAATCAACAAGAAACTGGGCACTGCGGACAGTTTTAGACATCAAGTATGTATTTTATACAGTTGTATGTTTGTTGAGTACATACTTCATGGTATTTACAGTCAAATTAACGACAACTGTTACGGAAATGTAGATAAATCAGAGCAGGAAGTTGATAGCTAAGAGCAGGTGCATGCTCACACGCAGCTCTGACAAGTCGATGTTTATGTAGCGTTTCAAAGCTTTTTGGGAGTGTAGTAAGGCATTATTTCTAATTTTAAATGTCAGTAACTTTGGTGTCAGTGTTATCTGTTAAGGACATTAACAAACAGTGATATTCGGTCAGCTGTCGTCGTTTTGTTTTAATGTTTACCAACGGCAGCAGGTTTTTGCTAACTTTGTTCAGCTACAACATCCAGTCCCCACAAATTTGTGGATTGTTTTCTTAAAATGTTGTTTAGTTTTTTAATGAACAAGCTGACTGTCAGAGATGACTTCGTATTAAAAGGGTGACATTTATTCGCACCATGAGCTGCAAAAGAAAAGCAGAACATGTTTTTTTTTTTTATTCCTCATGAAGTCCCTCTCTGTTCCAGCCTCATCCCCCACAATGGCCTCCTCTTCATCAGTTGGAGATAAACAGCTTCAGAGGATAATCAGAGACCTACACGGTAATTAATCTATTCACACATACAATAAGTACAATACATGTATCAGCCAAAACAATTTGACCGCCAGATTATGGGATCAGTTGAAAACAAATGTCTCCTCATAACAAAAACAATCAGATTCAATTGTGTATGTTCCTATTCAATCATAGTTATAATGCAGTCATATAAAGTGTTGAATAGGTTCCCCTTCTGCCTCAAAAAAAACAACTAGTGAGATTGACAAAGAACATCTAGATATTCTGTGAGTTTTTTATTTATTTTAGTTTTGCAAAAGCTTTTTTAGCCTGTGGCAGTTTTCAAAGTAATATCCAAGTGATTGTCAGGTTGCTTTACATTGAATGATTAGCATGTGTAACAAACAATGCATCGCTTCGTGTTTTTGTTAGAGAAGGACAAGTCAAGTGAGCAGAGATCAATGATCAGCAGTTCAGATACAGAACTATCTGATATATTTATACATTTTTACTATTAAAGTGCATCGATACTTTGAACCTCCTCCATTTTCAATTTTAACGTGCAAAATCCAACAACATCGTGTGCTTTGTTGCCCTGCTTATGTTGATAAAGTCGGGTAGATGTTAGGGTCATTACTGCATAAATGGGGATAATCTTGTAATTTATTTATTTTCTTTTGGCTTTAAAACAACTATATTTATTAATAAATCTGACACTCACTTTTTATTTTGTGGTCCTGGGATAAAAATGAGAAAAACTGAATTGGTCAAATTTGGAATGGGTCGGACCTTAAACAAAACGAGAACTCATTATCTTTCTGGAAGATCTGCTCAGTGCGTCTCTGGTTTTTATGTGTTTTATTTTGAATAAAACAAAAGACCATTTCAAGGAGGAACTATAAAAGAAAACATTCTCATCTTGAAATCTAGACTGATTTTTTTGTGTTTGTATGCTAATGCTGCTTTTACTTTTTATCATAGATGCTGTGATGGAGTTGAGTAAAGAACACAAAGAGTGTGCTGAACCCATAACAGATGATAGTGCCAGTCTCCACAAGTTCTTTTATAAGCTTGAATACCTTTTGCAGGTACGTTATCTCTGCCACACAGAAGGAGCAGTTGGTTTGTTGCAAGTTTTCTCTATGAAATGATCTGATTAGTCTTAACAAAGCACGCTTACAATTTTGTCAAAATCTAGAGGCACCTTAATCCAAAGAACCAGACCTTGTTGTAATGTTTATAAAGTGACCTTTACAAACTTTATGAGTTTTTCAGCCTTTTCAGATGAGGGTTTTCTGGGAATGTATGAGGATGATTTTATTCTCCGAGTTTTAAGATATGCTGCCTCAAATAGAAAATCACTTCAAAAAGGCTTAAACTGCAGACACATTAACTCTTTACAGTGTGGCGGTTACGCATATATCAGATTGGGTTTCAAACGTGATGCAGTGCAAAAATGCCTCACACTTTGTAGCTCATAGAGATGAAACCTTTGAACTATATATGAAATGCAGCTAATGATTGTTCTCATCATCATTATGACCTTGCTCTATATTAACAAAGTGTTGTACTTAAAAAGTGTTGTAGTCTAATCAAGTATTGAATGAAGAAAAGAGTTTCCCTCTATTCCATCCAGACACAAATCAAAATTTCTAAAAAAAATAAAATAAAATGCAGTACTTTTTACACTAATTTATATATTGAAGTGACATAATTTATCTTAGATTTGCCAAAACACACATTGATTTAAAGATTTGACCCATTAACATTTTTGTCGTTGACTAAATGAGAACCCATAGTTTTAGGCCTCAACACAGCTCAGGGTAGCAGAGTTTTAAATAAAGGTTGTTTGCGTAATGCCTGGTTCACACGGCAAGATTTTTATGCCAATTTTTGCCCTGATCTTCACCTTTCGACATGCTTCGATACCGATATATTAAAAATTTACCAACATTGGCCGATACCATTGGTGATGCAGATATATCGTGCATCCATAATTGTGTTGTTCCATAATTTGTGGAACATATAGATAAAACGACTGATAACCGTATTGAAAGCTTCAAGGTAAATGCTTTGTAGTGAAATATCTGGAATTTTATAAAAACTGCCAAAAGAAAATCTTAAATTTTGAGTCTGGAAATGTATCCAGTGTTAAAATGCAAAATATGCAGGAACTCTGTGCATAAGTGTTCTAAATGATGATAAAAAAAATTCCCAGTGTTATAAACTAATGATTATCCCCATTAATAACTAATTGTTTCGATTGTGCCTTTCAATATTCATGGTATGTGTTATGTTTGTATAGCTCTTGTGAAGAAACTCAGAATGAAAGCTTTGATCAATGTAACGCCAGCAGAAGTACAGTAAGTGCTGTTTAGGAGTAGAAGTATACATACAATGGCTTTAAACAAGCTTTATTACAAAAACCAGGCAAATGCCATGTCCAGATTAAAAGCACAGACCTATTTGAGAGTCCATGTTATACTGAGGGCTTTTTAACATGCTGGTGTGTGTGTGTGTGTGTGACTCAGTTTGACCAGAAAGAGAAGACAACCTTTCTTGGCCAAAGAAAAGACTACTGGGATTACTTCTGCGACTGCCTGATTAAGATCAAAGGAGCTAACGATGGCGTCCGTTTTGTTAAATCCATCCCTGAGGTAATCCTCCTGCAACACACACATACGTACACACATATACACAGGCTCTGTGCCTCAGACCTGCCATGGCATGCATCACATGAGCTCATCCAAACGCATAGTGACTGCACAACAATGTAGGTAATCCTTTGTTAGTCAGGAGCACAAGATGCTGCTAATTTACTTGCTGTAGCTCTCATATCTCTCTGCAGCTTCTTTCTTTCTCACTTTTCGTGCTGGAAATTCACTGCGGTGAGCTCCATGTTTCGCCATGTGTTCCATTTTTATAGTATTTCAATTATTTGTTGTTTTGATTTTAATTCCATAAGCACCAGTTATGGTGTGTGTATTGAAAGCAGTCAAAAATGCAGTGTAAAATGTTTTTAATTTTTTTGCCTTTAGGCATTGGACAACCAAAAGTAACATTATTAGTTTCTTAGAGGTGTGCTACTGTTGAAGTACCAACCTACCGAATCTCTTAATCATTTACTTAATTATTTGGCTGATGACAAATTGTTGCATTTGCGTGTTTTTGCTGATACATCTCACTTTAGGTTTAGTCTAATTATTCAGCTTTAAAATAGCTTAATTACCTGATTACTTGGCTTTAATTAAGGGTTTATAACCCTCTATGTATTCTTTGTCAGGATTAGGATGTAAAGGCTTTCTTGGTTGTTTTCAGATCAATACTTTGTGTTTTGTTCATTGCCCATTGTAGTAACAAAGCTACTTTTGCTCAAATAAAATGATGTATCTTGTAAATGAACTGTCAGGCCAGTTTAAACCCTCTAAAACGCTTGTCTTGTCCAAACTGCTACCCAAAAACATTCAGTTTAATTCGGTTTGTAGCACACAGAGAAACATCAAGTCATATTATCTTAAAGGTGCAACCACATTACATTTAATGTTAATTTAGTACCATTTACTATATATGATTTGATCAGTCATTTTAGCAGGAAGTAAGAGCCATACTTGTATACAAAAAATATATGTTTGATTTACTGTAAAAACATATTTATATTGATTTACAGAGACCTGCATGGGTCGGTGTTTTTTTTGTTTTTTTTTTCACTGAAGTTAATTACTTTGATCTGCGATTGCTAATAAATTCTTGTAGGCTTTTAGTGTTCTTATTTACTTTACTGCAGCTTCAGTTTTTAAACACGGACTCTGAACAAGTCCAAGAGCTCCAGCTGGTGTCCTTCTGCAAGACTGTTGAATTTGTCCTCTTACTTAAATCCTTCCATCTGCTAATGATTTACAGAGTCTAGGACTTAATTTGGATTGTAAGTTTAGTTCTATATTCATATGGTTAAAATGCATCATTTTATGAGAAAATTAAAACTAATTCTGCCGTTGATCAATTTAAGTTCAGACAATAAAGCAAATCCCAGTTGCAGCTTCATCAGTGCATGAAGGAAAACAGCTGGAACTTTCAGATTCAGTTTTTTAAACATTATGAATGCACCACAAATGCAGAAAAATCCTCGACACCTTTATTCAGATGACAGATTTTTTTTAGCTATTGTTCCACTGTTTAAAATTAGATAGAATATCACCTTATTTATTTTAACAAATGGAAGGTGTTAAGAAATGTAGGTACAGTGCCTTAAAACAGGTTCCATACTTGGATATAATATTTTCCCCCATTACGAACAACAGCCTTTAGTGTTTTATTTGGGATTTGATGTGATACACCTTAATAATCCGTAACTGTAAAGTAGAAGCAAAGAATAAAAAATTCAGAGCTTCTGAGGCGAACTACTTTTTTCTGAAGTTACAGCTGCAGGTGCTTTGAGGTTAATTGCAAAATAGCTCAAGGTCTGTTTTAAAATTCTCCACAACCTTTTCACTGACCTTGGTTCTGTTAGTCCATTACGTACGATATACCGGTAAGTGAAATTCATTCACGTTTCTAGTGAAAAAGAAAGGATGTATGCTAGACACTGCAAGTCATAATGGCAGTAATTTGCTGTTCTTTTGTACCTGTGTGTATCCATGGGTGCATAATACAGTGAATGTTCTTATTTCTCCAGTTAAAGACATCACTGGGGAAAGGAAGGGCCTTAATTCGCTACTCCCTTGTTCATCAGCGTCTTGCAGACACTCTGCAGCAGTGTTTCATTAACCAGAAGGTCACCAGGTCAGATAACTTTTAAATGTTTATATATTTGTTGTAGCTTTTGTCCTGACGATACTTGGAGTTTTGTTTTGCTCTATCAAGCAGGGGTCGTACTATGTTCTGCATTCGCTCTCAGGAACTGTTACTTTCCATTCCTGATTTATGTTTTGTTTCTGTTTTTTATGATAGTGCCATCTCAACTTTAGATCCTTGCAGACATTTTTCAGTTCCTGCCTTGTTTTTTGCAATAATATGAAAACCTCTGCCAAGAGTAGCAGTGAACAGCTTATTTAGTTGGGAACAGTGACCACTGTAAGGTCTAACAGCTGCTGAGAGAAAGACCTACAGTAGCTCTCCTACGTGCATTTAGGATGCGGCATTGTGTCACTGGAGGAGCTGCACGTACAGCCATCAGTGTTCATTCCTGTTTCAATGCTTCAGTTGAGACTGAACTAGAAATAGTCACCAATCCACTTCTTTTTCAAAAGGTTATTGATAATAGCTATGTGCTTAAATAGCTTTTCTGTTTGTCTACAAGAGCCTATTAGCTCTATATACCATTTAATTAATTTTGTATTTATCTTTAAATGCTTTAATGTTACTTTTGCAACAGATTGAGAACCACGTGTCTAAAGAAAGCATTTCTTTGGTGTAAATCAAGTGTTGGCTGCTGCTACTCTAAAATCTATGTTTTTTCCAGCTAAAATCTCTTTTTTGAGGTGCCGCCATAATTTGATTTGGGAATTCATAGATTTTAATTCCTTTCTCTGTGCTTAAGAGTTTTGTCTTTCTTGCATGTCCTTGTCCCATTTGTTCAAGTGTCACCTCAAGTTCTTTTTGATTTTATTTCATTTTTCTGTCTGAATAACATGAAAATGTATTGCTTTATCAGGAATAATACCAACATTTTGGTACATGAACATAATTATGTGCCTCCTACATGTACAGCGGTTGGACAATGAAACTGAAACACCTGGTTTTAGACCACTATCATTTATTAGTATGGTGTAGGGCCTCCTTTTGCGGCCAATACAGCGTCAATTCATCTTGAGAATGACATATACAAGTCCTGCACAGTGGTCAGAGGGATTTTAAGCCATTCTTCTTGCAGGATAGTGGCCAGGTCACTACGTGATACTGGTGGAGGAAAACGTTTCCTGACTCGCTCCTCCAAAACACCCCAAAGTGGCTCAATAATATTTAGATCTGGTGACTGTGCAGGCCATGGGAGATGTTCAACTTCACTTTCATGTTCATCAAACCAATCTTTCACCAGTCTTGCTGTGTGTATTGGTGCATTGTCATCCTGATATACGGCACCGCCTTCAGGATACAATGTTTGAACCATTGGATGCACATGGTCCTCAAGAATGGTTCGGTAGTCCTTGGCAGTGACGCGCCCATCTAGCACAAGTATTGGGCCAAGGGAATGCCATGATATGGCAGCCCAAACCATCACTGATCCACCCCCATGCTTCACTCTGGGAATGCAACAGTCTGGGTGGTACGCTTCTTTGGGGATTCTCCACACCGTAACTCTCCTGGATGTGGGGAAAACAGTAAAGGTGGACTCATCAGAGAACAATACATGTTTCACATTGTCCACAGCCCGGCCGTGTACATTGACCCTGTGGAGCTCCCGACGGACAGTTCTGGTGGAAACAGGAGAGTTGAGGTGAACATTTAATTCTGCCGTGATTTGGGCAGCCGTGGTTTTATGTTTTTTGGATACAATCCGGGTTAGCCACCGAACATCCCTTTCAGACAGCTTCCTCTTGCGTCCACAGTTAATCCTGTTGGATGTGGTTCGTCCTTTTTGGTGGTATGCTGACATTACCCTGGATACCGTGGCTCTTGATACATCACAAAGACTTGCTGTCTTGGTCACAGATGCGCCAGCAAGACGTGCACCAACAATTTGTCCTCTTTTGAACTCTGGTATGTCACCCATAATGTTGTGTGCATTTCAATATTTTGAGCCAAACTGTGCTCTTACCCTGCTAATTGAACCTTCACACTCTGCTCTTACTGGTGCAATGTGCAATCAATGAAGACTGGCTACCAGGCTGGTCCAATTTAGCCATGAAACCTCCCACACTAAAATGACAGGTGTTTCAGTTTCATTGTCCAACCCCTTTATATACTTTATTTATGGGGCGACAGTGTTAAGGGTTCATCCTGTAACCGGTGGGCTGCAGGTTCGAATCCTCGATCTGTCTGTCTCAGTTATCGTGTGCTTGGGCAAGACACTTCACCCGCCTTGCCTGCTGATTTTGGTAGGAGGGCTCGGTGGCGCCGATTGTATGGCAGACTCACTTCTGTCTGTCTGCCCAAGGGCAGCTGTTGCTACAATGTAGATCACCACTATCAGTGTGGGAATCTGTGAATGAATGAATGGGGATTTAAAAAAGCTATATACAAGTACAGGCCATTTACCATTTATTTAATCTTTATTCATGTCCTGAGAATGCAGTGACTGGTATTATGCCCGGAGTCCCTTCCTCAAGTCTTACATCACTGCTGAAATAATCAACGACCTTTATGAGCTGAACGAGATCCAATTCGACGTGGCCGCCAGAGGTTACGACCTTGATGCAGATTGGCCCTCATTTGCAAGGTAACTCTACAATTACACACGTTACATTTCTTTGGTGAAGCTTTTATTGCTAGAAGTAGTAGTAAAAGCTTCATGAAGGAAAAATTAAAAATATGTTTGCCTATGTTGCTTTTATAAACACTTCTACATTGCTGGTTTAGGCTGTGTAAAAATGATCATTAAAGTTAATTGGGTGAGACCTGGAAGTATTGGGAAATTGCATATCCATTTATTGGAGCAAATGTAAACTTTTGGTGAAATATCGACTATTTCACAGGATAGCCCCTTTAAACCCTTTTAAAAATGGCTAGCAGGTCTAGATTTTGTCTGTTGCCTTGTGAGGTTTGTGTGGGGGTCTGGGTGCTGACAGTGTTTGAGCCCAGGGCCCGTATTCACAAAGGTTCTCAGAGTCCTCTCAGAGAGCTCCTATCAGTTCCTGCCAAGGACTCCTAACTTAAGAGTGATTCAAGAGTGACACTATAATTAGGACACAACAGAAATTCCTATCTTAGTGAGGAGGTGTGGTTGACCCCGTTGCTAGGTGTGATGCTGTCTTCTAAGAGCTGTGATTGGATGTTAAAAGAAACCGCAAAAAAAAAAAAAAGTGCTCCTAGTAATCAATGGAGAGAAATTAACCGATGATATAATTTAGACTGGATTCAGAAATGTGTAAATCATGATGATAATTTAGCGAAATGAAATTAATTGTCACACAGCATCAAAATGTTTGAACGTAGCTTGTTTACATGCTCGTCATTATTTTGATTTGCCTTTTTTTATGTTTACTCGCCGTGCTGTTCGTTTTCATACTGCATCTATTTCATATTAATTAATTTGACATTAATATTAAAATTCAGCATTTAACAGCGATTGACTTCTTGTATAATGAGTTTTAGTTTGGTAAAATGACCGAAACAAATGGAGAAAAAAAGGTGGAGAAACTGATCAGGAGCAGAGCCTGCTGGTGGAGAAAAGACATGAGTGTTGAAAGGTAGATTTGGTCCTGGGATCACGGTGCAAACAAACAGACATTCCCATTTAGGCTTAGGCTACTGACATCATAATGTACGAGTTCTTCCAAGTTTTTCCAAATTTCTTTTTAGAAAGCGTTTTGAATATATTTAAATAATTCTGTACTATATTGTTTGTAATTTTGTTCCCTTTTTATTCATGGTTATTTATTATTGCTTCTATTATTTATTTATTCTTCCTAATATTACCTTACTAGAATTGCACCTTTAATCTGTCCTGCTGCTGAAACTATTTAATTTTGCCCTAGGGGGATGATAAAGTTAATCTATCTCTCTATTAATAATTGTTTGTTTGTTATAGAGGTTTATGTGCTCATTTACTTGACTATTAAGGGGGTGGATCCCTGCACGATTGAGCAGGTAACGTTTTAATAATTCACTGTTGTTCATTTTTCCGAAAATATCTCTCCTTTCTCTCAGTCTTTCCGCCACCTTCTCTGCTTAAGACACTCTTAGGATCATTAAAAGTCCTCCTCACTACTCTGAAAAACATTTCCTCATGTTAGGAGCTCTCTTATAGCCTCAGATGCTAAGTGAATAACTTTAATCTTAATGAGGGAAAATTCTCAGAAAAATCTTAGAATTCGAGAAATTCTAAGATTTTTCTTAGATTGACCTCAGTAGGAGCTACTTTTACTCTTGTGAATAGGGGCCCTGATCTTTTGTCCTGTTGTTTTCACATTTTGTTAAATTGTTTCTCCTCTGTCTGTAAACATCATTAAAATGTTAAAATATAATAGACAAAAATAAGCTAAAGTCTGTATGATGGATGTACAAGTATAATGTCCAAGGAGGTTTAATTGACAGCATACGTTGTTTCAGTTGGCTTTTACATGGAAATACATTAGACATGTATTTCCACTGCAGCTTGCAGAGCAATTTCTGCTTTTACCTTTCGGTATTGGTTTACAAAACGTTTTCGGTTCTGCCTATTGTTTACAACATGAACGTACCTTGTTTTTGATGGTGGTTAAACCGAAATTGTGTAATTATAGTGCCAGATAAGGAGGTATCTCATTTGACTGGCGTCCATCCATAGGCTTAAACTGAAAACAAGTCACTGAGCAAATTCCAGTCCATTTCTTTGGAAAGACACTGAATCAGTGTGGTGAGGTATGTTTACCTAATATGCCTTTCACACTGTACTGGATCTGCTTTGCACTTCAATAAGGATGGAGGATACGTTTAGGTAAATAACGTTCCGGCATCACCTTTCTGTTGATCTGATGTTACTCATCCGTATCATACACAGTTCGGGCTCGAGGCTAAACCAGGCTTTGATGAGATGCCATTTTACTGCACATTTCAATCTTCTCCAAAATGTACAGAAATCCTACCTAAATGCTACAGCAATGCCCAAATAATAACATAACGTATTCTCAAGCTACAGTAAGCATATGATCTGCCTCCACTGATGAGGATCTCTGCACCTCCATATTCTAAATGGTTGGATTGGTTCCAACTAAAACGCAGTGTGACTCTTTTCTGATTGATTCAGCTGATAAATATTTAATCCATTGGGGTACTCATAGAGCTATAGGTTCTCTGCAATAACTTGTGCTCTGTGCATTGGTGCAGAGGGGAACATGAAATGGCCATTCTAAAATTGTTCCCACAAAGTTGGGAACATGAAATTGTCTAAAATGTCCTGGTATGCTGAAGCACCCAGTTCCTTTCACTGGAAATAAGGTCTAAAGCCCAACTCCTAAGTCCCACACCCCACACCATAACCCCAACTGTACCAAACTGTACACTGAACACAGTAGAGTCAGGCTGCTCTCCTGGCAGCTGCCAAACCAAGACTATTTGATTGCATTAACAGACAGAAAAACATGACAACAGGTCTTCCCTGCTCTAGAGCCCAGAGGTGACATTTTACAGACTACTGCATCCATCGCTTCGCAATGCACTTGGTTTGCAGGCTGCTGTTCAGCCACGGAGACCCAGTCTATGAAACTCTATGCATTGTTCTTGAGCCAATCTGAAGGCCGCATGAAGTTTGGAGGTCATTAACAATTGACTCTAGAGAAAGTTGTTTGCCCCTGCACACTATGCGTCTGAGCATCCACTTACCGCGCTGTGCGACTTACTCTTGAGTTGCTTTTGTTCTAAATCACTCCTACTTTGTTATATACTGCTAACAGTTGAGGACTATATAGTGGAGAGAAAGTTTCATGGCTGGACTTATTGCACAGGTGGCATCCTATCACAGTACAATGCTGGATTCCTGACAGCATTCGACTTCTTCACAAATGTTTGTAGTAGTACTCTACATGCCTAGATGTTGGAGTTTACACCTTAGGTCACGAAGGTGGTTGGAACACCTTAATTTATTGATTTGAGTCAGTGGATTTGGCAACATATTCTACCTCGCAAGATAAGAAAGAGTAGGCTCGTTTCCTCTATGGGTTCGTGAACGTATTTAAATGCAAACTCTTACGATGTAATATTCAGTATGTGTTAAGCAAACAAAAATGTAGAGCTCTGGTCGTGAAATCTAGAGTTTACCGAAAATATAACCAGCAGAGACTGAAGTAAAATGCTGGAGATCCTCAGCCAATGACAGATGTTTGGCATCCTGTCATTACTAAGCTCCATGTTTTGATCAGGGTCCTTCTAAAAGGACCTACCTTCCTGTTTTAGGGGTAAATTTCTACCCACTTTTACTAGATTTGGTTGTTACAGTGGAATCGCTGAGGGTAGGAGGGGGCTGGGGCGTAAATTGAAAAACATTGATTCTAACATTAATAATACAATAACCTTTTTTTATGAAATTACTCATCATTGTTCTAATAAGGAATGCCCTCTTGAACTAATGAACACATTTAAAAATAACCTACATTTGCTGCTAAACACTGAACACTTTTTTGTTTACTTCTTAAAAATTCAAAGTTAGGACATGGCTCTTTTTACTCTGTAAATGAACTGCTTATGTAAGGTGTCTTAGCTGGAAGTTATTGAATGAATTTAGTTGTAACTACAAGCAAAGTGTGAGTTCGCCTATCTTCATAAATGTAAACCTGTGTTTCTTTCCTCTTACTATGTGAAGGAGAACCTTAGGAGCTGCTGTACAAAGTCTATTGTGGAAACCTCCAAGTCGATGTTCCAGCATCAACAGCCTGGTCGGCAGCAATTCACACTCCCAGGTAATCCAGTTCTGTTGGCCATTAATAAGCAAACTTGAAACAAACAACTGGTCAAATATGACAGTAGTTTTACAGCAGTTGACAGGAGGTCTCTTTTTTTCAAATTTAATGCTCTAATTAGGTGCATGAGTGCCTTCAGGTCCCAGACCTGAGTCACAGTCTGCTTGGAGAACTTGGAGATTTGGGAGAACATTCTTCCTGCAGCATTGCAGAGAATCTGCGCATCGAGCTCGACCAGTCCGAGCTCAGACAGCAGCAGCTTCTGGTACACGTGCAGGAGTTGAGTGAAGAGGCCGCTGAGCTGAAAGGTGTCGTCAAAGACCTTCAAGGTCAGTTATCGGCTCAGACGTATGGCATTTCAGCATCTGTCTTTGCCTGGTCTAACTCGGAAACTGGTAATGAGGACAGACTGAATCTGCACCAGACTCAGAAGGATTTACAAGAGACATTCAAAGTTGCCGAGAACAAAAATATGGAGCTTCTGGCTAAGTTGGATGAGGCTCTTAACAAAAAGGGACAACAGACAGCCAGCTACTGTGACTCAGCCTGGAAAATCCAGGAACTCTTAGAAAGACTTAAGATTGCAGAGGACGAGAGGTTAGAAGCAAAAAGAGAGGCAGAGGAAAGGGCCAGACAATCTGAACATTTGTCCCAGGATCTGAAGCTCAGGGAAGAAGAGTTGAAGAATAGTAAGGAGAAACTTGATGAAGTCAAGGGCAGAGCACACGTCGAACGAGAGGGGGCTCTCGCACGGTTGGAGGAACTGCAGAGTGCAGTTGGTCGAATTCAGGGGGCCCTCACTTTAAAAGAGAAGGAGACTGGCAACTTGAGAGCCCAGCTGCAGGATGTGCAGGAGTCTCTGGAGTGCAGGGAACGCCAAGCGGAGGAACTGCGGAAAAGGTTGCAGGAGGAGGTAGAGCAACGATGTGGTATGAGCTGTAAGGAACTGGAGGGCCAGATGTTGGAGTTAAGAAAAACTCTAAAAAGTAGAGAGGAAGATCTAACTGCTCGTTCAGAAAAGATAAAGCATTTGGAGGAACAGTTAGAGAAGCTAAATGCTGAAAGAGAGCCTTTGTGCTTCCAACCTGATGATAGTAATTCTGTCTGTTGTGAGACTGGAAGCCATGAGGACTACAAAATCCAGTGCAGTCATCTCATAGAAATGAACAAAGAGCTTCTCCAAACAGTAAGGAGAAATGAAGCAAGTGTTACAGAGCTGACTGAAACCAGAGCTGCCCTGATGGACCAGCTGGCTGTTTTAAAAGCCTCTGAGAAGCAGTTAAAGGGTAGAGTAGAAGCTGCTAAGATCAACGTGGAAGACAGGGAAAAGAAACTTTTAGATGAAAACCTTCATCTTGAAGAGACTCTCCAAAAGATGTTACTCCAGAATGAACAGTTAGATGCTCAAGTAAAAAAGTTACAGCAGGAAAATTTAGAGTTTTTGGAAACTCAGTCCTCGATGAAGAGGAGATTAACCACAACTCAACAGGAGTTGGACTTTCTCAATACAAAAGCTAACATATTGGCAAATAACCTCACAGGGTCCCAAAGGGGCCAAGCAGAGTTGCTTGAAAAGCTCCATGAAGCCGAGGCAAACCTGAGAGCCCGGACTGTAAACTGTGCCCTCCTCCAGGCTCGAGTGGACGAGCTGGAGAACGGGTCCATGCAGTATGAAAAAGGAGCAGCAGAATGCAATGAAAAAACACATAAGCTTCAAGATGAACATCAGACCTCCTCGTTGGACACTAAAGAGGCCCCAATCAGGCTGGTTATTGCTGAAGCCCAGTTGGAGCTCAACCAAAGGGAGGTGACCAGGCTCCGAGAAGAGATGGTGGAGCTCAAGGCTCAGCTGCTGGCGGCAAACGAGGACAAGATGAGGGTTCAGGCTCTGCAGGAGGTGACAGCGGCCTCCAGAGAGGACCTGCGCATTTTATCAGATCAGCTGAAGATCCAGGTGGAGGAGCTGAACCACCGACACGTGGATGAGATTCTGAGATCTCGAGAGCGTGAGGAAGTTCTCATCAGGGAGCGCGATGGCGAGGCACAGGCTCGTGTGGAGCTGGCTGCGGAGGTGACGGCCTGCAGGGAGGAGCTGGACAGACTGAAATTGAGCTGTGAAGCTTTGCATCTGGAGAACAGTGACTCACAGGAGGCCCTTCACAGAGCCAACACAGAAACAGCAGAACTTGGTGTGCACGTGTGCATGCTGACTGCTCAGAACGAGGAGGCTCATCTGCGCTGGGAGGGCCTGTCGTCAAGGCTGCAGGAGCTGGAGGAGGCAGCGGCTCAGGAGGCAGAGAGGATGAACACCTGCATGGAACAACTGCGTCAGGAGAACCAGGAGCTCCACTCTCAAGTCCGTGACAACAAGGATCTCTTGTTACTCAGGCAGAAACTGCAGACCGAACTGAGCGAGGCCCAGCAGGAGGCAGAAACTGGACAGAAGACAAGCCAGGAAGAGATTCAGGCGCTCCGGGTCCAGCTCAGCAGCCAAGCCACGGGCCATGGAACCCAGCTCCAGGTCAGACACTGAAACTGAGTGTGATATGCCATAGTGTGTGTTTTTCTTGTTTCTTCATATTTGGGTATTTTGGGCGTCTGTGACTTTGTGATATTTTGCTGTAAAGCACATTTTGAGTTTTAGCATGGAAATTGCTATAAAAACAGAATTAACTTACTAATTTACTTACCAATTAAGCAAAAAATGCCAGGTTGCCATTACCAAACACTGAACACAAACGAACTGAAGTTGCAGGAAAAAGGAGTGTGTGTTACAGGAGCGCTGCTTTTGAAGGTTAACAATTTGTGCCAGCATTGAGTAGGGCGTCGAATTGTATCTCTGAGGATATGTCTTTACTGAAGTGGAAACACACAACAAGCGAGAAGCAAGGAAGTATTTAAAATAGTGCTCCTAAAAACAGTTGAAGGTTCCTTGAAAGTTTCATATCTTCAGCATATTTTGCAGCATTTCAAGTCTTGATTAAAGTGTGATTAGGAGTTATATTTATACAGTAAAGTGCTTCTTACCATGAGAATGATCCCTTCAAAGCCACAGTTGCAATCTGTGAAACATTTCCTATATTTATCTTCTTCTAAATCTGAAATGCTATATTTTAACCGCGCCATAAAACATTCTACTGATAGAACGTTTAGAAAGAAAAGTAAATAAACACATACTCCGCCTGGCAGGATTATTTATACCCTTTGAAGTTTTTCACATTTACAACTACAAGCAGTGGATTTCAGTGGATTTCATTGGGATTGTACCAAAAAAAGAATACCTGCAAGACTAGGCCATGTTTTTGTCTATACTACTTTATTGAATGAAAATTATTCTTTGTTGGTTATACTTTCAATTGTCTGAGGAAAGTATAAGTTTAACATGCTATAATTGCGAACACGTTAATCCATGATTTTTATTCTCCTCAAGAGGGTGAACCAGGAGTTGGAGGATGTGAAGTTCCAGCTGGTTACTGAGCAGGAGAAAGCAGTCAGCGTTGAGAACAAACTCGAGCAGCTGAAGGTCAGTTGATGCTCCTGGCTCTTCAAAAGTTGACTGTCCAAGGCGATTTCTATCTCCATCCTCATACATTTTTGAGTCAAGTTTAAAGCACACACACTTTAGCTTTAAAAAATATTTAAGTGGATTCCTTTGTAAACATCTGTTCAATTATTTAGATTAAAATATATTTTTTAATGTCACAAAAGCAAGATTAAATTTCTGAATGGTTTACATCTTCAGGAACAATGGGGACACTACCGTAAAAAGTAAAGGTCGGAAGAGGAAATGAAATTTACTACAAGTTCAACAATAAAAACAATGTAGAAAATAATACTGTAACAAAATTACTTGTCTTGTGCTTTTGAGTCTGTTTAAATTAACACCTGACATGTATAAATGAAAAAACAAATTCCAGTTGCTTCGTGTAAATTGCCAGTCGGAGTAACCATGATGTTACGGTTAGAAGCATAACTAATCAAATTCAGGATTTACGCCTCGCTGTTCTGTTTGCAGGCAGAGAATCAGAGAAATTGCCAACAGATTGCGGAGAAAAACATCCAGATGGCCGAGTCAGAAAATGTCCTCTTACAGAAAGAAGAAGAGATAATCCATCTGAAAGAAAATTTATCGAGGTAAAGTACAGTATTCCCCATCACATATTTTAAGCCACATCAAAGCTCTTTTAGTTAAACTTCTTTTAATCATGTATATTTCTAATTAACAGCGTTGTCTGATTTATTTTACTTGAGCCTAAACATTACATTTAAGTGAAAACTGTCTAAGCTGTGACTGGACCTGCATGCATGCTGATTGCAGGTCTGAGAGGGGCCTGGCAGCAGCTCAGCGAACCTGTCAGGAGATGGCTGAAAATCTACGGCGGGTCAAACAGGACAAACAGAGCTTAGATTTAAAGACAGCTGCTGAACTCGATGATCTTTATCGTACCAAAATCAATTTAGAGGAAAGGCTTGTGGAGCTCATCAGGTATATTAGTTATTTATGTCTTCAGTCTAATCTTTATTCATAGGATACTACCTTCATTTACCATTGTTTTTCTTTAGTTTGTTTTCATTCATGTCCAAGTGACTTATGTCAGCTAGGTGACTCCTAATATGCAAATAACTTTAAGGGCCATCACAAATACAGCTAATTACATTTTTGCAGAGAAAAAGATGCACTTTGGCAGAAGTCGGACGCCCTGGAGTTTGAGCAAAAGCTCCGTGATGAGGAGACAGAGAGGGACGTCAACTACTGCTTGGATTGTCACACTCAGTTCAGCTGGTGGCTGCGCAAATACGACTGCAGGTGAGACGTACAACTGAGAAATAAGCAATAACTACAATCATATTTGACAATTAGAATCACCACTTGGAATCCTATCAACGCAAAAGTGTTCATACCAGTTAAACGTTTAACATTTTTTCATGTTCTAATCACGAACTCCGATGTATTTCAATACGATTTTATGTGATAGGCCGATACAATATAGTATTTACTTGTGAAGTTGAAGGAAAAGGGTGGATGTTTTTCTGTTTTTCAATCATTTTTTTTAATCTTCCATTTACTCTGACCCCCTCAAATAAACCCAATACAAACAACCATAAGCATAAGTACTAAACAGCAACCTAAATACTTAGGAACACTCCTGAAAATACGGAGAAAAAATTTTGGAGAAGTTCAAAGCAAAGTTTAGTTTATAAAACAATATTAAAGGCTTTCAACATCTAACAAAACACTGCTCAGTCCATTATCTGGAAATGGAAAGAGTGTGACACAATTGCAAACCTACTACGAGATAGCATTTAGCCTCAGCTGACAGGCGAGTAAAGTAGACAGTTAATGGTTTTGGCCAAAACACCCATGGTAACTCTGACATAGCTGCAGAAATACAGAACCTATTTGAGATAATCTGTTGACAGGGTAACTATTAGTCATGCACTGCACAACATGGTGGTGGTAGCATAATGGTGTGGTGTTACTTCGCTCCTTCAGGGACAGGGAAGCTGGTGAGAGTTGATGGGAAGATAAACGCAGCTAAATACAGGGCAATCCTGGAAGAAAACATGTTAGAGGGAACTGATTTAAGAGTGGGGTAGATGTTCACTTTGTCTCAGGACAACAACCATAACCACACCACCAGACCTAAAATGTCATGGTTCACCATAAAAGCATTTTAAAGTAATGTAACATGTATTGGAATAACCTAGTTAAAATTCAGACCTAAATTCAGCTGAGAAACTTTGGCTTGAAAAGTGTTGGTCACAGAAACTCTTCATCCAACCTCACTGAGCTTGAGCAGCAGATTTGCAGTTTTAATTGCAACCAAAGGTTCAACAAAGTATTGACTTGTGGGGTTGAATTAAAATGCATATCACACTTTTCAAGATTTTAAAATTGTAAAAACGAAAACCGTTATTTTCCAAGTCAGGTAATTTTCCTTTCATTTCACAACTAGGGGCTGCTTTGTATTGGTCTATCACATATAATCATGGTAATATCCCTTGACACTTATTGTTGTAACCTGAGAAAGTGAAAAAAATTGAATACTTTTGCAAGGTGCTGTGTTACTTAAATGACAAGTGAGATTAATTTTTAACCGAGTTGGTTTCAAGCAAAATATCCATCAATTTCACTTTTTGCAACACTTCAGTTTGAGTAAAAACTCATTCAAGGGGTTGAATTCTCTCCTCCTGCCGCAAAAACCATAATATGATGCAGTAAACACAAACAAACATCAGACGAACTCTGCAGAAATCCACTGGTGTTTTATTTCCGTATTTCACTTCTCTTATGAATTGAATCTGTTTCATGCGTTATAACATGCAGATCAGTTATATCGATGGGTCTTCAGCTGTCCTACTGCTAAAGGTGACCACAAGAACCTACAAAAAAAATGGAAAAGACAAAATATTTCCACATAGCAGGTTTACTGATTAACTTATATCAATCTGTTAATCGGGCATACTGCAACTCCACAGACAGTTGTGGCAGGAAAGCAGGGCTTTCTGTTTTTATGAGATAAACAGAAAATGCAAATTTTGTAAATGCATGTCTTGCATAACCCTGAGCTTTAATGCACACAGATCTGTGAGCCTGAAGTAAAAACTGCTCATGTTTAATTTTTGGGTTTTTTAGCTTTGGAGCTAATTATGCCAAAGCATAATTATTATTATTATTATTATTATTTAGTTTTACATGAACACCACCACCTGTATCATATAATGCTACCATATTCATGTCATTTATACAGCACTACATTTTAATCTCATACTGTATCACAACATCGTAATATTTGTATTTCCAGACTGTGTGGGCGTCCCTTCTGCTACTACTGCTGCAGCAACACAGTGAGCACCCAGCAGGGCGGCAACAGAGAGCGCTGCTGTACCGACTGCTACAACCAGCACAGCGCAGTGGTTGAGCGCCACCCACAGGTGGAGGTCACTCACAACACACCGGGGTCTTCCTTCAGTCGCTTACTGCAGACCGGCCGATCTTTGGCTGATGTTGCAGGTGAAACATAATTTCACACATTCATTCAGACGTTGTTGCTGTAGGTTTTCATTTTGTAATGCTCAGTGCATGGAGAGAAAAGCAAACCAAGTGCAATAACAAACATATTTTTATTTTTTATTATTTTTTAGGAGGGGATGAAGGTGAAAAGCCAGATGATGGTGTTTTTGACATTATCACAGAGGAGGAGGTCAGCAGGGTTTATGATGGTGACTCTTTTACTACTGCGTGCTCTTCTGGACATGGCCAGCAGGGGGCAGCACAACTGTAATTATCTTACATGCTACACATGATGATGACAAGCATACAGACAAGCACACAACAAAAATGATGAATACCAGTGCTTATATATTTCAACCAGCATTTTACATCTACATGTTTATAGTACCTGCAACCTCACTCTTCTTCAATGCAACTGTTTGCCAAGTCTTGAAATGTATACAGGGTAGAAAATACATTTTAAAGCAAAATCATGTAAAAAAAAAACAAACATATATTTTACATTTAAATTGTGTTGCAAAGGACAGTCATATCAACCATCAACATTATGAACATTGACAGTTAAAAATAAAGAGCATTCACATTTGCACAACTTTTTGTCAACATGGGTTATGATGGTTGAACCGATGTTGCTTTGGCAACACTGCTTCTCTTGTTGACCCGTGTTGCTTGATCCATTAGATAATGTACTGTTTTTTACACTACTGTGAAAGTTAAATTCTGTTTTCAATAGACCTTGTTAGAACACCTAAAGGATCACAGTTTGTCCATCATGAAATGTATAGATATTATTTATAGTTTTTTTTTTTAAACCAGGAAAGATTCATGAAGGTTTATTTACAAGGCTGTCCTAAAAACCTAGATAATTTTACACATAAAAACATAAAGTCGCTGGAGTTGTCTAATGACGTGCCATAGTTAGGTTGATCAAAACATTTAAGTCTAATTATTTCACTGTTAGCGCAGCTTAACATGTGTTTATGCTCATTTAGTGAGACAGGTTTTTTTCAGCTGATTTTGGAGCTGATTCCATGAGTGAGGAGCAAACAATTTCAATATTTTTCATTCCCCAACTCATTGCGAGCCTTTGGCACAGCCAGAAGAAATAGGTGATTTGAACTTTTTTTTGCAGGGAGTAGGATTTAAAGACGACAGAAGGCCGAAATGGTTTGATTGACAAAGCAGAACACCCATCTCAACAATACAACCTCAATGTTTGTTATGAATCTCAAAGCTTTGTAGTGGACCCTATTAAACACTTTCAAGAGGCATTATCCTAAATTAACTCTCTGTTATCAAGCAGTGACATAAAAGTAGCAAGTAAAAGTCAGTGTTTAACCTCAAAATAAAGACTAGACTTGATTCTGAAGAACAAACCTAGTTTTAACTACATTTTGTTTTTCACTAACTGTTTGATGTCAGACTTGAAGGCGAATCATTAATCAAGATTCATGGCTATTTGTTTTCCAAAACCAGCTCCGTCTCTAAAGTGGTCATGTGAGCATCAGAACTGGACCACATAGGAATGGAAGCAGAAGGTGTAATGTTAAGGGATGACTGGGTGCTTACCTGGGAAAAAAGGTTAATTATAAAAATAATATAATTTTGCATATGCTGCTTATTTTGACAAATACCACCTTCCTGACCAAGTGTCAACTTTTATAAAAATGTTTTTTTTCTATTAGCAATGACCCCTGAAGCTCAATAATGTTGCCTACCAAAGTGCAAAGTGCTTTTTTACTTGACAAAGAAGCCCAATGCCAGCCCCATCTCTGAGTTTCCAGGACAGGATGATGGCTTTAGTGTCATAAACTACAACAGACCTTTGAAGGTCTACAGATATCCATGCTTTAATAGGCCAGGGCTTTATTTGATCAACAATAGGCCATACATCCAATCATAATGTTATGGCTATTAAGTTTGTTTTTTGTTTTTTTCTCCATCAAACCTGAATAAATTTACATTATAGTGACTGACAAGTTTACATTAATGGTTGTACGGGTTTATTATCCGAACCTCAAACCTTCAATAAGGAATGTTAAAAATACACCTGAAATATGTGACATTCTGGACATGCTTATTGAGCAAAATGTTAAACTTTTTGCCATTCTTTTCTTTAAAGAACAATATTTGATCTAGGAAACTAATATTAGCTCATTAATTGGTCAAGCTATCTGCTCCGGTAGTCAGCCTTACGTCAGCTGGTTTACAGACATGCTGACCATAGCTTATCAACTGGAGTTTTAATCAGTGTTGCCTTATAAAAGCGATAGGTGGCACTACTTTAGTTTCCACACTATAGCTGAGTTTATAGTTGTTGTAAGAGAAGAAAAAGTGTAATAATCTTTCAGCCAGCTGACAGGAAGTGGACAGCAACAGGTGGGGTAGGGTAGCACTGGGTCATTATGTTTCATATAGCTGTAGAAAACTATCTGTTCACTCTGATGCTTTCTCTGGCAGCCCATTAAAATGACTTTAAGCCACAGCAGGGATATGACAGAGAAACGTTTGATCCTTGGGAAATTGAAAAAGTTTTGAAATCGTAAACTTTGGAAGCCTTAAGAAAACCTTAATACCAGTGACACGCCCATGCCAATTTCAAAAGATAAATTAAAACTGCATGACCGAACATCTTGCTGTTCATTATGTGTGTACTCATTTATTTGAAATGGTTTAGAAGTCATTACAGATCCGTTTCCAAAGTGTAATTTTTTTAATCTGGTTTAGAAACAACAGTGCCAGTACAGGAGACTTTACATCAGAAGATGCTGAGGACATCGGTGCTGCTGTACAGGATGCAGAGATCTGCCTGCTGAAGTCTGGGGAACTCACGTAAGTTTCACTTGAAGTGAAAGTTACTCTGGAAAACGAAGAGTGACGTAAAATATGTTTACTGTGCCACAAGATGTGCCTTTTCTCTTTAAGAGGAAGTGGCAGTATTCTTTAAATGAACATAATCTCTGAAATGGGAAGTGGAAACAGACTGTGTTCCACGAACATAGGGAGGAATATTTGTTTTACTTCTGTTAGTAGGTAAACAAGTAAAACCCTGCAGTCAGAACCATCTGTCTTATGCAAAACCTACTGATCAATGTTCCAAATCCTTCCATTGAAACGAAAATTTACTTTTGGACTCCCCACAATATTTTTTGACCTGTGCTGCTATTTTTGATTCCTGACCTTTGCAAACAATCACTTTAAATGAAATTGGTTGTAACATCTTATAAAACCAAAGCCTTGCATTTGTAGGTCACGTCATGTACATGGAAAAGCTTTATAAAGCTTTGTTTTGCTCAAATACAACTGAGGCCTGAAAACTAGAATGCATGGAAGCTGTAGGGTCTAAATTTAAAACTTCCAGAACCTCTGGACTGCTCCTTTATTTTAGCTTCTAAATTTTAATTTATGGTTTTGTACCACGTAACGACAATTGTTTTTAGTAAATCATTGGTCCAGAATGTACATGCATTAACGTAATAGAAATAAGGACTGCTCTATATCAGGAAAGTGTGTAATTATGATCGTTTTGCTGCCTCTACTGTAATATGGTTAATCCACATTTTCCTGACTGTTTCCTTGCTCTTCTCTCATCACAATATCCCCACCACTGTTTGTGAGCTTTGTCATGTCCGCCACTAAAAATATATATCTGGTGTTTGCATTATAGGCAGGGAAAGTCTACCCAACTGTGCAAAATATTAATGGCATGCAAAATTTCCATGCAACACAGTCAATATATGTTGTTCTACCACATTTTGCATTGAAGCACACCTTTGCAATTGTGGTATTTCCCACAATGGCATTGCAGTGGTGATTGCAATTGGGTTTATTGCACTGCAACAACTTAATTATAGATTATTATTATTATTATTATTATAGATTGTACTAATTTATATAGCAGTCCTGTTCTTATTCCATCTGAATGTAGGAAGTAAAAACCACTGACCCTTAGACTGAATCAAAGCCACTTTATCACTGAGCCACATACAGTGTCTTGAAATCCTACTCATACCACTTACATTTGTTTCATAATTATTTATTTTAGTAATTTAAACTGTAATATAATCTTCAATTTGCCTTTCACGTCACTGCTGGTACATCTAAATTTCCCCACTGTAGGAGAATGAAGGATATTTTTATTTTATTCTTCTATTCTAATATTTTTTGTTGAAATGCTATGTTATTTACATACTAATTGCATAATTGTGAACCGGAACAAATTAACACAGTTACAACTACCTTCTGTAAAGTGTGGTGTGCATTTTGCATTCATTACTTTTTACTCTGACACCCTTTAATTAACACCAAACTAGTACAGGTCCTTCTCAAAATATTAGCATATTGTGATAAAGTTCATTATTTTCCATAATGTCATGATGAAAATTTAACATTCATATATTTTAGATTCATTGCACACTAACTGAAATATTTCAGGTCTTTTATTGTCTTAATACGGATGATTTTGGCATACAGCTCATGAAAACCCAAAATTCCTATCTCACAAAATTAGCATATTTCATCCAACCAATAAAAGAAAAGTATTTTTAATACGAAAAACATCAACCTTCAAATAATCATGTACAGTTATGCAATCAATACTTGGTCGGGAATCCTTTTGCAGAAATGACTGCTTCAATGCGGCGTGTCATGGAGGCAATCAGCCTGTGGCACTGCTGAGGTCTTATGGAGGCCCAGGATGCTTCGATAGCGGCCTTTAGCTCATCCAGAGTGTTGGGTCTTGAGTCTCTCAACGTTCTCTTCACAATATCCCACAGATTCTCTATGGGGTTCAGGTCAGGAGAGTTGGCGGGCCAATTGAGCACAGTGATACCATGGTCAGTAAACCATTTACCAGTGGTTTTGGCACTGTGAGCAGGTGCCAGGTCGTGCTGAAAAACGAAATCTTCATCTCCATAAAGCTTTTCAGCAGATGGAAGCATGAAGTGCTCCAAAATCTCCTGATAGCTAGCTGCATTGACCCTGCCCTTGATAAAACACAGTGGACCAACACCAGCAGCTGACACGGCACCCCAGACCATCACTGACTGTGGGTACTTGACACTGGACTTCTGGCATTTTGGCATTTCCTTCTCCCCAGTCTTCCTCCAGACTCTAGCACCTTGATTTCCGAATGACATGCAGAATTTGCTTTCATCCGAAAAAAGTACTTTGGACCACTGAGCAACAGTCCAGTGCTGCTTCTCTGTAGCCCAGGTCAGGCGCTTCTGCCGCTGTTTCTGGTTCAAAAGTGGCTTGACCTGGGGAATGCTGCATCTGTAGCCCATTTCCTGCACACGCCTGTGCACGGTGGCTCTGGATGTTTCTACTCCAGACTCAGTCCACTGCTTCCGCAGGTCCCCCATGGTCTGGAATCGGCCCTTCTCCACAATCTTCCTCAGGGTCCGGTCACCTCTTCTCGTTGTGCAGCGTTTTCTGCCACACTTTTTCCTTCCCACAGACTTCCCACTGAGGTGCCTTGATACAGCACTCTGGGAACAGCCTATTCGTTCAGAAATGTCTTTCTGTGTCTTACCCTCTTGCTTGAGGGTGTCAATAGTGGCCTTCTGGACAGCAGTCAGGTCGGCAGTCTTACCCATGATTGGGGTTTTGAGTGATGAACCGGGCTGGGAGTTTTAAAGGCCTCAGGAATCTTTTGCAGGTGTTTAGAGTTAACTCGTTGATTCAGATGATTAGGTTCATAGCTCGTTTAGAGACCCTTTTAATGATATGCTAATTTTGTGAGATAGGAATTTTGGGTTTTCATGAGCTGTACGCCAAAATCATCCGTATTAAGACAATAAAAGACCTGAAATATTTCAGTTAGTGTGCAATGAATCTAAAATATATGAATGTTAAATTTTCATCATGACATTATGGAAAATAATGAACTTTATCACAATATGCTAATTCTTTGAGAAGGACCTGTATATAGACCCAATCTGTGTTCTGTGAAGGCCTCAGAGGTTTGTTAGAGAACAAACGGCATCATGAAGACGAAGGAACACAGCAGACAGATCAGATTTTTAGTAGTAGAAAAGTTGGAGAAATCCAGTTGACTTAAAATTGATGATCACAGACTGAGGTATTTTGCAATGAGGAATGGGCAAAATTTTACTCTCCAAATGTACAAAGTTGATACACACTTGCAGTAAAACGTTTTTCTACCAGTTATAGACAGTCATGTTTTGCTATTTCCTGCAACTTTATATGATAGTTGCTGTGCCGCGTCATTGGGATCTGTTTGTGTTTGTGCCTGTAGGCTCTCTGTACGTTTGATGGTGGGTGACATCTGCAAATTTGGGGAGAGCTCTCGGGAGCTCTTCATAAAGTCGAGCTGTTACAGCATCATCCCCATTACTATGACTTCTCCTGGACCCACCGTGTCCTGGACCTTCACCTCTGAACCAAAGAGCATCTCCTTCAGTGTGGTCTATAGGGAGAGCACAGAGACTCCGCTGGAGCAAGCCAAGGTAAGACGAGGCTGACTGCCTGAACACGATGAAATATATATCATATATGATGACCTATTTAGAGAGAATAATTTCCACAAACTACATCATTTTAATTTGTTATTGTTATGTTGAGCAAATGTTTTCCTTTTTTTTTTTAGCTGACTAGACTTACCTTTTTATAGTTTCTCTCTCTGCACACTCGTAGAGACAGACACTGTAATCATTTAGTTTATTACCATAATAGAAAATGGGCTGCTAGAGAGTTGAGTGCTACCCTCAGCAGTTTAAAATGAGAACAAAATATGGCTCTGAATGATTTTGTTGCTCTAGGGTAGCTGCAGCAACTGTTTGCTAACAGTGAAAATATGTAAAGCTGTTTTCATCGACCCCAGATGGTAAAGGTCTAAACAAAGCAAAATGTCAGCTGTGAGATGCTATGACAGGAACAGTATTAAAATATTTCAAGTCCCTCATAGAAATGGTCATCTACACTGACCGGCCACTTTATTAGGTACACCTGTCCAACGGCTCGTTAACACAAATTTTTAATCAGCCAATCACATGGCAGCAACTCAATGCATTTAAGCGCATAGACATGCTCGGTTTGAACTGCAGCAGATCATCTTGACCATCAGAATGGGGAAGAAAGGTGATTTAAGTGACTTTGAACGTGGCATGGTTGTTTGTGCCAGACGGGCAGGTCTGAGTATTCTTGAAACTGCTGATCTACTGGGATTTTCACGCACTACCATTGCTATGGTTTACAGAGAATCAGCCAGTCAGTCAGTCAGTCATTTTCTCCCGCTTCTTCCATAGTGGGTCGTGGGGAAGCTGATGCCTATCTCCAGCAGTCTGTCCAGGGTACACCCTGGACAGGTCGCCAGTCCATCGCAGGGCAACACACAAACAACCATGCACACACTCATTCATACACCTAAGGGCAATTTAGAAAGACCAATTACCTAACAGGCATGTCTGTGGACTGTGGGAGGAAGTCGGAGTACCCGGTGAGAACCCACGCATGCACGGGGAGAACATGCAAACTTCATGCAGAAAGACCCCCGGCTGGGAAACGAACCCAGGACCTTCTTGCTGCAAGGCAACAGTTCTACCAACTGCGCCACCGTGCAGGCCGAGTTTACAGAGAATGGTCCGAAAAAGAGAAAATATCCAGTGAGCGGCAGTTCTGTGGGCGTAAATACCTTGTTGATGTCAGAGGAGAATGGCCAGACTGGTTCGAGCTGATAGAAAGGCAACAGTAACTCAAATAACCACTCGTTACAACCAAGGCATGCAGAAGAGCATCTCTGAAAGCATAACACGTCGAACCTTGAGGTGGATGGTCTACAGCAGCAGAAGACCACACCGGGTGCCACTCCTGTCAGCTAAGAACAGGAAACTGAGGCTACAATTCACACAGGCTCACCAAAATTGGACAATAGAAGATTGGAAGAACGTTGCCTGGTCTGATGAGTCTTCATTTCTGCTGCGACATTCGGATGGTAGGGTCAGAATTTGGCCTCAACAACATGAAAGCATGGATCCAACCTGCCTTATATCAATGGTTCAGGCTGGTGGTGGTGGTGTAATGGTGTGGGGGACATTTTCTCAGCACCCCTTGGGCCCCTTAGTGCCAATTGAGCATCATGTCAATGCCACAGCCTACCTGAGTATTGTTGCTGACCATGTCCATCCCTTTATGACCACAGTGTATCCATCTTCTGATGGTTCCTTCCAGCAGGATAACGCGCCATGTCATAAAGCATGAATCATCTCAGACTGGTTTCTTGAACATGACAATGAGTTCAATGAACTCAAATGACCTCCAAAGTCACCAGATCTCAATCCAATAGAGCACCTTTGGGATGTGGTGGAACGGGAGATTAGCATCATGGATGTGCAGCCGACCAATCTGCAGCATCTGTGTGATGCTATCATGTCAATATGGACCAAACTCTCTGAGGAATGTTTCCAGTACCTTGTTGAATCTATGCCACGAAGGATTAAGGCAGTTCTGAAGGAAAAAGGGAGTCCAACTCGGTACTAGCAAGGTGTACCTAATAAAGTGGCCGGTGAGTGGATATTACAATTAGCAAGACTCTGTCAATCCTTCGCTCTATTACCATACACCTTTAAGTAACAGTCAATTCCATATGGATCTGCAGTAAGTTTGTAAGCAGATTTTGCCTCTATTATGATGGGTTTTTTTTCAGTCATACAGCTGCATGTCAAGCCTCAATAAGGATCAAACAGTACAGCAAAATATCTGGAAGCTCAGCAATGCAGGATGGAAAAATTCATCAGGATCTTTAATTCTATTTTGTGTAGCCCTTAACTTTTTTTCTGATGTTTATTGTTTTAAAAGCTACAATATGTGAATTTCTGTGTAAATTAAATTATGTCAATTTCTTTTTGATAGGTTTTAATTCCCCTGACGCGATGTAATTCCCACAAAGAGACGATACAGGGGGAGCTAAAAGTCAGAAACCAAGGAGAATACATACTCATCTTTGACAACTCTTTCTCCAGGTCAGTCCTTCCTTACTTCCTTACGCCACTTATTTGGATGCTGGCCAATTCACCTCTTCACTGTTTCGTGCTTTTTACATCTTGGTCATTTGGTTCCTGACTTTTTTGGGAACAAAATAACGCAGAGTGCAGTGGGACGTTTATGTAATGGATGTTTTGTTCCAAGATAATTCATGCGATTCCTTTCTCGCATTTTGCTACTATTTATGAGAAAGACACAATTTCACATTTTAAAATTGACCCACCCAGAAGAATAGAAGTACAGTGAGATAAGAAAGTATTAGATTTCTTCTGTTGTTCTTTTCTTTTTTGTTACACTTAAATATTTCACATATTGAAACTAATTTTAAAATTAAATAACCAGAGTAAATACAACATGCGGTTTTCAAATGATGATATCATTTCTTAAGGCAAAAAGCTTTCCAAACCTGCCTTGCCCTATGGAAAAAACTAATTGCTTCCTAAATCTAACAAGTGGCATCAAGTGTTTGCAATAAATACCAGTGAGTCTTTAATGTAACTGTGGAGTAACTGTCCTTTGGAGAATATTTTTAATTCAACCGCATCAGAGGATTTGTTTTATGTGAACAGTCTGTTTAAGGTTATGCCACAGTATCTCAATCACATTTATGTCTGGACGTCAACTAGGCCAATTCAAAACCTTCAATTCTTTTTGTTTTGTTGTTTTGAGCCATTCAGTGGTAGACTTGGTGGTGTGCTTTGGATAATTGTCTTGCTGCATCACTTAAATGTGCTTAAACTTAACGTCACAAACTGATGGAAGGACATTCTTCTCCAAGCTTTTACGGTAGTGAACAGAATCCATGGTCCATCAATCATGCCAAGTTGTCTAGCTTCTGATGAAGAACAACAGTTCCAGGCCATCACACTCGCACCACCCTTTTGTGACCACCTTGATGATTTGCAGAAATGGTCTTGGAATACTTTTGGTAGGTCCAGGCTCACTCTGTGATTCATTGGAGTCCCAAACCCTTTGAAATGGCTTTGTACCTGTTTCCAGACTGATGGATGTCAATGACTAGTTTATCATCTATTATTTAACTCTTTCATTCAGGCCATGATGTGTTGATTCTTTAGATCTTTTAACTTCATGTTGATGTTCATGTTAAAGTGATTTCTTGATTCTACCCATCAGACATCAATCAGGTCCAATGGGGCTAGTGAAACTGAACCCAAAAATGTGGTTAATCCCAACTAATTCATGATTTAGGGTTACATTTTCACATATGTCTAGGGATAGTTTGGACTGCCTTTTTTTCCCCCTTAATAAAATATATCATCATTTGAAAACTGCATTTTGTATTCACTCTGTTTATCATTGTCTGATTAAAAGGTGTGTTATGATCTAAGTGATCAAGTGTAACAGAAAAGCAAACATTTATTAGGGAACAAATACTTTATGTCCCTGTATATAAATACATGTGTAAAACGTGGTATATATTTTGAGGAAAACATTACAAATAGTCCCCAAATACAAATAGTATGTTTTTGGGTAAGAAATGGTTGTAGGGGAGTGACGAAATGGCAACAACTCAGTTGGAAATTGGGGGAAAAGAATTTTGAAGAAGTGACTTGCCCTGTAGCCAACTTATCCACCCCCTCCTGTTTATTCCTAACAAAAAACACCCCTTTTGTTAAATAGGTTCATTTCAAAGAAAGTGCTGTATCATCTGAGTCTTGACAAGCCCGTGGTCCACGATGGATCTGCCCTTCTCTGAACTGGACAAAGGAGAACAGGTGGAGATCTGACTTTCCGTGTCAAGATGTTTATGTTCACGCGGATCGTTTCCAGGTAAAATGGTCTGACTCCTCTGCTGCAGAGTAGCCTCAGTGAAAGGTTGTGGCATTTAAAACGTGTCTCTCTTGTTTTGCACACGAGGCATTGAATGTCAGGTGAGGTCTTATCAAAGTAGAACAAAAGCTGCAAACAACTCCCAAAATCAGTGCTGCCCTGCAGAATGTTAGTGTGAACAGTGTGGTGTTGTAGCTGCTTTTGATGTAGCATTTAGGATATCTGTAGGCAGCTTTGCAATTTGGTTTATCTTGAGATTAAGTTGGTTTTTATTTAACTCGTATCATAGAAGCAATTAATTGTCAAATGAAATACGATCTCTTCACAGTGACAGATAGGTTTTATAAGGTTTCAGTCTTCTGCCATAGTACTTGTTTTATTAATTATTTGTGTTTTTTGTGTTTTGAAATAACTGAGAGTAAGAAAAGAAGTTCTTAAACTGTCCTATAAGGTTAACTCACTGAGTTAACTTGTTGAATATCGGTCTAAAATGCATACGATGAACGTCGTTACTAGAAAAATAGTAAAAATATGTGGCAGAAGCTTTAACATTTTTTATGAGATGGTAGGTAGTGACAGTTCACATGAAAAAGGACAGTCAAGTTTGTTACCCAATAGAATCAAACGGTGTCATATAAGCAAAAGTCTGTTGCCTTACATTGTATAATTTAAAAACAAATTTAAAGCCTCATTATTATTTACTTTATTAGTCTCTATAAATGACTGTTTGAATTAAGCTTTGGGTCTTTACTGATCTCTGAAACATCCGATCTAACAAAATCCTTATTTATTCTAATAATTGATCATTTTTGCCTTTCAGCCTTCATAAATTAGAAAAGATAGATTTTTGGAAATGCAGTTGTGATGAAACATAGGAAGGCAATGCAAGTTTATATCTATAGAGAAATTCAGGATAATTTTAAGTACTTTACAGGAAATGCAGGACATTAGAAGTATATAAAATGTTGGCATTACATAAAAACAATAAAACAAAAAATTTAAACAACTGACTATGAAATAACTGTTAAAGATGAGCTTTAGCCTTTATTTTACAGCTACAGTAAACAATAGTTTTTCAGACTTGATTTAAAGGAACTGAAATTTCTGCACCTAATGTTTTCAGGGAGTTGATTTTTAGGCTGAACAGAACAGAAACTAAACTCCTTTGGTTTTATATCATAGTTCATAGCTAATTATCTTGCTAGCTAACACTAAAGATGTGAATTCACGTAACAGGAGTGTAGTTATGTGGAAGTTTCATTGTTTAAAATATATTCAGTGTTTTACTTGGAACTTCACTTAATTCCTCTATCCCAACTGTTTAACTATAAATGCAGAAAGTGTTTTATTTCTCAAGAGACACCTAAAGGAGGATCCAGAGATAACAATGTTTGCTCTAGATAAACAAATACTGCATTTTTGTCATTTACACAAAGATTTTCTTAATAGAAATGTTTGTTTTTAAATGGTTTTGCTTTGAAAGTAGTTTGTATTATGAAGTGTGATTGTATTTCAACCTGCCGTGTGTGACGTAAAAGTACTCTTAGCCCAGAATAAAGACAGTTATGTTATTTTATTTATATATATATATATATATATATGCCCAGGGAAGACCTTTCAGGTAGAGGTAACAGAAAGGTAACAGAAAGACTGCTGTATAATGCACTTTTAACAGGGCTGTATGGTCAGCAACCCCATGTGCCAGTAGATACATGTTTTTTCTTTTGTTTTATTTGTGAATTCTTTTTTTTTTTTTTTTATGTCTTCTACTGGATTTTCTGACACAAGAGCTTTAAATTTTGGATTTAACTCTCAAATGTTTTAGTGCTTTATTAATATATAATTTACAAAAACACATTTCTAACTAAAATGTTTAAGTTTTTTTTTTTTTAATAAATAGAATTTGTGTGAAATTTGTTTCTACATGCTCATAATTTTTGCCTGGGATAAACACTGATCTTTGTGGCCTTGTTCATCCTATTGTCATCCATTGTTTGCAAAAGGAAGAACCAAACACACTTAAAAATTCAAAGCACATCATAAAAAACTGCTGCTTAATGTGATAAATATGTCCTCAGTGGATTTTCAAATGTGCTTGCTTGCTATTCTTTAAAGAACCATACAACCTCTGTGCTTGAAAGCTTTATACTGGGTCTCTGTTATGGCTGTGAACAGTTTGTTCTGCGATATTTGTAAATATTTGTATTTAGGCATTATTAATTATGGTTTTTTTTATAGAAATATTATGCCAGTTGCACAAAGAGAACGTTTTGGTTTGGTTCCTGATCTTTTTTCCCTACTTTCTTGACTTTTTGTTCAACCAAGTTTGCATTCTACTTACGGTTAGGCTCAAGGTTATTCATGATTTTCAAAAATAGTAGTGGAAATATGCAAAAAGCTAGTCAGCAATTACAAGACACATTCGATTGCTATAAAACCAATACAATATTTTCCACTGATTATTGAGAAGGGTATAAATAATTTTTAACATGCCATATTTTCTCCATTAGACAAAAATGGAACTTACACTTTGCTTGAATTATTCTTGTACTTTGAGATGCCATGCACACTTAATAGAATATGTGGCAAATATTAGGCAAATTATCTAATAATAATAAAGATCCACTAATCCCTCAGCCAGAGATCTAAATCGGCCAATTTCTTCCTAATGAGCTCTGATTTGTAATTAATTGCATGTCGGATATTGAAAAAAAACGTTTATTTTCTTAGTTCATTAAACACATTAAAACTAAGAAGATCCTCCATTTTTTCCCTATAAATGTAACCAGTAGCATGCACTTTGTGCATGTAACATTTTTTAAGTTGAACAATAATCAGATGATTAGTGACATGCCTTGGTTCATAAATTTGGATAATGTTGCCCATTCCTTCATTTTCTGCTGAATTCCAAACTAGTACCCCTGTCAAAATCTCCTACCTGCAATGCATTTATTATGTCCCATGTGTTCTAGTTCTTAAAAAGATCCGAACACATAAAAATCTCAATAAGCAGGTCACACCTTAAAAAAACTCAGAACCTGGAATTGGCCAGGAAACGTCTTAGCTGTGTATCTCTGGGTAATGCCTTTACTTAATCTCATGCTACATCATGCAGACCCTCTATCTGTGCTGATGCCGATTAATTTACCCTGACATGGCTAATGCTTTGAGTAGGTCCAACCGAAGGGCAATCAAATCCTTTTTCTGAATAATTCAACTAATAATTATTTGACTACTCGGAGGCACTCATTGAGCACTCATTGGACACTGTGATGTAATCAAAGTAGCTTACTCAGCTAGTAAATATGACCTTCATCCCAATGAACACTGACTGTACAAAAAAGGTTGCATCATAAATAATGCACATATTCCATAGATTTAACCGGACCTGATGTTATAAAAAATGTGCTCAATTTCTTCACATTTAGACCGATGTCAAAAGGTGTTTTATACAGCTGCATACGTTGCATAAGAAACTGTGACAGCATCATAATTACTTAAATTTAAAGTCCTTAACCTAAGTTCTGTGTGGCACAATTTAAGTTGTGTTGTTGGGAGAATCATTAAATGTGCTTATGCTTGCTTGAGATGTTATTTTTCCTCAGCATTCAAGTGCAAAGTGGGTTATCTACGTGGAGAAGATAACACTGTCGGAAAGACTGTGTGGAAAAAAGGCCTCTCTGTTTCTCAAGGCTAATGATATCATTGTAAGTCATGTCACATCTACCTCTGCCTGACCCCCCTCTCACCCTCCTCCTCCTCCTTTTCTCTCCTCCTGTCTGCTGCCTTCACTGAATCTGTGATTTGTATCATTGCTTTGTACATGCATGAACCTGTTCGGTAATAAAAGTGTGTGTGTGTGTGTGTGTGTGTGTGTGTGAACTGCATTGTAATGGAGGTATTGACTCGTAAATATATTCCAATCACAGGTGGAGACATTGACACGTGGAAGAGTTGACAGATAAGAAATGCGCTCATGCACATGAATGTATGCTGCACATATGACGGTTTCTCCTTTTCAACCACCAATCAGTGATTTATGTGGGGTTTCCATGATATGCAGCCAGTTTTCCTCTGTTGATGGAGTGTTTTAAGCACTCTTTTGTGAAGTGGTGAGCATTTTAGGCTTTCCCCTGATAGGTAGAATCAATTTTACTCAATATTTAACATGGTGGAACAATTAAACGTGATGCATAAAGAAGACGTACAAACAAGTAAAAGGAGGTCTTGGGTAAACAAAATTCAGTATATTGTTTTTATTTTTGATTTTATTGTAGCAGATTTCTTCTGTGGCTCTGAATATAGCATAACGTTTTGCTCAGTAGAACAGTGACCTCTGGGTCCTGGGTTTGTATCTGCAATTTTTCCAACATATATTAAGTTGGGATGACCCACTGCCCTTCATTAATCCCAAAACAAGGCCCACTAAAAAGAATTGCTGGTTAGCAATTAGGTTTAGGACTAAGGTGTGAATTGGTTAGGTTTAGGGCTAGGCATGTACTGTTAATGGTTTGGGTTAGGGTGGGTTTAGGGTTGGGCTATAGAAATGAATGGAAAATGAACCGAAGTTAATGCAAAGTCCTTGTAAAAATAGAAATATGTGTGTGTTTGCATTGTTGTTGTCCACACTTGTTGATTAGGCCTAAGTGGGATCCCAATCACCACTTGAGGAACTACTGTTAGCTCACCTTTCGCTGTTCTTAGTTTTTCTCGTTAGTTGAACGTGATTATATCCAGATGGTTCATAATATTTATACTTATACATGGCAAAAATATTTACTAGAAGCTGTAGTAGAGTTATAGAAAATCATCAGTCATGGAGT